>NW_024368596.1:1394025-1994025 GCF_014805655.1 Passer montanus | reverse complement strand
TATTTTATATTTCAACAGCTTTTATTGGAACAATGAACTTAAATGTGTCTTAATAAGAAACTGTGCTCTTATCAAACTTTTTGAGGTTTTTTATAATAAAAGTTCATGTAAAATTACAATACAATTATAAACTTCAAAACATTCAAAGGTGCAAAAATACTACCCCTGAAATCTAATTTAGAGATTACACTAGAAAGAGCCATATGTATTTTTAATGCTGATATGTTTCATTATAATATGAAGACTTGTCTTTTATTTATATGTGTTTCTCAGTTCATCACAGACAATAATTTCAAGTATAAAACCATGGGCCTTGCCTTTTCAACCATATAAAAATCAAATATTTTTGTATCTTTAAATATTTTGCATTTAAATACACTGAAAATCATATATTTTCAAGCTTTTTAGGAGTTAACTTTCCTCCTGAAGACAAATTTATCAACTATTATTTCTGGTCATTTAATTTCTGAGATCACATTTTAATGGTTTCATTAAAAAACATCCCAAGAGTTTAGTGCAGTAATGTTGCTTTTAAAACCTATTTGTTTGGTATCCAGAAGAAAAACACACCTCTCTTGGTAAGAGAAATGATCTACAAATACATGTAAATTAGACCAAGGTGACATTTATCAGTAATGCTTTATCCTGCAAATGACTGAGCACGCTGGCCTCTGACCAGCCAAACAAGTAATGGGCTGTTCACTGCACAGTGATTAATTAATTCATAAATTCTTTAGGTTGTTAGAGAGAGCTCTAGCAGATAGATTTTATAAGAGGCATGTTAGGAAATGCACAGTGGACTTGCAACTTGGGCCTGAAGTGTGAATAAATACAGTACTGATATGGAATTCATACTTTCATGAATTAATTCATTCAGCAAACAGACGAGATGTCAGCATGGCTCAATGAGGTATCACAGAAACACTCAAGCTGTACCACGAGCACATGCAGTGTCTTACCTGAACTCCTCCTCCAGTGCCTCCCAGGACATCCTGGGATGTGTTTCACTGGGTAGTGCACATGTATCTGAGATTTAAACATACAAACTCAGACTTGGTGAAGATTCAACTAGACAATCAGCAAGGGAGAGGACAATCAAAACAAACAAGCCAAGAATCATTATTGATTATGTGGGTTTCATTAGTAAGGCCTGTATTGCTTTTAAAGGGTCTTTTCCCAGCTCAGCACATTGACGTCCACAAATGAATGTGAATGAAGTCCATGGCATGGAGCACATTGTAGCAACAACCCTCTCCACCCCCTCAGTTATCCATCTGTGCCTCTTGGTTGATTTATAAGACATCAATTCAAAGAGTACAGTTAACTTTGCTACCAGGTGTAAACATAGAATAAATGCATTGTGGTCTCATAGGGTTTTATTCCTTGAAAAACAGTTAAGAGAAAGGGAAATTTAACCCAAAGTATCTTGACAGAATGAGTGCCAAAGTGCCTTTCTAAGTCCGTGTGTGTTTGCACCATGTGCTGTACATAAGTAAGGAGATCTGATACACAAGAATTTCTGTACACTCTTTTTTTTTTGCCAAGTCTGCTGATTTATCCTCTGTTCATCATTTTCTTCCACCCACAAAGCAGAATGAGCATTGACATGGATATAGGGGTCCCAGTTTCCTTCATTATATCTGTGCACATGCTGACCAATTTAAACACCACTGCTCTGTGGAGAAGATGTGATGTTTTACCCTGAGAAACAGAAAATCTTTCAAATGAGAAACTTCATTATTCCCAGACAGAGCTATAGAGCTCTCCAGATTATAAATATAGATATATATATACACACACCTATATGTACCTCTA
This sequence comes from Passer montanus, assembly GCF_014805655.1. Classification (NCBI taxonomy): domain Eukaryota; kingdom Metazoa; phylum Chordata; class Aves; order Passeriformes; family Passeridae; genus Passer; species Passer montanus. The sequence goes on along the minus strand of NW_024368596.1, from coordinate 1,992,210 downwards.
TATATATATAGGTATACGTATATGTAGAACAATGTATGAAGTCCCAGTGTGATGCAGTTTTTGACAGAAGGAAGAGCAAACATTTAGACCACAGACTTTAAGTTTCAGCAGTTTCTTTTATTTTTGTTTCTTATTGCATTCACTATTTCACAAAAGTACTGAAGCCCCCAAAAAATGAGTTACTCACAAAAAAGTTGCTTTTGAACTACAGCAAACCAATGTTTCTTAAAACAACTGTACACAAAAAATCACTAGCAACTCAAAATTTTCCAGGGATTTAGTGCTAAAATACAGGGAGTCTGTCTGCACGCCAGTCACTTAGAATCGACTCAAAAACTCTAAGATAACTGGACGTTTCCATTATTTACAAAACATTCTTAACCCAAGGGGGCAGTGCTGTACAGAAATGGTCTGTGATAGGCTCACACTGAGTTTTTCTGTGTTCCTGCTCTGCCCTCTCCTGGGGCAGCCAGCTCACTGCTGATCCAGCCCCAGCAGGTGATGGCTGGACAGACAGCACGGGAAAAAAGGACTGCAAACCCACTGCCAATCACTGCATCTTTCTGAATGTCGAATAGAAGAATCAACAAGCAAAAAACCAAAACAATTGGGACACAGATCTGCTGTTTACTGCCATATTGTAATTAAAACATTTAGAAGAAAAGTACATTTTTTTCAAATTAAAATAAAAATTTCATAGTAACCAGTACTATGTTATACTATAACATAGTAGTTTAATTTTTTTTAAATTATATTACCTAAGTATTTTCTTTCAAATTTGAACTTCATTAAATAAATGGAAACTAGTTGGTTTGTATTTGTGTGGATTTGTAAACAGATGTTTTTCTTTTTAAAGACAAAACTGTGTGCTGATTATATGGGTTTGTTTTAAATGGCATACTTTTTTTAAACTTTTTTTTCAATGGAAAGAGGCATCTCTAGGTAATTTTGGATTAACCACTGATTGCTGGCCCTCATTACATGTAATAGCTCAAGAACACTAAAGATTATTTTTTTTAAGTAAAAATGTTTAAAAATAAATCCTGAAATATATTTTGGGTACCTAAAATAATCCTTTTTTTCCAAATCTGATCCATTTTTCCATGTTGTTTTGGGGCAAAACAATCCAAATCCTGAAATATATTTTGGGTACCTAAAATAATCCTTTTTTTCCAATCTGATCAATTTTTCCATGTTGTTTTGGGGCAAAATAATCTTAAACCACTTCAAATCCCCATCCAACCAGAACAGGAATATTCCCAAAAATGGGGCAGCCATAGCTCTGGGAAACCTGTGCCAGTGCCTCCCCACTCTCACAGTAAAGAGTTTCTTCTCAACATCCAATCTAAACCTGCCCTCTGTTGGTCTGAAGCCATTCTCCCTTGTCCTGTCACTATATAGTCATGTAAAAAGTTTCTCTTCATCTTTTAGGCTTCCTTTAGGCACTGAAAGGCCTTTTCTTCTCCAGGCTGACCAGTTCCAGCTCCCTCAGTCTCTCCTTGCAGCAGAGGTGCTCCAACCCTTTAATCACCTTTGTGGCACGAAGGTGCCCTAAATGGACGTTGTCAGTTTACCAGCATTGTGAAAACTTTTAACCAATTGAGAAATCAGGTTGGAAGGCCACACAAATCCAGCTGATTTTTTTAACAGTGATAGGCTTTTTCTGATAGCTGCTCTCTCATGGGCCAGCCAACCTTTCGATCTGTTCTTTGTACAAGTTAAATGTTGCTGTCCTATTGGAATGGTTTCATACCTTCTCGATGACCTCATTACCTTTCGATCTGTTCTTTGTACAAGTTAAATGTTGCTGTCCTATTGCAAAGGTTTCATACCTTCTTGATGATAGCTCATTGGCAGCTCCTCACAGCACTGACTCCTTCTTCTCAGCACAGCCAACACCTCTCCCCTTGACCAGCTAACCTGCTCTTTTATAATACCCCTCTTAATTGAATACAGCTGTGGCCTATTAAGAGCAGGCTTGTTCTTAATGCTTGATAATTAGCACAGCTGTAACTCCTTAGGGGCCAGATTACCTTCACCACTGACTCTATTCTCCTACCTTTTATCTAACCACAGTTAAAAAGCATTCTCTTAATAATGCTTGACTGAGTAACTGTCACTTTACAGCAACAAATATCCATCAGAGAAAACGTGTACATCTACTTCAATTACAGGCATACAGAATAAAAGTTGAAAAAAAAAAACATTTAAGAGAAAACATGCCATTTTCATTTACACGATCTTTGTTATAGACTATACACTCGCCACGTGAGGCAGACCTCTTGTCTTTGTGAATTTTGATCTACACTGTTTATAAAGTAGAGGCCAAAAACTTAGACAAAAACTCATCAGCATTTCACCAAGGCACAGTATAAATGCTCTTAATGAATTGTTCTTCTGCCATTTAGTTAATGCAGTGACCTGTTGTTCTGAGGATAAGTTATGAAGTAATGAATAAGATGATTGGATTAAGTTAATTACTTGCTTTGAAATGACATTTGTACACAGATTCTTTGGCCTTGCCAGAAATAATTAAATAATCTAAATGATAGGTTTTTGAATTCCATTTCACAGCTCTCAAAGCCACATTTTACCTGATAGGTGGGATCCCTAAAACTGTGATTAAAAAATAGGTCACATAATACATTAGTGCCATGAAACAGACTCTGATCTGGAATCACATGCTAATCAATCTAGTCTAAGGTACATATTAATAAGTATAATTATTATAAGAGGTCTGATCAGACTGTTTAACAGAACTAATATTCTGTGCAGAGGAATACAGAATATAGGACTGCAGAGTTTTATATAAGAAATTCTACTTCCAAAAAGGCCACGGTATGGATTGGGGTTTTTTGGGTTTTTGGGAATTTTTTTTGTGTTTTTTTTTTTTTTTTTTGTTTTGTTTTGTTTTTTTTTTACTTCTCTTTTATTTTACTGGTAAAAACAAAGTTCGGAAAGTAAAAAAGTAAAAGAAGGCTTTCCTATAATCTGTCTGCTGGGGACTCTTGGTGAACAGGCTAGAAATTCCCACTGCTCATGCTCCTCATCTCCTCTTTTTACTTTGTTTACATGAGGAGAACAGTTAATGGCTTTCTGGGTAGGAGAATATAAGTCTGTTATGTCGTTCAGATTTAATTCCACAGCAGACTCAATGAAATGAGAAAATATTTCTGTGGTACCTCTTTACCTGTATTGTAATAATCGACCCTGACTTTATCTTAATCCACTGCTTCTGACAGGAATTCTTACAAGAATAAAGAAGATAAGATCCACAATCAGTGTTCAGCTCTATCATTGCAACCTCTGGCACAAAAGACAGAGTGGCATCAGGGTCAAGAGGGGCAGAACACACTGAAAGGGTGAAAAAAAGGGGAGGAGAAGAGATCTCATACAGAGGAAAGAAAAGAATAAAAAAAATGGAAAGAGCTGAAAAGATAGACCAGGATGTGCCAGGAGCAGCAGATCCTTGCTGTGTGTCCTGAATGGAGTGACTCTCTTCACTTGTAGGAGAGAAGCAACAGTACACTTATCCCAGGGTGAAATTTGAGCCTGTGCATCCACCAGACAGCTAAGGGATACTGTTTCTTGTATCAAAACCTTGACCTCTTTTCCTCTTCAAAAACAAAGTAATTTCAGTTGTATCTATTTTATTTTCGTCTATTTTAGTTTGCAATTATTTTCTGAAAAAGAACTCAGTTCTTATAGAATGACTTGCTCTTTCCTTTGGTGTTGACTGCAGATTTCATGTCACCTCAAACATTTGTCTTGTTCTACACTAAGATTTGCACAGCATTTTGGCTCTGATATATATGTTCTGGAAAGACCCCTACAAGAGATCAGCTTCTCTCTCTGTTCTGTTTCTCCTGTAAGATGTTTGGCTATATCCTAACTAATGTGAAGGCAATTGATCAAACTTGGCAGAGGGGCTTCTGCTATAACCAGGCAAGAATCAATCTTCAATGAAATGATGATCTAGTAGTGTTAAGCATATAAACTCTGTGAAAATGGCTATAAAATAGGATCCTACAGAGCTCTGTTAAAAAGGTGGAAATAGCAAAGCAATGAAGTTTGACAGAGCTAAAACAAAGAAGTTTATTTGGAGTTTATCTGGAGTGAATTTCACCTAAAAGAAAGAGGGCTCTCTTCTGTAAACATTATCTTTGCAATCCAAGTGAAATCTTGATCTGCGAATAAGAAGTGAGCATGTTTTTTTTTACACTGTTTCTAATTATTTTTTATAGCATAGTGCCACCTAGAGTCTCTCTTGCCTCTGTGTTTGTTTTTGTGAGAACTGGGAAGCAAAACTTTTGGAGCTTTTTAGCACTTCCACAGTTAAGTTAGATATAACATGAGAAAAAAGGGTAGGAAGGATGGAGTTCCTGCAGAAGAAATAAAGGCTCTTAAAGAGAATAGGAGCCAAATTTTCTTTGTCATTATATTTCTCCAGTACAAAATAAATAGCTATTGATGCAAAGGAGATCTAAACCTGATTTAACTTGCAGTCCTTTTTTGTGTGTCTCACAGTTTGTGCAACTATTTCCTACCCCAACCTATCATGGAGTAGGTGCAGATTTATCCCTCTGGCAGGGTTATATCCTCCCTCAGTCTCATCCTCATAATCATTTTCAACCCAGGAATAAAAAGTGTGATCACTTCTACAACAAAATTTCACTTTAATTATCCGAGACAGAATTTTCCTTTCTGAATCACTTATTGTAACTGTTGACATCTGCCATACAGAATGCTCAGTCTAAAGATAAACACTGAGAGTCTAATTCTTTCCACACATACCAAAAATTAGCAGATTATAAAAAGAATATTTTGTGTCATAGTATTCTGTGTTTCATACATACCATATAGCACACTGCCTGATGGTTTAGGACATCTTGCAGCCTGTGAATTTCCTGGAAATTACAGAAAAAGGTAAATAGGCCTGTAGTGATGCTATTTAGCAGTCACTGCAAATAATCCAGGAGGAAGGGCCTCAGAGAACTGATGCCTCCATTAAAAGGAAGTAGGGCCAGTGTTTCTTGCCTCCTCCTTGCAAGATTACCACCCATGTCCTTTATCTTCCCTCTCTAATGAGAAAGAACATTATTCATATTAATAGAAGATTCAAATGCATCCTTTCAGAGAGAAAAATATCTCAACATGATTAAGCATAATCCTTTTACCTCTTTAAAAGATTATAGACTGAGTAAAACACTCAGTAATCCTTCTCATGATTATGTATTTTATGATGGTATATGATGAATGCATTAAAGATAATTTCTAATGTGATATGAAATTCCTGCCATGAATTTCAAATGACGAGGTATGTGTCCTTCAAACTGTTTTGTAATAACCAGCAGTCACATTTGTATTTATTGGTAATTGGTAATTAGTTAGCAGGTTGCCAGGAACATAAAATAGAAGAATTACTTAACTTGTGGTATTTTCCTTTTTTTTTTTTTTTGTTAAAATTCCTTATTTCATTTCAGCAGTCTGTATGTCAGGCTCTTTTCAGCATTTTCCAGAGAGAAAATCATGTGCATAAAGCAATTTCCATGAACAGGAGACTGCATAAGTAGGTCTTTAATTTAGACAAATAGAGTTCTTGTGATTGCAGATTGCTTCAAGGCTGGGATTTTCAAAACCAGTCATTAACTCTCCTCCTCCTACCCAGTCTCATCTGGGGCTTGACACTCTGTATTTTTCCTATCTGAATAGGTCTTATACTACAGCAGAGACACTATTTGTAGGAATTTCACAAGGAATTCTGGATCCTTACCCTCCAAACTGCCAAGGGGTTTTAAGGGAGGTTGATTATCCCACTCAGCAATTGTCACTTATGGGACATTTTCTGTGATTCAATGTTGCCTGTTTGAAAGTGATGCTGGTGTAGAATTCACAGCCCACCCACTGAAAGTCTCATAAATGTATGGTATAATCTATTTATATAAAAGAAAGAAAGAAAGAAAGAAAGAAAGAAAGAAAGAAAGAAAGAAAGAAAGAAAGGAAAGAAAGAAAGAAGAAACTCTGATGTCATTTCATCAAACTTTTAGATCACAGAAAACAAAATAGTTTCTTTGGGTCTTCATCAGGTTTATAAAAAGTGGGTTTCTACATATGTGAGCATCTGTGAGTGTCCACATTCTTGTGTTTAATTTACTCCTTTATATTAATACAATAGGAATGTACAACAAGAATTTTAAATTTGTCTCAATGATAAATTTTCATGCATGATAATTTTCCCTGTCAAACAAGTTTTATTTATTTATTTTCAATTCTTTTTTATGTGAGAATAAAATGTTGATAGATATTGGTTTGCATAGATTTCATAGAAGTTGAAGACATGATTTAATGCTTTCTATTTGTGATGGAGGAAAAGGTCTTAAGAAACCTGGCAGCATTCAAGATGTTATGCCATTGCTATATTGAAAATCATTACAATCTTATGGGTTGCTTTGCTTGCTTTTCTTTGTTTTCAAGTTTTGCTTTTTTGTATGACCAGGCTTAAATTTAAAACCTCATTAACCTAGACAACATGGTTTTTCGGAAGGTAACTTTTAAATCAGTGAAAACTGAACTGGTGATGGTCTGCACTAGTCACATGTTCTCCTCTTCCACACTCGAGTCGCTGTCATCACCCAGTTTATCTGTAGGGGGCAATCCCTAACAAGAAATCCTCGGTCTCTCGTTTTCTCTAAATGCTTTCAGAAAAGCTGCAGTGAAAATACTGATTTAACAAAATCAACTAGATGTCCAGCACGTGAATTATAGCCCTTTGTAGTGTATTTTTAGTGTTTAAGCTGACAATTACCTGCAACAATCTAAAATTCCGAGTAGATGTCTGTCCTGACTTTTCAAGTTATTCAGATCTCCCCAGATGAACATCCTCCTTTTGTACTTTGGGGCCTGCACTATTTTCTGCCTCACCTAACACAGTGATGCATGGCAGGCACACACACAGACCCACAGAGCACCAAAAGAAGGAAGGCTAGGGACACACTGCAGGGAGCAGAGAATAAGGGTATAAAATTAGTTGTCACTTTATTTCCCAGTCAGAAAACTCTATCTAAAATGAGCACATTTATTTTAAAAGAAACAGGCCCTAATATTAGGCAACTTGTGTGTAATTGTTGGCTGTGCTAAGTATTATGCAAGGACTGGCTCACAAGTGTGTGCCTCAGAAAAGGAAACCTTGTGAATGAGAGGAAAAAGATGACAAAGAGAAAATTGCTTTAGGATAAGATGTCAGAAAAATGCTTTCACCTCACCTTGGCTTTGTCAGAGCTGGTGAAACTAATGGAATTTGCTGAAGAGAGTTCAAATGAAGCAATAGTAGCAGGCATCATGTTGAATAAGAGCAGAATGGAAACATATTCAGGAAGGGTAGAACAGGGAAATCTTCACTTTCCCCAAAAAGATTTTGTTGAGTATTCTGCTATTCAAATATAATACCAGAGACCTTAAGAAACTTAATACCTGTGTTCCTAATAAAAGTATTCTGACAGATAACTGTCATCTGAATCATTAACATATTTAGACCAGAAATATAGAAGAAACCTCCATGATAATATACCCAAGAGAGTTCACTGCTACTGCCTGGCTCAGTAAAAGAGCTGTAAAATCTCTTTGATAAGGCTTTGAAGCAGTCAGAGCTTTGCAGTGGATCTGCCCAGACCTTCTCCTCTACGTCTAGGCAGAGTAACTCCCCAGAGGCCGGAAAGCTTTTGCATTAAAAAGAAAACACAAACAGTTTTTATTCAAATATAAAACCGAATAATTAATTTCTTAATCAGACAACAGATGATTACTGGGGAAGACAGAACATAAATTAAAAAATAGTTCTATAAATGTGTTTTTCTGCCTACACATCTGTGCAATGCAGATGCTTCAGCCAGCTCAGTGACTGCAGCTCTGAGCTGCAGCAAACTGGCTCGTCCCTTTGGCCATCCCTGCCACCCCTCCTGGGCTGCTCTCTCCTTCTTCCTCCTGCCTTGGCTGAGGCACTGCCTCCTGCATTACCTAAGTGCCAACATTATTTTCCTAAGCACGGAGCTCACTAAATAGCTCTTCTGCTCCTTGCAGTCCTGTCTGGTTTTCCCCTTGATCAGCAGGACTGCCAGTAACCAACCTTTTTTTTTTTTTAATTAGCAACAACAATATGGAGGCATTTTTGTATTGGAATAGTGTTTGACACAATTTAAAACAGACTTCCTGCCAGAAAGCCATGCTACTGCCTTCTTAACTTTGTCCTTCTGTATGACCCAAGCAGCATCCCATGAAATGAATCTTCCTTGATCTTTCTTTAAGTCTCACTCACATAGCCAAGAGGATTTTCTCTTTAATGCTCATGCATGGCATTAAACATGAATATTAATAGGCGAGAAGAAGAAATTAAATTCAGATACAAGATTTTTCTTATTGCTTTTGATTGTTTCCAGTGAAAATACAAAATGCAAATATGAAGCTACTACAAACAATAACCAATAGAAGATAAAAGTCTATTACTAGATTGTAGTAGAAAAAAAGATAGCAGCACCATACATGAATTGAAGCTTTAGAAGTTACTTCAATTCCCATTCAAGCACAATCATGTCCTCTAGCATAGAAACAAAAAAAAAAAGAAAAAGTAACTAAATTTAAATTTACAGATTGAAGTAGTTCTGCTTTGGTGTCAAGAATATATTTAGACTGCAGTATTCCTTAGAGGCTACTTTTTGTGTCACACAGTATCAGATCCCAATGTCTTAGAGGGGAAATAACATTTCTCTGTAGGGTTTCTGATGCTGGGATGCTCCTCAGTGGTTTATTAACACAATTTCTTGGTCTTCCTTAAATTCAGTCTTTAGCAGTTTTTCTATCAGGGATTCTTTGTCACCATCCATGTCTGCATATATGTTGCCTCCAATGTCCTTTTTAAATGATTGAATGAGATGTGATAATTAAATTCTAGATAATCAAACACCCTCACTTTAAGTCACCAGAAGGGAAATACATTCAATGATCTGTACTGTAAATTTCTTGAAGGAAAAGAAAGACATTCTATAAATGCTTATCTTCTTTAAGAAACAGTTATTATATGTTTTGAGCTACTACTCAAATATGTTTTGAATTACAAATGAGTGGGTGCTCTTTAAAAAATCCTGGAAGTCTTCAGACCATTTAATTGCACCTTGCAACAAACAAAGCAGATTGTTATTTGAAGTAAGACTAACTAGTACTTAAAGGCTAACACTGGGCACTGGGACATTCTTGATATGTTGCAATGTTTTGTTCAGCTTTGTTCACCTTGGCTTTCCAGTATATGATAAACCTGTGACCTGTCCAAGTGTCTGGAGGAGATAACTCATGGACAACTGCACTTGGGTACTTCAGCAGAAAGGCCCACACAAGCATCTACCAGATTTATACTTCAACAACAGCCTGGCTGTGTTCAGAGACAACATATTCCTAACATCCCAGCAGGTTTGGATCACACTTAAAATTGCTTTTAAGTGTAAGTGCTTTTAAGTGCAAATTACAAATTATTAAGGGCAATTGATTTTCAGCACTGTCAAAACAGCAAAGTAGAAGGAGATTTTTCCATATATTTAATTTGGAAAATAATTCATGTAAGTTACAAAAAGCTTTGATGATTGCTGAAAGGTCTCACATTTTTCCTCAAATTGCTTTAAACCTGTTATTGATAAAAAAGTTTTTGAGGAATACATTATTTTTAAACTCTTTAGAAAAAGAAGATTGTAAGCCTTAGATGAACGGGCAAGCAGTTTCTTAATCACTGCACAAGACACTTGTTAAGCTCCTGTGTGACAGCCAGTGGATCTATTTGGGTCACTCTATCACTAATGAAATGCACTTGCCTCCAGAAAGCAGCACTGCAGCTGTTTTGCCATATCTGTAACAAAATCAGAAGAGTTTAGCATAAAATCTCAACTAATACCCTGTGAAGTTTAAACAAGAATAGAAGAGCCTGAAAATTTGGAAGACAGAATATGATTACCTAAAATTCTTCAAATCCCCCCCATTTACAAAAGGGATGTAAATTCTTCAAGTATCTCACCTGAGGAATGGCTTTCAGGCCAGCAGAGTAATCCTGCTGCATTATTTATTCATTGCAGATAAAGAAGGTTACAGGCACATACTGGAATCACCAAAGCTGCTTCCCAGGGAAGAGATCAAAGCACGTTTTTGGTGCTATTTTGGACAGACTACCTTTTTTAGAGATGAAATAATGCCTTTTTGTTGCTGTGTAGCCTGTGTGACTTTTAGTGATGTTGTTCCATCATGACTCCATTAGCCTGCCACATGCTCCCCCATCATGAAGCCTCCCGCTTCATGCACAACTGCTCCTACCTCCCATTTAGGTTCAGAGCCAAGCTGCTAAATTTAGAATTATGGGGTACCTGGGAACTAGCAAGTTTTCAACCTTGATGGAAGAGCAGGAGTGCAGTGAGGTCAAGGCAAACAGCACACTCTGCAGTAGCCTGCCACGATCAGTGAAAGGCCTGAGCTGTGCACAATTGTTCCTTGAAATTTCCTCTCTTGACTGCAATCCCATGAGGGGTTGTGTGGGCACTTCTAATATTGCTCAAGTTTTATGAAATCAAAGGTTTACATTGTATTTAGATCAACTGTGTCATCTTGCACTTCTCAGAGCAAAAAGAATGGATTGTCAGAAACAGAGAGAAATACAGTCCTAGAGGTTTAACCTAGAGGTGATGTGATCTTTAAAAACAATGTGTTTTTAAAGAACATAAGATCTTGAAATGTGACTGCAATAGAATATGAAGAGGCACAAAGCACTGACACACCAGAGAGCTGCAGCTGGCAAAGAACTGCTCACTGCAAGTGTTGCAAGAGGGAGGCCTGAAGAAACACAACTGTGACTTTCCTGTGCATCAGGGTTACCATGCCTTTAGGACAGATTACATCTTCTGGCTCTCAGGTCCTGCCAAACAGCAAACTCAGTGAAAAGTAAGGAATAGAGAGCATGTCATTCATAGAAATTAAATGCTACCATCCCTCTCTTTTGTACAGCTCCCTCTCACAGATGGAAGCTCACATCCTCTCTTCCACTCCTCTGAATGCAAGAACTGATTTTGCATTCCTGCTTCAGCAATATGCACTGAAATGCTATCCCGAAGACTGCTCAGGAGACTCCAGACCCTGATTCCCCGTTGCTCATCTTTCCAGTCAGAACAGTGGTTGCCTAGTTAAACCACATTTTTCCATTCCTAATTTAAAAAGCATCAGGAAAGTAGCCCACAGCCTGCCAAATCTCTCCATCCACTGCCTTTTTATCGCATTAAATGAGGATGTCTTGTTTTCTTTCTCTTGTTTTTGTGGTTTTGTTTTCAACATGTGCAGCAGGTGTGAAACATTTGTTCTATTTTTATTGAGGATGAAGGTTAATTGCAACCCAATGATGAAGCACCTTCACTGCCATCCCCAGCAGCACAGCAAGAGCAGCACTGCTGGCATTGTCACTACACACTGTTTAAACAGGGCCTAAAAAGCCTCCTGTGTTCAGTAATATCCTTCACATTTCCTCCATGTCTTCTGCACATTTCCCCAAGAAAGCCTTCTATCATCGTGAATAATTTTTAGTCCTTGACATCCATCAGTAAACATCAAAATTGGAAAGCATGTATTCTTCATTTGAAAACAAAGAAAAGAGATCAGAAAATTATATTTGATATCACTGAATATTAGAGAATACTTTATCTCAGAATTCTGAAGTGATAATATTTTGATGAAATGCACTTTTAATTCCCCATTGGGATTCCCTTTGTATTAATAAAGTGCAATTGCAAATGAGATAGACAGTAACTTCTGTTCTGTTTTCATCTGTTATCTCCACTAGGCAAATTTTAAAAAATGTGAAAGCCCAGATTTTTAAGGAGCAGTGACTAATAATCCTAAAAATCACTCTTTAACTTCTGCTCCACTTAATTTAGTAACATTAAATATATTACCATATATGTGAGCTTTTACCTCTACTTTTCTCTCCAGAAATGGTGCCAGATGGAATTAGAAGACTTTGGTCATTTGCCCAAGTTTCCTGCATTGTCAAGAGTGTACTGAGAGCAGAAGCAAGTTCTGATGGGACTGCAGATGTCTAGAAATCCCAGAAAAAAATGGCCAGTGATCACAGGAAGACCAAAACCATATTGCATTAATTAAAAATATTCCCATGACATTTATATACTATGCTACACCATACACAGTCTTTTATTATTCTGATTTTAAAAGTTAAAAAAATAATCCAACATATACCCTGTGAAATAGAAAATAAATGAAAAGACAAGAACCTGGCAGTAGCAAAGACTTTGCACTGAGGATCACCATACGCTGGGCCTGGCTGTTCATTCACTTTTTATTCCATCTCAATGAAAAATCCTAGCTATGAGGTACTGATAATAATGAATATTTATGGAATATTTAATAATTTCCTATAGTATTTTGCAAAAATTATGATCAACTTAATTTTGCTGTTATCTGTTATGAATGAACAGAGATAATTCAGAAATTAATAACTTATTATCAAACAGCTTGTATCAGACTTGGCAATTCTTTTTTGGACTAAAAAGTGAATGTATTAGCCTAAAAGGGAACAAGCCAAAATACACTCATGTTGTAGAAAGCACTTCCTATTTGTTTCCCTCCAGTAAAAGTGACCTCTGATTGTCCAATAACCCCCCAAATTCTCTTACCTCGATTGTCAGCTCATGTAGTGTATATGAAAGCAATTATAAAGTGGCTTCTCTCAGCAGGTTATCTGCCTATCAAACTGTCAAGGTCAGAGGTAATTTCCAAGGACATACTGATTTTCCCACACTTTAATGTGCCCTCTTTTAGGATAATGATATGATGGGTGGGTGCATGGCAGATTAATTGCCCAGTGACAGTGTAAGTGGTTGCAGTTCAGTGATGTGTGAAGGGATCCTGCTATAAAACCTCCTCCAGCAGAACAGAGGACTCAGGTGACCTCAAGGGTCATTCCTATTTCCCATGTCCAGAACTTGTTACAGAGCTGGTAAATCAAAGCAGTATCCTTCTACAAGGGAAATTGTTCTAGGTGTAATGCTATTAATTATGTGGAAGTCTGCAGTTCATTTGTAGAACTTAAGGTAGTACTACTGCCTGTAGTACTAGATGTGTCTAAATGCCAGTATTTTCATTTGCTGCAAAATATAATCTGAATTGCTAATCCAATGGCTTTCAAATGAATTTGTTATTCATTTAAGTGGAGATGTAGAAGACAGTGGTAGGAGCTGAAGGTCATAATTTCATCACCCTTTGTTAAGTGGCTTAGATAATGGTCTGTTATGCACTGGAGGTGTATCTAAAGTATATCATCGTGTTTTTATTTCCCTGGGCTCTGGCATAGTGTATTTCTGTGTCCACTTCTGATGAGTCATTTCCCTTCTTGTTACTCCAAGGACCATCACAGAATATGATGCCTTGCCCTTTATAATGTGAGAGGACCAGGCGCTTGTTGCCCAATTGCCAGGGGCAAAGGAAGTTCAAAAACCTGTTTCCACTCTGTTCTTCTGTGTATTACAGCATGGTAGTACAAGAGACAATGACAGAAATCTCATCTCTTCCATTTGCTATGCTACCATAAGAAACAAATCACTACAAAAAGAAAAAACAACCCAAAAACAAACTCCTAAGAAAACCACTGTTTTCTGTTTTGAAATTTAAGAAGCAACAATCAGAACATGATGGTTGTGGCAGGCATATATTTATGGAAGAAGGATAATGATGATATTCCATAAAAAGAGCTGCTACTGCTCTGAAGCTGTGGGTCAGCCACACACCAAGTTGTTGCCTTGTGCATGTGATAAAAATTGTTTGCTATTTTCACGTGCAGCTGAAGGAAGTGGCAAATGCAACTAATTCTCACCCTGCAATGAAAGAGCATAAATAAAACAGGAAAGTGGCATGAGTTTTCAGCTTTAGCCAAAGCACTCCAATGTGATTTTCTGCATCTTCTTGGTAATAAGCCACTGCAGCCACCCCAAGTGCCTCCAGGGTGCAGATGGTCACAACAAGAGCCATGTTTAGAAAATTCATTAACATAATCTAGCCAGAGGAACAAAAATGACCCTCTCCACACTAAAGAGCCAAGTCATGGAAGATGTGAATGTCACTCTCTGTCACAATAACAGAAAAGTTTTGGGAAGTGACCAGAGGGTGTTTCAGCACTCAGAGAGCCTCCACAAACAGAAATTAATTCTTGGATCAGAGTAAGCACTAGATTGGTTTGAAGGAGTTATTAACTCTCCTGTACCATCACCCTGCCATCTGCTTGCCAAAAATACAAAGGAGTGCAACAGCTGTCTTCAATAGAGAGAGCTCCAACTGGTCACATGGGGCATTGGAGGGAGAAATTAATCTCTGAACCTCATCAGTTAGGACCAAGATAGCATCCAAAGATTCAGGAGTTTAGGAAGGTAGTACACAGGAAAGCTTTGTGTAAATTTGTATGATCTTACTGTGTGTTAATTTCCACCAATCCACAAACCTTTAAATTTCAGCCAGAAGAGTTTAACAGGAGTTTCCTGATCCCTGAAGGAAGAAAGTGCTTCAGCAACAATCCATCTTTACAGTATAGTACAAGTGCAGGTGGGCAATCCTTCCCAGTAGGGCACATTTCCTATTGTGGTGACAACAGAGGATTTTAGGTGAACTCATTGAATTTTTACTGCTCAAAACTACACTGAAACCAAAAATTGCAGCAATGAGTTTATAAATTGTAGTGATTTTGGAGTAGCTTGGGAGCTGGTAATACGCCTTGAAGGACACTGAGAGGGAATACATTACAAAACTCTCACTGACATTTACTGGAACCACGTGGCTGTTCATCTCCCCAGGGAGAGATGAGGGAAGGGAGTCTCTATGAAATATCCTTTTCAGTGCTGCTATTGGCTTTGTGAAATATCCATAGCATGCTTTGATTAAAACTATTGGGAAAATATAGACAAATACATATAGATACATAGGCGTATTGCCTCACTATTAAATGGGGGAAAAGCCCAAATGTTTTCAAGGCATGATCATTATTTCACAATGGCTCTTATCCTACATTACCTAAATTAAGTAGTAAATAAAGGATAAATTTCATTCTGACTTTGGGTAGCAAGCAAAGATAGAATCCCAGTGCTGGTCCATTACAAAATATGAACTACAAATCACCACACTTGTTTTAAAAAAATCACACTTTGATTCATCCCAGTAATATCAAATAGTTTCTTTAGGAATGCAATTGCCTTTTGAAGAGATCTGACTTTTCAAATTCAGGCAGCTGCCCATAAAGGCAACCAAACATCTATTCTGGCTATTAAGGAAGGGTAAACTTTAGGCATTTGGAGCCTCTGTCTTTCCCTCAGACAAACCACTTACATTGTTTCCACAAAGGTCTACATTATAAACTCAATGGCAGAAATTACAACTTCCCATGTGCATCACAACATAACTGTGTCAAGAACCAGGTGTTTAATCCTTGATTATGGAATGCTAAGTTATTTAATTATTTTCTAACATTCTTCATGGGTTTCCAAAACTATATTTCTCTTTAGAACTCCTTGAACCCTGAAATGAGAGTAAAATTTCTATTAGGAGCGTGCTGTGATTTTCTGGTTTATGCCACATTCTACTACCTCATTACTCCTGCTTGTAGATAGTGTTGTGGGAAAATGTTTTTGGCCTCTTCAGTAGAAACATTTGTCTGCTTGACAGGTATTCCCAACAGTTATTGCTAACAACTGGAGTGATTTTCTTGAGTTTAACTTTCCTGTATGGTTAGATGGATGGATAGACAGATAGATAGATTCATATATACAAATAAACTCACCTCCCCATTGAAAGCAATTATAAATATGCATTCTTTGAAATTTAAAATGCTCATTGATTTTAGCATATTTTCATAATATATTATATCATCCCTTCTCCTTAAATGACTAATTATTTTTTAAACTTAGTCTTATGAGTCAATTGCTGTGTCCCTTCACTCTTGCCTGATCTCAATATATATTTTATTTTGATAAGAATTCTTGTGTCTTTCTATGTGTAGAAATCTTTATTGGAGGAGGTACAGAACTCTCCTTTTGCTAAACAGGAGCTGCATAAACTCATAAAATTCATATTGAATACATTTCATTTCCACTCGCCAGACTTTAAATTAATGTTACAATATTAGTCTTCCAATCATTGCTATTTTTCATTTCTTTCTTTGCGTATAACTTCTCTCTCACAGTGAGTGGAATTTCATTTTCAAATCCAGTTTTGCTAATCCCATCATGCACCATACTTTTCAATTCATCCACTGAAGACTGATTTAAAGTTAAATAAACTTATTACTCATAGCAAGTACATCAAAGTTTCTATAATTCTTTACTATCCTACTCTGAAGAATGACATTCTGAAAGTAATTTTTACTTCTCGAGGGATATTTATCTGTATTTTCTTCCCATTACAATTCAAATTCTCTGTCTTCCAAAGCATAACAGCAAGATTGTAGCAGAATGAGTAGTTAAATTTTTTCCTACATACATGTTGGTTCAGAAACAATCTTTTTTGTTTTTCCCCACAGCATGTTGCTTTGGCACAATTATGATTTTGGGATAAATAAGGGGTGCTGTATAGAGATCCTGTACAGACACATGTAATTATTGTTTCCCAGCTCCTAATCCTTTAAAATTCTATTTACCCTTGTTTCTATTTATTTTGTTCATTGCCTCATACTGCATGCTTTTCCAAGCAGAGATTAGCTTCATGTAGATTTGCACAGCCTCCAGCATAAAAGATGCCATTCCCAATCAGAGCCTCTAGGCACTCCTGTAATACAAATAATAAACATTACCAGAAATTTCTATCCCTTTGACTTGCTGCCATAGTCAAGCACGGGCTTGCTATGAGTTGAACAAATTTGTGGCGTTGGCTGCATCCTGGCACTTTATAAATCTGTCAACCCTTCAAATTCCTTAGGACATAAAATTTAAAACAACTTCCCAAATGAACCGTTTTAAGCCTAATGGACACCCTGCCTGAGCTGCTACAGTTTGAAGGCAATTATCATTTTCTTGGGGAAACATCCAAGCAGCCTCTTCAGGCTAGTGCTCAACACATAGCACTTGGTGTTTTGTTTCTCTATGGATTGAGAAGATGCATGAATTTCCTTGTGGATCACTTGTACATCCAGCACACAGGCAAAAAAAGTCTTATCTCTGAAAAACTGTAGGAATATCAAAACTGAGCCCTTCCACTCTGTATGAATTTGAGAAATCACAAAAAATCAACAGTACCAGAACTCCTTCCAGTCTTTTTGAAAATGGAACAGTAACTAAACTCAGAAAAAGAGTTGTTAAGGGTTTTCCCCTAATATTTTTTAACCAAAATTTGAAAGACCCCTAAGTATTGAAACTGTACTCACATTGCAGTATTTTGCTAGTCAGCAGCAATAAGATTTTTTTGTGTGTGTGTTGACCACACTGAGAAAAGACTAGAAGTCATTATATAAAATTAATCGTACAGTTGCGTCTCAATCACAGCTGAGGGTCCAAATTCTGGCCCGTAATTAGGACAAAACTGTCTTAGCCAGAAGACGCTCAGAAGATAATTGCATTACTTTAGGGTTGCAAACTACCAAAAAACCTGGTGAAAATATCAAAGGACTGAGATGTTTTTGTCTGTGATCTCATTTCAGAATTTGGTTTTATCACTAATGTGGTCAGAGTGCCCCACATTTCACATGTCCCAAGAACCTTAATCCCTCAGAATTCCACTTCTGTAACTGGATTGTAGATAGGCCATGTGAATTTGAACCTATGCACACACAAACACAGACATAAATGCACGTCTAAAGATTTGTTTTCAATGAGTGAGAAAATAACTTCCATACAGTTCAGCTTTATTTTCATTCTGGCAACACTCACACCTATTACTTTATACATCCTGAAACTGTGCCACATAGATCAAACACACAGCTGCCCTTAAACTCAGTTGAAAGGCTACTCAACATAAAGGTGATCAAACATAAAAACTCTATCTTACTGTCAAGGAAAGGAACATAAGAGTAGAGCAATAATATCAATGAAAGATAATTTTTACAGTTGTATATAATTAAAATTACTTCTACACTTTAATTAATAAAAATAAAATCCTCAAATATAGCACCGTTTTGAGGAACCAAAGGCAGATATTTTTTTAAGAGGCACATGTGGAATCACATTCTGGAGTTCTTTGTCCCTTTCAAAATACAATTTTACTAAGTGTCCAGATTTTGATAATAAAAGAAATGCACTGCACTGCAAAGGTTTTCTGAGAGGTTTTTTTTCTGAGGTTTTTGTTTGTTTGTTTATTTGATTTTTCTGAGTTTTTTCTTTTCTGACCAATGTAACAAATGTTGATTTTAAAAATTATTCCACTCTTATTAAAAATATTTTTGAAGGTGTATAAGAAAAAACAAGGTGGTTTTGGTTGTTTTTTTTTTTTCTGAGGAGTTTTTAAGGACAATTTGTGATACTGGTTTTATATCACACTGTGGATTTTTTTCTTTTTCTTTTTTTTTTCTTTTTTTCAAAAATTGAAAGTGAAACATTTAAAAGAAATTGTCTGGCTGTTATGTCATTCCTGGTTCACAATAATCAAGTTGCCAACGTTCTTTGGGAAGAAGGATTCTGCCATACTGCTCATTCAGTGATTCCCATGGAACAGTGATATTACAAACCAGTGGTTTTTGCATCATGACAAGTGTTTCATAGGAGCATCCCTATGAAATGAGCCCTCAGTATGGGCAGAGAATCCAATGGAAATACAACGCTCAGGGAATTGAATCCAGCTCACCATGGTGAGAATGCTGATCCCACACCCGTGCCAAGCCCTGCACACAACATGGACCTGAGTACACCTAACCATTTCAGGCAATTGAAGAAATCAATTACAATGGTAATTAGTTTATTCCACAGAAGAGCTACTTGTTAGACAATTTGATTTCCCTATGCAGGCTATTCTTTTGGAAAGTGAGAACAAGAGATAAGCAAGTTTTCTCAGAAGGGAAGGCAAACCAATAATTAATAAGATGTTACTAGGTACCACTATTGCAAATGGCTAACCTTTATCAGCAATTTTCAGAACAGCACCACTCAGCAGGTATGGAACCATACTGAATCAGGAATTCAGCTCCTCTGCTGCTGCAAAGTTGAGTCTGAAACTGAAACTGGTTTATACAAGATCTCAACAACAAACCTCATAAAACTTGGAGAAACAGAGAAAAACTTTCAAAAATACATCACCTTACAATATCTAAGTGCCTGCTTACTCTGCAGCATTTGCAGAAGAAAAAGTGGAAACACGTTCAAACTTCACAGAGATCCCCAACAGCTGTGCCAGGACACCAGGGACTCCTGCAAGGTAAATATTTGCTGAGATAGCAGGAACAAAATGCTTCAGCAAATTAATCAGAAAGGTTTTGGCAAGTTCTCACGGGCACAAGGTGCTTTAAGATTTGTAGTTCCAACACGCCATTTGGCAAATACTTTTCCTGTGATTGCTTTTCAGAACATGCTCAGCATCAAAAACAGCCCAGCATTCCAACCTGAAAATGTCAGAAAGCTCCTCCAGGAGCAAAATCATCCTTTGAAGGCTTTAACATCTATGAAAGCAATGCTAGCATGCAGTAGAAATGGTTGTTTAAAAAAAAAAAAAGAAATAAAGAAGTAAAGGAAAAAAGATGGAAAAAAAATAACTGTTGTTTAAAAAAAAAAAAAGAAATAAAAAGGAATAAAGGAAAAAAGATGGAAAAAAAAAAAACCAACCCCAAGCTTAAAAAAGCAAACAGTCTAAAAGAGCACAGTGACTGAGACTCTTAAATAGATCCTGTTCTATTAACCTCTACAGAATCTGTGAAAAGAATAATTAGGATTTCAGCAAAACAAAAATAAAGTTTTTTAAAGCTTCAGAAAACTTTCAGAGTGTATAGTGATAAATAAATAAACACATTTGTTACTCTGAAACAAATTAGATTGTTCCCTATTGAATATATCTTAAAAAACTCCATGAATACCACCTCAAGAAGAAGCAGTTCAGTGTGTGAATTTGTAGATTAGCTAAATTCTCAAAGAACAGTCTCATATTCTGATTTATACCTTGAGGAAACATGGTTGCAAATTTTAAAAGGTATAAGAAGGACAAAGTACTTACAGATGGAAATAAACAACAGCCAAGCATATGCCATAAATAAATTTCAGTCAATAAGAACAGCCAAGACTGCTGCTTTTTTATACTGTCACTGAGCAAAAAAAGACCTAAAAAGTGATTCAAAATATTACAATTTTTTGTTAATATTTATCTGTTAAAAAAGTGTTGGCATTATACTCAAAACAAAAATGCTAATTTTTCAGTTCTGTGTGTGCACCAGACCTACAACAGCAAAAATATATGGCATCCTTTTCCGATCTTTGTCTTCTTTTTTTTTTATTTAATGACAAATTACATCACCTAAGAGGAAACGTGATGTTTGCAGGAAAATGAAGAGTCAGCACTTTAAACATATTGAATTTTTATGGTAGACAAAACCTCAATTATTCATTCTGCCCCTGTTTTACCTGAACCAGATGAACGGAGGTGTGTATAACTCTATTAATAATTTTGACATAGCTGTAGCTTTGTTTTTTTCATATAGCTAACTGATAAACTTGGCGCTGTAAACTGTCCCTGACTTTATTTTCTGTTGTAAAATATTGCAAGACAACATTTTCCTGATGGCAGTAATTAATGTGGGATGTGTTGCTCACTATTCAGATTGGTGAATCCCGAAACCAGTCCTGGATCTGTCCCTGACTTTATTTTCTGTTGTAAAATATTGCAAGACAACATTTTCCCGATGGCCGTAATTAATGTGGGATGTTTGGTGAACCCCAAAACCAGTCCTGAAGACAAAATTAACTTTTTCAGATACCATACTTGTTCACAAGCTTCAGAATGTAAAAGTAAGCTAGAAACTCTGTTGCTGATTAGGTTTTTTTGTTTAATGAAAATTCTTTCTAATGGTGCTCTAAACATCACTTGAAAGGTCTGATTTGCCAAAGTGGTAGAATTCTCTAAAATGCATTTGTAGATGCATATAATGAAACTGTTAACAAGACATAGAGATTTCTGAATACCTCTGAGCACTCATCTCCTGAAGTATCACAGAGCTTGTGCCATGGGAGCACAAAGTCAGCAAATATTGGTACCAATCCTGCAATCTCCTCTTTCATAAGGCTTCAAATAAAAGATATTCTGCACTTAAACTGACCTACACTAAGAAAAAAATGAAGAACTGGTACCCAAGAATTTCTTAGGTTCCCAATGTCATGAAAGAAACTCTCATATTAACAAGAAACTATTAGCAGGCTATAGCAAAACTTGGTAATTAGCATAATCAGAACACAATTTTTCTTGGTTTTGCATGAGCTTGTAAGTTCTCTTTACTGATTATTATAATTTTAACACATATTACTAGGTCTAATCAAATTTTAGATTAATTTGTTCCTATTTTGTAGGCAAAACAAACAAAATTTTGATTCAGAAATTCCAAGTTTTCTCCCTGTTGGTGTTCTCTTTTGTGTGAACCAGAGTTTAACATGAATGGAATCCTCCTCTGCTGTAGCCTCACAGAATCAGCTGAGCTGGAAGGAACCCACAAGGATCATCAAATCCAACCCTTAGCCCTGCTCAGGACATCCCCAAGAGCCACTCCCTGTGCACTGAGAGTGTTGGCCAAAGGCTTCTTGTACTCAGATCATACAAGAATGAAAAAAGGATTTATAACTGTATTCCAATGGATTTTTCCATTGGACCACTGGACATATACATCTCACATGAATATGTGGCAGAATCTCCGAGTCGAGGAATAATCATCTCTGGGAGATGGAGCATGTTCCAGGAGGCACCACAACTCCTCTGAGGGAGCAGTGGACAGTGGGACAGATTCTCATTGTCCCTGTGCAGCTGGAGCCCTGGAGAAAAGGCATAACTGACAAGTGACAAGTTCTTTCCAAAAAGTCTGCAAGAGCAAATATTCCTCATGCATTTACAGCTTTTCAAGACATCCCAAATCCAGGGTTTTTTTCCTGTCAGAACCTCAGACCACAAACTAGAGCTGATCTAGCTGTCTCTATCAGAATCTTTCCTAATGGACTCTGCAGAACAAAAAACTTTTAAGTCACTAAGTTACTTATTATTTACCTTCTGCCCCAGAAATTAATATGATCAATTTAGTTCTTGTTTCTTGAAATCCTTTAAAAATCCTGGCTACATTCTGCAAAATAAAGAAATAAACAACATTGCACAGAGCAAAATCCACAGAGAATGAGAGCTCTGGCAGAGCAAGGGGAACTACCCATTGTCAGCACAGCTCTGTCACCAGATGTTTGCTCTTGTTTGTGGTCTTTCACCTAAGCACTTACATTTCAGTGGTCATTTAAAACCATATCTAGCTTATTCAGATAGTCATAAGATAAAGTGAACTTACTATTAAAAAATAAAGTAATGCCATTTATATTGTATTGCTCTCAGGCAAGTTATCTTAAATCAAGGTGTTTGAAAACAATTACAGTAAGTCATGGCCAGACTGAGCCTGCTTTAAATTCAGCTCATTTAACTTTTTTATCATCAAAGAGAGGCCGCAGTTCTCCACATGAAAGATCATAAGAAAGATGGTGTCTAAATGTCATCAATCCTGGTCATGAAAATATTTCAAAATATTTTTTGGAGAATGTTAAGTGGGGGAATAATAGCCTTGTCTTTCTTAATAGTTGTAACAAGTTACCAATTCAGCTTTTTTAAGACAGGGACTTACTTAAATGAAAATTAAATTTAAAAAAATGCTTTGACAAAGATGGTAAAGGAAAGACAACGGAGTTATTTTAAAAATAGAAAAAAAGGTCTGTCACCAAACTGAACTTCTATTGATATTGCTTTAATTTATTTATTCCCCCACAAGTTTCACAAAAACAATGAAATGATAAAGCTAAATGATGGTAGTAATAGATATTTATAAAAAAGGTACATTAGATGAAGTTTTAGAAATTAATGTAGATATTTGTAAATGCAGAATTTTTCTCTGTTACCTCTGTCATATTGGATAGGAGAGGCATTAAATAGCGAACAATGCACATTTCAGCCACTGAAGCTCAGCTCATAATATCCTAAAAGAGAATCTGTTCATCCATTTTTCCATGGAAAAGTATAACTCCCTTGTCTGAAGAACACATTAAAATTCACATGAGTTGGCCACAACAAGAAAATAATTGCTTCTCTTTAAAATTGACTTTTATTTCTGTGGGACCTGTAGATCACACAGCACCCAGATGTGTGCTAGATGAGGAGACTGCTTTTGGCAAGCTTCTGGTGTTTGGGTGTCTTGGAAAATTGACACTGCCACTGTATTTCAGAGATGGTGGAAGAACTCAAGAAGAACCATATAGAAGTGATATGCACAAGACACAAGAATTAGCAAAAAATATTTGGTAATGAAGATAATTTCCTAAGATAGTTTAGAGAAGTTGTAGAAATCCTAACAAAAGCAGCTCTCAGGCAGAGACAATGGCCAATTGGTAACTGGCTGTTACTTACATTAGGGGATTACCTCACAATGTTTTTTGAAGTCCTTAATTCATGTAATTCTTCTTAGCTGGGTACAAAGTATGGAGTACCCCATGGCTGTGGTGTCATAGCACTTGTTCTGGCAAACTGCTTTTCACCCTTTTTGTGTGTTTTGGTGTTTGTGTGTTTATTCCCCTGCATAATATAATCTACTCTTTGCACTGTGTGTGTTATCAGGCACCTAAGCATTCCTTACATGCACAGAACTTTCAGAAGTTTAATAAAAACAAACTGGGTTTTCCCAGCTGGTTGTATAGCAGTAATTAAGTAAAAACTGCTATTCCCAAGGTGTACTCATTTCTGCTAATACCATCAGTACTGCTGCTGCATGCTCAAGCAGGTAACAAACAGAATCACATTAGCTTTTGTTCTTCCACAACAGCAGGGCTGAATCTTCATTAGGCATAAACTAATGAGGAAACACGGAAGAAGAATGGAATGTGATAGGTTTATGTCAGTTGAACACCCGGTCTCTATAAATATTTGAAAAATAAATAAATAAAAAGAAAAAAGATAGGATTGGCTAAGAAATTTTAAAAAGTCCATCCATCTGCTAGCTTTGCAGTCAGTTAAATATGAGAGCCACTGGTTTGACATCCAAAGTGAAATACTTGTAAAGATAAGAGCAGAATTCATTCTCTGGTTGTAAACCAAATGTATTTTCTGAGATGGGAGAAGAAATAAAAGGAACAGATGTTGTTTCACATCTAGAATGTAAAGGAATTAATTGGAAAACATCAGGAACCAGAGAATTGTGGCATTTTTAAGTGTACGGGGGGGAAAGGGACAGAAGGATGACTAGTGATGTCTAGTCTAGAGTGGGAATGTTTCTTGAAAGAATTATATTTACCGAGTAATTTTTTTAAACTTTTTAAAGCAATGTCAGATCAACAATCATTTGTGAATGTCATTAAGCTACTGAAAGGACATTTCAAATCGGCATAATGATTTTTTACTTCATGCACACAGATAAACACACCTGCATCAGGTAGCATAGCTTCTAAGTAAGGGACACTAAAATGCTGCAACCTTCTAATTAACCACAGAATCTAATTCTTAAAGAAACAGGATCTTAGTGAAGACCTAATGCAGTTCTGCCCTAGCTTTATGCACAGTGATTTCTTCTGACACACTCACTTATCAAAGTGCATTACCTGTCATCCAGCTTGTTTTCGTGTTACCTAATCATGTATTTGTCTGCTTTCAGTAAACGTCTCTGAAGTGATGCACTCACAATAAGATCTTGAAAAGAGCTCCAACTCCTGTATTGAAATATCCAAGCTTTAAAAAAATAGAGCATTTTCCCCTAAATTGTAGCTGTCTACCTGTAAAACCGCTACCCAGTGCATCTTGACCATCTTTCCTTTTTGACATGAAATCTTCTCCTGAAACATTTCCTGTAGAGACCTTCTGAGTTTGAGGTTTACACCTAAGTGTGTGTCTCAAAATATGGCCATAAGTCCTTTGGGGATCTTTACATTGATTTTTGATTATTAGATGGTATTTTATTTGCATTTATTAACATATAAAAATGCTAATTTCCTCCCACTACTGTTTTTCTTTTCCTGTCTCTGAAACCACTTCCCCGAGACCAGTCTGAAGCATTTTTCCAATCACATCTCTTCAGTAAGGCCTTGTGGAACAGACTGTCTTGCTGGTCTCTAGAGGAACATTTTTACCACTGCTGTCCTACCTTGCTGGCCTCAGGAGGGACATTTTTTCCACTGTTGCCAGCACTGCTTTTGTTTTATGGGAGGAGATGCACGTAAACACTCAACAATGAAGCATCTTGATAAACAGCCCTTGTACTGCTGCAATTACCATATCTCTTGATTGCCAGGAAATAGGCACTTGATAAACATGTGGTTTCATTGTTTACCCACGTTTGTTCTCAATTAAAGTCAGAAACCTATAATGTGCATTAGAACACTGCTCAGCTTGGTTTGAAATAGGCAAGTAATTAATGATTAGACATTGCATCTATTTATTTAAGACAGTCTCTGGAGACTTCAGGGACAGGTTAATCCAAGATAACAAGCTTGTTAAAAGGCTAGAGGAAGAGCATTTTCTTCAGGTATTTTTTTCTCCTGTCCAATTCTTGCACTTTAGGTATTTTTTTTTATATTTTGTTTAGGCATCCCAGAGATGTCCAATGTCCACAGCCCTTCCCTGCACTCTGTATCATGAGACACAGAGCTGAGCAAATGATAATCTCTAAACTGTTCCAATGCAATCATTTTTGCTTAGCTTCTAGGCTGATCACTCTGCTGAATTTTGCCAGGCTATCAATTTGTAGTTCCTTTCAACCCACAACAAGTTTTCTTCATAGTGTATTTGATTCAGTTAGAAAAAAGTTGTACATGTTGAACAGACATGTTTATGACAGATACAATTTCACACCATGTACATAATGTGTGTGTACAAATGCACACATACACAAAATGTACATATATTTGAAAATAAACCACAATTTTCATATTAGTACATGGCTAAGCACTCATGTTTCCTGTATACAAAACAAAGTAGATCAGCTACTTACATCATTTAAAGATCAAAGTCACATTTCCAAGATAATCTGTGTCTGTGCATTATACATACACCATGTTCCTTTTTTAGACTAATGTGACTCATTTTTGTTTTGAAGTTGCTCATTCATTTGCATAACTGGAAGTTGTGCCTATGTGCCTGAGGAAGAGCAGTTCTTTATATAAAAAGATTTCATGTTTTCATATTAGAAAATATATGGTCATTATTCCTAAAAGACAAAAATTGCATATTAAAGAGGTCAAAAAATAACAGCCTTTAAAACATCCTAATTGCAGCCTAGATTGTTTCCTTTATTGAAATAATAAAGACAAAATCATAACATGTATGTAATTTAATTGAGTGATTCACTGAACTTCTACAATCATATGGCTATAAGACAATAATATAATGTTGCTCAGCCACATCTGTTGTCATTAATTTCCCTCCCCCTGAATTCTGTGGAAAGATAACTCCCTCAATTGCACTGTCTGAGCTTATTCCTGCTGAATTCAGTAGGAGTTGGGCTTTGTCCTTAGCAACATGCACGGTGGAATTTGAGACCAGGATTTGTTTTGAAAGTTTGAGAATGGGAACTTTTCTCCTACTTGGCCATAATTATCATGCAGGAGATGAAATTCTGTTTAAATTATGACTTTCTGCAAAAGAACATGAAATGCAAGTGGTTGATTTCATGTTTTGGAATAGCTCAGTGGTGTCATTCTTACACTGTTGCCTGTACGTTCTTCCATGAAGTAGGCCGCAATGAGGAAAATATTTTCTCTCAAATGTTTTTGATGCACAAGAATTTAGGAAGTGTTCTTTAAGTAAATGTGCATCCAGGGACTCATTCAAACTCCCACCAGTGGGAGCCCAAAATTAGAGAGATTCCACAATTCTGAGATTCAGATTTAGCTCATGAGGGATAGAAGGGATGGGATCATCTGGAAAAAAATGCATTACCAAGCACATTTGTAATGTCAGAGCATCAGGTAGAGAAATGACCCATTTATCTTTCCCCACCCTCAGCCAATTCTTGTTTTTATACCACCATACTACACCTATTGGCAAAAGCCTGCTGCACTGGTAAAGTGCACAGCCATGGTTACCACAGGAATTTTAGGCAGATCTTTGAATATATTCCCAGAAGGTTGGTAATGAAATGAATAATGGTCAGAATTTGTGCCAGAAAGCTCAAATATTCTAACAGTTACATGTATTGATCCACATAACAGAATATCAGTGTTTAATCTGGTTGAAATGAAACTATTTTGTATGGAATCCACTTGTAGAAAACGGGCCAGGAAATATTTTCATTTCAAAGTACCATACATGGATAAATTATCATTCATTCATGTCAAATGTGCAATTGAGAAAGAACATTTATCCATTGTATGGTATAGGAATTATTTGCATTCTGTTATTTACACCATTTGGAAAGCTATATTCAGAAAGAGTTTGGGGACATAGTTCAGGAAAAAGAGATAATATTGACTATTACTGATCATCCCATCTACTTCTAGCTATCCTGCAAGCTTTTATCTTAAAATTATATCTCTGTGAATACCCATTACAGCTACACATAACTCTTAATCATCTATTGGTTAGCCACTCAGGTACTGATTAAATAATAAATAAGGAAACTTTTGCAACTAACACTCAATCACACTATGTTTCAAAACTCAGCATGTTCCAGTACTGTTGCCTGGTCTGGGTAAATGGGACATACATTTCAGTTTCTCCAAGAGTTCTGGATGAAATCAGGAAGTATCTGAAGTCCTTTTTTAGCAATGGTTGTTCATTACATTCAGTTTTGTTTATTTTCTTATTTGTTTCTTTTCTCTGCCATATCACTGATTTAGGAACTTTCACAGAAGGGAGAGTTTTGAAAGTAAATAAATGAAACGATTTCCAGAAACAGGTATTCAAGATATTATGGATTTTTTTTTCACTCCTCAGACATACTGCATCCTTATTCTGCAAGTTATTTATCATCCAGTGTTTTAGAATTTGGAATAGAAGTTTTGTTGTCAATTGCACCACAGGAAAGATCTTTCCTCCCTATTTTGAAATGGCAATTTGGTCCTAAGTATTATGTACACACCCCCCCACGCCCCCCGCCCCCCACTACTTAGCTTGAAGAAAAATGTCTTTTTTTTGTTGTTTTTTATTTTTTTTCTTTTAAAAGTATTGGGTTAGCAAATAGCTTGCTCCTGCAGTGCATGGATTGACTATTTATTATTACCTGGCTTTCTGATTTTTCTCACTGTAAAAAACCAAATCAAACAAACCAAAGCAAAACACCTGGTGACTTAATTTCACTACTTTCCAGTTCTGGAAGACAAAAAACCTTTGCAAATATAGCAAAATACGTAGAATCTAGAGTTAGAACACCAGAAAACAATAAGGCAAATGAATAAACAGGTTAACAGGTATTTTAATTTTCTGGAATTTAATAGAGTCTACTTAAATAAGCAATATATTTGCATGTAAGCTTGTGGGATTAGGGCATGCATCTTTAATTGGATAGATTTTCTGTAGTTTTAAATATTTGCCCAGATATTTTCACTCAGTTCAATTTTGTAGATTTCCATAAATGAGACCTGTAGCTAGTAACTTGCACAGTGTATCTTTGCAAATAAATGTTAGTTCTAATTTCAAGTCTCCCTTCATTTATTGGGAGATGTTTTTATTATTAAGAACAGTCCCCTGGACTTTTTAACATCTTTATTAAAGGCAGATGAATAATTATATAAGAAGATAGTGTTCTCTATAAAAATCTAATATCTTCAATCTGTTTCTCATTTCAGTGGAAGACTGGACTGGAAGTATAGTTTTGTGAATCCAGTTTCAGTGCTAACATCCTGAGTATATCTTTATGAATAACTGCAAAGAAACACTTACATAATTAAAAAGTCTTTCCTGTAAGCAGGAATCTTTTCTGAAATGCATTAATGATTAATTAAATTTGTGTTAGAATTTTAATATGAAACAAATTAGGAGTTATTCCTAAGTAGATACCAGTTGATATTTAAAACATACATATTTATCTTTTCTCTGATTTGCCAGGTAAGGAACATGATTGAATCAGCTTGCTTGCTGGCAAGTTACACAGATGTGGTTTGCCATACTTGAAGCTTGTAATTTAGAAATTATTTTTTCACAAACACCAGTGCCACTACAGATCTATTGTATACTCTTGCCACAAAATTAAAAGGAATTAATCTTGTCAGAAGAAAATACCACATGGAAAATATTCTCAGAAACACATTAGTGATACTTACTTGGAATCAGTTTGATGTAATGCACTCATTATATGTCCATATCTGAAACCTTAGCCAGATCAATAAAGTGAACGTAGGCTTTATGCTCTTGTTATGAAAAACCATTACCATTAGGGGCAACAGCATGTTTTGCAAGTTAGAAAAGTGGAATATATTCAACAAACTGACAGCAAAGACAGAAAAATTATTCCTACTTGTTTTCTCGTCTTTCCTTGTCCCATGATGTGCTACAAGGATTCTTTCTAATGAATGAGCTTCAAATGCCTTCCATTGGTTTTTGAATGGGTAGACATTACTGCAAATCCAGGTAATATTTGGTGGGATTTGGATTAAAAAAACAGAACACACTTTTGGTTTAGCTGAAATTCCAAAGGGTAGCTTGAAGTTTTTGGTCTTTGACTATTCACTTGTGCCAGTGTATCCTCAGAGACTAGAAAAGAAACAAAAAGCTTCTGTCTATATAAACACAAAACTAACTGCGATTCAACCATCATCCAGCAAGGACCTCTTCTTCCCATGAAAATTAACTATGAGAAGCCTGTGAAATCTCACAGCCACAATGTCATTGTAGGCTTGAAAATACATGATACAAAATACATTTTCATAGCAAATCACTGCATGTTTCTTTTCCATCAATTTCTGGACAGCAAAAGAAGCTTTTTTTTTGTTTTGGGTTTGGTTTTTTTTGTTTGTCTGTTTGTTTGTTTCTTTTGGGGTTTTTTTGGTTTGTTTTTGGTTTTTTTTTTTTGTTTGTTTGTTTGTTTGTTTGTTTGTTTGTTTGTTTGTTTGTTTGTTTGTTTGTTTGTTTGTTTGTTTGTTTGTTTGTTTGTTTGTTTGTTTGTTTGTTTGTTTGTTTGTTTGTTTGTTTGTTTGTTTGTTTGTTTGTTTGTTTGTTTGTTTGTTTGTTTTTTAGTTTTATTTTTACTGAAAACACATTGTTCTGTCATTTCAAAAGCTTCACTGGATTGTGCATGTCACACACAGGATATATTTGATTTTCTATTTTCTTATCCAGTCGATGATTTGAGAGTGCTGTTCATACTGTGGGCCTAAATACTGGACTGGGAACCAGTGATTCCCAATAAATACAGGCAGTATTCCAACTCCAAACACAAATTCAGTGACAAAACTGTTCACAACAATCTCTGACAACTACTCACACAAAACCAAGAGCAAACAAACCCAAAATCAACCTCTACCCCATTTATTTGTTGTGTTTTCCCCACCGCCTGCTTATATAAGGCACTTAAATTTTCAGATTGTATACAGATCTCAGTGGTGTTCAGTTTGACTTTCAGATGTCTGGAGCTTCAGCATTTAGAGGATTAATATCTAGCTTCACTGGATTGTGCATGTCACACACAGGATATATTTGATTTTCTATTTTCTTATCCAGTCAATGATTTGAGAGTGCTGTTCATACTGTGGGCCTAAATACTGGACTGGGAACCAGTGATTCCCAATAAATACAGGCAGTATTCCAACTCCAAACACAAATTCAGTGACAAAACTGTTCACAACAATCTCTGACAACTACTCACACAAAACCAAGAGCAAACAAACCCAAAATCAACCTCTACCCCATTTATTTGTTGTGTCTTCCCCACCACCTGCTTATATAATGCACTTAAATTTTCAGATTGTATACAGATCTCAGTGGTGTTCAGTTTGACTTTCAGATGTCTGGAGCTTCAGCATTTAGAGGATTAATATCTTTGTTTTCCTGATTTATTTATAAAGAGCATGATATGTTTCCTTCTCTCCTGGAGACCTGAGTGCTATATATGTAAGGCTTTTGAAACTATCAAGTCCTGCACTGCTTGAGTAATAAGCAAATTATTGCACCAAAGCTATTTTTAATTTTCCTTGTAGCAATCATTCAGAGACTGTAATTTAAGTTTTTTTTTCTTTTAAACAGTTTCCGTACCTCTACAGATGTCAAAACTAGATGATTGATAAATAGAAATGGGTTTATATCCTGATACTTTGCATCTTTCTCTTAATTTGACCCTAGCTGAGGCAGTGACATGGGTAATGTTGAGAAACAATTAATGACAATAACAGCAGTCTGGCACCAACAAGAATGACTTTGATCATTTTCTTTTTGTCTATACAGACTCTGGCAGGAAATATAAATAGCAATTTTATTGGAAAGGCTGTTAGAATTGAGCTATTAATTTAGCTTTCAGACATTTTAGAGCATGCGTCTCTCCAAAAAAACATTTCTTGTAGCCTCTGTTCAGCAAAATGTCAGCTGAGCTTCCCAAAGTATAAACACCACTCTGTTTTCTTTGCTTCTAATGCTGGTGATTCTGTTTTCTTTGCTTCTAATACTGGTTTCACAGCAGAGGGAGACAGATTAAAAAGCCATGTTAATGTCCTACATGAGTTTGATGCATTTTTCCTGTGTTGGTTTAGAGTGTCAAGGAGAGAGAGGAAGAACCCCTCACGACTCGTGAGGTTTACTGTATTGCTCAAAAAGCAAAGAACTCAAGACCTTTTGACCCAGATATTTAAGCAAAGCTCTCGTGACAAGTACTTTCAGTATTGGTTTTGATGGTCTGAATCAGCCAATTTTTGAAGAGGATCCCCGCCTCACACTCTTCTGGGGGGATTCAGTAATATTTAATAAAAGACAAATAGAAAAAAGAGATCCCTATTCTGAACATAAGCTTTAAGGACTCCCTAACCCTCAAATTACTGAACATATTAAATAGTAACAAGTCATACATACCCCAAATGTTTCAGCTGCTTCCAACCTTCAAATTATTCTTGAAAGGGATGAAGTCCCAAGCACAGAGGAAGTGTTGAAAGCATTAATATGTCATTAATAATGAGATTATACTTAGTCAGGCTTTATCTTCCACCTTCTTGTGCATCATCCAGATCATTGGCTCCTGTTTAAACTTTAGCACAACAGAAGTTTTGCAGAAGACAAATGGTTCCAGGTAACTCACTCCATAGCAGGGATTTTAATCCTCTGGCTATCTGCTCTTGGCTGGAAGTTTCAGTTTTCAGGCTCAGTTTCTAGCTCCTCTAGAGAGTTAGAGAACCCTTTGGGGCAGTGATGAGAGTCTGCAGTGCTTGATTCCTCAGACATGAATTTCTGTAACTCAGATCCTGCTCAAAGGGAGATAGGAATGTGTTAGGAGAATATATTAAGACTGTGAAGAATTCAGACATTACAGTAGCAAAATAAGTAAAAATATCTTCAACTGCAGAAGACTATTGGCCTTCTCATTGGCCAAGAATATTTCAGTTTACTCTTTATGCTACAATATTTCTTTAATGATACTGCAGTAGAGAAAATTAGTATGGGGAGTTGATTATACCGTATGGTGTTTTGTTTCTAAATGAAGATGTTTGGATTGCCAGCTCAAAGCACTGCAGTGCTGCTGAAATTCAACAGACAGCTACAGAGGAGCATATGGGGAGGGCTTTTTACAAACTGAAAACAATGTTGAGTATTTATACTTCCTTGGAGAACAACTGATAGGTCAGAAACCTAATCAAAGGGGTGGTGCAGAAATACCTTATTCTCCAACACCACATGTCTTCCAAAATGACACCAGTTCCAGGGAGCACTCCCCAGTACTGGGCATCAAAAGGATGGAAAGCAAGAATGATAATGAATTAGGTATCAAACCCCAGGTATCAATGCTAATAATGAAGACAGCATTCTGAATTACAAATACTATACTGTACTGAGTAGTTTTGAATCAAGTCCTCATTGTCAGGTCATCTAAGCCCTTAGTTGTGCATTAAATAATATAATGAACATCCAACAAAACCAAACAATTAAAAGCAGTGCAACATATAATTAATTTCCTTTAATTTGTGGTAGGTATAACATTTGAAAATGAGAAAATAACTGTGGAACCAAACAAGAAATATTCCTCTTCCTGCACTGTTCCCCACAAATGTCATTCAAAATTAGAGCACTTGAATTTATTTGAAACTCCTGCAGAAGAGTACAAGATGTATTCATATGTAAGTTTTATTTTTTGAAGCACTAAAAAGAACCATGAACCAATTTCATCAGTGTTATGTGCGGATAACTTAGTTGCAAAAGCATTCTATTGCTTTCCAGATAATTTCTATATTTGTAGTGTTATATTTCATTAGTAAATACAGTATCCTTATAGAATAAGATCAGAAATCCTCCATAAAACAAAACCTATAGTCAGTTTGGAACATGCAGTTTTGATTTATTCAATTAAATGTATTAATAGTGCCCAAATATATGTAGGTTTTCTATTTATTCAAATATGATATCATAATTATCTGGGTTTATTTGTGAACCAATATAAAATAAAGAAATACACAAAAGAAAAGACACAGCAAGTTTGTGGGAAATGTAATCATTCCACAAGGTAATTGGATTTGGATGTCCTCTTTCCACACATTTTTAATATTGTATTTAAATGGGAACTGCTAGGCTAAGTGCAGAAACAGAAAGGAGCCAAAGTCCATTGACTCTGTAGGATTAAGACTTTGCTAAAAAGACATAAATGCCATCCTTCCAAGATAACAAATATGACTTATCCTAGACTATCTCTGAGAAGATTAGATTGATCGGTTCTGGTAAAGACATTTATTTAAACTTTGTAAGTACCACACAGCCTTTTCTATTTTATTGACTACAAAATTTTGGATTTATGGTACAGTTTGATTTCTTGAATTTTGACCTTTATACTAGTTTTACCAAAACAATCATTTGAGGAGGAACTGCAATACAAATCTTCCAATAATTTTATAAATACCCAAAGTTCTAAACAGATTATAGTTTCTCTTTCACATCATTTTGCACCAGCTTGTCCATAACTCTCACTAAGGGCATATTTCTTAATTTCAAACACTCACACAGCATAAATATGAAAGATCTATGTTATTGATTCTGACAAGACTGGGAAGAGACTCCAAGTTGGTCTTTACCATGATGAGATGTCCAGATTAGAATTCCAGGAAGCTGAAAAACAAATTTACCATGAACTCCTACTCCAGTTAGGAGCTGACCAGATGTTGGTAGACTGAAGTTTTCAGTTTAGGTGGTTCAAGAGACATGGACACCTATTTTGATATCTGGAGAGCCCATTAGGTGAAGACCCAAAAATGATGGGATTTAAGAACATAAATCCATTGAAAGAGTTAATAATCTTGTAAAGAAAATTGAAAGAGTAAATAATTTTGTGTCCAGAGTTCCTAAAGGGAAGCCTGTACACCTAAAAGGGCATTTCAGTTTTGAGAGAGATAAAGTGCAGTTTTAGACCAGCATGACTCAGATGTGTATTCCCATGTAGTTACAACCACCAAGGACAGCTTACAGCAGTGTACCAAGAGCTGCCGTGAAATCCCACTCTGCTCCGAGTTTTTGTCACTACATTACTATCAGTACATGCACCAGTGATTTTAAACACTCCTATCATGATTTGTAGCACAGACTTGTGAGTCATTTTTAAAAACACAGCTTCAACCTACAGAGATCTTACACATGGTTTGTTTTAAGAAGTTTCTTATTGCAACAAGCAAGTTTCTGGTAGCACATTCATAGCAAACAATCTGCTTTCATGGTAACTATTACCAGATCTGTCACTTAGCTGCAGAATGATCTGAAGCATGATTGTTCTTTGGATTCTTTCAGCATAAAACTGGACGGGGATATTATTTCTTATACCCCAGAAGTACTCTAATACCTGTGAAAACTTTGCAAGTGTACACAAATAAATTTATATAAAAATACATATTGGCAGTTTCTTCAATGTCCCTTTTAGTCCTTGGTCACGACAGAAACTATTCTCACACACTAGTACCAGTAGCAGTGGTGACAGATTTCATGAGGATGCTTTTATCCTCATATTTAGCTGATGATCTACAAATATAAACCACTAAAAATTACAGAAGAGGAATATTTTTAATCCAGGTGCTGATGGGAGTGGGTGTAAAGGAGAGTAGAGTTGGGATGGAAGCAATATAAAACCATGTGCATTAAAGGAACATTTTACTGGTTTTTCACTAGAGAAACAGTGTTGAAATCTCTCACCATGTAGTTCAAAGTATATCCATGTGATGTTAGATATTGAAGCTCCTTCAGTCCTTCAGATGAATTCATGTTTCTAATTTCATGGAGGGAATGAAAATTGATCAGCAAAGATGAATTATGCACACTGAAGCTACAGCATAATTCAGCATTTGTTATCATTTGTTATTTCAGGATCCCAATATGCATTTCTATGGAAAGAGCTCCCTGTTACTACAGAGAGTCTTTGAACAGATGCAGAGTAATATTCAATAATGAATACTAAATATATTAGAACATCCAAGCATACATTCCTGTAATTGCAGTTCCTGGTAATAGGTTTATAATATTTAACTCTAGTGTAGCAGATTTCATTAGGAAGTATATAAATTTAGCACAACAAATGGCAAAATTCTTGCTCTAACTTCAGCAGATTAAGGCATTAAGAGGTTACAGTCACTGAGCTGCAAAGAAGCTTCTTGAGCCCACGTGGGTCCTTTGACCCCAAGCCTCCAATAACGCTTCAAAGGCAAATTCACATGTCAGAATGGAGTAAGATCCACTCAAATCTGGCATTTATAGAGTACCAAAAATTAAGATTATTAAGATAACAGTGAGAAAAAACATTACAAGGAGAAAGAGAGTTACTTAGATATGGTAAAGCAGATTAAAGAGTGAATGTTAATGATTAATCTTGCATATGATAAGGCTTAGGAAACAATCCACTCACCATACAACCTAATGGTAATGATACCCAAAAACCAAGGTATACATTGCTTACTATATATTGTCTGGGCATGCTGAGTTAGAGTCCCTGCCATATAGGGATTGCAGTCAAAAGCAATGGAATGCAGACTATCCTTAAAATCCCACATAAATGAGATTAAAGGAATAGTGCCAACATGACAATGCATGCACCAATAATTCTGCATTCATTCTAAGAGAAGTTATAGTAGTTATAGTCTCCTCCTGTAGTTGTGGGGGTTTTTTTTTTGTTTTGTTTTGGGTTTTTTTGGTTTTGTTTTTTTTTTTTTTTTTTGTCTAGGGAGGAAAACATAAAACAAGCTTTTAGACTACGGACAATTTTGTTCAAACATTAATTTAGCTGGCACACTGTGGGAAATGCATATAGGAAACTTGTTGTTTTTAACATAGCTTTGGGTCAGTTAGCTTCTTTGTTTAGAAAATGGGAAATATTCCAGAACTGCAACAGCAAATCTGCCATTGTCATCATTTTTCCACAGCTCATGCTAACAATTATATTTTGGCATACATGAGTTCAATTCTAATTGATGACAATGTGGGTGCCTCAGGAAAACAGAGGTAAGGATATTGTCTCAGGAAATTGTAGCTTCCACAGTAAATTTTAGAAGTGCTTATGACAGCAGGCTGAATTATGCCTGTGTCCTTCACTTCAGGTGATATTTGTCAGATTTTCCCTTTTGACTACTAAACCAGCCCCTTTTAGGGATGCTTTACCTCATGTGACGTTTATTCCTTACGCCGATATTTATGCAGGATCTTTCATAAGTGCAAGTTCCATTTCCACATTAACGTTATGATTCAACATAGCTGGCTGTGTCCAAGGAAGCGTGCCAAGATACATAAATCCAAAACCCTTTGGAAAGTACATGGACAGACAAGGAAAAATAAAAATTCCAGCTGCTCAGTGTGAATGTATTCTGACAGCTATTGCATGTCCTTCAGAAAAGCACTGGTACTAACTACCACTTTCCTGTCTCATTTCAACACCTCAGTGGCGACATCTGAGACCTCACAAAGAGATAAATGGAGCATTAACTAATGTTCCCATTGAGCAGACATTATTTGACTTTATTGTAAATTTACTTGTTAAAGAAGAGCTTTAAAAAAAGCATATAGGCATGGTTGCTATGTACAAGCCAAAGCTAATCCCAAGAAATGCAGTTTAGAGAGAACCATAAAGGGAAAATCTCACTCTCCTTGTGTCCAGGCATGCATGTACCACAGTCACTTTAAAGAACAGTACTCATTTTGAGAGAGATGCAGGATTACTTCAGTCAGGGGTCCAAGAATGGTCCATAAAGGGTATGACAGATTTTTGTATGAGCGGTCCCACAGTTGTTGGCTGAGCATTGCAAATGTCTTGCTCCATCATGTGGGTTTTTTTGTCTTGAAACAGATTTTTTTTTCATTCATACCTTTTCTATACTTTTATATTATATTGATCTCTCTGCCTGACCTACTTATTTAAAACACTTTGTACTGCCCTGCCTGAGATTTGATTGTGTAAGATAATTTCAGATTGGAAGAGCATTCCAATGCTTGTTTTCATCAGGATTTGAATCAAGATTTTCTTAAAATCCACCAAGAACCTAAATTCCCATGCTGTTTGCAGCACAACAGTTAGGCATTTTCTTGGGTTTCCCAATACTATTGCTCACACAAGTTGCTTTTAGGTCTGTTATCAACATTCACTTTTTCAAAAGACTGCAATTTTAAAGTTTTCTTACCAAACAGAACACCTGTTGTTGTCATACCACTCAAAAACCCGAAAGAAACAAACAAAAATTCCACACTAAAAAAAGGAAACAGAAAATTCACAAATAAAATGAGATGTGAAATAAATAACCCAATATCAAGAATATGAAAGATTTCATTAATTTATCATTTTCATTTTTTTTCACTTTTAATTCTTCAGAACAAAATCACATTTGAACATATTTACTTTCATGTCTGAACAATTTTGGGATTTTTTTCTATGTTGTCTGCCATTTTAGTAATATTTCTAAAAACTATTTTAACTAGGAATATCAATGCAGGCATTTGATTTCTAGTACTGTTTATAAAAAGCCAAAGACCACCACCACTAACAAGCACATGCTGATTTCTATGCAAATCAGGTCAGTTTGCAACACCCATCTGAGCTGTGTCCTTGAGGAATGGTTCTCATCCAGAGCAGAAATATATTTACTGAAACCAGTCTTTCATGTGCACTACCCAAGAAAATATCTTTTCAGTGGGGAACTATTTAGCTGCTGCAACTCTGAATGTTAATGTACAGAAACTTTTGAAGTCACCTGAGAACATGGTCCTTCCCTCTCCATTTTTTTTTTTTTCCAGAAACTATTCAATTTCAGTTTATTTAATTTTAAGTCATCTTTCAAAATAATCTCATATCCATTACACACTTTTCACACAACAATCACTTGTACCTTAAAATCTTCATGCATCAGTCCATGGTCTGGCATTGACTGTTGAAAAGTGACCTCTAGGTACAATGAAAGCAAAAAAATGGAAAAGAAAGACTTTGGGTTCATTCTGCTTCCAGGGGGTAAATTTCTGGCCCCATTGAGTGCAGTGCTCCTAAACTCAGAGGCTTTTAAGATACCTAAGACCTAACTCAAAGTCACAGAATATGTGACAGAAGGGTAGAGAAAGGAGGGAAGAAGGGAAGAAGAGAGAGAGAGGCAGGAATAGAAAGGCAGGAAGAAAGTAAGAGAAGTTGTGCTATAGGTGAAAGTAAAAAAAGCAGAAGGTGACTTAAAGACTGTCTGTAATCTACAGCTAAGTGTCTGTGTCCAGAGAAGGGATCCTGGTCTGCAGGGCCTCAAAGCACAGCCTGAAATCAGAATGCAGCAAAGTCCTTTGGAAGTTACGGATCCTGGTCTGCAGGGCCTCAAAGCACATCCTGAAAATATTTAAGAAGGCTTGCAGTTATAATGGAACAGTCCTTTGGAAGTTACCGCCAGAGTGTTTGCAGGGAGAAGAGGAAAAGGCAGCTTTAGAGCAATAGCCAAGAAATTACCTGCCCTTAGGACATGGGGAAAGTCAGGAAACTCAATGACTCAGATCATCTCAAGTGCCAGTGGAGGGAGCAGCGCTGGGGACTCTCAGCCAGGGACTCTCAGCAGCCCTAGGCTGGAAGCTGCACCTTAAGTTACTTAAGTGAGGCCAAAGAAAACTGCTGCTCTTCCTAAATGGAGCAGAATAGGAGAAAAGAACCAATAACTTTAAGCAGCAAGAGAGAGGTGTATTTTTTTTAAAATCAAATTTGAAAGAATTAGGCCCTTTGAATGCTTTTTTTTTTTTTTTTCAATTTCCCAACCTCATGGCTTGGAAACAGGAATACTGTTGGGTTTTCAGGTTCAATACAATTGAAATTAATATACTTTATTTCTGCATCATGCTGAAACAAACCTGCTCCTACAACATCCTTCAACAGAGCAACAATTCTTGACAGAAACTCTCAGCACCCCTAGGCTGGAAGCTGCACCTTAAGTCACTTAAGTGAGGCCAAAGAAAACTGCTGCTCTTCCTAAATGGAGCAGAATAGGAGAAAAGAACCAATAACTTTAAGCAGCAAGAGAGAAGTGTATTTTTTTAAAACAAATTTGAAAGAACTAGGTCCTTTGAATGTGTTTTTGTTTTTTTTTCCCTGTGCTACAGCAATTTCCCAACCTCATGGCTTGGAAACAGGAATACTGTTGGGTTTTCAGGTTCAATACAATTGAAATTAATATACTTTATTTCTGCATCATGCTGAAACAAACCTGCTCCTACAACATCCTTCAACAGAGCAACAATTCTTGACAGAAAACTGTTCCATTATAACTGCAAGCCTTCTTAAATATTTTCCTGTACAACCATTCCTCTTTCAGTGTAAGAACTGTTGCTCTGAATAAGGCTGACAAGGCTCCTGTTGAATTTAATAAATGTTTTCCTAGACTACAACAAGTTCTCTTTTTGATATTTGCATAATCCTTGCTTTGCTCCTACACATTTGCTAAATAGAGCCAAGCCATAGTCCTTTTCAGGCATATTTTAGAAACACCGATCTATATTAAAACTGGCTAGCATACTAGCTGGAGACTAGAAAGTTATATCATGTATAAAGGAAGGCAAAAAGTAGTATTTGGTAATCTAAATCTTCGTCTTGAACCCTTGTATTCAACTTCAAGAGAAAAGCAGAGGTCTAAGACACTGATTCTACAAATTATTCCATATAGAAGAGTTCAGAGGTCTCAGTAAAGCTCTGTGGCACTGCCCATTTATATTTGGTTACAGTGGAATTTGACTTATTATTACCAAATAATTTTTTTTCCACTTTTTTTCTTATATTTCTGAAAATAAATCCAAGCTCTATAATTGCTTATTTTAAAGCAAAATGAAACATATATTCCCCAGATTACTTCCACTCTTCCAATGCTTTTTCCTCTAACATTTAGATATAACAAAGAGACCCTTCCCTTCAAACCCTTCAAACTGTGTTACTTAACAAATATACATCAGCAAAAATCTATTGCTCTTTCCTCTTATCTCCACATACCATAATTTATTTTTTTCATACATACAAAAAATCCTTTATATTTACAATAAAACAAGCTACATTAGCTGCTGATGAGAGTTGGTCAAGTTCAGTCACAGAAGTTAGATACCAAGACAGTTGTTTTCCCAGTGCTACCGCTGAGATAAAATAGGTTGATGCTTAATATTATCTGACTTTTAAAATCACACTCCTAGCACCATAATTCATGTCAGATGATGCTGCCAGACTACTAGCAACACGTGAAAAATTCAAAATCAATTCTTTCTGGGGCACTTTTGAATAAGATAAATGTGAACTCCTTTTCCAGTATTAATTGCTAATTGGAATTATATTTTATACAGAAAGTCCATGCAATCTGTAAAAAGCATAAGAGATTCTTCTGGTGCTACCCTCCCCTCTAACTGATGAGACATCTGTAATATCAAAGAAAATCAGAATATCTGGAATATTTATTTTGTTACAATATCTGGCCAACACTTTCACAACTGTCATTTCTTTAAAACTCAGGGATTTGTTTCACAGACAAGAAAAGTTTTTGGGAGGACAAAGCCTTTTTCTTCATGAGGACAGAAAGCAAGTAAAAGAAGCCCCTCATGATTTTGAAACAAGAAGTTGCTGCTTGTTCCTCTGATTGCAATGAAACATACCTGTCTATATTTGTTATGCAACTGTTTGAGCAGTCCTTTCAAAAGGAAAAAGAGAACTTGCGCCAGCCTGCTGAAGCTCCTACTAATGCATTTGGGGTCCATAAAAATACAAAGCTAGTGTGGCAAATACCAATATCCTTATAAGAACTTTAGCAATATTTATCTTCTTTTTCCTCATGGCCTTCAGTAGCATTTGCAGAAAAAAAAAATATTAGACAACCCATTTCTTAAAAATAGAATCAAATTGAAGAGGCACAAATTTCCAATCTTCATAAAACTGGAAAAAAAGCTTTAAAATTCTATATAAACATGACATGAAGGCTCAGTGAATTTCTTAAAATCTCAGGACAGACTGACCAATCAAGGTTTGTTTTCTTTCTGTTTATCACTAAGAAAATTATTTCTTTTAACTCAAAAATTTCTACTTCTGTGCAGATAAAAAAAAATATGGTGCTACCAATATTAATGTCATTAGCCAGGAAATATTTATTCTGGCAGTGAACGACAATAATTTAAAGCATTAGAGATGGAAGACGTTGCAATAACCCACTTAGATTTCTGATTTGTTTTGTTGGGTTTGTTTATAATTTAATTCAGAAGGAAGCACATATCTTTAAAAAAAAATATCCTGACAAGGATGATCTGAGTAGACAGAAGATAAAAAACCTGGAATTTTGCTGAAGGAGACTGAAAGGAGGTAAGATGCTTTGACCCAAACTTCTGTGGCTGAGTTCAGGCTTTTGGAATCTAAAAGGCAACTCTAGGGTGAAAGGGCCAAGTGTATTTTCTTTCCTAGTTAATCAAATATAGATTCTATCAAAAATATATTGCCATAAAGCAGGTTGTACACACATATGTATTTTCTGAATCAGCCTAGAATTTAATGAGTCAGTAATTAGAAGCCACACTGAGTGATCTTTCATGTCCTGCTTTTAGTACTGCTTGCTTCCTTTTAGCAGTGTTGTTCATTACCTTCTTCTGAATATCAAGTGGGGTTTATTTTTATTTTTTAATTCTCTCAGATAAATTACATGTGTCTAATCCACTTAGATAATTCAGAGCTAAGATTTTTCCAGTGTTGACCTTTGCAAAGGTCTTTCTGCCATCTGTTTTTTATATTTAATTACTGTTTTTTTCCTTCTTGCAGCAATCTCTCAAAGAATGAAATAAATGACTATAATTATCACTATCAGTTTGCCCTTATTTGATCTCCTGACCACAGAATCATATTCTGGTGATTACACAGTATCTCCACTGTGGACCAGACATTAGACATCATAGTTGTTATGTCTATTAATCTTCATAAAAAAATACAAGATAGATTTTCCTCCTCTCTTCAGGTAAACTCTTCATCCAAGGCAGAAAAAAATATTTTATGGTCATTTATTCTCTTTTTCTTGTTATTATGGTACATTCGGTTAATCCAAAAAAATTGGAAGTGTTTGTATATTGCTCTGTTCAGGTCCACTGCTGGTGACATAATTTGTGATATCTAAATGTGATCTAAAGTAATACAAACACAAACTTAATATCAGAGATTAGATCGGGCATTTCAGTCTTCAGCAGCTGACTGACAAAATAGAAATCTGCTCTTAGGAGATATGTCCCCCATTTAAGGCAACCCTCTGCACAGCAGTCTAGGCATAATATATTCATTCTAAACAAAAAACCCTGGGCCTAAATTCCTCTCAGTAGTTAACAACATTGTTTCATGTATGCCAGGCAATGGGGGTTTTTGGTGTTTTTTTTCCTTTTTTTTTCTTTTCCTTTTTATTGTTTTATTATTTATTTTTAATTTTTTTATTTTTTCTGGTAACATATGTTCATTTCAGGACAAATTTGTCCATGCCAGGATTTCCAGGGCATCACTTCAGCATGAAATAATTGAGGGCAGTATATGTCTGGATAACAGTGTGAAACTGGAGTAGAGCTGTCTGCCATATTAGAAATCACTCTCTTGTAATAGGAATAAAATGAACATAAAATAAAATGAGTGGAGGAAGGACCAAAGGAAGGCGTTTGTACATCTACACCCCTTGGGCAGCCTGAGCTCATTCAGCTGCCATCAGGAGCATCTCAGCTGGAGCTTGTGCAGGATGCTGCCTCTTTTCCATATTGCTCAAGAAACCAATGAAAACTGGATCTCATTCCATTCCTTTCTTACAGAAATCTCTGCATTAAGCCTGATTATTTTCTCATTGTTCAGTAAAAGGATAAATTCAACCTTTTTAGCACAAATCTCAAAAAATATCGTATTATTTTTTAAAAGTGTTTAATTTTCTTCCTAATTTTTTCAGAAGATAATTCATACAGAATTAATATTGCTCTAATTAACCAAGCATATGAACTCCTACCTCCTGAAACAAGATTTCAAAACTGTATATCAAATGTTATCATCCTATAAGCTGAGATTCTTCATATTTTAATTTCCAGTGGATGCCTAGAGTCTCCATGGAAACTGATCCAAGCAGGTTTGAAATGTTACATATTATTTAATATATCTTATATTCACATAAATGTTGCCAGAAGATCTGTCATATCTGCTCAAGTGTAAAGTACCAAGAGAGTTAAGTAAAGGAATACATTAAATTGAAACTCATTGTAGCCCATCACTGCTAACTCCACTGGCCTTGAAAGATTTTCAATGAGGCTCCTGAGAACAATCTTGAAAAATCAATAATCTCATCAGAAAATGCACCAATTATTATACTCAACAAGCTCATAATAAATCATCATATTCTATAATCATGCCATTGAAATTTGGATAGACTTTAAACAACTAATGCTTTATTTGCCAGTCAAAATTAAAAAGTTTACTGGGATTAATGAGGCTATTCTTTGATTTTTAACACAAGTTATACAGTTAAAATCTATAAAGATGCTTTGGTGTTCAAGGAAATAATAGTACATGACAGTTAGCAGATACTCATTCATTCAGTTTTCACAAAACAAAGCATTTCATAACCAAATTGCTAGTCACAAGTTGGTTCAAAGGAAAAATAACATTATACAATGACTTTTAAAATTATGTTAAAGATAATAATTGAAACTGTTCAAAACATTTCACCTTTTTTTTTCTGGATTTAAAACTACTTCTAGTGAAAACTTTGTAATTATGGCACCAATTGTTACACGAGCATTTGCTTTGACAAAAGACAAGAATTTTATCATGAGAATTAGGTAAGTGAATACGTGCAGTGCATTGTTTGTGGATAGCTGTGCCTTTTGGAGAGCTCCCAGTTTCTGTCC
This sequence comes from Passer montanus, assembly GCF_014805655.1. NCBI lineage: Eukaryota > Metazoa > Chordata > Aves > Passeriformes > Passeridae > Passer > Passer montanus. The sequence goes on along the minus strand of NW_024368596.1, from coordinate 1,947,540 downwards.
TTTGTGAGAAGTGACCCTGTACATGTGTGCAGCACGTCCAGGGACCTGTGAGAGCATCAGTGACCCCTGGCCAGTGACTGACCTGCCATGTCAGCTCCTCTCCAAACCTCCCTGGGCCTCTGTCAGCACTGAAGTTTAAAAATGTGAAAATGAGGGTTCTGTCATTGAATAACTCACTCCTTTCCTCAGCTGAACTATATTGGGTCAAGCAAATTGTCAGGGGGAGGTCCCACCCTGCTGTCAGTGTGAGACTCTAAAGGAGGTCCTGTCAAACCCTTTAATGAAAGGCTGAGTGAATAAAAAGCACCTTGCTTTCACTGTAACACAAAGAATGGCACAAATTGATCTTCTTTTCACGGAAATGAGAAATGGCAAGTAAAGTGTTTTATCTGCCTCATTTTTAAATATTGACACCAAAAATAATTTTAAAGATTGCACAAACTTGTTTCAAGATTGTCTTTGAGAACATTTCTTCCCAAAGAACCATAGATGATATAAACATATTGCAATTGAAATTGATAGTTTAGTGGGGAGAGAGAAATGAATGAATATTAAAAAAAAAAAAAGGAATGGTTTAAAGAAGTGCATAGTCAGGAAAGTGTCTGCACCCTGCAGTGTGCACAAGCTCAGTTGCAGCTAACACTGAAAACAATAGCAGAGGAGACACAATGCTCTGAGCTCTAGATGTTCATGGAAGATCCTTGGCAAGTAGTTGTACTGAAGCTGCCTCCTCTTTTCTCTCTTTCTGCTACAATAAGTCTTGTCCTTTGCAATAAAACTCTGACTGCAACCTTATCCAAAATGAGAGCTTGCTTGCTGTACTTCATCATCTGGCACTTTCTAGTCCTGACTCAGAAATGGAGGTGTGGGTGTCTGTCCAGATGTGTGAATAGTGCATGTGACACTTTGGCTCCCTCTCCTCAAGCTGGGAAGTCCTGATGGTGGAAAGATTATGGCCCAGAGCATCTTATTAAGGACACTTGCCTTCCATGCCTTTAGAGCAGGGTAGGGAGTCTATTCCTTGTGCTGGCAGGAAGAGAGGACTGCGAGGCAGGAGAGCATTCCTGACAGGGAAAGGCTATGCAGACAAAGAAGCTCTTTGGTACTTTGCCCAAGTCCCCGTCTTTGGGGAGAGAGACACATTTGATGTAGCTTTCTTCAGAGTATGGGGACTGCAGATATTTCTCATATTATGATTTAACACTTAGAAAACATTTCTTCCCCTCCTTTACTGACTAGCACTAGTGCTGCAGTGAGAACAAGATAATATTCACCTTAATTATAGCAAGCACTACAATAACAGCTGCAACCACTAAGGAGTCAATATACCTGTGAGATTGATTCTTTGCTCTCTACTGTGCTTAAAACATTAACAGCAGAAGTTCAGCATAGAAGACTTCTCTGGGATTAATGACTGACTGGGTTAATGGCCTGCAACTCAGTTGTTATTGCTTAATAATGATGCTTAACATTCATGTAGTTCCTTTCTTTAAAGCATCTTAAATATTAAGTATCAGTTTTCATTCAGTGCATTTATATTCCAAGTATCCCAAAGTGGCAGTAGAAAGCTGTGGGCAAGGGCAATACTTATTATGTGCTTAGCAATAGTGCAGAGGTTTGGAAATGGGTTTAGCAGCACTGATGAGAGATGTACTATCTGCACAAGAACTACTGCAGTGGATTAACAAACCCACATATTTATTTTACCAGCCCACTCAGAAGGGAGGACAAAGTACACAACAGTCCAAGCAGACTCCTGAAGATTCTTTTTCAGTATTTCACTGGCCTTGCAAACACCTTCACAAAAAATTATGATTGTCTTAAGACAGATCCTCACCAACTAGAGTGCAGTCATCTTTTTTGGCTTAGGGATAGATATCCTCAACCTCAGACTCATAATAAAGGGTTTTGCAAGAATTGTGAAAAATCATCTATTCACATCTTTGTACATCATTTGTTGAAATAAGTGCTTTATCATTATCAGCAAAGATCAAATATTAATTATTCCACACTTTACATCATCTATAGAATTAGAGATACTACACCAAAGATGATATGTCCCAGAAAGCTGTGTTGAGTCATAGTAAACCCTGCTTGTGCGGGTCACAGCCAGAAGTCCTATAGATAAACTGTGAAATGAGGGAACTCAGTACTATAATGAGGAAACAATCATTTAGATGAAAAGAGTGGTTTTGGTCATGGCCAAGATCAAGTTTTACTTTGTCTTTATACTTCACTATAGATTATATTACATTTGCATTATTTTTACACACACCCAGCATACAACACATGTTTACAGGTACATTGTCAACCTCCATCATTCAAATTTTCTGAAAGCAATAGTGTGGATTTTCTCTTGGATTCAGTTTGACACAAAAAACTTTGAATCTGAAAATGCAGAAAAAGTTTCTGGTGACTTCAGTGAGCACTTTAACACAGCCAAAGTTATCTGTTTTCCCTCAACACTTCAGGCTAAGAATACATTTAGAGTTTCGGTATTACTTGGAAAAGAGATTTGAATCTTCAGGTCTTCCCAATATCAGGTTAGGAAAGAGACCAGAGAAGAAAATCTGTTCTGTATGAAAAACAATGTTGGTAAGAAGGAATGTTCTTGAAAAAAATGTCAATGATCTAATTTTGAGGACTGGGCTTCAGAATGTCTGTTTTTCTCAGTAGGAATACTGTATGAACTAAAACAGCATGAAGCTGTATCAGGGAGGCTCAGGTTGGATATTAGGAAAATGTTTTTCACCCAGAGCATGGTTGGGAACTGGAACACAAGAGTTCAAGGAGCTTTTGGACAATGCTCAGGCACAGGGTGTGGTTCTGGGGATTGTCCAGAGCAGGGCCAGGAGCTGGACTTTGTTGGTCCTTGTGGATCCCTTCCTCCTCAGGGTATTCTGTGATTCTATAGACAAAACAGAAGAGGTTTTGCCAGTCAAAAGGCAGATCAATTCCATAGATACACACAGGACAAAAACTGCAGTAGCTGAGTAGAGAGGGACTGCTCTGGGCTCTATGAGAGAAGCATGAAACCACTGAGAAATGGATATTTTCTTTCCAGACCCTGGCTTGCCATATAGAGTATTACAGCAGCAGCTCGGGCTCTCTGCAGTTGTTGCAAGTAGATGAGCACTGCTGCTCCATCCAACTCTTGGTTCTATTTCCATTTACAGATTGATCAATGAAGAGCTGAGGTTCCTCGTTTTTCCACTCTATCACTTTTACCAACACCATGCAGATAAACAACAAAAAAGCATTTAAAAGCATTCTCTGAATTCTACTGGAAGACATTTTCCAACGTATTTATTGCAGAATGTTTCAGAAAGTTTTTGAAAAGGAAGAAATATTTGATATTTCAAAAAAAAATTTAAAAACTCAAAACATTCTGCCTTTAAACATGTACTCTTGAAGGTAATAACTCCTGAGTGCAGCTTTTTTATATATAGGAAGATAACAAAGTTTTAAATAATCAATTGTAGAAATCTTCAGGGAAGATCTGATTTCAAAATGTAATTCTCCTAGCCAAGGCTCTGTAACTCACTATATATCACCATGGATCCCATACTTATTGACTGAGATGGGAGGCCTGCAGGGCTTGTTAAAAATCTATAAAATCTACTTAAGAGTTTTAGCTTTGGCATTTGGTAGAAGCAACCTGACACCAGCTAACCTGAAGAATTTCATCTATGCAAATAAAAGAATTAATTGAAGAGCCAGAATTTAAGACAGGAACTCTAACTATTTTTTTTTCTTTATTATTTTTAATCTTCTTGGCCACAACATGAAATACAACATATCAACACAATGTCAGCATCTGTTTTTTACCTGAAAGTTTACTCCATAATATTGTCTCTTCATTGGGGTAATTTTGTGAGTGGATAATCTTCAGTGCTGCAAAAAACTTCTATCATGAATCTTCCCAAAAGGTTCACATCGGCAGGAACAGCTGCACTACCTTTCCAGGACAGGTTAGTAACAGATGCATCACAGTTTCCACTAATTACCAGTACTACACAGAGTAAAAACAGTTTTTATATTTTTGGGCCCCGGTTCAACATTTAAAAGTAACACAAAAAATACTGCTCTGTAAACACTCCATTCCAAATATCTTTAGATTATTTTATCTGTTTCTGGTGTTTATATATTATTTATACTAAATATTTACAGAGATTAGCATAGCTTGAGATGTTATATTTTTTATTGATTCCAGAATATTTAGACAGGCATAGTGAAATTGAAGCATTCCAGTCTTTAGTGTCAAATCCAAAAGCCCCTTCTGTAAACATTAAAAATGTGCAGGTCTCAAGAGTCTACCAAGGATTACCCTGGTAAACAGATAACATATTACAAGAGCTGCTTGGGCTCAGTGTGTGATATCCTGGGATTTGACTTATTCCAATGGAAAGAATCAGGGTCAGAATCAAGCACTAAGTCATGTGAGCAAGAAGGGACCTTTCCTTCTCATTGTTATTAACCATCATAAGCTAGACCACCTGCTTTTAAACATTGCTATCTAAGACTGTTCCCTACTAATTCCTTGGAGGACTGCTACATAATTTTTACTCATTCTGTTTCCCACCCCTCCTACCCTCTTCTCCTGAACTTGAGGTCACAGATATAAAACCTGTATCAGAAATAGGCATTTGAAACAGAAAACCTGTCCTTGTGACTTTGCTTCTCAAAAGTAGTTGATTGAAAGGGTAATCTGAAGATAGAGGCGATATGCAGTTCGTTGTATTTTTGCTATGAAATTTTTAGAGAATACCTTCAGTTATTACCAATTGACAAATGAAATGTTGTGTATTGCAAAGCAAAGGTTATATTACATGCTAGCATTTACTTCAGAACAGTGATAGAGTGTTTTAATTAAATGTATAGAGATGTATGATAAGAGAGGAAAACCCATCTAGGCATTTTAGCCACCTCTTTTCAGATACTTGCATTGTGTAATGTTAGCAAAAAGGTTCCAGGGCTAAGAATTCACTTTTGATCTAACAGCACTGTGCTACTGAGAGACCTAAGAGGCTCAGAGCAATGCCTTTTCTCTCCTGTGTGAACATATGCAAAGGACAAACCCACAGTCACTTTTTGTATGCTCAGTACAGCACATCAAAATCATTCTTCCCCTGGCGGAATAATCTTACTGAGGAAGCAAGTGTTTGTTACTTTTTACAAAGAATATGTCAAAAATACAGCCAAGCACCACATCACAGACGTTTGTAAACAAATATTCTGCAAAGTAAGCAGATGATGTTCCCACTTATAATTTGTGGATATGAATTCAGCTGTTGGTACCTCAACAGAACTCTAAGAAAAAGGTGGATTCAAGGTTAGGGCTTTGCCTTCAGACTTCATTCCTCAGGCTGCTATTGGCCCTTTGGGCATCTTTGGTCAAAAATCCTCTATGCGTTTAACTCAAAGATTTTGGCATAACCATATTAATGTAGGCCTTCATCTTTCTTGGAAAATATGTGCTTCCATTAAATTGAATCTTTTTTTTTCCTCAGGCTGATTTAGCCAAGTGTCATTTTGCGGAATCTGAAGTGTTTCAGGAAAAAAACCCCAACCAACCAACCAACCAACCAACCTTAAGAGATAACAATCCATTACAAGATATTATTCAACAACTACATGCTGCTGATGCAACCAACCAACCAACCAACCAACCAACCAACCAACCAACCATCCTTAAGAGATAACAATCCATTACAGAGATCTTATTCAGCAACTACATGCTGCTGATTGCACTGAGTGTTCCCCATTAAAATATATTTATTGAAAAGTGATTGTTCTATTAACTAAAGGTAAGTTGTTCTAATAAAAATCTCAATTTTTTTCATTAACAGCAACCAGCAATTACTTCTGCTTAATTGGTGTTTTTTGAGTTCAGTGTTTTTGAAAGTTTTCACTTCCTTCTCCTTCAAAGCCAGAATGTTCTACCAATTTGAAAAGAGAATGAAACGTGAACCGTGAACCCACAGAAAGAGCAAACCACAAATATACATGGACAAAATACCCTATTGAGACTAAATTCCAGCAGCTGTATTTGTAATACACATATGACACAAAAACCAGCCTTATTTTCCAGCATCAAGACAAAGGATTTCATGTAAGAGAACCTCTGAAGAATCACCGCTGCCATTTTTCACTCTAGTTTGTCAGAAATATGACTAAATCTAAAAATAATAGATTCAAAGTTCTCCAATAACAAAAGATGATGAAAATTTTCTTTGATTTCTCTTTGCTATTAATTATTTCTTTACCTCCTCATCTCCATTCCTCCCTATGTATGTGAGATCAAGAGAAAGAGAACAATCACTTATGGGCAAGAGGTGGAGTTTAACCATGAAAGTTAATTGATCCAGAAGTTTATGGAGAGCAATTTTTTTTGGAAGCCAAGAAATCCCCCAGAACTATGTAAACACCAGCACTGCCCAAAGCACATGCTGACATGAGCTACCTTGAGCAACAGGGAATGGAGCCAGAAAAAAACAGTAGGAGATTTTGGTTTCACTCACTGATCAGAGTAAGATTATTATTAGGGAAGAGGAATGAAAAAAACATCATAGGACTAAAAATAATGGCTTCATGTATCTGGGAAGTTGATTAATGTTCCTGAACCAGCCCCTATCACGGCACCAGAAGAAATAATGAAAAATGTAAGAATATTTTTAGGAACAGTGGAGTGATAATATATGCAGGGGAGAATGACTCTGATGTTCATACCAAATAGCTGCCTGACTATGCACACAGTTCTGAGGGTGCAGAACAGCTATTGGCAGCACATGTTTTATTTTTCAAATTGAATTTCAGTAGAGACACTAAAGCTTTTTTTCTTCCTCCTCTCCTGCTTCCAGAAAGACAGCCTGAGTGAAATGTAATTTAGCATGCAGGAGTTCTGGACCCTTGTAATTATTTGGGGAGAAGGTGTTGAATGGCTGGGGGTTTGGAGTTTGAACAGAAGCCAGGAAAGAAAATAAGAAATGCTAGGAAAAGCAGCATAGCAAATAGACTGAAATCCTATTAAATACTCAGACTTGAATAGGAAATAAGCATGAGAAATACGCAGCTGGAACGGAGTAGAAAAACAGTTTCTTGCATATATTTCTCACAACTAATACTCCAATAGATTTCATGGGGTTTAGATCAGGCTTCCAAGAATGGAAGATATGAATGAGAAGTCAAATAAGAAGGAATTGGGGAAAGAAGTCTAGTAAAGAAGGAATAAACTCAATTTCATAAATTTTAATATTTAGGGAATAGTTTATTCAGCTTAAACTCAATGTATATTGTACAATAATTTCTTGCAAAACACATTTGAAGCTCTGACTATCCTGTGAGAACATATAAAAATTTATATTTCAGTTAAATAATATACTAGTTAAGTATAAAAATCACATGAATGGCAAATAAAATGATTTTTTAAAAAATATATAAAAACAACCTTGAAACATCAGTGCTGACAGTAATTCACATGTTAATATGAAAAAACCCCAACAAACTAAATAAAACAAACACTGAAAAACTCCACCAACAAATAACCTAAATCTCAAAACCCAAAGCAAAGAAAAAATCATCACCTGTTTTTTTACCTTCAAATATTTCCTGTCATGAAAATACATCACCATGAGGACACTTTGCCTTTGTTTATCCCCCTCCTGGAAGACAGGTATTCCAAATAAGGGAGAAATTTATCTGATTTGCCTCCAAACTCATGTTTCTTCTGGTCTCTACTCAGAATACTTTATCCAAGCAGACTTCCTCTCCTTGTTGATATTTTGTCCCTTCTTGTCTTGTCCTTGGTTTTCCCTGATTTTACCTGTGTTTTACCCTTTGGGTTTCGTAACTACCAACACAAGAAAGAAACTATTTTCTTTTCTTCCATTTACTTCTCAGCCCAAGCCATACCATCTCCCAAAGCAGTGTAATTTAGTAGCTCCATGGGGAAAAAAAGGACTCCATATTTGAGTGTGTTGGAACATTATGAGGTTACTGAGGATGACTGTGACTGATGATACAGGCTAAAAGATTGTTTTCAAAAAGTGTCCTGCTAAAAGTTGTTTGAATACAGTTTTACTGGTGAGGAGGAAAATAAAAAATACTGGTATTCCTCATACTGCTGATACAAATGAAAGGAAAGAAACATAGCTCTCCCACTAAGGCTCGTTTTGATAAATATATTTGACTACACCCCAGGCAGAGTAGCAGAGACAATTGCTTTTAACATTGTTTCCCCTCTGACTCTTAGAGTACTTGGATTAACCAATTTCATCTCTGATGACTCATTTGGGGGAAAAAAATATTGTTACATAAAACACAATGTTCATCCCCTGAATTTATGCAGCTGCATTCTCCATTTTGGCACAGGTAATCTTTAATGCCTCCCTATTCATCTGAACACCCCTGGGAATGAAACCTGTTCTATTCTACCTTATAGACTTTAACTAAACAGATTTATTAATAACTTGCTCTTTCTATTCGTTGGACAGGAACTTGGTTTTGATTCATGTCTTCTGACAAATGTATTAAAATGTATTTTTACTCTGAGCTGCTTTCTACTGAAACTTTATAAAAATGGAATTATTTATTTTTAAATGTTTCAATATATCAGAGGCTTTAAACTATTTGCTTTAAATTTTAAATACCAAATTTAATCCTTGCAAAGGTGCTGAATTTTGTGAAACTCAGTGCCATTGTTTAAATTTTTGCTGAGGGACTATAAAATATAGTCAGCTTTTACTAGGATGTGCAGAGAGTATAAGAAGATTTCTGGTTAATATGCATTAAAAGTGGTATTGGCTCCAGGTTTGTAAATCCTCCGAGATAGTTACATTTCTACACAAGCATTTCTTTTGACCATTTGAAAGGTGTTAGGATGGAAAAAATATTACATTAATCTGATGATTTAAAAAAACCAAAAACCAAAAAACAAATCAAAACTATTAACCATTGCAATTAAAACAAGGCATTTAAGCTCACAAACCCCTAAGGACAAATAAATTTAATGGGAATTAATGGTATTACTCATGTGTTGAATACAATTACTATGTTTGAGCAGTTTGCATGTTTGGGGCTTTTTAATCTGATATTAATGTACACAAGTCTGTCACAGAGCTGAGTCAAAGAATGTGGTTCCCCAGCTCAAGCCATAAGGATTTACATTCATCATACCTCCAATTTAATAAAAAATCATGTCAGCCAACATGGCAGAAAATGTTGAGCACCCAAGACGGACACACTGACTTCTTCATGCTTTTGCCATTGACAAAAAATAATTTTGAGGGAAAAAAGATGAAGGCAGAAATATGTAATTCAACTTTGTCCTTCACAAGCTGGCAGAACTCTGTTTCTGCACCTGGGAAGATCCAAAATAGCCTGTATAGGTGCAGTTTTGATTAGAGCAATTGTTGAATTCACGTTGCAAAAAGGGTCTTCAAAAGAAAGAGGTGCCATTTGTGAGAAAATCTGACCAGGAAATAGATGTACAATTACCGAACTGTACAGAGACCAATATATTTAAGTAAAATAAAATAAAAATTTAAAAAGAGAAGTTGAATACACACATATAAAAATCACAGAAAAATACTTGCTCCTGAAGGTACTCAGAGCAGAGCTGTTTATAGTCAGCTCAGCTTCATGTTCAGCTAGCCTAGAACTCAGAAGGTGACCTTCATTGAAGAAATTGGTGTCTGAAAATGCTTCCTGTAGGAGTGACCTTTTCACCCACAGTTAGAAGAAGCCAATCCATTTTCAAGATGATGTGATTCCTTATAATTCTGTTGGCTCCACACAGGGAACTCTGAGACTCACTGGGAGATTTATGTTCTCTGACAGTGTTTTAAGTGGTCAGAAGGAAGCCATCAGGTTCATGCATATTATGTTCTGCTGGTAGTTCAGATAATTTACAAATCCAGTTATTTATGGAGCACTTTTGTGGAACAACCTTTTTAGGGTAAAGTTTCTGTGCAGTAGAAACCTATCCAATGTGAAATTGCAAGAGATATCTTTCTAAAAGTGAAGGCATCTAAATGCATCAATAACAGGTACTAGAAAGATAATTAATATCTGGTGCCATTTACCTAATTATATCTTCTCCCTCCTCACCAAGAGATTTTTGTATTCTTTATTGCTAATAAGTAATATATACAGTCTCAAAGCTGAAGCTGAAAGCTTCATTATATACTACCAGATTTCAGAATCAATTATACAATTTTATGGTGACCCTTATTACTGTGTTACTAACTACATTTAATAAAACCATAAAACAGAGAAGCACAGAAATATTACTAAGAAATCAAGTTTTCAATGCATAAAGAAACAACTTTTTTGTACACCTACACATATTGATAGTAAATTAAGTCCTAAAAGCAACATCATACTTTTTCCTATCCATGAAGAGCCATGGTAGCAGCTGCAGAAAAAAATATCCAGACATTTAAAATTATAAAATAATAAAAAAGAAGCCTCTTAAGTATTTGAATACTCCAATAGAAGTGCCTTTGGGATGAATTTGAAAAATCATTTTGCCTTTATCTACCACATTTGGATCAAATTATCTTTCTCATTTGTCCCTCCCTGCCCAAAGGCTTATTATAGTCCTTCTTGGAAAACCTGACCAGTATCTACAGTACTTTAATGCTGCAATGGTATCGAGTTTCTGTTGTTAATGTGAATTCAAAAATTCTATTAAAATAGTTAGCACTTCATTTGGTGAAAAAAGGCAGGCCTCCTGCTTGGGCGTATGCATTGAGTCAACTGAAAGATGTTAAAACCAATTTGGTAGCAGTAATAACAGGGTATTTCTGCAATACTGCACAGATAACAAGTAACTTGGTCTCCAACAGCATTTCTAAAGACTTTCTGAATATATTTAGCTAAACTTTTCATGCCTCAAGCTGTTTTGGATTTAGCACCAAGTATATGCTTGGCATTTGCTGACCCAAACACAAGTTGAAAGTCAAGAGAAGTTAAAGAATTCTGCCCTGAAGTATCTTGGTTTTAAAATTTCTGCCAAAAAATAGTAGCCATAAGATGACAAAAATGAACAAGAATGATGTGTAATTATAGTTTTTTTAAAATCTGAAATATTTTCAGTTAGACTGCAAAGACTCTTCAAGAAATCTGTCTGTTGAAGAGATCAAAATCTACTTAGAGGTGATCAGCTTATCAAAGGAAATTCTAAGGCTCAGATGCTTAGACTGAGAAGGGTATCACTGCAGGCAGGAGCATCAGTGTGAACTGAGCTCAGCATCAGAGGAACACCTTTTATCATCTGGTCCCTTATATTTAAGTACACTGCAGCAAATGGAGGGTATGGCTGACCGAACAAAGATCTTGTCCAGCACAGTGAGTGCACTTGGTTATGTACAACCTGCTTTAGGTGACCTCTGGGGTTTATGGAGAGCCCCTAAGCCTGGGAGACAAAATTAAATACTCTACAGAGAAATAAAATAGCAGGGAATGACAGTTCCACTGTCAGAACAATGCTGCAGCTGGAAGCTCCAAGAGGTAGAATAGAGAAGGTTTTTGAACAGCTTTAAAAATTAATTATGTAATCTACTTCTAGTGCACTGCAAAACTGGGAGTCAGCATCTGACCTCTGCTACTTTCCAGACAGTGCCAAGCCCTGAGCCGGGTCTAAATGCATTTCTTTCTCTTGAGGGTGAGCAGTAGAAACTTTTCTGAGGATAATAGAAAACATTTTAGGAGAAGGTTCAAAGAAGTAGTGAATCCATAGTTCTGGCAGGTTCCTTGCAATTGTGAGTTGGGATATGTAAAATCTCCTCTGGGAAGAAAACAGAGATGTCTTCAGAATCATCATCTATCACACTCTATCCCAAACCCATCATTCATGTCTCCCATATAGCCTAGGGAAATTGTGAAACACCTGCTGCTGGCAGTAAAAGATTTGATTTGAGTGTTCTTGGCCAGTGTTATAATTTCTTTAATGGAACAATCTATGATTTTCTGCCTTGTACCTGTTTGACATTTAGCTATTGCACAAGGATTTAGCACAGTTTTGCAAGTATGCACAACTTTTCTTCTGGCAGAGAATCTATATGCATCCTAATCTTCCTACCTATTTACTTATGTATTTCTAAGAACAGTCTGGCACCTCTTTTTCAATTTAGAGGGAAAAAAAGAGATGTTTTTGTGTTTGGAGACACAAAAGGATTTCAGCACTCATGACTGTTTGATGTTTGTGTTAATGACTTAATAATTCTGTGCCCTTCAATTAAGTAACGACCTTAATATATTTATACATCAAAGAGAAGGAAACAGAAGGTGATAAGCAGTGTATGAATCCCAATCTCACAGCTTTCTATGTTTTTTTCTTTTCCCCATATAATACATTCTTAAGTGGATTTGAGAGTTGCTTCATTTCAAACTGAGGAAAAAGATTACAGTAGTTAAGCATAATTTATACCACAAAGTCAAGGAGACCACTGCATTGCAGCACTTATCCCTGAAGTCTTTGGGGAAAAAATGAGATTTTATTCTTTACAGCTTGAACTTTATGTCGGTGATCCTGAAGATGTTAATAGTGTGTTATACCAGCAAAGTACTGCTATAGTACTATTGAGGAATCAATGTATGATTCCCAAAAACTCTCTAGTTTTAACATAGAGAATAATATAAATATTTCTTTAAAAGTATTCCCAAAGAAAAGCTATAAATTTAAGTTAAAAGTACCCACACAAATAAAAAAAATACTTGGCCATTTTGTACACATTTTGTAATATGTACGTATTTCCCCTATAGAAATATTTAAAAATAAATTATTCACAAAAAAAATATATTTTTTAATGTCAAAAGGATTAACAAGATCAACAAGTCTGTTCCTAAAGGGACTTTGCCAGGTTATCATATTTAACATACACCTTCAATCTGCACAACTACAATAAAATCTGAGTTATTTTCTCCGTATTTTGCTAAATGCACTCCATTTCTATGAAATTGTACATTGGTTCAGTGTGTTATGATACATTTAAAATATGTTATTTCAATGATGTTAATTACAATGCAAAAAGAAAGAATGAGTCTTCTGTAAAATCAGTCCTTGCAAATCAAAAAAAATATATAAAACAGAGGAAAATATTACTTCTTCAGAACGTTTGGACCCTGCAACCATCAGGGTCCAAACTTCCCAAAACATATACTTTTGTCTCTAAAGAGATCATTTACTGAACCAGGACTAGTTACAATTGCACATAAGTAATTTATTTTTGATCACATATTTAATGATATTAATTTGACATTCATCAAACAAGTGTGTCATCTTGCCAATCTAGAAAAAACCCTTTCTTTTCCCTTGCCAGAGCCACAGAGTGTCCTTTCTCCTTCCTCTTCCCAATGGCACTATTTGAGTTTTATACCTTGCAAATATTTCTTGCTCAAAACCTTTAATGTAACCAAAGGTCATTCTTAAACTTCTAAAAGCCTCATTAATTCTGTGATTCTGTGAAAAATGGCAAGGTACTGTTCCAGGTTCAAAGGTCATACTTCTGCTTTGCCATGCCAAAACTTGTTCTTCTTATCTTTGGGCACCTCTACTGGCAGACGATTTTTTTCCTTTTATGTTTAAGTGGATTCCTGTGTCTTGTCCTGTCACTGGCTATCACTGAGGGAAACCCTCTCTGTGACACCTGGGTTGAGCCACACTAAGTTTCCTGAGCATGCCATCAGATATTTTTCTCACTTCCATCTTTTGGTACTTAGAGAATATTGCTGTCTTTTCCACTGTCACAGAAGAACTTAATAAATATTCTGTTCATCTTTGAATCAGGCTTTTGAACCCTAATGTACCCAGACTTCAAGGAATGAAACCTGCTGCGTAAAAAGGTGTTCTTATACTGCAGCCACAGATGGTTTCTGCTCAGAATATTTATATTTCTTCTCAATTTCCCAAATCCCATTTTATTTGTTAAAAACCAATCTATCATCCATAATATTTTGTGTGCATGTAGTTTTTTAACTATAAAACTCTGGATATTTTACTAACTCAATTTACTTTTTCATTAGGGATTTTGGTAGCAATCAAGTTACCATACAAATAGAGTCTTTGCTTACAATTTTTACCTGTCATGTCATTATGTCATTGAAAGTGTCCTGCTGTTGCCTACAAAATTTCAGCATTTCAGAAACAAAAATTTCACAGCCAGCAATTTCATAGATAATTAGTGTACCATCTCTTGCAGCTTTTGCTACTGAAGATCTTGTCAGTAGATAATCAGAAACCTGATCTTAGTAAAGTGACAAAGAAAAGAAACAGAAAATATAAAAATGTGCAGTAGACTGACCACAGGCAGTGGTCCTCTTCTCCTGTGCACCCTGGGGGAAGAGGTAGAGAAATCAGAAGTAAACTCAAGGCTAGGAAGGGAGGGGTGTGGGAAAGGTGTTTTTAATATTTGAGTTTATTTCTCATTATTGTACTCTGATTTGATTGGTAATAAATTCAATTCATTTACCCAAGTAAATCTACTTTTCCCATGACAGTAACTGTTGAATGATCTCCTCCTGCCTTTACCTCAACTCATGGGGTTTTCATTGTATTTTCTCTCTCTTGTCCAGTTGAAAAGGGGAGAAAGACAGCAGCTTTGGTGGGCACCTGGTCTCCAGAGAAGGTCAACCCACCACAAATTCAAAATGATCCAATTTTCTCTTAAAGATCTAACAGGCATTTAGCAGTAACAGAGGAAAAATGTGCAGTAGACTGACCACAGGCAGTGGTCCTCTTCTCCTGTGCACCCTGGGGGAAGAGGTAGAGAAATCAGAAGTAAACTCAAGGCTAGGAAGGGAGGGGTGTGGGAAAGGTGTTTTTAATATTTGAGTTTATTTCTCATTATTGTACTCTGATTTGATTGGTAATAAATTCAATTTATTTACCCAAGTAAATCTACTTTTCCCATGACAGTAACTGTTGAATGATCTCCTCCTGCCTTTACCTCACCTCATGGGGTTTTCATTGTATTTTCTCTCATTTGTCCAGTTGAAAAGGGGAGAAAGAGAGCAGCTTTGGTGGGCACCTGGTCTCAAGAGATCGCCACAAATTCAAAATGATCCTATTTCCTGTTAAAAATCTAACAGATATTTCCTTTTAGCACTAACAGAGAATTTAATTCAGAGAGGTTATCTGCTGTAATTGCTCCATTACACTGCAACACAGTGTATTGAAATATTATATATTTTTACATCTTTATAATATCTATATACTCTTTTGTACCCTGTTTGGTGAGAAGGTTAACACTGTTTACTCCAAAAGCTGCAAGAGCTTGTACAAATGGAGCATGGGGAGATAGAGGGTTCTATCTCCCTGCTCCTGCCCCCCATCAATGAAAAGATACTGAACAGGCCATGACTGGGAATCTCTAAAGGATGTTAAATAATGGCTGAGCAGCCTTGTGGATTTCCCCTCCAATTTTGTCATCAAACCCCTGGCATCACACACAAGAACCGGAGAGTGAGGGCTCTCTGATGATTTTCTGTCCCAGAACTCTATTACAGGCCAGCATTGAGGCAGCTGACTCTATCCTGCCATCAAACCTTCAGAGCAGGGTTGGCTGTGGCTTTGACAGCCTCTCTGATCACTTGGGGTGGAACAGAAAGGTTTTTGACAATGTTGAATACTAAGACTCCTCTATTGTCCCATCATACTCTTTCATAAGAGTTAAAGGCTGTCTGTCCACTGTTCTCACGTTCCTGAGCTCTGTCTGAATGTGAGACAGGGCAAACAGTTCTCCCTTTTAACAATACCTCTGAGTAAAATGATCACTAAAATGCCTTAAACCTTTTAGGTATTAATATTAAGTGGATTTACATTGAATAGGTCTGTCTAATGAATCAGCTTATTGTATTCACTGTCAAAGTCATTGGCATGAAGGAAATGCTATTATCTGTGCAGGATTCTCTCACTTCTGTGAAGAGGAGCCCTTCTTAGCAGCCTTCTATTCTCTTGATGTCGATTATAAATCATGAGTATTCTGACCTCTGCTGCATATTAGCACTAAGAACTTTCTAATGGTTAGCTCATAATTATTCTTCTTCTTTGTTTTCCTTTTATTCCTAGTTTAAAGATAACATTATTTCAGATCTTTTAATTCCCCAGGTGGTCTATGAAGACTTTCATGTGGGAAAATTAATTTAGGGGAAAAAAGGAAATTACATCTTTCTGGAGAGTATTTCTCCTTCTAAATGCTGTCATCTCCACTAAAGTATCTTTCAATGTGTATTATCTAACTGATTTTATACTGTCTCATTTAATTTGCACTGACTAAAAAAATTAACAATAACTGGTATTACAATAACATGATATTGTGGGACTTTGTGTGATTTCTAGAAGCCAGTAGGGGCAGCTGAGGTCAGGTTCCTTTATTGGCAGGCCCATCTCAAAGGCCATAAAGTCAATGAAAGTTTCACCCCCAGCACTGTTGGTATCAGGATTTCAAGAGGCTGTATATTTCAAGAGTTTGGGATGTTCCCACAGCCACTCCCAATGACCATATATTCAAGAAGGCTGAGAATTTAATTTTGCTTTCTTCAAATATTATATCTTTCTCTGGAGTATCCACCACTGTTCCTATGCTCAGGAAGAGCATTATTATATACAGATAAAATATCCCTGGTTACCTTGGCTACAGACATTATCAAAACTGAAAAAGCATTTAATTTAAATAAATATCCTCAGACAGGATAATTAAAGTTTCTTTACCAGAACTCAAATCAGCCCAACAGATCTGCCCCCTTTAACACATGACCCTGCTGGTAAATTATTTTGAAAATTAAACCAGAACCACTGCTTATTCAGACCTATTTTTACACTATGAACTGGGCTATGGAAAGATCTCTATTAAAGAGAAATCTTGGATTAAATAGTAAAAAATACAGTGTTGCTGCAGCATTTGTACAAGGCTGAGGAACACAGGGATAAGTTTCAGAGATGGTTCATGAGGAAAGGGCAGAACAGGCAATTTTTGTCCACAGTTTGTCAGATGGAGTTGACATCCTGCCCTACTGCCTCTCTTTCTGTGGCATAAATTATGCAGAAATAGTTTGGAATTGTATCCTAAAAAAGACCTGAATAAGGAGCCTCTGTACCTCCATCAGATTTGATTCCGATTTTGAGAGATCATTTTCAGTTTTCCTGTGAAACTGGAAACCAACAGAATTCTTCATGTGCAAAAAATGACTGGAAATCAGGAAGCCAGCAACTATTTGATGTAAAATGCAGCAATAATCTGCAGGAATATGTTTTGTTTAAAACATTCAGGCTCCAGTTCCATATTTTCTCTTGCCACAGAGATATGTCTAAATCTCTAGTCCCAAAATCTTCCAGACCTCTAAGTCAGATCTTTTTCATACATAGAGAGACAGATGGAGAGATGGTGACTCGAACTGTGCTGAAATGAAATATTAATATTGGGGGTTTTTATTTAAAAAATGGAGGTAGGAAATCCATCTCCTGCTCAGGTGTAAAACCAGCCCTTAAAAAGATTTAAATCCTTACAACCTCTTAAAAATCTATCTTTGTTTGTAGGAACACAGATCCTTCTGAAATATTTTAATGAAAACTTCAGACAGAAAGTAATACCTGACAAAATGGCCCCAAACCTGCGGCTGATTGCATGAACTTTCAAAACAGAAAAAAATTGGCAGAGGTTCCACACCTAGCACAAATCAAGCAGAGATATTCAACCAAAAATTTCTCATACTGCAGTGAGTCACTTTACCTCAAGAAGTGACTTTTTCATCCTGGCAAAATGAGAGAAATCAGTCCCCATTTGAGACTAAGAATTTTTTCCCATTAAATTTTCATCAAACAGGACAAATCCTGCCAAAAAAGTTCCACTTTTGACAGCTCAGCTTTTACTGTCCCTCTGATCTTCTCTCTTAATGCCACCCCCCACAAGAAAAAACCCAACACAGCATAATCTCCATCACCTCTGTTGACTGTAATTTCCAAGTAGCTTCACATGAACTCCTACAGTAATGAACAGTAATTAACACATTCTCTTAACTCATCTTAGAATTTAATGTTGAACTCAGGCAAGCAGCAAGGACTATTAACTTTTATGAGTGTATAATGACAGAACAAAACCTCCAAGTGTAAGTGACCTCCAAGACTTGTTTTGATTCCTAGACACTGAGAAATAAATAACTGGTGCATTATATCATGCAGGATATTTAGTGGGGAAAATAAATCAGGTATGTTAATTAAAAGTAACATCCAAACTTCTATAAAATTTGGCCTCAACTATTAACCGGTTTGTTTACTCTCAAGCTGATGAAAAAAATTTTTGACCTCCCCAAGTCAGAATATATCTCTTGGATTAATACCTTCTAACTTTGATATACACCTCGTGTGATTTAATTTTTCTAGTATTAAAAAGAAATTAGATTATCTTAGGACAGAAAAACTATTTAAACTTTTGCCTTCTAGCAATGAAGGCACCAGAAATACCATTGTAAATTCCTCCTTAAGTCAAAATAGAGAGCAGTCATACCAAAAATCATTTAATCTTGAAATAGGGAGAAAATTATTTATCTTATCTGTTGAATGTTAGTTTTGTGCTGTCACAAATCTTTGAATCAGTGTGATGGGATGACCTTGGTTGGATGTCAGGTGCCCACCAAAGCCACTCTATCACTCCCCTTCCTTATCTGGACAGGTGGAGAAAAATGCCATGAGAACGTGTGATGGGATGACCTTGGTTGGATGTCAGGTGCCCACCAAAGCCACTCTATTACTCCCTTTCCTTATCTGGACAGGAGGAGAAAAATGCCATGAGAACATCGTGGGCTGAGCCAAGGACAGGGAGATCATTCTTCAATTATCATCACAGAAAAAACATCGAGCTGACTCAGTGATATTAATTTAATTTATTACCAGCTAAATCAGCATATGATAATATGAAATTAAAACCAAAAATCTTAAAACACCTTACTCCCACCCCTCTCTTCTTTCTGGGCCTTACTCCCAATTCCCCACTCTCCTCTCCAGTGATGTTGAGCTGCTGGCTTCTCAGGTGCTGAGTCTGAGTGAAGCTGCTCCCCACAGGGGGGCTGTCGCTGAGATTTTTATCCTTGGTGGCTTATGGGTTGATTTTACCACATGAAAGTAAAACTAAGTGTAACTTAATTTTATTTTTTTTCCTTTTTGTTTGTTTGTTTGCCTGATGGGGTTTGGGTTTTGTTTCTTTTTTGCTTTTTTGGTTTTTGCCCTCTTTTCCCCCCCCATGTTAATTTTAGTTCATTCTACTGTTTTCCTTAATGTGATTTTTCCATCTCATGTTAAATGTCTCTGATGACTTGACATCCATGGGTACTCTTCTGAGAATTACATTTAGAATTATTATTTTTAATTACAGATGCATTACTGATAGTAATAAATAAAGTGTGATCTTTCTAAATTTTTGTATGTTTCAACTGGTAATATCTGCTTGAGAGTTTATTGTGGACAAGAAGTTCCTGCCCCTTTTATTCTTTCCACAATTTTAGACACTATCTCTCAAAGAATAGCTGATTTGATTGAGAGGTGTTTTATGCACTGTGGATTTTTAAATCCTTCACTTCTATGGCTACTTCCCACACAGCAATGTATCACACAATTTGCCAGATGGGATAAAAAAATCTCTGACCAGCACTTGTTACTGGATTTGCTCCAGTTCAGGTGAAATTTCTTGAAGATAGTGGGAGACTTTCATGAGTAAGGACTGACTAAAATTAGGCAAGAGCCTGAGAGATTGACCTGTACTGAGACTGAAATAACTGCTCTTTAGCTGTTTCACTACCTTTATATAGTTCCTACTTTTTGCTGCACTGCTTCCCAGATGTGACAGTAATACTCTGGTATTACTGCTGGGCACTCACACATAACCTGTGCAGCTCCAAAGCAATCTCATACCAAACCCACATTATATCTTTTTTAATGTGTTCCAGTCTACTTCTGAGTAAGCAAAATCTCCTATTTGTATTTACCAAGGCTCCTCCTATGTTTTATATTTTATTTGCTCACCCATGTAACAGGGTAATTATTTCTTGCTTGGACACATCTCTGAATATTGAAGTAATTAGTTTATTCCTTGTAACTTTACCAGGTAAAGTGCAGTCAGTAACAATTATATCATATCTGTTTCTCTAAAGTCCACTTATAATGTGACAAACTTCTGCAAGAACAACTTCCATTGCCATCCCACATTAAAATGCCCTTCCCTATAATTACTAAAGCAGTGTAAAATGGCTAATAGAAAGAAATTACTGAATGAAACATAATTATACTTAACAAACTAACTTGAAGATTTAGTTTTCTCATTCAGGAATGCATTGAAATTCACTTGTACTCCACCTTCTTAGGGTTTTCTGGAAAATATCGAGTATGATCTGACAAAATTCCACGAGAAATGGTATTTTTTCCCTACACAGAAATCAATTTTGACCCCCAAATCATTTCATGGTCTTGACCTCAAATGACTCTCCTGAACATGGAAGTTTCCCATTAACTCTTTTACAGCAAATGGAAATATCACTCCCTTGCTGTCAGGTTGTTATTGCCAAGGGCTCTGTGCTGGCTAGGGCTGCATGTAGGCAGCTACCGGTGAGGGGAAATTTGCAAGTATAATTCTGTTTTGTCACCACTCAAACCACTGAACACAATCCATCTAAGCAGAAAGAACTCTTGGAAAAGAGAGAAGTGAAAAACATCTATGGAATAGTGTGAGGAGCCCTCCCTGTGAGGAGGAAGAAGCAGCACAGACAACCTGCAGAGAATAGATTGCCACCTCATTTCCTGTTCCCCTGCACCTCACAGGGGAAAGGAGGTGGAGAAACTGGGAATTAGTTTAAGTCCCTGGAGAAGGGAGGAGTGGTTGTAAGGCCTTTTAGGATTTGGTTTTATTTCTCATTCCCTATCTTCATTTGTCTGCTATTAAATTATACTAATTTCCCCAAACTGAGTCTATTTGCCTGTGACAGTAATTGATAAGTGATCTCTTCCTGCCCTTATCTCAGTGTTCCTTTCATTATATCTTCTCTCCCTTGTCCAGCTGAGGAGGAGAGTGATAGAGAAGCTTTGGTGGGCACCTGGCATCCAGCCAGGGTCAACCCCCCTCACCTTTACAGCACAATTCCACAGAACCAAGATTAATAGTGAAAATCCTGTCATTTGATATGGCTTTTTGTTGGTTTGGCATGATTAAAAATGGTTTATGAAAGATCCAAAAAGCACAATTTCTCAGAAATATTTGAGGAGAATTCTTTTGTCTGCAACAATCATTATCACCATGTTCCATGAGTAAGCACTGATATTGGACCACTGGGAAATAACCTTTATGCCTCTGTTCCAGCTGGGAATAGAGCCCATGCCCTGGAGCAGGGCTGTGCCTCACTGCTGCCTTGGCCACATGTTGGTGTTCAGCATTTATACACAGGCTTCTGGGAGAGATTTGTCACCTCCTTTAGGCCCAGGGTGTCTGCAGGTGCAGGAATTCACTCACACATCAGGACTGGAGCTGTGCCACTCTGCAGGACATGTGTTTTGAGTTTCCAGATTCCAAATTTCTGCAAGCAGATGGGCACTTGACAGTGGGTAATCTTGGCAGTGTTGTCTCAAAATCATTAATAAATTCCTTCCTGCTGGTAGGACCTGGAATGGTGGTGATTCCCTCAAGCCTCCTGCTCTCTTGTGGCACCTGTGTGTTTTGGACGTTCACTTTTCAGTTTCTTCCAAGGTGTTGAAAATACTTTCTGCCTGGCATTATGCAAGAACATGTAGATATTGATCCTGCTAGATTGTTGTTTATTTTAAGAGATTGAAAAAGGACTGGGCTCTAAGTGCCTGCTTCCAACTGTCCATTCCTAATGGTGCAGATAGAACAAGCAGGAGAGCTGACTGTGTAATTATCGATGTAAATTCTGAAACAGCTACAAGTGACAAATTTTTTTCAATCTTGTACTCCAAAACCTCCAGTTCATTTTTGTCAGCAAAATGGCTACAGAAAAACTGAGGGGAAAAATCAAGTCCTTGGAACTGCATATTTTTTGCTCAAGAAAATGATATTCCATCTTTGAGTAGTGTTGTTGAAAGAATTCTCAAAGGAATTTGTGAGTAATTGTACATTTTAAGATCTGACACAATTACAGGAGACAGGCTACATTTTGAAAAGTGCATAAGGATTTACATCAGACTGCCTTGGCCCAGATGTTGATGTTCAGAGTGTGGCACAGGCAGCTTTAGGGGTTGGAGAACAGGATGCAAGGATCCTTTTCCAACATACCTCTGGCAGTGGCATGGTATCACCTCATCCTCTTGTACAGCTGTTCCTCTTTCACTCCTGGTCTGTCAGTCTGCAGACTGTACAGGAGACCAGCTTTTATTCACAAGGAATCTTCTGCTCAGTGTAGCCCCAAATGCCTCTTTGCTGTCATGCAAGTTGTCGGTTTCAAGGACAATCAGGGAGGAAACAAAATTAACGCAAAGACATTTATTGATTAAAAACAAGAAAATAAAAAAAAACACCCCTTTTTTATGTAATCGCTCTGGATTGTCTTTTTCCTCTCCAAAGTAATAGTTTCCAGCAGTATGAATGAAATTCATAATGATTTGAGCTTGGTACTGAAATAGAGAATGTCTGGTTCCAGGGATTGCTGTAAAAAAATTGCTCCTTCTTTGTCATTATTACAAACCAGTAGATGCCAATGTCTTAGCAGTAATAATGGCTCACAAGTCAGAGACTGAGCTCTTGGCAATCCTAAAAGTGTCTATCATATTTTCAGCCATGACCCTGATATAATAGTAAAATGTTAATAGTGTTAGGAATAATTAAATCCTTACCTTATTACATATGGACTCCTTTGAAAGCTCATTATTTATTTGGCAAGTACTTAGCATAACAAATTAATCTGAAGTGACACATCAGAATAAAGTAGGTAACTAAAAATGAAAAACCAAAATCAAGATTGAAGAGGTAAGATCACGTGCATTTATATTAAACACTGGTAAAATATTTTGATAAATGAAGGAGCTTCAAATGGCTATAGAGAACTAAAGAAAAGAGAGAAGATCACAGATAAAGGTGGAGTTCATTGGGATTTTTCATGGGAGAAGTATACAATACCCAAGGAATCTAGAGAATAGTTTTTTGGATGGCTGTTTGTTTAGGAAAGCTATGTGGGAACTCTTCATTACCTGGCCAGATGTCTTAATTAGAGCATTACAGCAACATTTTCCTTGTGTGGTGATTATCTTCTCTGAAGTGTGGCAAGGGGGCCAGGATGTCATGGTGGCTGTTCAGCACAGTTCCCTCAGGAGTTTCAGTGGGGAGCAGGGAATGAAGCACAGGTGTCTCACAGCAGACAGACATGCAGCATGATGGACAGAGATGCACGGCCTTGGGGAAGAGAGGGAAGGCAAATCTGATTTGTGTGCCCAGCTTCACTATCAGCATGAGCAATTATGAGTGCTCTTGCAGCCAGTGGTGGTGGCAGCTTCTGGAAATGGGCTTGGGAATATTTACTGCATAAGGAAATTTTATGCTTCCTTTTTTTCATTGCTTTCTCACTTTGTTTGGGTCATAATTCAACAAAGTGTTTAAGCATTTCAACCAGATGAATGCTCCCACTGAATTAAAATTAGGCATGTCCTTAAGAACTTTGCTAGTTCAAGGCCTTAATCATAAAATGGCATAAATAAGGCACTGCAGAGTTTGTGTGAATCAGCAAGATTTACCTCTTTGAGTCCCCTGAACATCAGGGCAAGGCTTCCATTCATGGCCTTTACATTTATTATGAGATACAATTCATTTCAGGGAAGTACAGAAACATAACATAACTTCTGTAGCTCACATTGTATAGATCCACAGACTGGATTTGCTTCCAAAAATGTAAGACCAATTAGCTGTACACATTCAAAATAATCTAGGAGGATGAAGAATCCTTAATTGCTTGTAGGATTTTTAGATACTAAAAAAACCCCTGTATTTTTAGCTGAAACATCAGAAATTGAGTCTACAAATAGGGATACTTTCAATTTAAAGCAAATAAAAATATAATGTTGGGACATATAAACATAGAATAAAAAACTTGAAGGAGTCATTTTAAACATCTCAGCTAAAGGAATGTTATCTAATAAGTACTAATTAGTTGTAGTAGACATGAGCCTTTGTATTGATAAAGAAAACTAACAAAATGGCACAATTTTATATGATGACTCAAAGAAAACCCTCTCAACAGAACAGCCACCTTCCTGTGAAATAGAATTAATAATTACAGGCATTTTATTTTTAAATGAAAATATTCAGCCACAAGTAATTTTGGAAAGAATTTTATTCGTTAGGAAGAAAGTAAGAAAAAAATCCATATATCACTCATAGTTGCATACCTTCAAACGGACTTTGGGTTTGCAGTAGTTGAAAGGGTAAATTAATGATGCTGGCATTCTAAAATTCAGAATTTCAGACTTGTATTTCAAAGTTTAAGCTGTCTACTGTCAAAATCAAGATGCACAAGAATTTTTTTGTCCCTGCCAGAATGCAAAATGATACAGCTGCATAAGAGCACTGCATATGGAAGCAACAGATTTTTTGTTTTCCATCAGCATAGTGTGTGATGTTCTGAGGTATTTTCAATGAATGTGTTACTATGCAAATCTGATGCTTATAAAGTAAAATTCATACAAAATATCCAAATTACCAGTAACTCAGCAGTTAAATAGCAAAAAAAAAAAAAAAAAAAGACAAAAAACCCCCAAAAAACAAAAACAAAAACAACCCGTTGTGGATCAAATTAAATGTTATGATAAATTGTGACAATGAATTTTGAAGAATAAGAAAAATAGAGTATTTGTAGCAGTGAGAAACCCATACTTTTCATGGAGTTTTGTTTTACTTTACCCTTGAGCAGCCCATGACAAAATCAGTGTGAGAATGTGAGCAGAATGACAAAGCATTGAGAATATGACTGAATCCATAAGAAGGATATTTGATGGAACCCAGTTAATGTATCCTTTACTGACCACTGGGAAGCTGGAAGCAATCTAATGAATATCCTGACCCTATTCCAGACTAATGTGGGGCTGGATTAAGCACATATATTCCACAGCAGTTTTTAAAATATGTTTTGTTTAGTCTCTAATTCCTTTTCTTTATGTCAGAGTCAGGTAATAAACTACCTCTGTTGGAGCTCTGGGAATCCAGTTCTCTGGCCCTGTTATTTTTCAGGACACAAACATCCATCACCAGTTCCAACTGTAAAATGTAATGGACGTGCTCAGTAGCCAGTGTGGGTTTCTGCTATTTGCTGTGGCTCTAGGTTGGGCAAGCTAAAAAGTTAATCCTGCTTTCTGCTTGTTGCATGCAATCACTATATATCATCCTGCAGGGGACAGAGAAAGCTCCTGCAGTTGGAAGAATCTCTGTTTCATCATTTCTATGAGTACTGTTTTCATAAGTTATATGGCTGATATGATAGTTACTGGAGAAATTAAATGCTATAAACTACTTTCAGTATGGGACCTTAGGGTGGCATTAAAGAAATAATTGTACTAGCCAGTTTTGAAATCCATAGTCATAATAATCAAAATTTTTATTTTAATGCTCATAATATTTTAGGAGTGTCAAGTGCAGAACCATTGTAAAGTACATGTGTTTTGCATATTTAGTTAATAAGGCATAACTTAAAATTTCCTTTAACATTAAAAAAAAAAAAAAAAGGAAAGACATGGATTGAAAATCCTAAATAATCCCACCATTATAACTTTATTTAGTATGCAATCACATAAAGGATAACCTCACTGGGAATGATCATGTCCCACACAGACAATGAGAGAATAGTGAAATCACAGTAATAGTGTACCTGGGTCCATGTTAATGAAGTCAATCAGTTAGGCTGAGAATTCAAGGAGTCAATGGAAAAGCAAAATGAAACAAAAAATGTGCAATTATAAAGAAAAGATAATATAGCAAAAGGAAGAGATGCAACGAATGAGGGATAAGTGAGGCTTCAGATAAGTCAGTTTTTTATCTTGGCAATTAGGAAGAGCTGCATTTCTACACTGATCTTTGTTCAATCCATTTCCTGACATCTGTGAGGATTCTCTATGGAAAATATGTAATTTTAGTTTGTGTCATTATATGGGACTGCTGTCTGTGACCTGAAGAGTGACATTCTGTATTTCTTCTTCAGTTCTGACTTTCTCATCCACACATTCTCATTGCTATAAAACTTCCTTGGGATTTGCTTGGGTTCCAGTCAGAGCTGTGCCATCACTGCAGCCTATTTGGATTCTCCTGGAGATGCCAATACTCAGAAATTTCTTGGCAGACAGAGCTGGTTGGAATTTGGCTTGATTTGATTTCATGTTAATTTAACAAAGACAAATGCTACCCCTTTTAGCAGATTCTAGGAAGAGTTTCCAGAAAACTGCAGCTACTTTTCAAGGGCAGGTTGCAGAGGGAACCAGTACAGTACATTTTGTAAAAAAATGCTACATTGGCTAGAATCCTCTGTGTCTCTGAGGAACGAGTCACACAGCAATAAAAGCATTTTCAAGCTGCTTCAATACCATGCCTTTATTGTGAGCTTCTGGAAGAGATGGAAGCATCCTGGCCAGAGGGTGGAAACACTGCTGTCCCCAGCCATGAGAGGAGAGGGTGCTCCAAGCTCAGCTGGATCCAGCAGCAACAGTGAATGCATCCAGACAGTCTGCTGTAAAATGAGATTTCACATATTTAACTACTAAATACTGTGTCCCATAGAAAACACATGCAAAATGTCACTTATGCTGCTTTTTTATAGCTTTTGGTGGCTTTTCCTGGTACTTGGAAGTCTAGACTGTCAGGTGTCCATGGAATGCCCAGCAGTCACAGACAGTAAGTCATACAGTGTCAGGATGCATCAGACATCATGCACAACAAGCTGGACTTTTGCAAAGGAACTCTGTTCATGTATAATTTCTCTTGCTGGAGCCACAGAGTCCCCAATAAGTGTAAAATTTTCCAAATCCTTACCTAATAAAAAGTGGAAATCTACACTTTTCCTTACTGCAGAAAGTTTTATGGTGCTTTTTTGCAGCTGTTTAGGATTGCTCAGTGGGTTGGACAGACAGGCCACAGAACAGTTCCATTTTGAATTCAGTTCTGTTTCGAAATGTTTAATTTTAATGTCAAGAAGCTGCAGAAATGTGCGTGCTCTGTTGACAGATGCCATGAAGGAATTAGGAACCACTTTTGTTGAGGTGTAATTCATAACATTTAAACAAATTGACATGTTTTAAGACTTTGCCATATGTTTCATTCATCCCAGAAAGGGTCCTGTCAGTCCCTCAGAGGTGTGACATACACATTTTGGGATGTTTTTTGGCTATTTTTCCTATGTTTCATTCATCCCAGAAAGGGTCCTGTCAGTCCCTCAGAGGTCCCTCATCATTTTGGGATGATTTTGGCTATTTTTCCTCTTTACTGATGGTCATATATTGGAGAGAGAAATACCTGAAAAATTAAACACACATACACTATTCTCAAATCTGTGTTTAAAAAGATGTGATTTGCCCAACAGGTTTCTGAGAGGAGTGCAGGAAAACATGCCATCTTTACCATGTTCCAGCTTCTGTGTTTTGTTGAGAATTCCTTTTGTTCAAGGCTGATAATGTGAAATAAAGACACCACTGATATAATATATGTGAGGCCTCTCTATCAGGCTTGACTGTAACTAGAATCCGTTCAACCAAAAATGTATTACATAGCCAGGAGAGGTAAGATTTAATTACTAGTAACAACATTGCCTGTTTTTTTCATAAATTCTCTTCTATAAAGATATAAGCTAATTTAGAACATAATATTCTTCCTTCACATGTGGCATTTTCTTGCATGATGTAAAAATTAATTTTGTTCTTGGCTTTAACACAATTATTTTCTGATGGAAACTGTAGAAGCATTTTTATGTCTTTCTTGAGAATATAAGGGTGTCTAAATTAAATTTTCTTGTAATTGTCAGATTGTAAGATGCTTTGCTAGTTTTCATCGTTTACTTTGGTCACATACAAAAGTATTTTGCTATTACCAGCCACTGTTGCCTCCCTGACTTTTGAACTTCTAAGTAAATCTTGGAGCAATAGCAGCAAATGGGATATAAATGTGTCAATCTGGAGGTTCTCTACTGCATGTTGGAGAGGATCCAGTGCCAGCTGTGCTGTTCCAGACAACACATTTTTTATCTGTGCTTGCAGAGGTGCTTTGGATTCTTGGCCCCTGCTTGATAGACAAAGGGTAACATCCTTACAGATATACACTTATTTTCTGTGAAGACCAGACAAAATTTCTCAGAATTATGCTTTCCTGCTTTGGTTTGATCTGTTGTTTGGGGTTTATTTTGTTTGGGTTTTTTTTCCCCTCTTATCAATTCCCTTTTCTCCACAGAAAAAGTACTGATCTTTAAAAATGGACAGGAGAAATGCAGCAGAAAAGATAAATGAATTATGCAACCTAGAGAAAGTGAAATCATAACATCATGTCAAGAAGATGGTCTGTTCTGCACCCTTCCTGTTTTGGAGACCAACATATGATCTCTGCATGTGCTGTTGACTTCAACAGTGGGAGAAGATACTCATCAGGTTTTAAAATGAGGGAAGATGGGGTAATTTCTTAATAAACAGTGATGATATTACACTTCTTGCTTACATTAATCATTATTATTAATTACATTAATCACATTGGTCTGAGTTTTCAGATGTGTGATTTTAATACTAAATTTGAGTGTTTGTAAGGCTAAATGCGGAGTTCAATGGCAATATACAATTGCTCTTTTGTTTATAATTTTGTCTTAATTGCATAATTTTAAACTAGTACATGGCCATCATTTCTCACAGATAAAGGATTTTACTCTTGTCTACTTTGAAAGGTTTGTGTGAAATTAAAATCCTTCAAACAAGAGGGGAGTATAAAAAGCTCTTAGAAAGTAGTCAATAAAATATCCCTGATAACATGTGATTTGGTGTAAGATTACAGTGAATCTATATAACAATAAATTTAAAAAATATGTGGAATAACAATGTTTTTCATACATTTGCTTAGCTGTGTTATACTCTGTGTCCTGTCTATTCCTCCTACTCTTCCTTCCTTCTGCTCTCCTGATTGGTTAGGTTTATTGTGATTTTTTTTCTGGTGAAGGATAAAATAATGGCTTAGAAGCTGTAATTAACACTTTGTCAGTCACTTGCCCTAATGTTCACTCAGAGAAGGAGGAATTTCCAGGTAATTGTTTAACAGCTAAGTCTGAGGTACATCTGAACTGTAGTTTAGTACAGAGCAGCATTAGACCTTGCTGACGTCTAATTGATTAGTAAATTACTTCATTGATGCTCTTAATGGTTGAATGAACTCAAGGTCTGCACTTCCTTAATGAATGAAGGCATGGTCTTTATCCCCTGGAACATTTAACTTCTGACTGATACTAAAACTGAAAATCTGAGCCAGAGAGTCTTATAAAATATTTGTGTAATAAAGTATAGGAAAAAATAAGCATTTTTTAAGAGTGTTCTTTTATTTTAAGCTGCCTATCATTTTCCCTTTTATGTCCCTGTGGCTTGGTGGAAGATATGAGTCATCAGGGGGAGTAATGGGAGCAAAAACTGGATTAGTAATTTTGCAAAGGTGATGCGTTACAGAAGGAGCTGCATCAAACCTGGCATCCAGGGCTTGGGAGGGGCAGGCATATAGGAAATAAAACTTGTCAGAAATATGGGTTAAGGCTTAATGGTGGAGGATTCGTTTGTCAGGAAAAAACGTAAGCAGTAATCAGAACAAATGAAATCTGTGCACCTGTATATTTGCAGGTTTTAGTTGGTATGCTTAAAGCATGCAGCTTAGTGGATAATTACAGTGATGTACTCTGTGATTCTGTGAGGAGATCAGGTGGGTAAAGCAACTGGTAAGAAGGATTTTTTAGTATTTACTGAAATAGTCAATAATAATGTCTGTGAAAACAGTTCTTAGACCAAGTTTTAACAGTCAGGAACTTCTCTCTGTTACCTAAATAGAATTGGTTTTTTCTTACTGTGAGCTTGTGCTTAATTAGAGGGTGCAATTTGACCACTAATCTAATCAGTTTAGCATGATCAGCAACATTATTCCTGACACAAGGGGATAGAACTATTCCTGGCAAATTCTTCACCAAACAACCTAAAGTTCCATAAAGCTCATCTTGCATCAGGGATTTTTACAGCTGTGAATCTCAGCTGTTCTGGAAGCTGTCACTGATGGACAGCTCCCCATGAAATAAGCAGGCTTCAGAATTAGCAGCTGCAGGCAAGGTAAATGAAAATGACAGAGTGAAGAGCACAAAGGTCTTTTTGAAGTGTTTATTCGGTTATTTTTTCAACAGATCTTCCAGCTTTTTTTTCACAGATCACTTCATCTCTCTAGAAGAGAGCAGCCCTGTCAAACAGAGCTGGGATGTCACCTGTTAGTCTTGGGTTTGTTATATCTCTCTCTGGCAATAACCATTACAGCTGGGGTTGTAAAGCTTCCTGTTATATCTCCTCTCACCCACATACTCATAAATTCCATTTTCAGATGATAATTTACCTACCTGCTCTCTGTTCTTTTCAGTGCACATTTTGAATACAGTGCTTATGGTGGTCACTGAGATGTACATGATCTATTTTTCCTTAGAAGAAAATGGAAACATGACAGTAACTTAATCTTTGACATGATAAACTTTGCATGAAGATGAAAAACTAGTGGACAGGGGTCAGGACTTTGGAGCATGAAAGATTTCTGTGTATGGACTATGACAATCTGGAGAAACATATCTAGGAGGTGAGGAATTGCCCCTTGTCATCTTTGTGAAACCTTCAGTTAAAATAAAGTCTTCCTTGCTTTTCTTTGTCCTCGTTCTTTATGGTACACTGCAAAATGAGTGGAAAACTCAGCTTCTCACAGCTTGAATTTTGATTCGTTTAATTACAAAATCACTATTAATATGGTTGTGTAACAAAATATTCAAGGCATTATATCTTGTGAGGCAAACTGATTTTGTTTTTCAGTAGTACACAGGCAAAACTGTGGGATTTTTTATGAACACATCATTCAATTTAAAATATGTAATTTGAAACACTAAACTGAGTTTGCTTTTCTGATGCTTGGCACGACTGTGCCTTCTAAAAAACCAGATTCTATGCTAAAGTTACTATATCTGATATGATGGACTAGTTCCTCTGGTTGAAAGTTAGAATGTTCACTATGGAAAATTCACTTGGAAAAGGTTACCAGATCCTATCAATTAAACTGATATCCTTTAATGTATTTTTTGTGATCCTTTGTTGAAGAAAAGGATGCAAGTGTCAGGCAGCACTCCCCAGCATGAGGAAGAACATTCTCTGAGACCCTCACCAGCCACAGGGACAACACAAATTCCTCTTGCTGGTGTGTTATGAGCCACCAAGACAGCCACAGGAAGAGTTTGTCCTGTCACAAACTGTGGCAGGCAAGCACAGGGCTGAGCAATTGGAACCCCTGGACATCCTTGATTGCATCATTTGCTGCACCTGAAAACACTTCACTCCCCACTGGGCTCCAATCTGGCCCAGCTGACAGCTGCTCCTGGGTAGTTCTGAGGTGGTTTTACCACTTACACAATCAAGTGCACTTACATGTTCTTTTGATCCTTCCAGAGGCTCTCTGAGTAGTTAAGGTTAATACACAATCACTAAGGCTTGTTTATGTAGTAGTTCCCTGATATTGTGCCACAAAGAGAAGGGGCCTGGATCTATGTGTTTAACTGATGGGGGTTGCCTTTGAGTGCCTTAAAAATGATAATAGGAACAAAAATCCTGAAACAAAGTAGTTTTGTTGGAACTTTTTTAAGATAACATTTACCAGATTAAACATTACAGTCCATTGCCATTAAAGTATATATGTTGTGCAGAACAACCCTGATAGTTCTGAAAGGTAAAAATATTACTTTATTGAAATGCTTTTGGGGTACTGATAAAGTACAAACTTGAGAGTTCATGGAGGAATCACATTTCCTAAATATGCTGGGATGATATTTTAAGTGGTGAAATGTCCATAATTGGAGTTGGTGCTGCATGCACTCAAATGAGTGCAATTGCTGCTGACTGACACACATGGTTTATCTGTATAATTTTTCCTGAAGCTGAACAACTGAGCCTTAGTACTTCAGAGGCAAACCTGGGTAGTTTAAACACATGTATTTAGCTGTGAAAACAGAAAAGGGCTCTGTGATGAATGTTCATTTTTGTAATGTGCAGTTACTGTGTGTGTTGGCAAAGTACTTGTTGATGATTTCACAACACATTCCAAGGCCATTGCTGCTGCAAATTATTGTGTCAGGATTTTTTTAAACTCCAGTACTTGAATCATGTTTCCTTTATTCTTGAAGCTATAACTAATCTTATGCCTGACTACCATTTCTAATTAACAGATTTGGCATGCTCTGATCTTTAATCTTGATGCTTTTCTATAGAATTTTGATTTGGAGTAATTAAGTAGTAATTTGAAAGAAATAAACTTAGTTGCTGTATTATAACTTTGCTTTGTTTTTTTTTTTTTTTTCATATAGTACACACTATATATACTGTAACTGAAAAGCCTTTGTAAAAGAGGTGTTGCTCCTGTTTTGTATCCATGGAATCTTAAAAGTCTTGATTAAGTAGCTTCCCCTAATATGCAGTGGCACAGGAATATGTTTTGTATTTTTGCCATATTTTCTGCAGGAATTAATTTCTATAGAACATGTGCTTGTCTACTTAATTTTTTATTATTATTTGTAAGGTAATGTATCAAAATTCTCAGGAACACATAAAAATTAACATTATAAAGAGATTTTTTTTAAAATAGCAAGACGGTAAGCAGCAGTTGGAAAACTGTAAATAAAAATAGTGAATAGATGGTTTGTAGACTGAAATACTAAAAGATGTAACTTAGACCAAATAATTTCATTGTGTTACTTCTGTAATTGAAGTTTTATATGAGCAAATAACTGTACTGAGCTCCTAAAAGTTGAGAATGTGGGAATGAATGGATTGTCCTGAAGAGAGTGTTTATTGAAAATAATTTGTTTGTATTCTTCTTGCTGTAACGAAGTTAGTGTGAGTGGAACTGATAAATTTCTGCAAAATGTGCTTTTGGCCCTATTCTTCACCAAAGTTGTAGATATATAGTAAATTTCCAACAGAAGATGATGGATAAGAAGCTAAATACATTTTCAACTCCATTATTTTGTTTTTCTATCAGTAGATGTTACACCAATCAACATGATCATTTTGAATTGCTTCTGATATATTTAAAAAGATATTCTGAAAACTTTCAAAAATGGGGAAATGTTATGTCAGTTTACCTCCTGCAAGTTACTGTAATTTGTAGTTCCTGTCTAAGGTTTTGAAGAGGTTAAGGTTAATTTGTACTGGAATTAGTTGAACACTGTGGACAGAAGTTAGGAATCAATGCCAGTTGTATTCCTCAGCTGAAGTTAATGGGAGCTGGCATCCACTTAAAGGTATAAAGAGGAGAGAGGGAGAAGGAGCAGTTTTGGAGTAGAAGTGGGGAATTTATTGGGCACTCTGACCCAGGGCTGGCTCAGAATGTGCCCAGTGCAGCTCAGCAGGATTGTTGTGGATGTGCAACCATGAGATGTTGGAGTTTGGCCTGCACACAGGCCTGTTTAATTCATAATTTGTTTGTATTCTTCTTGCTGTAACGAAGTTAGTGTGAGTGGAACTGATAAATTTCTGCAAAATGTGCTTTTGGCCCTATTCTTCACCAAAGTTGTAGATATATAGTAAATTTCCAACAGAAGATGATGGATAAGAAGCTAAATACATTTTCAACTCCATTATTTTGTTTTTCTATCAGTAGATGTTACACCAATCAACATGATCATTTTGAATTGCTTCTGATATATTTAAAAAGATATTCTGAAAACTTTCAAAAATGGGGAAATGTTATGTCAGTTTACCTCCTGCAAGTTACTGTAATTTGTAGTTCCTGTCTAAGGTTTTGAAGAGGTTAAGGTTAATTTGTACTGGAATTAGTTGAACACTGTGGACAGAAGTAGGAATCAATGCCAGTTGTATTCCTCAGCTGAAGTTAATGGGAGCTGGCATCCACTTAAAGGTATAAAGAGGAGAGAGGGAGAAGGAGCAGTTTTGGAGTAGAAGTGGGGAATTTATTGGGCACTCTGACCCAGGGCTGGCTCAGAATGTGCCCAGTGCAGCTCAGCAGGATTGTTGTGGATGTGCAACCATGAGATGTTGGAGTTTTGTGGAGGATAGGCCTGCACACAGGCCTGTTTAATTTTAATTTATACCTATATGGTATAAATTTGCTTAAGTTTTATGGCTCTTAGCTGTGGACCATCAGGTTTCCCAAATTGTGGTAATGTTTAACAAATATGTAAAAACACCTATTCCCTAGTCTGAGTTACCAAGCCTGACTTTGTTTCCCTGTCAATTCTCTTCCTTATTTGCACTGAGTATAGCAAATTCAAGTCCTTTACAAAATTCAGCAGTGTTCTCTAAAAACACTTCCCTTGCAAAAGAGGGTTTTCATGGGCTGGTGTGCAAAGGTGCTGGAAGTGCCACAGAGCTCTGTAGCCAGGAGTGGCTCTGCTCTCCACGAGGTGAGCTCACCTCCTTCCAGAGCTGTGCTGGCCCTGTCCTGCACCTGCAGCTGGCTGGGACTGAGCTCACACCTCTGCTCATCCAGCCTTTCCAAGGCAGAGCTGAGGAGAGAAGGAAGGCAGCTTATCCCACACAGCTGCCAGCTTGATTCAAAGGGAAATACTGTAACAAGGCTTTGTTGATGGCTGTGCCATGAATCCAGTGTTCCCCAGTGATTTCCCTCTGCTTTGTGTTAGTTGTTATTCAGCCAGCCAGACTCAACACTTCCCTAGATAAAAACTATTGTTCTGTGCATGTAGTATTTTGAAAATGGGGTTTTGCGTTGTAGTTATACTTTTAAATGATGCTGTTTGCAGGTTGAATTTATATTCATTTTAAAGGTTTAAATCTGAAGAACCATCTGCTCTCAAAAAATAGCAGCCAATAAAATAACATTTCTCCTTTGTTCTCTATCAATCAGCTATCTAAACACAAAAGTGGATGAAAGGGGAGAAAACTTCTTTGAACATGTTTTGTGTACTTGCATAGTGTTAACAGGACAGGAGTGTTAACATTGCAAAAAAATAAAAATCTATTTGGAGCATGGTCTCAGAGATATTTGGTATATATGGTATTTTAGTATGATTTCTCCCCAAACTGTGGACAAATTAATTGGTAGGAAAAAGAAATCAGAACAAAATCCAACCCTAATTTTGTCTTTATCTTACAAGTGAAAGAATGTTGGGTAGATTTTCTCTTTTTTTTGGTTGGTTGACTACATTTTCAAAGAAAAAAGTATAAATTAATTTCTTCCTCCCAGTCCTCCCTTTCCAATTCCTCATTTACATAGTTACAGGTTTTGAATAAACTTCACTCTAAACTCCTATATTCTAAGGACATAAATGCAAGCATACTGGAAAAGGGTGATAAAGATTATGTAAAGCCTGAGTATTCAAAAGGTTAAGCATAAACAGGTATTTAGCATTACAGGTTGGCTCCATATTCATGTTTCCACCAAATACCTCTTTGAGAGTAAAATGAGAAATCAAAAAATATATACATTTCCTGTTTGCTCTCTCTTGCATTAGCAGGTTAAATTATTTCTGCTGGGAAATTTTTTTTTAAGTCTTTTGGATATTTATAATATTGTCCTCTCCCACCCACCCTTGAGTGTAGAAGATTGAAACCTGTAGGTACAGAGTGTGTGGTCATTGGGAGAGGGCTGAGCCTCATCCCCAGTGGCACAGCTGTGAGCAGCACTGACAGCAACGAGCCAGGGAGTGCCCAGGGGTGCTGAGCACCCACCACAGGGAGCAGAGGGCACACAGGGACAGGGCATCAGCATCAGGGGTGTGAAAGGCTGGGCTAAACAACACGAAGGGCAGATGCTTGCAGCTTTCTGAGATGCTATGGTGTTACTCTGTCTGGGCAGAAACCTGAAGCTTTCTGAAGAGGTATGGTGTTACCCTATATGGGTTGAAGCTTTGTGAAATTGTATGTTGATACTCTGTGTATCGTGTCCATCTCACCTGTGTCATATGTTGTGACATATGCTGCCACAGAAAACATTTCAATGGTTTTAAGGGGGCTTTTTTGCTCCTATTCATTCTGAGTCTCACCTTCAGAGTATTTAGACTTGGGTGGAAAACTTTGGACAGGAAAATGCAGTGTGTTTGTTTTTAAAGCAGTTTTTTTCCTTTATTTTTTTTTTAATATTAAATTTCTGCTAGCATTTGTCATGTGATCCTGTTAGATTCTGCTCCAAGCAGTTTGGATTTAAGCTGTACTGTAAATCCAAGTTGCTGTTGTAGTATCCTATTGTTGATGATTTGATAATAGGTGTAATGGATTATTCAGTGTTCATACAAAAAGAAGAGGGGAAATGAGATAAGGGAATGCATTGCCTCTAACTGTTTTGAGGGTTTTTTCTCCTTTTATGCTGATGTGTGATTTGATGGAGTGCTAAGCTGTGCACAGATTAAGGTTTCACAAGCAGAATTGATCTCTATTAGAAACCTGTTCTGATCTTTCCAGAAAGGCTTTGCCTTAAACCCGAATATAAAGAAATGAAACTCAAGGGAGCTGGCCTTCATGGCAGAGGTACAGAATGTATGGAGAGCAGCCCTAAGGTGTAGGAATTTGGGGTGTTGCTGGATGAGAGGCTGGAAAGGTCAGGGAAGGGGATTTTTCCCCTTAACTCTGCTCTTGAGAGAGTTAAGGGGGAAAATGGGTCCCCAGCATAAGGATGTGGCCTTGCTGGAGCAATTCCAGAGGAAACCATGAAGATGATCTATGGGCCAGGGAACACATTCAGTGGAGACAGACTGAGAGAACTGGGGTTGTTCTGCCTGGAGAAGGCTCCAGGAAGACTTCATAGCATCTTCCAGTACCAAAAGGGGCATCTAGAGAGCTGGAGAGGGACATGTTACAAGGCCAGGGAGTGATAAACAAGGGGGAATGGCTTCAAACTGAAAAGAAGGCAGCTTTAGTTTGGCTATTGTGAAGAAATCCTTCATCGTAAGGGTGGAGAGGCACTGGAACAGCTTGCTTGGAGAAGTTGTGGAGATAGATAATCTATCTCTACCATATGTCAAGCCCAGCAAAGCTGAGCATCTCACCAACAATGTGAGCTGAGGTGGTGTTAATTTTCTTTAGAAAAGGTTTGCAATCAAGGGAAATATCTTCATTCCAGTTTCGTTGTTTAAAGAAGGGTATACTAGCTCAAATCATGTGTCTGTGAGGCCTCATTAGAATTAAAGA
The DNA here is from genome assembly GCF_014805655.1 of Passer montanus. Taxonomy (NCBI): domain Eukaryota; kingdom Metazoa; phylum Chordata; class Aves; order Passeriformes; family Passeridae; genus Passer; species Passer montanus. The sequence goes on along the minus strand of NW_024368596.1, from coordinate 1,910,171 downwards.
CAAATCAGGTGCCCTGCAATGAATGCTCAAGGATCATTTAGGACCATCAGCCATCTCACTGAAGCTGATGAATATTTGCTGTTGACTCCAGGGGGAGTAAGAGAAAAGGGGACTTTGTGTAATTTATAGTGAGAGTTGTAATGGAAAAACTTTTCATCCCACTGCAATTACATTGATCCAGATATTTTATTGTAGTGTGCTATCTTTATTAATGACTGAATGACCTCAGCTAAGATTTTTCAGCCCATTTTGACTTAAAAAATGAATTTTATGAAACCTATAATGCCTTCACTATTTTATTCTCCTACAAATGTTCTGGAGGATTAGAGAAATCAGTTATGGTGACTCTTGTGCCCTGTGAGTCTCATCTGCTTAATACTATTGTATTTAGAGGAAAACAAGACCTGCTACATATTTAGAAATTGAAATAGTGTTGTGTCTCTATTTTTTCATAAGGTGTACTCTTATTTTGCAATCTCTGTTATTTTATTCTCCTACAAATGTTCTGGAGGATTAGAGAAATCAGTTATGGTGACTCTTGTGCCCTGTGAGTCTCATCTGCTTAATACTATTGTATTTAGAGGAAAACAAGACCTGCTACATATTTAGAAATTGAAATAGTGTTGTCTCTCTATTTTTTTCGTGAGATGTATTCTTATTTTGCAATCTCTGATAGATTTAATAGTTATGGTAGCCTTAATTAATTTATGTATACCTACAGTATTGTCTCAAACCCTTGTATTCTGACTTGTTAGTATTGTGCTATTGCTTTACTGAGTTTGTGAACTGACCATGTAACAACATAGGAAAATTGTGGTTTGTTAATAAGCAATTTTCTTCTAAGCACATATATTTTAAAGCAGACTAAAGGGAGGAACTTTAATCCATTCTTCTTTAAATCAAGTTAAAGTGTTATGTGGAAAGGTTTGTTTGGGATTATTGTTCCATTTTAGAGAATATTATCTTAAATCTATTAGGCTGGCTAATGGCATAACACTGGTGTCTGCATCAGATGTGAATTCTGGTCTTGCTAACAGAAATTGTTTAATGTCTGGAAACTTCATTTGAATTATTAAATATTGTATCGTATTTCTTTAAAATAATCCTTTTAAGTAGCAAGCAATTTTTTTTTTGTGCTGTATGAAGAATATCCCTACAATATAATTGTAGGGTATTTGCATTTTGACTGGAGAAGAATGGATTCAGAGACTAAATTTGCAAGTGTAACGATGCTCTTGGACAGAAACAAATCAATCTACCTGTGGCAATACAGTCACTAGATAATAATGTAATTTTTTTCCTTCCACTTATTCATATTTAAATTAATCATTGCAGATCAAAATATTGGATAGCACTATAATTTTAATGCCCCACCTGACCTTCCACCCTTCCTGAGACAGGACAGCCATTTGATTTTTTATTTTTTTTTTAAATGAACACTTTGAAGGAATAACACCTTTGGGATTAACAACTTGCAGGACACGTAGAGGGTGGTGTAGAGTAGACAGAATGTTGTTTGTTGTCAAGAATAATGTTAAGCAATACAAGAAGAAATAAAATTAAAATTCCTATTAAACGGAATTAATTGAAAATGGTTATTTGCATGCCAGATATCCCACTGAACATTTGGAAGCTGTGATAAATGTGGTGCATTATGAGCCACGCAGTAAATATGATTTAAAACAGTTGGATGATTGTCTGCTAGCTGACATATTTCTTTTGAGAGTGGACTCTATTCTATGGAATTTGTTTTTTAGGTCTTGTCTCTTAACTTGGGAAGTTCTAACAGTGTCATGATCCCAAAACAAAAAAAACGTCAGTATGAGTGTGACTGCCAGTGGCTCCTGGATGCTCAGAAATGGAAATCCCCTTAATAGTTTGACAATCATGCTATGATTTAACTCAATTCTATATTGTCATAGTGGTTTTCCTTAAAAGAGATAAGGCCTTTGATCCACTGTATAGGGTAAAATATCTCCTGGAGAGGAGTTTAATTATGCTCACATAAAATGCAGTTAAACAGCTGTGGTGAAGCTTGTTAGTACTGCCACATATGAATGTTCCCAGGCCTCCTCCTCATATGGAAGAGCCAACTTTCAGTTGCAGTTATTATATTCCAAACGCTTACTTAGCATAAAATCCACCCCTGTGAAGGATTTCTTGGGTGTGACAGATGGCATACTCTGTGATATGTAAAAGCAGTTTGCAGAAGAATTAATTAATTGCTTTTAAAACCACACCTTTTTAAGTGAATGGCAGATGTTTTTGTGTGTCAGAATTTTTAATGTTTTAACACAGTTCTCTGTATTTCTTTTCCTTCTTGTCTTGCCATTTCCTGGGGCATTTTCTCCTATTGTTGAGACCAGTTGTGTTTGGTTTTTATTTTTAACTTAGGTTGTGGACAGTCTAAAGAATTTATTGGACTGTATCTAACTCCTGCAACAAATTAAACATGAGACTGGAGAGTATAGGAGCAAAACTTCAAATCCAAATGAAAAATGAAGACTGGTGTTGGTTTGACTGGTTCATGTATCTAGTTAAACTAGCTGAGTGTACAAGCTATGGAGCAGAAGGGTCACTTCAGTGTGGAAAGGTATTTCAAGGTGCTCTTCTTCTCTAATGGGAATAGAAGGAAAAGTAATTTATTGCTTGTGGGACATGGAAAAGCTTACTGTGAGAAAGAGATGGTTTAATGGCTTAAATTGTGATTAAACTCAGCATTCATATTTTGAGCTTTAACTTACAAGTTTTATATTATGTGAAGGAGTATTGTAAATCAACAACAACTCAGACATTGGTGAGGGAGAGAGAATGATGCGTCTGACTCCAGCTTATCAGAAGGCTAATTAATTACTTTATTATACTATACTATACACATTGCATCTAAATTGAATCTGACATGCACTCACGCTTGCTCACAATGGCACAGAACTGCACTCATCTGATTCTCTCATGACTGTCTCGTGGCAGTCCAACACACATGCTCTGGGCCCTGATAGGCCAAGAAAAGCTTACTGTGAGAAAGAGATGGTTTAATGGCTTAAATTGTGATTAAACTCAGCATTCATATTTTGAGCTTTAACTTACAAGTTTTATATTATGTGAAGGAGTATTGTAAATCAACAGCAACTCAGACATTGGTGAGGGAGAGAGAATGATGCGTCTGACTCCAGCTTCTCAGAAGGCTAATTAATTACTTTATTATACTATACTATATACATTGCATCTAAACTGAATCTGCCATGCACTCACTCTTGCTCACAATGGCACAGAACTGCACTCATCTGATTCTCTCATGACTGTCTCGTGACAGTCCAACACACACACTCTGGGGCCTGATAGGCCAAGAAAAAAAAACATCCTCACTTTGGGTGAACAATCTCCATATTGCATTCTGCTTTGGCACAACACAGGCACAGCAAGTGATAAGAGTTGTGTTTTCCCTTTCTATGATGTTCAGAGAGTGTGAAACCCAGAAATATTCCTGGGAATTGTGCCTTGCTTTTTTCTATGAAGAGAATGTGGCAACAAAGGAGGTGAGATTCAGTGATATATTTCAAAATAAGCAGTTAGTCTAAGCAAATAAGACCAGCAAGATTAGGAAGTAGAACTCATATTTTATTAGACTATCACAGCTATAGTTTCACTGTCTTTGACAATATTCAGAATTCTGTCCATTGAAGATGTATTTGATTTGTTTGTGGAACCAACACTTGTTTTGAAGAAAGTAAGAACTTATCAAGTGAGTTTTTATTGCCGGTACATAATCCTGGACAATGTCACATAAAAACCCAGCTCTCTTTTTTATTTTTGACACCTAGGCCCTCCTGCAAAGCTTTGTGTCATACTGAGGTCTCTGGTCACAATGTCCAGCACATACTTCCATGAAGTAAAAGTCTGTTTGTAGGCTTGGATTTGCCCAGTTACTCTGTAGGGCACTAGGGATATTTCAGTGTATTATTTGTAGCTGCTCCATTGCTAAACTGTGGGTTGCCAAATCTCAGTAAATAATTGTGTGTTCAATGATATTGCAGTTCCAACATTAGACTCTTAAGCAGGCATATATATCTGCCATACCTTATATTAAGGTGCTATTTGAAGTGTTTAATCTGTGATTAGGAGATATTAATAACAAATAGTATCTCCCAATAGGGTACACAGGTCATTAATTACATAAGTCGTGGCTGTAGCTTATTCTCATAAATCACTAGCTTCAACAGCCTTTCTTTTAAATGTATATGCAGTGTGCTATTCATAAAAGAAACAATGCTTAAAGCATCTGTTAATCATCTAACCACTTATAAATGAACATTTAATCCAAAAGAAGCCTGATAAATCTTCCTTCAATGTATTGTTCATAACACCATTAAGATTTCTTGTTTTCTGTAACACCTCTTGCTGAAAGTTGTAGAAAAGTGTAGCATGATTTGACTCAGCCTGTTGCAGAACTGGAAATACTATTTGAGATCACTCTTTGAAGAGTTTTGGTGTTACTTTTTTTTTTTTGGCAGCTCATTCCTATTTGCTATGGAATGTATTTTTAGGATTGAAAAGCCTTCAAGGAGAATATTTAGATTTTTTTTTTTATTCAAGGGAAATATTTCGACTGAAAATGGATGGAATACAAACTTTTATTTTTAATACTCAAAATGGACTGCACAAACGTTTTTGTCAACCAGGCCAAGTGCCATGTCCTGTCCTGGATCACTGCAACCCCCTGCAGCTCCAGCTGGGCAGAGGGGCTGGAAAGTGCCTGGAGGGAAAGGCCCTGGGGGTGCTGCTCAGCAGCAGCTCAGCAGGAGCCAGGTGTGCCCAGGTGGGCAAGAGGCCACTGGCACCTGGCCTGTCCCAGCCATGGGGTGGCCAGCAGCACCAGGACAGTGACTGTCCCCTGATGGGCCCTGCTGAGGCCACTCCTCAAATCCTGTGCCCAGATCTGGGCCCCGCATGACAAGAAAGACCCTGAGGGGCTGCAGCATGTCCTGAGAAGGGAAGGGAGCCTTGTTTTTCACTGAAATGGTCAAAAAATTCCATCTCTTTATCATTGCTGAGTACTATTGTACATGTAAATCCTAACCCCAAAATCTGCCAATGTTCAGAAATTCATGTTAGCCGGAGCAGTGTTTTTGAGAGACTGTTCAACAATGTTAGCCATGTTCAAGAGGATGCAAAGTTCTCCTATCCCCAGTGCAGAGCAGAGATAATGAAGCAGATTCTGTTTCTGCCCTGGGGTGATTCTCCAGCCTGAGTTCAGAGGTTGTGGTGTGGCAGGTTAAAGGGATGATTCCAAGCCAGCAAGAGGAAGTCCCAATTACTTTTAGCACTTGAGATTAAAGCACTTGTTTCAGTGCTCAGTTATTTCAAGACTGAACTGAGGAAAGCAACTTTCTGCCTAAGGACTCTGAGCTGAGGTCCTACTCTACTTTTGAAGGTGTTTCTTATAGATTGCCTTAAGTGCAAAGTATTAGGTATGAGAGCTCTGTTCTGAGCATTTATGAAATTTCTCTGCTGGTATATTGCTATCATCTCCATCCCAAAATAATCACATTAGTATATAATGTACCATGTGCATGAATGATATTTCAATATCCTGTCTTTTTTAGAGTATAATGCATGCACATCGCTGGATTTGTGCACACTCTACAATGATATACTCCTTTCTGAACAGCCTTTTTTGAATGATGCTCCCAGCAGACTCTGCATAAACAGTGAGCTGAAGAGTGGCCCTAGGGCAAAGTGCTGTGATATAATATCAGTGTGCCCATGTTCAGACATTTAGCCAGTGAGTGATGAGAGATTTAAAGGATTTTTGTATTTCCCTGCTGAAAGATTGGAGGAGAGGAGCAGGGGAAGTTTAGGCAATCCAAGTTATGTTGCCCTAATCTCTGGAGAGCAGAGGAAACCTGCTTGTAGTGAAGCTGCTAGGAAAGACTCAATTTCCTTTGCCAGACCAACTATTTTCTTGGGATATTAATTAAAAAATCACTTTACTACGTTGCTCTCATATCCATCTTTGGAAATTAAGGACAATGAGCCTTTGAAGAATGCTGAAGGAGTGAGTCACTCCCTCGAATGAAGCAAACAGATCTCATAATGCATTTTGTTATTGCAGAGACTATCCACAAAGACTCCCCATCCCAGGAAGCACATCAGGGAATGTATCTCTTGTTTCTGTCTTCCAGTGATAAACTGGTTTTTGTTTTGCTCAGGTTAAATATTAGCAGACAGGTTTATTCTGGGCTGTCTCCCTGCTGTTTAAGCAGACCCCAGGTAGTGGTACATGGGAAAGGAAAGCCGTGCTCCTCTGTCAGTCTTTTGCCAATGCTGTTGCAGTAAAATGAATTACTTGTCTCCTCTTTCCAGAAAGGTCATGCAATAATTTTTCTTTATTGAGGATCTGATCTGCATTGTGTGCACTCTTTTGAGGAAGCTTGGTCAGGCTGAACAATGACAGGGTAGCAAGTGCTTTTAGGTTGAAATCACCATCTCTCTCATAATAAGAAGAAAAACCGATCTGCATTGTGTGCACTCTTTTGAGGAAGCTTGGTCAGGCTGAACAATATGACAGGGTAGCAAGTGCTTTTATGTTGAAATCACCATCTCTCTCATCATAAGAAGAAAAACCAAACAAAAAACATCTCACTTTGTTATGATTACAATGACCAGCAGCTCTGCTAGTTTTTACTGTCATTTCAAGCCTTTATTCTCTTTGTAACTCCTGACTATAAATCATCTTCAATGCTGGCTGTACACAGCACTTGTCAGGACATATAAACTGCTGATTATTAAGCAGTTTTTCCCAGTCCCATTCTCCATGAAAGGCTGATGTCTGATGCCTCTGGTTTAGTAAAATATTTTCCTGTCAACAGGAAATTATTTCCCCTTTTTATAGAAAGAAGATGAGATTACTTTGTCAAATTCATGTAACACTGAATTCTTCTGGGGCATTCTATAGCTCATTGAACTTTGTGCAGCACAATAATATTTGATCCAAAGAAAATGAATCAGCTTCAGGCTATTAGTTTAAGATAGTGATAGGAAGGGAGATGGGAGTTTCCTGCATCATACAAGGTGTTTCTGTGATGAGGATTAAAACCAAAAAACAATGAAGAGCTCAGCAGCAGGATTCCTGTCATTCTCCCATTGCATTCCATACAGGAAAAGCTTTTCAACTATAGGGTGATGAAATGCAGATACTGAACAGGAACTGGGTTGGAAACAACAAACTCTTTCTTTTTCCCCCACTTTTTTGTTGCAATTTTTCTCTTTTTTGCTCTTCTCTGCCCTACTCCTTATTACCTACTTCCTTCCCTCCTTATTTGCTTCAGTCAAGAGTCTTCACTTAGACAGATTCACTGCCTCATCCATGCTGTCCACACGGACTCTTGCTTGTATTTTACAAGAAAATAGGCAGAATGTGGTGTGACTCACTTCTTACAATAAGTGTAGGTATTTGTATTTTTGTTGCTGGTCTCTCTGCTTGTATTTTGGACATTAGATCAGTTGCATTCATTTACTATTGATAAAGTCTCAAAAAATTCAGCAGTGTGTTTGTTTCTTTCTTCAGAGTAGGAGGAACTTCAGGATCAAGAGGTACATCTTTATGTTCTGTCTGCCTCATGTGCCCCCTGTATTGCCAATAAAGCCAAAGAGGTCCACTATGCTGCACTTTGATATCTTGAAGTAGGAATTTCTATTATTGAGACTTTTTTATCAGTATTGATGTGAGTGTCTGCAGTGTTCTGCTTTTGCAGCAACTGACAAATCCAAGTTCAGTGCAGAGCTCTGAAGGTGTTAGGGAATTATTCTTGGAGGTATTTATATGCCCTGGTCTTCATTTATCTCATTTGGACCATTCTGACTGAGAACAACACTGACAGATTGAGAAAAGAATCGGGCCAAAAGATGCTAATTTACATTTTCAGCTTCAGAGCAAAGCATGGATGTACTCTTCCAGGCAAATGTTAATAAGCTTTTGGTCTTTAAAAATGTAAATAATTTATTGAACTTCTACTGCATTTGCCATGTTTCAGAAGAGCAAACATTAACAACTCTGCAGTACAAAATAATTCCAAAGCAGTGGAAATGGATGCAACCGTGGAATAAAATGAGAGTTTTGACCATAAAATGTATAATTAATATTATATTAATTACTATAATATATAGCAATAATGTAGTATTAATTAACATTATATTGTATAATGAGTGTCATTATTATTGAATGCAAATAAAAAAATGAATTATGTTTTTCACTTCAAATTTAATTTTTAAAAGGAAGCTTAAAATGATAGACTTTGCTTACATTTAACTTTCTGCTAAATCATGCCTTTAGTTGCCAGTATTATTGAAAGATACAGTGGCTGGCAGAACTTGGTCTGTTATTATATCTAGTGAAATGTTCTTGAACTAAACAACTCTATGACTGTATCTGAAATCATGAGCCTCTGTGGTGTTTCTGTGTTATTATAGCGCTATTGGTTCTCTAGGTGTGATCCTATATAAAAGGGTGAAAGAAAGTGGAGGAAGCCAATCTCATTTCACTAATGCAGAAGTAAAATTTGTCTCTTTAGCCCTGTGAAATCTGACTTGTATCTGCTGTTGTGTGCCAAGATGAGCAAGGGTGGTGGGGAGCTCTGAGCTGTCTTTTCCAGCTCTCTCTAAAATGAAATTGAGTGCACCAAATGTTACAACATTAAATCTCCCTCAAGTTTGGCTTTTTGGCTTTTGTTACCATTATATCCAGAGCAGTTAGTGCATTATTTATAAGTAACTTCTCGTTTCAAAAATTCATTACAGAACTGACACTTATGTGAGTTCATATGCTGTTTTATTATGAAGATTTTCAACATTTCTTTCTAGTGTCACATTTATGTAATATAAATTTGATCTTGCAGAGTGCAACTGCTAATTTTTCATCTCTTTTCAACAGAATTGTTTGGCCTATCTTGTTGGCTTTCTAGTAGCAGTCATCTGTGATACTCATTGTATGGTGTGTGATGCATCAGTACAGAAGCACAGGAATGCAAATTGCCAGATTCCTAAAGGAATCCTGGAGTAGAAGTGCAAAAAAACCTGACTTCAGGCTCATTTGGAAAAACTGGCTTATTGTCCAGCTATAGACTGTGAGTTCTATGTTATTCCCATTTAAATTAAGGCTCTCATGTTTTAGTTCTGTGTAACCAGGCCTGCAGGGTTTTATGTGCTGGGGATTTCTCCCTTTTATCACTCGTATCTGCTGATGGTCAAAGGAAGAAGCAGAGGGGGAACAGTCAGCAGAGTAAGAGGCATAACTGGCTTGATTGGGTGGTGATAAAAGTCCTGCTTTAGTATCTCTTTAGAGTTTACTCACAGCTGGGGCTTATTACAGTTTAATCATTCTATACTAGCTATTTCTGAAGAAAAACACTGTATAATAAAAATTTTAGTATATTGAAAACATTTTAAGTATCGTTTTGACTGACAGACTATAAATGTGCAAGTTAGGAAAACTTTTCTATTGTATCAAAACATTAAAATTCTTCAAAATTGTGGGTTTGGTGTGATTTTCTTCCTCTTTGACATCTTCTGGCAGGCTGCCAAATCTGGAAAATACCAATCTTATAAATCATCATTTACCTGGGAAAGGTCATCTGACCTTAAATTAGACACCTGGGCCTTATAGGATTTAAACTTAATTCTGGTTTTCCTTTTGAGACTGCAAGGCTTTCATTCGAATTTGGAAGATATTTTCCTCTAGAAATTAGTGTTTAATTTAATATGTTTGCAGAAAACTCAAAAATATTTGTTAGCAAATATTTTTTTCATGATTATAGATGGAATTTAGATTTGGGTTTTTTGCAGTCAGATATTGTTAAATTATTCAGTGTGGTATCTTCAAATAGATGTAAAGTTCATATCTCTTCACTAACAAGACTGATGTGTGCTACTCAGCCAGGTATTTTACTTGTATTTACTGCACCTGATGCAATTGGTTTAGTCTAAATGTGATGCAATATTGATTATATCTGTAAATAGGTCCAGGAAACAAAATGGGGATGTTTAGCAAGAGTTATTGTCCATAAGACTGTGATGGAGGAAATTAATTATATTCCAACTGAGAAGTAATTCTAGCTATATTCTAGATCTTTTCCAAAACCAACTTGTTTCTTTCACAGGATAAGAGTTTGTTTGCAGCTTTTTTGGTTTTTTGGGAAATATCTATATTTCTAAACATATTGAATTTCAGTGTGTGAATAAATATACTTTACAGTATTTTTTCTTATTTTCAAAACCAATTCCTCTGTTAAGTTCTTCCCAAAGGGTAAGTTACTGTGAGAGAAATAGTAAAGTATTATTTTACAAATGGAATACCTAGAGATGATATTTCATCTAAACTCTGACTGCTGTAGCTTAGCTTTGATCCTAATGTACTACTGTAAGGGTAAATTTATTCCTAAAGAGAACTTATTTTAACTGTAAGTAAAGTTATGAATATACTTTTCTGAAGTATACTGAATATAATGCAGTATATAAATTAGTTTAAAATGACAATTAAGATTTTTTTTTTCTGGTAGACTGAAAATGTAGTCCCCAAGCAGTTTGATTTAGAAGTTTTATTTTACAACAGAATATTAAAATTATGTATGTATTATTTGAAATTAGGGACCATATTTAAGCTGGATGTTGAGTCACAGAATCTCTGTAGGTCGAACACAAAAACTTTTGTTCTAGAACATGCTCCAGGTTTGTGTGGGTGTGTGATCAGTGCTGGGGGTATCTGGAGATTTGGGATCCTGCTGTTACTGGAGAGGCACCTGCCCACAGCTGCTGACAGCTTCCTGTCCCTCAGCAGCCCAATGGGGTGTCTGCAATACAAACCACAGCTGTGACAGCAGAGTAATCCCTTTTCAAGAGGCCCAATTCCTTATTTTAGGGCTTTTCTTATCCACTTCCTGAATAGTTTGCATAATACCTTGCAAGGGAGGATTTTATCTCTGCAGTGTGGAGTGAGCAGCCAACATTAATATTTTAAAAATACCTCTGCTGATCCAGTGCCCTTCTGAAATATTTTAGAAAAGGTGACAACCTTACTGAATTCTTTTTCTAATGCATATCCCAAGTGAGACTCATACATTATTCCTTTTGTTCTTTTGGTCTAGCAATTTTTCTCTTTCCCCATCTGCAAACATTTACTGAAACAGGCATATCTGATCAAAGTTATTTAGGATTCAGTTGCTTCTGAGTATTATCACCTTCCTAATTTCTTGTGGATGCAGAATTGTGTTTACCTCTAACAACAAGAAAATTGTGTCCCTGGTGATGATTAGTTCAAGGATCTGAAAGAAATACAGTAGACATGGGATAGAAGAACTTTTTGGGAGTGGACATTAATCAAACTCATATTAGATAAAACCAGTTTGGGACAAGAAAACAAAAAGATTCGAGGCTGTTCTATCAGGGCTCCCCCCTCCCATTCTGCTGCCTCCATAATGGTTGCATTGAGTGCAATAGAAACATGATAAGATAAATGAGTTCTGTGGGGGGTTTGAAGAATCTGAGATAAGTAAAATCTTCCATATTTATTAAATTCTGGAGCTTGGTTTATTTGTGTCTACTTATAACCATGTAACTAAACAGTTATCCAGGGAGGGACTAGTACCTGCTTCAGATGTTCAATTCACATTTAAAATGCATTTTTTGGTTGTTTTTAACTTGATTGCCTACAAAAAAAATCAATTAAGACCATGTAACTAAACAGTTATCCAGGGAGAGACTAGTACCTGCTTCAGATGTTCAATTCACATTTAAAATGCATTTTTTTGGGTTGTTTTTAACTTGATTGCCTACAAAAAAAATTTTTGAGGGGTTTCTTAATTCTGACTTTGGCCTAGACTGGGATGACATGATAAAATTTTATGAATAATGATACCAAACTAAAAAAATCAATTAAATTTTCATATGAAGAGGATAAAGGATAATTCTGATTCCTGACATCTCAGAGGATGATTTTGCTTCATCTTGGTGAAACTTCATCTTGGTGAAATGCAAGACATTAATTCTGCCTAGGATCTGTTATGTTTATAAAAGCATACAGCAAAGTTTGGCCCAATTTCCTTTTACCAAAAAAAATATAGTCCTGACTCTGAAAAATAAGCATCTCTTCTGAGAAGGTGATATCCATTTCATGTAATTTTTGAAGTGTTGGTCTTCCTCATGTTTTCAAGTAAAGCCAGTTGATTTTGTCTTTTGAAATACATATCCAAACATGTTGATTCTTTGTATTTTTGAACCAAAAGAAAAGAATGATATAAGAATAATTAATGGCACAGTATCTCTTAAACTTCCTGGGGTATAGATACTTCTTAAAGGGTGCTCTTGAGCTGTTGTGACAGAAGGAGACATTAAAAATCAATCATATTAATAATAGAATTTAGACAACAGGGTTGATCTCAGCACCTCTATACTTTTTTTATATAAAGTATGTTGTTATTTGACTTATGGTTCTTTTCTTCCTTAGTAAAAACACTTTGGAGGCCTTTTGGATCATTTAATCTTGTAGCTTCACTCCAGATAATAGGTTTAAATAGTTGGGGGAAGAGAAAGTGATCTGGTGCCTAAGCATGCATGAAAAAACCAATGGAGACCTGCTCTTCACCAGGTGTTTAATTCAATTTAAATGCTCTCTCTCAGCATGGGGAATGATCTAAGAGGTCCATTCTTATTCTGATGTGAAATACTGAGGATGCAGAGGAATCAAGATGCCTGTTTTTCTTCTGATTCTTGTTACTTAACATGTTGCTGTCTTTGGGCAAAAATAGTCATATCCTCATCTCTGGTAAGCCAGTGTGGAATGGGTTTTGATCTCTCACCACCTGTCAACTAAGAATTGGAGAAATTGTACGTTGTTCTATTTTTCTTTGAAAATAGATGTTCTTTATGAAGAAATATAATAAACACTAGAAAATAAAGTGATAAATAAAAATAATATAGTATATTTGTATGAAAGTAAATAGTATATTTGCAATGAAACAAGGAAAAAAAGAACCCCAAACCTGGTTTGTGGGGAGAAAGGAATATTAAACCTCACTGCCCTAACACCAAAACAAATCTTGTGTAGGAAGAAAGAGACCAGTTTCAAGAAGTTTTCTACATCACTACTTTTATGTGAGCACTTGTTCTGGATTTATCTTCTGGCAGACAGTGTGCCCATGAACTCTACACCCAGTGAATGGGAGAGCCATGAACGGGGTACAGGTCTTTGGAGGTGGAAAGCAGCAAAGAACCTCTGGCTTTTTCCTCCTGCAGATGCTGCTTTGAACAAGGTTCTTCACATTCTAAGCGTTGATCTGAGCAAAATCACATTTGAGTTACTTTTAAATGCTCATAGCTAAATATACATTACCTCTGCCGAAATAAGCTGTAGTCATTCCTATTTATGTAAGCTGCCTTTTGCTGAGGTGCAAATTGTTGTGTGGGTGAGCTGATGCAGAGTTGTTTTTCAGATGGAACTGACACTATTTTATGAGGAACACGATCTTGCTTTCCAGTGCCTCCTGCCTCTTTGCTGTCTCTTGTCTCTTAAGCCGTTTAATGCTTTTAAAGAGTTCCTCTGTAACGCTGCCAAAGGCAGTGCCTGCATGGGTTGTCTGCATTATAATTGCCAGTCACAGAAAGCTAAAGTTGTTTGGGCTACTGTTCTCTGGCACTTTACATTTTAATTTCATTTTTTAACTGCTTTGTCGCATTTGTGAATAGTAATGAGACAAATGAATTTCTAAATATTGGAGTTCTTTTGTGGCCCATGGCTTCTGCTGGTAGTGATGGGCTGAGTTCCAGTTAGTGTCTCACTAGAGTGGAACAATGTACGAGTTCTGTGATAACACAACAAGACTCAGGAATTTTATGGCTCAGGGGGCAGAACAAGAAATGAGTATGCTTGAACATTTTAAGGGTTTTGGTTGCAGTTCTAAAGATCTTTCAGAAGAGTGTTAAATATGCCAGTTAGGCGGAGTCTGATTTTGGCATACCTCTGAAAATACGTGACCTGGCAGTCTTAAGAATATTGTTTGTTCCAGCAAATAAATGGGTTTTCTGGAAGTGTCTTGATTTGTAACCTTAATGTAAAATCTGTTCTTTCCCCATCTCCATGGGCTGTTGCCCTTTTCATTAAAGAGTCTGCCATCTTTACATAGGTAGTATTTATACAGTGAATACATATTTTAATATCAGGATTGGGAAGAAATTATTTTAAAGCATTTTAGTGACTGCAGAATTTTGTGGTTTGCATCATTCAAGATTTCTGTTGAAATTTAAACCTTGTGATTTGAAAGTAAGTGATTTGAAAAGTAAGGGAAAACCAGAAGACCTATTTCTTTTTTGTTCAGTTTTTTGTACAAGCAACAAGGTTTACATAGACTTCTGGCAGCTGCAGCGAAGTTGTTTCACCTTTGTCCATAACATTTTATTGCATTAATGTGTGTAACTGTAAATATAATTCCAGTTTTTGGTTCACATGTGGATGGTTAGTGGTAACGTATATGTGGAAACAGGTGCTGGTTAACTCAAGATATGCATGGTTCAGAGAAATAACATTTTTTCCATTAAATGCACTCATTTAAAAATGCAGCTGCTCTTCTGGGTTGATGTTGTTATTTAGGTGAAAGCATTGGTACAGCGTTCACATTGCTTACTGTAAATAAAGATTTTCTCTGTGTTTCAAATTCCTCTTTAGTTTAGATCAGGCTTGACCAGCTGTTGAAAGCAGGAAAAGCAGCCTACCCCAACTTGGTGGTTGCCTGCAGAGACAAGTCAGTGAACTTCATGGTCTTTTCCAAGGTTAAATGTGGGTTTTATTTTTATATTTCATTAATTCTGTGCAGCCAGTACATATTGTAATTATTTCACAAAAATAATAAACCGGGTTTGTTACATAGACTTATTCACTTACACAGCCTTCCTGATCTCTTATACTAATAATTTTTGAAGAAGTAGAGCAGCTGTACAAGGTTAACTGGATTCATTTAATGACTGAGTGATTTCTGCCCCCACAGTCTAGTCTCGGCTAAAAATATTTATCAAAAATGTTCCTTCTATTGTCAACATTTGGTTGTGCAGGGCTTGATAAAAACTCAGAATGATTCAATGTAATAGATGTCTGTCAAAAATAGACTTCAGGAAAAATGCATGCATCAGTAACATTTAATTTTACTAGGAGCGGAAGATCTATTTTTCATGCAGCCTATCTAAATAAGGAATCCTCTGCTATAACAAAGCAAGAATAAATGAGTGTGACATTCCATACATTCTTTGATTCTTTAGATGCATTCTTTTGCATCTAAAGGCCATGTAATTCTGAGCTTAAAGCTTGGTCCTTTTTAATTCCGTTATGAAATTTTCTACCAGATTGAAGGAAAAAGAAATTCCACAAATATTTATATGTTCCTTATCATTGCAGGGATGCAAAAAGCAGGAATTGTTTCTGAAAGCTGTTTTCCAATTGCTTTTATGAAATTCAGTGCAGGGAAATTAAACTAGACTATCCAGAAGTTGTTTTTTCACAGGAGATTATTGTCCCGGCTCCTTTGTAGTTTGTTGCAGGAGCTGAAGGTCCAGTTCAATACAGGTTAGCAGGGAGCTGAGGAATGGCACCTTCTTTAGTACAGAGTACTCCATGGAGTTTGGTGTGTGACCAGAGTTTGGGTGTTGCTTTAAATGCTTTGTTCTGTTGCTCTAAGAGAGAAATCTGTAGATGTTGATCATTGTGAGGTGCTGATTGTTCTCAAAGACCTAATTTATTGGGATACTGAGATGGTTCCTCTTTTGTGTCTTGATTTTTTCATTCACTGTTTGAATGGTTAAATATGTATTGTGTTAGAGAGCAGCAGAGAAGCACTGGTTTTACAGTTCAGTGGTTATAGTGTTCATGCGGGCTATGGAAAAATCTGTTTGCTGCAATTAATATTTATTCAAATGAAGCCAAGTCACCCAGTGGAAGAGTTGGAGAGGAACTATCCCCAAAGCAACCAATGACTCATGAGGTGAAACCTGCCTGGCGAGTGCAAGGTTAACCTGGGCTGGGATCTGAACATGGCTCTCCTAAGTAAAATTATAGAAAAGGGCCAAAGGTCCTAATAAGATCATCAAATATTTAAATGATGGAATCACAACTTTTGTTTGTGTTTGCTCTAAATTTGGGTCTGTTATTCTATTTCTATATTGTATTCCATGCTCCTTTTCCTTGTATGTTAATGCAAAAAATGAAATTATGAGCTCAGAACAATATGACTCTCAGTGTGAACACATTTAGAGAAGTGATTAGTTTTAGTTACATATGTAGACCTATTCTTTTTTAATGGGACTGTTGTAACAAGTAATGTTTAGTATAGATGGGATTTTTACAAGATTTGGAGCTTCAGCAGTGTGGGTCTCTTTCCCTGTTATTTTTCTTCAGGATCTGAATTCTGTGATGATGGAGCATTTTAGCACAGCTCCAAATAAGGATTTTGGGAAGCTACTGCTTCAGTAAGGTAAATAATGATAGTTCTTGGATAATAAGATGATAATTTAAGGAAACTATAGAAATGTAGTAATTCTCACATTCTTGTTAATGGTTTGGAACATGATAAATATTGAGTCTCTTTTTACTTTGTAAAGCTGAGAAATGTGAGATCAGACAAAAGTTGGCTATTATTTATTTTCATTTTCTCCCTAAGGACCTACACTTTAATTTTGAAGTTGTAGCTCGTATAACAACAGACAGAATTTTAGGCTATTTATGTATTCAGAGTCTTTGCTTTAGGGGTTTGTTTCAGGGCTTCTTTATCCATGGAGTAATGCATAGTTTTGACTAGTCAAATGTGACTGCAAAAAGCATCAATGTACTTTTCACCCTTATCGTAAAGAATTGGACCAACACCATTATTCTGTTTTCTGCTTGTATGTGCCTGAAATCAGTTGCTCAGATGAAGCCATTTTATCGGTCATTGGGAAAAACATCAGTTTATAGAGTGTGGCACTGCACTTGGAGTGCATCATTGTTTTGCATCAATGCTGGCTGTAATGTTTATCTTGGAATAACAGTGATGGTACTAATATAATACTTCCCCTTGTGGAATTTTCACTCTTTGGTTTTGTTACCTTCGCAGTGCTTTGGTCTTTTGCACAATGGATTTACTGAAACAAGAGTTGCAGCCATCTGACATGTAAGAGTACAAGGTTTCAAAGCTTGTTCTGAGTTGGAATATTTTTGTTTCATTTCTAGGAGGATGATTGTCATTTTTGCATAGAAAAGTCTTGTGTTGTCTGTTCACTTTGACTGCTCTTGTCCACCTGTCACCACAAGGATTAGTCATTTTTACTTTGATGATTAGATGAAAGTAGTAATTAACATCCAGACAGTACACATGAATTGGCTATAGGAAATCCTTTCATGAGTTTCATGGTTTTATTTAGAATTTTCTGTATTCAACAGAACAACCTTTAGTGTTTGCTGTTCTTCATTAAACACAACCCTAGGTGTCCCCCTTTCTTCACTTCAGTAATGATTTCTGGCAGAAAGTTGAAAGACAGCCATAGGTGACCATTGTAGGTTTTTGGCCATCAGGGGAGAATCTGAAGTGTTTTAAATCGAGAGGAATAAAGTACTGATTTGACACCTGATGATTCCAGCTGAAGTTATACTGATGTGTGTGACTTGTTTTGGACTCGTTATTTTATTGTGCTAGCACTTTCTCACACAAGGCTTTTAGGTATTTTTCCCACATCTCTTCCAAAACTTGAGCTTGATTAGTTTCAATTCTGCTTCTTCCCATTAGATTCTGTGCTGATAACTCTGTTTGTCTTGATGTATCACAAATAGAGGTGGGGCTTTGCTGCCTTTAGAGCTCACAGATTTTGATCCACATGATCAGGGCTGAGGTTCCAGCAAGCTATTTACCAAAGCTTTAAACAGGTTTTAGGAATGAAATCATGAAATTCGCAGGCAATTCTTTGACTACCAAGGCATAGTTTTAGAAGCCATATATCAAAATAGAGAAATCTTTGAAGCATCAGGAGCAAGAATGTAGATCTTTGTAGCCTGTTGCATACAAAGAAAGAACAAACTGTATTCCATAATTCCTGCTTTAAAAAAAAAAAAAACCCTCAGAAAAGACAAAATGAAAACCATAAAGCTAACTAATAAAAACACCCAAAAGACCCCAAATTCCACCACAGTTATTTGTACAAAGAAATATTTGAAATATTAAAACTTAGTTTTAACTGGATCAGGCCTTGAATTTCTCGCCCTGATTAATAATTTTCCACTGAAATTTATTTGATTTCTTTTATTTCTTTTACTCCCAGGCATTGACTTCTATTTGGTCTGGTAAATACAGAAACAATCTGGCTCCTATTTGGTCATTAAATGTATAAAATGGGTGCCCATTCTGTGGGATGGAATGATTGACTGATACACTTCTTCATAAAAGGTTGGCACTGTTCCTGGAGCTGCTCAGTGATTGGATTGTATTCATTTGTGGAGTCAAGCACAATGAGACAGTATAAAAAATGTTCCCTTGGAAATGATCTTGGTCTGAACTGTTCAGTGTATAGCCAGGGAAAACATCTCAGAGAGCTGAATTATATTTTGTTGTCTTCCATATATCCAAAGTGGATAACACTTCTACAAGTGTCCTTTCTCTACTGGTGCTTTGTACTCTTACACTGTGTTTTTTGTCATTCCCCAAAAGTTGCAGTCTTGTTTTATAGAATTATTCAAAATTTAAAAAAATAAAAATCAAACAAAACAAAAAAAGACAACAAAAAAAAAAAAAACCAACCCAGAAACAAAAGAAAAAAGAAAAAAAAAACAATGCTGCAGAACATTGGATGTACTTATGTACTTTAGAGCACATAGCCTGTATCATGTTATAAGGAGAACAGAGATTTCTGCAGTTGAATGTCAGTTGTTACTACAAACACACCACTTCTCATCCTTGCTTCTGTTCAGAGCCCTTCCATAGAAACAAGGATGAAGTTTCTGCACTGGGACAAGAATGCCTCATTCACTGTATAATATCTATGTCAAGTCATTGTGCATGAGTGTATCTGGATGGACTTATGTACATATTTGAGTTTGCTTCAGAATTGACTCATACTGAACTTGTTTTATGTTGGGGTCATTGTTTTTTTTTTTCTTAATAGCAGAAACATCACTTTGCTTCAATAAGGATATTTAAAAATAAAATTTAGGCTGTGATACAGGAGATTTTCCTTTACAGGAACATATTCTAACTCTTTTTAACTGAACAGTGAAATTTCAAAAATAAATGTGCATTTTTCACTGCATGGCAAACAGGTGTAACATAGAGCTAGTGTAAGGTAGGAAAATTACACTGTATTTCATTGTTTGTTCAGGTAAAAGCAACAGTAAAAAGCTTAAATGGTGTTAGAATTGGGCATGATCATGCCCATATACAGACACAAAAAAGAGCTTAGACTAAAGTTAGTGTACAGGTAATTTCTGTATTAAGTTGTTTGCCTCAGTTTTGCTTTCTGTTTGCAATAGAGAAGATTTCAAAAACCCAGTAAGAAATAATGAGGAGATTATAGTTAAACTTCAGAGAAGTCATACTGACTGTTCACAAGTCTCATCCTTTAATAACTATCTTCAAAGCAGCACTGGCATCATGGTCTTAGAGGTTTTGTGAAGTCACTTTTTAAGGAGTGCTCACTGGGTTTTGACATGCTGGTCAAGCAGTGATTCTAAATGCAGTCATTTAAGATTACAAGCCTCGTATCAAGCCATTTTCAAAGTCTTTGCATTGTTCTCAATGAGTTCTGGATAAAACATTTATCAGAAATTCTTCATTCATCCTTAAATCATATTCCTGCCTCCAAGGCTTTACACTCTTATGTTCCTGCTTGTTTCTTTCACTACATGTCTGTCTGTTCCTCACATGTTTGTCTATCCTTCTGCCAACCTCCTGCCACTGCAAGCACTTCCAGGGACCAGCTTAAAGAAGACTCCTCTTTCCAGCATTCCTCCCTCTCATTTCACAGAGCTCTGCCAGGCAGCTAACTTTCATAGAGCTTGCCATCAAACTTTGGATCTGTTCTTTCAGAAGTTGAAAAGCTGCCACTCTGCTTGTTGCTGAATGTCCTTGTATTGAGCTGGTGGCTCAGGGTTTGATCCCACAAAAAGGGACCACACAATTCCAATGTCTACAACATATCTTCATAATATAACTTCGGGTATCAAATTATTCTGCTTTCACTCCTCTTTCTGAGACCTCTGTTCTCTGCTTTCAACAGATAGTGGAAAAAAAAACAAACTGCAGTTTCCCTAGTGTGGAATGTTTTACAAGAAATCGATGTCATTAAGTGATTGCTATCTTGGCACAGTGGTGCTTTTCTGGCATTTTTTAAGACACCGAATGTCTGCAGTTATAAACATATGTGCTCAGTGTCTCTCAAGCACTTTAATGCAGACAGATAATGTTGAACTATAAGAAAAATGTGACCTGTACAACTACTGGCTTATAGCAGTAAGATTTCATACTAATTTTTTGTAACCTTAAAACGAACTCAATGAGACACTCTCTGTCTTATCAAAGAAGTAACATGACACGTCCAAGACCAGCTTGGATGGGCCCTGAGCAGCCTGAATTAGTGAGTGGTAGGCTTGGCCAGCTTGGTTCTGGTTTCTAGGTGATCGAGTTGCCCTCCAATCCTAGCAATTCTGTATTTCCATTAAGAAAAGAGGGTTTTAAACTGTTTTAAATGGAAGTGCTTATTAGCATGGTTCTTGCTCTTGCAGTCACATGATATATTAAACGGTCTTATGCATCTCATACATTTGGTTTGTGCCTTGTTTCCTTTTTGTTGCTGTGTTTTTTTCTTAGTGCACATACAACTCAAACCCGAAGAAGCAGAACACTCTAAGTTAAATAAGGCCTAATTCTGCTTACTGTAATTGATTAAAAGGAATTTTTTTTAAATAAAAAGCCAAACAACTGTTATCATAGATTATGAAGAGGAAGAGCCTGTAATTTCTGTCTACAATCGAATCTGTAGTACTGTAATAGCCAATAGCATACAGATTCAAGTTGTCTTGAATGCAGCTACTAGAAAAAGAGGTTCAAAAAACTGGATCTGCTGTGCTGATCAATTAGTATTACTTCTGGTTAAAATTTAGATATGGGTTTTATGCAGTTAAGAATAATTGAAACAGAGTCTTGAGATTTTTGACTCAGGTTTTTGAGCAAGGAAAATCTCAAACTTGTGGAAATAATTTTATTTTCAAATTCCTTTAAATCTTGGTAATTAATAAAAATGGATTATCTTTTTTTTCCTCTTCTTGTAAACCTTTTCTGCTTAACAGCTTGGTTTTTGTTTCTTGATGATTTTAGTCATTTTGAGGACATTTACAGGCTGAAGACTCTGAAATGTGTATCTGGGAAGGGGCTTTATTAGATATTACACAGAACTATAAAATTTGGCCTATTCATAAGTTGATTTATTTCTGAAACTAGGAAATATATTTAAGAATTATAGTCTCCTAAAATATTCAGCCCTGGAACATTAGTGCAGGTAAACATCATAAATAATTATTTTAAATTGGTTACCAAGGCAGTGTAGCAGTATTAAGTTGCTATGGAAATGTTTGCTTCCTGCTCAGAGATGCCAGCACAGCTAATGCAATCTCTTCTAGTTACATCACTTCAGCCAGATAAAAATCAAGAGGGGGGAAATAGCATCAGGGATATATGTAGGACACAAATCAAGATTCTTGGAAAAGGGGATGTATAAGCCATAAAAGTTATGTTTTGAGTTGTCTCAATATTCATACTTCACGTCCAGAGCATTTCACAGAGAGGAAGAATGCTCTTCATCTTGACAATTAGAAAGACAAGAGTCATATCAAGCTGTGCATAGGTATTTTTTTTCCTGTCCAAGCTGCCATAAATCAACTCACCTTGTCATATTTAGCGAATTTCCAGCTATTTTTTTTTTCGTGTGGTGCTGTTATGAATTATATAACTCTCTCTAGTAGTAGTTGTTTGGGATTATTGTCTGAAATACAGTTTCATGGCATTGAACAGTAAATAAGACACCAAAAGATGATGCACCATGGCAGCCTAAGACATGAATTTGCACTCTAGTTTCATAATGTAATTTCAATATCATATGTTAAGAAAATAAAGGAGATATTGACAATATGACAACCTTAGTTCCCACAAGGAGCATAAAATTCTGTAATCTGATTTGCAAATTATTGTACTACTGAAGTGTTTATTTTGAAGCAGAACAGCCCATTCTTACTGTGCAGCTATCTTATCAGAATGAATTGCTGAAAGTTTCCACAACTGCTTTGTGTACTAAGAAACTTGCAGCAGCTGTTATTTGTTGAGACACTGAGTATTTTGTTCTCTTCTTGCATAAAGAAGAAATTAAGGCTTTGAAGCAGATGTCGGGTGTAGAAATGGTGACTGTTATATAGCTTGTTCCCATTTCATTGGAAACAATTGTCTGCAGCTTCTAAGAGCTGAGTGCTTTCTTAATTAGTTTGAGATTTGTCATTAGTTCAAAATGTCTGTAGCTTGACAACAGACTAGTACTAGAAAACTTATTTCTTCTACACTTGAATGTTTACCTTCCATGAAAAAGGTAAGTTTTCGATACCTTACTTCCAAATCCAAAATTAGCATGTGTTTTACTTTTTTTCTGGGTCACAGGTAGTGAATTAGTAGTGATGGCCAGACAAACCAGTATTTTGATGAAGAAATGTTCTTGAAAGGGGGATTAGGACCTGGAGATCACAATGAAATGGTTGAGTAATACATATTAGTGTATACATGTAGTGGAGAAAATGTACTGTTATTCAAGAATATTTTTAGTAATTTAACTGTTTAGATCTTGTCTTTCTCAGATTTTCAGAGATTTGGCTTTGGATCTCATGTATGGGACTTCAGGTAATCCAAGATGATTTCTATAAGTCCATTATGAGTGGCTGTAAAGTGTTCCCTGTTACTTCATGATTATAAGTTTATACTAGAAGCATCAATACTGAATTCTTAATTTCTATTCATCAATATATTTCCCATAATAAAATAGGCCATAATTTCTAGCTATATGATGTCATCCTTGGTTTCTTAATTTATTTTTTCCCAGTATCCATTGCCTTTTCCAGACAGCCTGATAATCTTCAGGTGTCTCTCATGTTCTTTGACTACCTACTGCAGTTTTCTCAAAAAAGCAAAACAAGTATTAAGTGTTTGATGAAAAATTGCATAAAAATAGCATTTCAGAGTGCAAAATTTACATAATAATGAAAATAGGCTGCAGGAAGCACATGATCACAAGGATAGGGATGTGCACAGCAAGATAACATGGTGGAGCCCTACTGGGGACTGGGAGCAGTGTTGATCCAAGTGGATGAGTTAAAGCAGCAGTGGTTTCTGTCACATTAAATAAATATACCATTAAACTGCTACTGGAATAGAATCATAACATAGTTTGGGTTGGAAGGGACCCTAAAAATCACCCTAGTCCAGGTCCAGCCTTGAACACTGCCAGGGATGGAACATCCACAGCTTTTTCACATAACCTGTGCCAAGGCCTCTCCACCCTCATAGTAAAGAATTTCTTCCTCAGATCTAATATAAACCTACCTGGTTTTAATTTAAAGTTATTTCCCTAAGTTACTGCATGCCTTGTGAAATATCTCTCACCGGGTCTCTTAGAGCCCCTTTAAATACTGGAAGTGCTCTGAGGTCTCCCTGCAGTATTTTCTTCTCCAGGATGAACAACATCTCTCATCCTGTCTCCACCGCAGAGGTGCTCCAGCCCTCTGAACATCTTGGTGGCCTCCTTGGGCTTTGTTCCAGTAGATCTGTGTCCCTCCTGGGCTGAGAACCCCAGAGCTGGGTGCAGCACTGCACGTGGGGGATAATGAGAATGGAGAAGAGGGGCAGAATTCCCTCCTTGGACCTGCTGCTTTTGCAGCAGCAGGAGATACAGTTGGCTGTTCTGGGCTGAAAACTCGTTATTGACTCATGTCCAGCCTCTCAGCCACTAGAATCCCCAAGTGTTTCATCTCAGGGCTGTTCTAAATCCATTCTCCACCCAGCCTGTACTTGAATTTCCTGTTCTGTTCCATGACTGACTTCTGAGTCTTTTGATCACAATTCAATTTTTAGAATACTGCATCTGAGAGGAATAATATGCATCTGAATTATGGGTAGATATTCACTCGCAGTGTTTCTTTGGGTCTGTGGTAGATGCAAATATCCATGGATATTTGCCAAAACTTGCAAACCTCATGAGAGCTAGAATTTTTCTATTCTAGCTATTTCTATTCAGAAACACTGGGCTGTATTGTTGCAGTACAAATCATCATCTGTGGATTATTTTGAAGATTATACACACAGTTTATGTAAAGCATAGTGAAAATATGAATGAGTCATATTACGTACCCAAACTGTTGAGATCTACCAAATCCAAATCAAAGTGTCAGGATCCTAGCTATTGCTGTAAGCAGTGGTTCCAGAGAATATAAAATATAAATAGATTTATAGTAAATGTCTTTGTTTCAGGTACGTCTTTATATTTTTCTATATAATGTTGTAAGTTTTTTTTTTGGGGGGGGAAGTGGATTTTGAATCTAGATAGACTGAAAACTAATCTTAAAAGTTGTTTCCTCTACTGCCTCATCCCCTTCAGGTTTTGTTAAAAGAGGGAAATAGCCTATGTAAAATTTTAGCAGTATTCAAATGCCTTTTTGTAACTTGAAAATCTTTCTGCTACTTAGTTATGGACTTGCTAAGAACTAAAGTAGTACTTAAAAAAAAAAAAAAAAAAAAAGACAACTGAGCTACTTCCTCCATGGTGCAAAGATATGTTTCAGTGCTGTTTATTGCCTTAAAGTTGAGCTTGTTTGTTGAGGGGAAAGGGGAACATAATAGGAAAGTTTCTTTCTGTTCCTTAAACATCCAGAAGACTTGAAAGGAACTTCTGTTTCAGTGGATTGATGACACTTGGCCAGGGATATTCAGCTACAGCTAAAAGTGCTCATTCTGTTCTCAGTCAGAAAAGGAGACTGGATGCCAGCACTGAAAAGTAATTTTTCTTACTTAGTCTGAAGTAGTAGGTATGTGGCAATCTGTCAAGTGGAAATCAAGGAGTTTGGCTGACAGATACTATCAGGAAAGTTGTTGCTTAATAAAAGAAATTCACAACGTTGTAAGATTGAAGAATTATCGCATAGCCTTATTGGTGTTGGCAGATTGTGTAAAACAGCCTGTGTGGTATCTGAGGCTGTATTAACAGTGAGAGAGTTTTTATTTCCACTCTTCGGTAGTAAATAGCCATTAAAGTCAAGCAATGCTGGTGGTTTTTGTGACTGCTGTTTGAATCAAATGTAAAGAGGAAAGCACTAGGAGGCTACAAGAAGCAAACGTTTTCTTACCAGCAAGGTTTCCTAAAGCAGCTCAAAATAGGATCCATCAGATCTGTGGAAAGCTGATAGATGTGTTGATATGGCAAAGAGATGGCTCCATCAGGAGAATTTGAGGCTGAAATTTGGAAAGGACCAAGGAAATTTCTATGACAAGTATGTTTGTACAGCAAATTCTCTACATTTTACCTTCTCTTTGTCTCAGCTGTTACATTGCACGTAAATTGTGCAGTGTAATTAAGAAAAAATACTTGCTCACGTGAACTCAAAAACATCTTGTGTTTCTGTGGGAAAAGGGACAGAGAAAATGGAATATTCTGTCACCGTGAGCCACATGGGAGCAGTATAGGTAGCAATGGGAAGGGATAAATAAGTGGATAAAGCTCAAGGTACAACAGGATGTGCTTTTATATAATCCAACTGCATCCTATGACTCCATTACCTGATACCTGCTCCTATACCTGCACTTCCAAAGGGATGTCAAGAAAGGACACTTTAAAGCTGTTATGTGGAGACCTTTAAAGATTGTGACAGAAATATGAAAGTAAGAAGAGAAAATGAGAAACAACTTGACCCTAAAGATGCCAGTTTATTACAGAGGAATTGGGAAACATTTTGATCTTGAAAATAAGTTATAAGTAGCAGTTGTTGTGCACTCAAAAATAAATGCAGAAAATAAGCTGTTTCCAGTGCTGCTTTAACTTCCTTATTTTGTTAATACTAATGTTTTTTATTTCTGAAAGCTGATGAAATCAGGTCAAACTTAATAAACATAGATTTTAAGAAAATATTTTGAAATCAGAAATCTTAAAATATCACTTTAAAGGAAAGGAATATTTCTTCCTGCATTCTCCCCGAGTCTGTTGACTTCCAATGAATAATGAAAGCAAATTTTAAAAAGAAAACTAATTGCTTTAATAAATTCATCTGTTTATTAAAGTAGGGTCTTTTATTTCTGGTGCAAGTCCAGCAAGTCTTTCATCCCCTGAGGGATACTTAACTCTCTAATGCCTGGAATTAATATAACACTTTGCAAAGTATGCACTTCGAACAGATGGAGGTGATTAAAGGGTGGCTTATTATTCAGTCCCTTAACACCAAATACTGTTGTTTGATTTCCATTTAGTAATGTTGGCGTTTGTATGTGTTCAAACTTTAATTAGAATCATTTCCCCTGTCTGGTATTTTCTTTCAGTTTTAATACAGCTGATTAGGGCTCAGGGCCTCCTACCTCACTTTCACCATATAAATGGGATTTAAACTCTTCAGGGGTTATACTATTCCTTTCTGGACTGCTCAGGGACTCGGTTGCTTAGCATTGTGTTTATTAGATGGTATTACTTTAAATCTTCTTTAGCAAGGATTCATCTTTAAGGTACTGAAAGCTGTGTGTGTTCAAAGCCTGTGCAGGATCACACACTACCTTCTCCAGAGCTCTGCTTTAGAAAATGCATCACTTTCAGTATCTGATTTGCTGACTCACAGACTAATACTTGACTCATGTCTGATTTCTAAAGGTTACTATTCTGGGTTCTTCCCTTGAGATACTAAATTTATGCTGCTTTGCAAGGTATATTGATTTTTTTAAAAAAATCTGTAACCTTTGAAAATCAAGCTGTGAGGTTATAATCTTAAAGGGGGATGTTTTGGAGTTCCATTTCCATAGGCTGATGTATTAGGGGATATCAATCATTAATTAAATTCGAATGGAGTCAGTATGTGGTGACATCACCATCGTGGCTTGGGGAAGACATGTTACAGCTCTGCAGCTTCCTACAAAACCTTTAGCTGAGGGACAAATGGGCTGTCCAGAGATTAATATTTACAATTCCTATTTGAACTGCATGAGTAAGCTGGGGCAATTTGGCTTCCCTCAAATTATTTGTCACTAATCATTTCAGAAAATCTTGAAGACATTGCTGGGCAGAAGACCTTATGGTTAACACTGCCAGGAAAAGCTGAGGATTTGGGCAACTGAATTTTCTCTAATTCTTGGTATTCTGCATGTTTCCCAGCATCGCTCTGCATGGGTGTGGAGGATTCCTCGTCCTGTTGCTTTAGGTGTTTGAAAACTGTACAGTTGATCTCTAGGCTTTCCAAAAGATGGCTCTTACAACGTTCTTCTGTCTAATCCAACTAAAATCTGAAAACCAAAAATATCCTTTAGCTGCATCTTATACATTGATGTACTTATCAGATAAAAAGATTGTGGTTGAGTATCAAATGGGATTTTTTTTTTTTTTTTTTGAAATTAAAAGCAGTTAGAACTAAGTGAACTCATGGTATCAAATTTGGAAGTTTTTATTAAGGCCCATTTTTAATTGTTCCAGTAAAGAGTAGTTGAGAAACTAAATGCAGCAGCAATTGGTGAAATGGCCAATGTTTTGCAAATGAGCTTCATTTGAGCAATGCTACTTGGAATATATTTAGTACCATAATTACAGAACAATGGTAATGAAATAAGGGTTGCTATGTTTGTATCCATGCAATTTGCATTTAATAAAATATTAAAATACTACTGTGTTGTTATGCCTGCATAGTTCTGTTTGTTTATACCTTTACATGATTATTTCTGTAATGAGCAATCATTAGTTTAATACAGTTTTTGAATGTGAGCAAGTGTAATCTCCAGGCTACTTGACAACGCATATTTTAACTTAAGTATGATCAAAGTTTATTTCATTATCAGTTATAACCATTTCTAGAGAGAAAAGATTTAGAATAATTTGAATAAAATTGTTGAAAGGGAAACAGGTTTGCTTTTTCATCAGTAATGCTTGTCAACTTATTCCTCCCCTCTGTGGCCCTGTGTCCCATTATATAAATAGTAGCCATCTGTTAATAAAATAGGTAATGAAAAGCACTGTTCAGGAATGGTTTACTCTACAAAGCCAGAAAACCATTCCTACAATTCTCCTTGTGGAAACTGTCAGTTGCCATTGACTCAGGGAGATATATCATGGCCTGAAAAAAGTCCTCTAGCACATATCTTATGAATGGAATTGGGATAAACAAATGCCCTCTCTATGCCTCCTCTCACTGCAGAGCATGTCAGCATCTGGAGAAATGCCAAGTTTGGGCAGAAATCCCAGACTCAAAGAATCCAATGTGGCAATAAAAAGCACGTAGTCAGTCTATTATTATAAAGCAGGAGTGCACAGTAGAGAGAGAGGAAGGGGAAGAGGAAGCTTGACCAAATTACGGCATTTTAGTTTCTTATTCTAATGTCCCATTCTTCAGTAACCTGAATTACATAATTCTCTATTCCCTTCATCTTGGTCCCTCTCCTGTTTTAAAAGCTTCTTTTGCAAAGCCAAGAGTTTTCATTTTTCCATGTTTTTTGTTATGCTGCTACACCTTTTTTTTTTAAAGAATAATGCTGAATTGCATGACATACCATAAATTGTTTGCAGTTGCTACTGGGCAGAATTTCTATTGGTATTTTTAACATTTTCTGCTGTTTTTTTCTATGCTTTTGTGTGTAGGGATCCCCTCAAATTAGACCCCCTGCATTGGGGGAAAAAGCTGGGAAAGCATAAACCCCCTTTCTGAGGCAGCAGAACCTGGTCTGCTGCAGACCGTGTAGTAGATGGCTGTGCTGGATGGCCCAAATAGAGGGATTCCTGTAAAACCCAAGCCTTGAAGTGGGAAAGGTGCATTGTAGGCAAGATTGTAATGCACAGGCCTAGAGTAGCTACTGTAATATAACCAGATAAGGTCAGCTCAGTGTGGTCTCTGTTCCATTTACTCTGAGTGTGGGGTTCTTCACACTTTTTCTTAAAGGTGGGATTTTTTAGGACCCTACTGCTTAATGATTTAATTAAGTGGCACCTGGGATTGGAATCAGAATTCCACCATCCTTTAGAGAGAAAATTAAAGGGTCAAGCTGTGTTCAAGACATTTGTGCTGTGTCTTCTTCCCACTCTGAAAATGTTTAATGACAACAACCTGAGCCTACACGATAGTCTGTTGATTTATTTAATGGCTAAAATAAGAGCTAAACTGCTTTGAGAATC
This sequence comes from Passer montanus, assembly GCF_014805655.1. NCBI lineage: Eukaryota > Metazoa > Chordata > Aves > Passeriformes > Passeridae > Passer > Passer montanus. The sequence goes on along the minus strand of NW_024368596.1, from coordinate 1,880,741 downwards.
TGGCCCTAATACCAGCACTGTGAGAGCTACTTATGTATTCTAAAAGTCTTACAATTCTAAGAATAGAGAGTTCCAGATGCTTTTGAAGGAAAGTTGTGGAACCCACAGTATTTGCCTTGTTGAGTGATGTGCTTAGCTTAGTTTTAAAGTAGGAAAATGGATTAGGGCACTCCAGGGCTAATATGGTTTCTGTGCAATGTAGAGTTCCTTCCTGGGCTTCTCTTCCATGAATGGTTGAGAATTTCCTACTTTTGGAATAATTTCTGGGCTACAGGAACAATGTACTTGTGCTCTGTACTTTGCAGAACACAGCACTGGAACTTGAATTATTTGCCTGTTAGCCTTGACACAATCGTCCAGGTTGCTCAATGCTGCTCAGCAATGAATGTCTTATTGATCACACCTGCATTTCTCTTAGAGTAATTGGGCTTTAATGTAACCTGGCAGAAATTGGAAAGGAATTATGCAAAAATTTATTAGTGAAACATATTTTAAGTAAGAAGTTGATCTGAGGCCTTCAGCTGTCAAATATTTAGGCATAGACCATTTTCTCTAAAACACTTAATTTGGAACCTTTCATCCAGCTACTTTTTTTATACATGTTTCTTTCAGTTAGCTCTGCCCATTTCAGCATATTTGCTTCGAATTTTCAATGTTCTGAAAGGCAAATATAGCCTAGTAAATGCTGTAGCAGTCTCCTCTACACCTGCAGAAACATTGACTACTATCTGAATCGGCAGATAGCAGTCTGAATGTTTAGTATGCTTCACAATGCCTCTGGAGGAACCTGCAATTTAGTTAATATGTTATTCTTGTTTATTAAGCACATGCCACGGCAAAGTAAAATAACTACTGGTTTGTGATCCCCGACAAAAATGCTCTCCTTTACAGGGACAACACTTCAAATGTGAACTTGTTGTGGTACCTTTTTGAACTTGATGTGCATTTCCAAATGTATTTTCTTTGAGAGCCCCAAATATTTTGAAACTCTCTGAGAAAGAAGACTATGTTTTGGTTTGAAGCTGCTCACCTGGAAACCTGCCTGGGAGCTGTCCATGTCAGGATCTCCTGCTTAGTCTTCCAGGCCATCCACAGGCTTTCAGCCCACCAGGTGATCTGCCAGCAGCTAAGCAAGCAAGACACCAGGAGGAAAGGAAGAGAGCTTTCCCACATTGTTTGCCATGTGAATCTGGAAACATTGCTTTGAATCTGTTAAATGCTGTCAAAATTAAATTATTTCATGTGACATTTCAATTTAAATAAGCCAGCAAATGCCACAGTCTAATATATTTCTTTTTTTTTTTTTCTAGTCATCTCTCATTTCAGTTTAATCTTGGGCTGGCTGTAAAAATGATACAGTAATTACAGCATTGATGCAGTATAGGACAGAGTAGCTTTTGATTTGTGGTTTAAGTCTGTTTTAGAGGTGGTCCAGAGAGAGTGCTTGCCATTTACACACTATTTCTACAGCATGTACATAGAAGCATAGTAGCCAAATGAAGCCCTCACTTGTGCTTTACCAAAGCAATTGGTACAATACAGGGAGACTGAATACAGGGAAGATGACCGCTGTTCTTTTTAGTGTTGGCCAAGGTTTTCTAACTCATCAACAGAAGGAAAGCTGAAACTTGGCACTGAGTTTGTAGAAGGCTGAAATAAGGTATTATCTCTTATATGACAATTTCTTCTGGATAAATTAAGACACTTCTTCCTATCCTCTATCTAACAGACACACTGATAGGGTGATGGAGAAAATGAATATCAAAGATGATAGGAGAGCAAAAGGAAACCAACTCTACTGATGATAATACTGAAAATTAATGAAACACTGACAGTACCGGGAATCTGCTGTTTTTTAAAACAGTCACTTTGTTTAAGACTTGGAGAGCAAAGAAGAAACAGAGTCAGAGGGAATAAAATCACTGACTCAGTGTGATATACAGCTGAAGGAAGTAGCTGATAAAGTTAAAATGTTTCCTCCCTAGCCCTTGTGATAAATCACTGCACATGTGTGTATTTTGCATTGAGATAGCTCATTAAGGAGTAGCCAGTTGACACAATGTGCATTTAGAGAGGTCAAAGGGACATTAACCATTTGCAATAAAACTGTAAATCCAGAAGGGGTTCTTTGGAATTAAAACCATTTGATTTATACTGCTGGGCAAATATTAAAACTGCAGGCCATGAAAAGACACTGTGGCTAAGTATTGTTCTGAAAAATAGAGGATGAAAAAATAGAGATTGAGTTTTTTGGGTTTTGTTTCTGCCCTTTTTTTTTTTTGTCATCACTAAGACAGTTTGGGGGGGTTATAAAGCATTGGTGGGGTTGAGTTGATGGTGTTCACATTCAATAAAGAAAAAAAATCCCTCAGCTGTAATTTCAAGACCTTATGGTAATACTAGAATATATTTACACACTTTAGGAAGATGAAAGCTGTAAAAAGGAAGTTAATCAGTTTGCATTAATCATAGTCAGAAAAATTCCATTGACAATTGTAAGACTGAAAATATGCATCACAATCCATAATTGGTATGGTTAAACTTACTTTACAGAGTCGGCCTTTGATTTAATATACCATTAATTAGGTAAAATAATTACAGTTTGGTGTTAAATAGATACTCTAGGCATATGGTAGATGTTAATGGGAAAATATGAAGATGAGTAACCATACTGCCAGCAGTTCTTCTGCTCAGTGCTAATATGAGATATAATGTTAGCCAGTTACTTTACTGGACCCCAAAGTATTGTCATTATTTAATTTTTTCCTTTGCAGCATGTAGAAATTTGGCGTCATCAAGTATGCAGGTTAATACAATGCACTCTGTAAAAATAAACATCTGCGAACTAAGCTATAGCCTCATGTACAAAAGCAATTTTTTGTTCATCTTAATAATGTTAGTTCATTAAAGAGAAGGGAGCTCTGGAAAAAAAAAACCAGATACATTAGCATCACCACATGGTTATGTGTGTTAGCATTCTGCTGGAAGGGAACAGAACTGAAAACACCTCTTGCCTTTGGGCAACTCACTTTGGAAAACATGAAATTAGGGAATCTCATGCCTTCAAGATCTAGGGTATTTTGACTTGTCTACTTGTGGTGTCAAAAATCTGTGCTTTGTCAAAAAGGAAAGCTACAACTCCTTTTAATGCTTTCTTTATTGCTTGCCTAAGCTTCATTAAACAGTCACCTATTTGGATCTAATCTTCTCAGAATAAATTCCTGGCTCTGTTGGTTTTAATTTACAAAACAACCATCCTTTAGAAGGGCCGGTTACTTCTCCCTAAATATCCAGTAACATTAAGATTTATGCATGATTTCTACAGCACTTGTAAAGCCATTTCAATACTGGAAACTTTGGCTTCTGATCTTTGCACAGATAGCACACAAAGAGTCAGTACAACCTTCAAAGGAAGCATAATTTGCAGGGATAACTGCTTAGCAAGGTGTGAAATCTCTACTAATTAATCTTTTTTCTTCTGTGGGACATGTTTCCCTTGTTGATCCTTTTCAATCTTAGCTGAGTTTCTCATCTCCTATCTCAGGGCAGAGATTTTGAATAAGTTATTGTTGATGGTTTCCTTCAGAGATCTTTTATTACTGTATCCCGAGGAAGGGGAGCTCTGTCTGGATGAAACACTTTTTAAAGCCTTAGTACTGATAAAACACCTTATGTCCTGGTTTTGTATTAAATTGATTTTGGTGAAAAGGAAGAGATGTTACCTATGTGAATTTGGCGAGGAGTGGCATGCCTGGTAAATGTGCAAAACACTTCCTGTGAGAAGTAAATGTTCACTTGACTTTGAGCTGTTGCACTCTTATGTCTCTCACGTTGTTTATTTTGTCACTGTGCATACTGGGGGTCACATATTTGGCAAGCTCTAGTTTGAAAGTTTTTTTGTGGGTTTTTTTTTTCTAATAAGAAGCAGTATCTGCAAAGAGTATTAAGTTTAATTCTGTCTGTCAAAGAATTGTATTTTCAAATTCTGCAGATCTTACAAGTTCCCAACCTGTCAAGTTCTTTGCAAGCACTTTGAATGTAAATCTGATAAGCTCAGAATATAGCTCCAGCTCTTAAGTACAGCTCCAAGTGTTTATTTCAACAGCAAAAATATACAGCTACAGTGGCTGATACTAATAGTTTTAGACATGTAGGCACACTGTATAGATTCACTAGCCCAGAGGTCAAGAGAAGGGAGCTCTCAGGTGTGTTCAGGTGTCTAACGAAATAATCTTTACATTTCTGCACAGATGTGTTTTGCATAGAACAGAAGGTCACTTCTTTTTACTATATTAAGACAGGTAAATGGAAGGTATATTCTAATTCCGTTAAGAAAAAAGGCACGTTTCCTGAAGAATGTCTTATAAGGTGGCAATAAAAATTATTTATTTCTATGAAGATGGTTCATGAAGTAGCTCAATATCTTAAAAGGGTTTTATACTATTGGAAATAATTGGAAGTGAAGCCAGGAAATGACTGCTTTATTTCAGACATATCATCTCAAAAGAAGGAAGAAAACAAATCAATAAGTGTCATAGCATAAAGGAGTTTGGAGAATTTTATTTAAAGATGGATATCATACATATATATATCAAAAAAGGAGGCTTTTCTTTATTGTCATTACTTCATAAGGTTTCTTTTTGACTGGAATTCTTTTCAATCTCTACATCAGTGTAAGCTAAAAAATGCTTAAGATAATATTACTGCACAACAAAGAAACTTTTTAAAAGTTATCAGTGATAACTGCTTCATATAAAGGTGATAATTGACCTAAAAATCAAGATCAACCTGTAAAAATTATTTTAAACATAATAGTTCACCTTTCCAAGACTTTTGCTCATGATGGAACTTTTTAAAAATTAGAAGCAAGATATGGTATTCTGCTGTGGTGATATGATTTTAGGATCTACGGTTGAAAAGAATATCAAATAAAAAAAACTTAGATAAAAATCTGAGTTGAAATCTGGGTTGGATTCTTGCTCTCTTCTCCTGTTAAATTGGGATTTAGTGTCTAAATTAAGTAGTGTGAAAAATGTCAACAAGACTGGGTGAATGATGGAGTAGTCTTACACATGAAGCTTTATCTTCATCACTGATAATCAAGCTGGTACCTTAAATGTGCTTTTAACCTTAAATTGTTATGCATTATATGATAATGATTTTGAAAGAATTATTATCAGAATTTTTTTAACTTCCTCTTCCCGTAGTGGAAAGTGTGGCCACACAAGGGTAAAACTTGAAATTCCTTGTTTTTCCTTTTGATGAGATGCAAAGAGTATATTGAATCTTGGGTCAAATCTTATAAAGTAAAACAATTCATTGAAGCAAATTGACCAGTATTTCATTATGGATCTGTCTGAACCTCAACAGTGCCTGCCTAATGAGGAGGAACAAAAGTGTCTCATGGGACTTGTGTAGGTGTGTCATATCCTCCTTGACAGGGAGAGAGAAAAAAATATTGGGAAAAATATACCCAAATATCTATTTATTTATTTCAAAAACCAGTTAAAATGCCCCTGCTTGATTAATACCTGCTACTGGGACTTTCAGCCACTTATCTGAAAAAATAAGTCTTCTTTTTTTAGATCAGATTTCTTAATCCTAAACAGAATGCAGATATTTTTGTTTTGGTTTTTTTAAATATTTATAAGCCAGATATATTATAAAGATTTCTAGCTGGCTCCTGATTCTTTATTTTAGCTTCTTTCTTTCTCATGATGTAGTATGGTTGCTATTATTTCAGCACTTGTAAGTCTTTTATTGAATGTATTTGTCCTGATATTTCTGATTCTTGGTTGGAAGGATTTTGCTGCTTTGCAATGCTTGTTTTTCCAACATTGATATAACCGAATTAATGGTAAAATTGTTTCTTGGTACATGTCAGATTTTAAATTATAGATCTTAGTAAAGTCATACAATGTCTTTTTTAAGAGAAACCAGACTGACTAAGCAAAAATAATTAAAATTGTCATCTGTATTGTTTGCCTAGGAATGCAAGATCTTGTTCTTCTCTAACAGAAAAGAACCAGTCTCTCTTTCTTCATTATTAATTTGAAATGAATGTGGCTTTCTACAGCTAAAATTTCAAATATTGTTCTTAATTGAAATATTGGAGGGCCAAAGGTGTAAACTACAGTTATATAAGTAACATAGCAGAATATACAATAAAATATCATAAAATATATAAAATATAAAATAGCAGATTAATGATGCTGTGGCTAATTTAAATAAATACATATGAGAACACAATGAAGGAGAAAATAATTCAAAATACTGGGGAATATAATTTAGAGTATAAAAATAGGGAGGAAAACTCCTATGTTTATGACAGATAAGTGGTCTGCTTAGGCAGGACAAGAAATTTACATTTTACACAATCTGAAATGAGATTTGAGAAGATCTGAGACTGATAAACCAGGGCCATAAAATAAATTAATTAGGTTAGAGATTAAAAGATGATTGTATAAGAAGACTAATAAGGAGTAGAGTTCTAAACTAGGCCAGGTAACCACTTTGGGACACTTGGCTATGGATGAGTATTGTAGCTCAGTTGCCATGTGTGGGGCATAGGTGTTCTAATAGTGTAGGGGTTAGTCCCTCACCTCAGACAGCTGATTCCAAGGTTATTTGGTAAAAAGAAAAAAAAAATAGGAGATTGTCTTGGGAGACATAAAGAATTGCAGATCTTTGTTTGATGTGGATAGAGAATGTCAGTATAAACTGTGTCAATAGTAACCTTCATTGTATTGAGCATTATACTCTCCAAAATTTAATTTGAGGCACCTTTGGTTGAAGGTAACATCTGTCATGTAATTAATTTAAATATGTTTGCTGGTTTTTTGGAATATATATTACTTATTTTATTATGGCATTGAGAAACTACAAGATATGAGCAAACTAAGGGGATTAAATTTTCTCTCATCTATCTAGATCAGAATAAAATAACTAGGAAAAGCCCATTATAGCTCTTCATTCACTAAAATTATTTTAATTTTGTCTGGAGCTCTCTGATGTCAAGTACTAACCAAAACAAATTTAGTAATGAGAAAAATAAATATATCTGGATGAGAAGAAGCTTAATGTGAATTGAAAGAATAGGTTTTAAAGACTTGCAAAACAGGCTAAGAGTAAAAAAACTTAAAGGGAAATTTTTTTGACCCAACACTTAGAAGTGAAGGAATGTAGTTTTATGTTCTAATATTGAAATGATTTTATGAAAGAATTTGCATAAACTATTTTCTATTCCATCATGATCAGGATTATACTTCTTTCTGTTGATAAATACAATACCATGGCAAATTGGATATGAGTCTAAGTGCTTTCCATTCCTATAATGGAAATAATTTTAGTAATTATTTCTCTCTTGTCTATCTGAGAGTCCTTTATTCCATGAAAATTAGGTCAGAAAAAAAAATCAAGTGAAATAAAAAAAGGTGGCTGGAGGAAACTGTATGAAAACAAAGGGTTTAGGGTTAGACGGGGTTGAGATTTTTAAGGGCTTGAACTGAGGGGGACAATCCCCCTTTTTCCATCATATGAGAAATTTAAAGTGAGGAAAAACCCTCTTATTCCAATATTTCGGGTGACTAAATTAAAGGGCAGAAGCCATTTATTTGCCATTGCACTTCCATTATGTGGAGGTAACTGCCCCATTTCCTCATTTTAAGGGGTTCAGTTGAAGGAAACTCTCCCCTTTTCAGCATTTTAAGGGCTCAAATCTGCATTTCATGGTGCTTCTACCTGTGCCCCTGTACCAAATACCTTGTATAAGAGTCTGGAACATACATGATCCTAACACCAGCCAAGAGTCTATTATTTTTCTTATTTTTATTTATATCACCTTCATTAGAGATCCCAAGGAGAGTTAGACTATTCATATAATTGTTGGTCTTCTCTACCTAACCCAATGTAGGGTTACGGTCAGGGTTAGAGTTAGGGTTGGTTAGGGTAATGTCACACTTTTGGGGACAGATAAGTAACAAGACGTGTTCATGCAGCAAGGGCTCACTTCATTGAGATCTAACTTCCTTATGTGCCTAAGAAAGCCATGAGGTTAGTCCATATTGACTGAACCAGTTACCTCCTGGTCAACCAACTATGGAAGCCTGAGTCCCCAAAGGCCTGGACCTCCTCTTATTGGTGGAATAATGTAAAGAAATCAGGTAATTCATCACAAATTTCAGCTGAAAATTTGTAATCATTTCTACTTTGAGCATCACTACATACACTTTTCCCCAAGAAACACAAGTAACCAGCCTACTCATGCTGTTTTGACAGTGTCAAGTGCCTCCTGCAAACTGATATCAGGAACCGGGCCTGGAGAGATTTGTTTCTCTGGGAAAAGGCCGGCGTTCGTGTCCAGGGCCCGGTGGCCCGGAGTGGCCAGCTGGCTGCTGAAATTCAGAACGGATCAGGATCCCTCCCAGATGCAAGGTGCCACCACAGGCAAGTGTGGCTGGTTTGACAGTGCCAAGTGCCTCCTGCAAACTGACATCAGGAACCTGGCCTGGTGAGATTTGTTTGCCATGGAATAAGGCCAGCATTGGTGCTCTGGGGTGGCCGGCTGACTCCGAGGTTCTGCAGTGCACAGGGTGCCTCCGAGATCCAAGGTTCCACCACTGCCAGCTGTGGCTTCTTTGATATTCCCTTGTGGCTCCTGCAAAATGGCATCAGGACCTGGGCCTGTGGATTTTTTTTCCCCCAGGGTAAAGTGTGGGCATATTTTTTTAGCGGTATGTGTCCCTCAATGGAAGGAGAGCTGACACCGAGGGTTAGGGGAGTACAAAGGACAGGGTACAGGTAGGGTTAGGGTACAGGTGCAGCAGCCTTCACCCCAACCCTAAGCTCATCCTACACAGCACCCCTAGAACACCAGCTCACCCCAACAGCAGCTGCAGGCAGTGACCCCAATGTTGGCACAGCCCCAGAACCCTCCCAGCAGCACAAGGCAGTGACCCCAATGGTGGCACAGCCCCAGAACCCTCCCAGCAGCACAAGGCAGTGACCCCAATTAAAGGCAGGGATGATGTTTGTGGGCTAGAGAGTGACAGGTAAGGGTTGGGGACTGAGCAGTTTTTTAGGGGTTTTTTAGGGTTTTTTTTCAGGGCTTTTAAAGGATATTTTAGGGGGTTTTGCAAGATTTTTTTAGGAATTTTCTGGGAATGTTTAGGATACTTTTAAGGCATTTTCAGGACTTTTAAAAGATTTTTTAGGGGTATCTTAAAGGCTTTCTTAGTACTATTTAGAATTTTTCAGGGTTTTTTGAGTATTTTTTAGGCTTTTTTAGGACTATTTAAATTTTTTAAGGCTTTTTAGGACTGTTGAGGGTACGTTGAGGACTTTTTTAGGACTAGAGTATTTTTAGGGGTTTTGATGGAATTTTGAGGGTTTTTTAGGGTCTTAGGGCATTTTAAGGATTTTTGGGGTTAGGGCTAGGGCAGGGCAGGTTAGGGTTAGAGGGTTAGGTTTAGGTTTAGAGTTAGGATTAATGTTAGTGGTTAGGAAATTAAATATTGATCTCATATAATTTTTTTAAATCTTCCTTTAAGCTCATGCTGCTGAGTTATCAAATAATAGTAATTTAATTTCACAGGAGGACATACATAGGCACATGAAGTGTTTGAGATAGATTTTTTAATTTTATTTTTTAAAATATTTCCTTTCTGCTTCACAATCTACCATTGAAAAATTTGTCTACATCTCTCATCCAGGCATTCTATTATGCAGTTCTGCTTCCATTTTATTAAAACACTTTGTGGTGATTTTTATTAACAAAACTGAAGTAAAACTTGGACCATTTTTTCTGCTCCCCAGGGGCAGTCTGGCATGGCTGCATACATTTGTGAAAGTATTCCTCAACTACATATGGATCAGATGGAATTTCTTTTATTCAAGTGTAGTGCTTGCTCATAAAATGCTATTTTTTTTCTAATTTTATTGCAAGATATGCAAATATTTTCCTTTTCTGATTTTTTTTTTCCCAAAATCTCATATGTAAGATCTCTTAGTTTGTCATACAGAAGACAGAGTCCCTTGCTGAGGCAAACAGCACTGGAGCAGGAATGTTACCCAGCAGACAGAGGGATCCTTGGGCACAGGTACACATAAAAGGATAAAACTTTGCATTTAATATTCTCCATCTGGCAACTTCTATTTGAGTCTTGCAGGACTGAGCATCTTCTTAAACAGAAATGACAAAAAAAAAACAAAACCCAAAGACCCAAAACTCTACCTCCTTTCCCTTGATTCCTTCTGAATCTGGAAGAACATCTTTTGTGGTTCTCAGCATTTTGCAGGACTTGGCTTTGAATGCAGCATGTGGCCCTCTGCTGTCTTACTGAAAAAAATGTAGAGTGGGTGTTTGATAAATACACTGAACTGGACTGTATGCCTACTAAGGCATATTTTGAATACTCCTCCCCAAAATGTCACGTATAAATATAAGTGCTTTAACATATTGCAGGCATTTGGTTTCGTAGAAGATCTTTGTGCCTCTCTGGTTTCCTGTATGTTAAAATGTCAATTATTGCACACAATCTCTGTAATTTTTTGATCATTATCCATTTATCCTTAAGCAGAAATATCCTTGCTCAGAGGTTGCTTAGTGTATAATCTGGCTACTCTAAATTTGTAATGCTTTAATGACATTTGAAGTATCCATTCCTTTATCATTAATTGCCGTAATTATGTCATAAATTTATTTCCACAGACTGTATCTTATTTCTGTGTGAATAGGATTGATTCACTCTCTAGAATAAGAGCAGCTTTGATATCTGGTAAATATATTAATGAGTCTTTATCAGGATTTTACTGAAGAGGTCACTGAATCTCTATTGTATAGAGTTTTACAGGATATTTAGAAAATAGAGTGGTGATATGAGACTTCATGTAGAATAAAAGTGTTCTCTGAGATCATGATGGTTTTAGACTTGACAGAAAATTTCAGTGATACAGCAAAATTTTCTCACAGTGCTGAGAGTTTTTCCCTTGATCATTGTAAGATGGTCTCTTTGCAAGTGAATTACAATGATGTGCTTAAAAATATAGCTGTTATTTTTTGGGGAAAAAAAAAAAGGTCTGTTTCCTCCCCTAAAGAACTGAGGTAATTTCATAAATATGCTTCAGGATTTCATTTCGAAAATGTTTATTCTCCTGGACATGTAACCCTCAGAACAGCTACTGTCAAATGAAACATGCTTACTGAGAAGGATGGATTGTAAACTGTACAGCAAAATTTTCTCACAGTGCTGAGAGTTTTTCCCTTGATCATTGTAAGACGGTCTCTTTGCAAGTGAATTACAATGATGTGCTTAAAAATATAGCTGTTATTTTTGGGGAAAAAAAAAAAGGTCTGTTTCCTCCCCTAAAGAACTGAGGTAATTTCATAAATATGCTTCAGGATTTCATTTCGAAAATGTTTATTCTCCTGGACATGTAACCCTCAGAACAGCTACTGTCAAATGAAACATGCTTACTGAGAAGAATGGATTGTGAACTGAAGAGATTTCCACTGTAGGTGATGCTCTTCTTGGAGTTTGCCTTCAAAAGATTTGGCAGTATTTGTAATTGCATAAACACAAATAGGGATTACTCATTTAATAAATAAAACATAAATGTTATAAGCAATGCCAGCAAATACGTTTTGATTGCAAAATTGTCTTGTAGAAGACATTTCTCTCAGATGTATTAATATTACATTGAAGCTCCTAAGCCAATTTTGTAATATGTTGATGTTTCAAATTGCCTCTTTCCACATCTGCTACCTCATATTACAGGTAGTGAACAATGCAATAAAATTGTTGGGGTTTTTTTGTTTTTTTTGCTTCTGTTTGATTTTTTTGCTTCTGTCAGATATTTTCCCCCCATTTTTCAGCAGCAGTTTATGAATGTGTTGATCTTTCTTTGGTTAATGTTTCCTACTTCCTCATGAATTTTGACTTTCACCTTTTGAAGTGCTACCATTAGTGAGACATAGACACACATCTTAGGGGTAGCTCACAAGGAAATAGGGTCCATTTTCTGTTTGTCTGTCTTAATTTTTGTACCTCAGTATATCTTTTGACCAAATGGAAGCAAAATACATATTTTTGGTTCTAAAATGCTTTATGAAACACTGATGACCACTATTAGTGATCAAAATTGACAATTACAAAAAGAAGTAAAGCATGTCAAAAATAGTTTTAGTATTTCTTTCCATGCTTAGTACTGAAGACTGAATTAAGAAATTTTCCAAAATGGACAGTCAGCTCAAAGATGTCTAGAAGCTGTTTCCTCTCCTAAAAGTTATTTTGTTTAAAGTGACTACTTTTTCCAATTCTATTCCCTCTAGCAATTTATAATAAATATTAATTCTCAATTTTGGAGCTCCCTTCAGTCACCCACATACTTCTGATATCTGCCTGTTGCTAATGAATATGAATGAAATGAAAAGCAATACCTCATAACTTAAAATTATTATTGTAGAGTCTAATAGGAATGGGCAGGTTTATATAAAATACTCTGAAGTATATTTTTTAAGAAGCATCCCTATAATTCTTTGAAGAACAGATGTCAAAATGTACTGTGATAATTTCTCAGAGAAAAGAAATTATATTAAATTAGAGGCAAAAAAGTCACACAAGAGGCAAACACTTAAATTCCTAAATTAAATTTACTGTGGATACTAACAGAGCTGTTTACATTATTCATTGTGCATAACTTATTGGCCAGATTTAAGCCTTTTATGTTGAGGCACCTCATGATTTTGATAACTTTATTTTTTGATTATTTATAGCACTTCAGTAAGGTCTTGCTGAGAATAAATATGTGGTGCGTGTTGCACAGAAGTTTGCTTGGCCATCATGATAATACATAAATCTGATGTGTTTTAAAGGTCCATTATTAATCCTCTTTCTTACAAATAATAAAAATATTTTAGAAATCATTATGTACATCCTAATCAGTGATGGAAAAAATTGCATAATGATCAAGAGCAAACCTACACCTGCTCTTGGTTTAAACATTTACACGCAGGTGAATGAAGAGAGTCAGTTTCAGGGCAAGCTGAAATTCACAGCATATATGGACAGTGTGCTTACCTGGCTTGGAAGAGGATAAGGTGACTGAATTATCAACAGTTGAAATTGGCAGCAGCCTAATTTTTATGTCTTTTTGAATTTTCCTTTTCTGCTTAGGAAAATGACTGTAGAACAATGAAGTGGACTTTAATAGTATATGGGAATGTATAAGGCTAATGTGAATGTTAAAAGGAAATCTTAATTATAAATGCTGTCAACGATGCAGGAATCAGGGTGTGTTAATGGTTTAGCTCTCTCTGGTGAAGGCAGACAGAAAGGACAAATTCATTCCTTCTGATAGTAATTATATACCTATAAGTGCAAATAATAAGTAAAATAATGAAAAGGAGCATCTTATTGGAGGTGTCTCCAAATGAATCATATATAAAAAAGCCCTGCTAAACTATTTTCTTAGTCTGGTAAATTTTTTGGGTTAATGACCTTGTGTACTGAGATATAATATTAATTAGATTAGCTTTCCAAATTGCAGTCTCTAACATTCAAACTTAATATTTACACTGAAGGAGAAAACAAAATGTTCCAAAGGGTCCAGAAACAAAACAGTGAGGAACTAAGCCATAAATGAAAATTCTGGCACTCCTATACAATATTTCCAGACACAATATGTGGAGATCCTGCTGAGGTCTACAAGATTGTGCCAGTGTACTGTGACTGTATCAGAACAGAATGTGGATAGAGGACTTTTTATAGCACTTGAACTTTTCTCATTGTGATGGCATTAAGTGCTGTGCAGGCTTTAATGCTTTGATACCAGTGTGCCAGCCTTGCAAGAGTTTTACATCTTGTAAACAAATATTTTGTGGCTTCTAAAATATGAAACAGACTTCGAGTTTGCTCTTTGAGTGATACTAAACTCAGTTTTTATAGCAGAAGTGAAAGTCAATTGTCTATTTTGTCACACTGAAATAAATAAGGTGAGTTTCATGATGCTGATCTGCCACCAGGACAGAAGGAATCCACTCAAGACCAGTGTAACTAGTCACTGTTCATTGTCGCTGAAGCCAGGATTTTAATCATGGCTCTCTGGTGATAGCCATGGAACTGCCTTTGGTTGCTGCTGGAGAGTCAGCATTGCAACAGCTCTGCTGACTGGTTGAAAAACACAATTTTCTGCTCAGTACAGAAGTCCTTCAACAGGAGCAGGAGTTGTAGATGAGCAGTTACTGATGTGTTCATTGTGCGCAACATTTGTACAGCTCTGGATAAGACCTGATAACTCCAAACAGCCTTTAGTACAGGAAGCTCTGAAAGAAAGGAATTGTGTTATGTGTCTGTCTTCAGTGTGTGCAACATCGGCTCATCCTAAACCAAGTACTCCTGGAGCTCAAACAGTTGTTAGACTGGCTGTTCTTGTAAGTATAATTGAATCCAAGTCCTTTTCCTCACAGACATGAGGAAAGAGCATGTGTTCTATACTGCTGTTAAATATAGACCTTGTTCATCTCTAGTGAAATTCTGTGGGTTTATGCCACCAGTGTTAAGTGGACAAGCACTGCAAGTCAGTATTTTTTTGTTTGTTTTCCTATTGCTCTTGTGGTCGGTGATCCTTCTTAGAGACCAAATAAACCTACTTTTATACTTGGAAAATAGAAGCTGTTGTTGGGGGAGGTTGTGACTTGGCTGTTTGCAGTGACTGGCATCCCAGTCTCTGGACTGAATTCAGTTTTTGCAAGTATGAATAAGGGTTACTACCTGAGGGACTGAAATCTACGTGCCTTAAACAGACAGTTGTACTTTTTTTTTTATATTACAATCAGACCTTTGCCAGCTCCACAATGTTTTTCTCCTTCCCAATCTCCCAGAGGATTTGCAGTAGGCTTTTTTTTCCTACAGTTGTGGAGTACTTTCGGTTTGGCCCATTGCCTGGAAGCTGCAGCTTATAATTTCTGATTTGTTTCAGTCCAGTTTTTTCTATTTTTCTCTGTCAGTATTGAGATCCCAATTCTCTTTCTTGCTCCTTTCCCCCTCCCACTCCCCCATGCTTTGTCTACTCTTGAGCTTTTGCTGGCTTTCCCTTTCCTAATTGTGAAAGCCTAGATCACCAAGATGTTTTAATCTAAACTATTATTTCATTTAAGTAAGGCTGGCCTGGATCAAACACCTGCTGTGCTTCTGACCAGTCTAGACCATGCCAATCATTTGGTACTTGGAGCTCACGTCAAGCTCCAATATTAACAAGTTCTAGAGCTGGGTAACACAAAGCATGGTTCCCTTCTTGTCTCTTGAAGTTCCAGAAATACCATAGTTCTGTCAATTGGTAGAAAAAATTTAACTTTGGCTTTACAAATAATCGAGTTTCCCATCAGTACATTGTGAGTTCCAGTCTGAAGTGCCTCTGACTCATGAAGCCAAGACACACCGGCAAGTTTACTAGCACCATGGTTTTGTCATTAAAAAAAGATGCCACAACCTTGAGAAATCACAGCCATCCTCTGATTCTGGATAGCTGAGCCAGCAACTGAAAAAATTGGATTTTGTTTTTTTGGGTTTTTTTCCCTTCAGTGAAAAAAGAAATAGTACTTGCCAGTTTTGCACTGTATGTTTAGACCTTATACGATGAAAAATGTTCCTATAAAAATATCTTATTTCATGTTCTCTGTGCCAAAGTATTGAACATGTCTGTTTTTATGGGCTTAAAGAAGCAACAAGTTTGTAGAAGATGATTTATATTTAATGAAGATGTGAATGAAACCTTTCAAATGGGAATGGAAAATTATTTTGTAAATTAACTCTTCTTGGTGTTAAATGTCATGTTAGTTAAGAACCTTCTTAGAACCTTCAATGTGGCAATTTCAAAAATGAGAATTCATAAGTAGGGCTATTCCATGAAACCAAAAATTTGATTCAGCAAAAGGCTTGTGAGGTAAGGCATGTCTCAAACCAAGTGTTGCTGGTGTAATCCTATTTCAAAATGGTAACTTCTGCTAAAAAATATTCCTAAACCAAACAGAAAGCAGGACTTTAAGGAGTATGTCTTTGCAGTTTTCAATATGGTAGCTTGTTTTTATTTTCTCCTGTTTTTAGTGATTAATTTTATTATAAATACATATTATTTTTGAGAGATGTTCTGATGTTGTTGAATATCATCTTTAATTGGTATTTAATATTATAGTTAAATCAAGCTAGTTACTGTGTATTTTATTAGCATGGAATTACTGCACTGTTAAATCCAGGATAAATAATTTCCATATTTTAAAATAAGTACAGGATTAATTATTTTACACTGGAGTTTGTTATTTTACACTTAAGGGTAAATTAATTTGGTTCAGCTAATGCATATTAAATTTGGATCCTTGAGAAATATTCCTTAAAAAATTGTTTCAGTATTTCAGAAAGTATATTGTTGGGAAACATTATTACATTATATAACTGAATTAGAACCCACCCAAGGAATATGCAGAGCTCTCCTTTTCATCTGTGGAAAGAGACTCCATCAGGAAGTAGAAATGGGAATTTTTTCCCATGGAAGACCATTTAAAAATGTTTAAAATTTGCATCCTAAACTGTATTGCTCTTTCAAGCAATGTAGGCTTTATCACTAGAAAGAGAAGAGGTGTGTTTGCAGTTTGCACAGGCAGGTTTGCTCTGTGGAATGGTGTAGAATTGAGATAAGCATCTCTGGAATGTGACATTCCACATGGAATGCAAGAGCAGGTACATTTGTGAGAGTGTGCGAGTGGTTTTACCCAGCTTTGTGCATTTTGGAACATTGGCCTGAGTTCTTCTCAGTGACTTCATTCTCCTAATTTTTTCTTAGTACTCTGTTGTTCAGGGCATTCTGAGGAAATCTCCTTCCTGCCTTTCCCTCACTATTTTCTTCTGCTAAGCCAGTGGAATCTGGCACTATTAATTGAATGACTGCCACTGTCTTGTCGAGCGGTGGTTGCTGTGTGCTTTTTATTCTGGATCAAAGTTTTTATGTTCCAGAAAAGTCAGGGTTGGTGCATTACCTTTAATGGATATCCCAGTGCTCATGCAAGAGAAATAAACATCCAGCAGATTACATGCCCCTTTAATGAAAGTGTGATAAATGATGTAATCTTTTGTTTGTCCTTTGGCATCATGAACCATTTTTCTTTTCAGTTTGTGATTTGAGATGTCTTCAAAGACACGTAACATAAAACAGTTAATAAAAGATTTTGGAAGACAAAAAAACCAAAACAAAGCAAAAAAAATTGTAAAGGAAATTAATCAAAACTTTAAATGGGTAGCATCCTGTCTTCCAGGAGTGTTCAAGAACTACCAGGAAAAAAATCTTTATTTTCATCAGGTAGATTTACTGCATCAAAACAAAATTTAATTTTATTTTCTAGTCTTTTTTCTCCTGTTAATAACAGGAAATAAACTATGTAGAATTCAAATAAATTATTTTAGAATCAATTATAGCTGTTTTCCAGTTCAAAGCGGTGCTTTAAAACGAAAAACAAATGTTGGGGATAATGATGCTTTTGGTGAGTCACTTTGGATGGTCATCTAGAAATACTGCTTGGCTATTTCTAGATTCTTGGCATGATTGGGGATATCAATATTCTCAATCCCTCCTGTTTCCCATCTGTGTCACATTCTGGCTCTTGTCGCTCCACTGCATCTGAAGATTTTTGAATGGGTAATTGAGGAGTTTTTAGACTTTGATGGGAAGACAAAGGTTTTTCAAACTTTCTGGGTAGTTGCACATGCATAAAGGTATAGAGGGCTCTGTGGTGCTCACATCCAGTCCACTAGGATTATGAATTAAATACTGGGATTTTTTTGTGTCTGAAGATATTGCATCTCAGCTGCTGCTTGTTCTTGCATCCCGGCAAGCATTCAGAGTCACATCCAATAAGCTACTGGCTTGGAAGATAATATGTGAGGCTTGTAACTTTCACTTAAGTATCTTTTGCAAGAATAAACGCTTTAAAATAAGACAAAATTAGACATATTCAGTTTATAAAGTCTTCAGTCACTGTAGATGAGAGGTCAGGTAAAGTTCAGTTTGAGTCAAATTAAGAAAAAAAAGATAATATCAGCCTTGAGGAAGAGTCAGAGACTAAACAGGTATTTGAAAAACAAGCCCTTATCTGAAGAGTAGCTCAGCTAATTCAGTTACCAAAGTGGGGAGGAGGGGAAAGGCAGGGTGTGGGAGTGAGGGAAGATGTCTGTACAATTGATACATCCTCTGTGGGCAGAGTTGGACTGGTGCAATTGTTCCATTAAGTGCACGTATTTTTCTGTCTTAAGCCTCTGAAATCAATGCCAATAATCTCATAAACAAAGCAAGATTTGACTTTGAGGGAATTAATGCAGCCCGAATAAGGCTGTATGAAGATATAATGAAGACATAAATTTATATTACCTATCTAAAAAGATTTGACAAACTAGTCTAAAAATAATAACATTCTAACCCGGAACAGGAGAAACTGGATTAATGTTAACAGGCTTTATTGAAACTCAATGAAATCCACAAGAGAGATTTTGTTACATCAGGATTATCACATGCTACAGGAAGCAGTATAAAACTCCAAGATTTTTGAGACAAAGCCTTTAACTAAGGGAAAGATGGTGTAAAGGGAAACAAACCAATTTAGTTCTGTAAATGAGTGTTCTTGCAACTGAAGCAGAAGTGTTACTGTGAAAGGCAATTGTATGAATGAGTTTCAAAGTCCTTGTTGTCCTATATTTACATCATAAGTTTTCTAAAGAGAGTCTTTAGTCCCCTGCTGTGTATTGTAAAACTTGATGTTCTGTTCTTTGGGAGCAGAAGCAATTAGGATGTAGATCATGCAAAACATTTCTGGTTGCACAGTCATTAAAAATTCTCTCTCTAGCCCTGTCATGGCACTGCTGGGAATGCTCAAGGACTGCTGCAGCAACACCAGAAAAACTTAATGCTGCCCATCTCAGCCACTCCTTAAAGGGTTGCAGAATAGTACTGGTCTCTCCAAATTTTTCTCCTCCTTATAAAGAAGATAAATATTCAGTCTACTCTATTGTTGTACATAAAATATTTAATTATTTGAATTTCATTGTACTTAATCTTTTTGTTTCAGAAAATTAAGACATTTCAAAATGAAAATTGTTGGGGTTTTTTATGGCCTATTGTTTTAAAACATAATGTAGACCAAGTGGTTTTAATGTAGTCTGGCACCTATATATTTCACATGATTTATAGAGAAGCCTACAATTGCTATCTCTATAAATACAACTCAAAGTGTTTTACTTGATGTTTTTGAACAAAAGCAAATCCTTTATTTAATTTTCTTGCTTACTCATAGATTTGAGACTCTATATGGAGCTATTCCTTGCACTAGAAGTGGTTACTAAGAAAAATGTAAATGAAAGCCACCCTGCAACTGAAGTTCTGTTTCCCACTTAGACCTGGGGAACAGCAGAGATCATGAAAACTCGGGTTAATGTTTTCAAAGGGGCTTTACAGAAGTGCTTGTTGTCATCTTGCTTCCCTGAGCATCCCCACCTGATAGAGGAGCCTGTCACAGTAGAATGGGTAGTCACACAAGCAGGTCTGAGGCATCAATCATCTCCTAATTCCTGTGACTGCAGCAAAGATTTGTGTGTCAGATGATTGTGCCAGGAAATATGTCTCTAGTTTATGTACCCAAATTAGAATTAACATGCATAAGCACAGTGTCCTGTTTGAGTTGATATTGTTGAGTTCTATATACATGAAGATTTTAATTTATGTTAAGAGATATTCAAAGGCTCCCAGAAGAGGGGTAATTGTATTTCATTTGATACTAATGAAATAAAAAAGACAGGAGTTACGTGGTTATATTTAACATGCAGTGGTGCTGGCTTAAAAATGGCATTGTTGTCTATGAAGTCAACAACTAATTCCAACTTCTAAAAGGCAATTCATGGAAAGGTTCTAAGATCAGTTCATCCAGCTTTAGGTGCTCTGAAGGTTGTTACCAAGCTTTTCATCTGCATGCTTGTAATCACAATAGCAGGTTATGTCATTACCACCCTTAAAAAGACTTTGCTCATTTCCTTCTTTGTTATTGTGAAGTTTAGTTACCTGAATATAGAATCCTTTCTTCCCTGCAGAGGACCTGCCATACTATGAGCACTGTGTTGTACATTTCTTCCTAGAGATGTTCTGGATGTAAAATACAAGATTGTCTGAGCATCAAACAATTGACTGAGGATTAGCCTTCAGTTATATCCCACTGTGATTCCTACAGGAGCTGACAGCCCAGGCAGAGCCCTCTGGGACACAACCTGCCTCAGGCATGGAGCAACATGGATCTGGTGTTTGCTTATTAGTGTATTACAGGTACTACAAAAGTGGTGTTTTATCTGGCTCATGTTTCTCTCCTTTTGGGTTTCTATTTGATTCCTTTCACTTCTCCAGTTTCCTCTCCTAATAATCAGCTGTATTTTCCACAGGAATTCTTGAAATTGGGCCACAGTACGCTGTTGCCTTCTTTCCATTAATCAAATTGTCTTAACTGCTGTAAAAGTTTCAAACCAGCAACCCCTCCTTCCTTTTCTTTGAGTCCCCAGCCTGTCCAACTATCACAACTGTTTATTCTATAACTTTTTGTTCAGATGCTCTTTCATCTTCAGTTTGGATACTGATCCCTTTTTTCCAACTTCAACTTTCTTGAAAACATCATCCCTGTCTTTTTCTCTCATATTGCCCTTAAAAACTCCAATTCTATCCAACACATTCATCAAGGTCATCTTATCAGCTTCTATTTTCCTGTGCAGTGTTCATGCATCTGACATCACAAATGTCATACTTCATTGATCTCTGTCAGCAAAAATATTGCCAACTTCTCTTTCTTCCTCTCACACCCATTTTCAAACCATTTTATGAAGCGCAGAATGATTTTCTTAGCCCGGCTTGGCTAATCATGTTCAATCCTTCCTTTGTCTTGCATAAGGAATGAGAGAATGATGAGAGCAGGAAATCAAGGCAATTGCTAGGTTGAACCACATGACACAGTCTCAGAAAATTATAGAGAGATTTTCCCTATGGAATAATGTTTCCTTATTATCCCCTGAATTTCCTGACGTTTTGTACTTATTGTGTGTATCTTTTGGGGTTTTGGTGTTTTTTTGTTGTTTGTGGGTTTTTCTTTTGTTTGTTTTTTTTTTGGTGGTGGTTTTGATTTGGGGTTTTTAATTTTTTTTTTCCTGGCACTCCAGGAATTTGTGGGTTTTTCTTTTGTTGTTTTTTTTTTTTTTTGGTGGTGGTTTTGATTTTGGGTTTTTAAATTTTGTTTTCCTGGCACTCCAGGAATCTTATTGTATTAGGAGTTTTGGAATGATCCAGGTACCTGCCCCTACTTGTAAAGAGCTGCTTGGTGAGGTTCAGAGGGACTGTTCCCAAAGCTTGTGCACAAACCTCAATGGTTGCTTTGTTTCTTGGCATATTGCTGATTACTTGCCTGCACACTCAGAGATCTGAAAACATCCCATAATGCTGCAAGTGAGTTTAGTAGGTGTTAACTTGCAATTGTGTCCATTCTTTTTCAATTAAGATCTGTACTTCAAATCCATCTGCTAGTGAGCAAGGCCTCTTTCTGTTAAGATTATATTCCTTGCACACCCATCAATTCTCTTTTGTTAAGTGCCTAGTTATTTTGAAACAACACCATTGGAAATACTCTAAATGGGCTTCCTGTCATTCATTGTTATGAGGGGCTGGATGAATAAGAGTTTTCTTCCTTACAGAAATGTGTACCAATGGTCAAATAAGCTTGCAACCACAGTGCGACTCTCATTAAAGTTAATGGGAATCAGGTCTCGGACTTGCCTGACAATTGATAGGAGAATGCTTAGTAAGAAAATTTGCTCAGGGAGGAAAAAAGTTGCCATCAATTCTAAGATGCCTCAAATATTTTTCCCCTGTTTCTCTTGTCTCTGTTTTTCCAAAATAATTTTTAAAAGTTCTAGTAAAGTATAACATTTTAAGTGTTTCCCTTTACCACTGTTTTTCTTTTGCTGCCTTTCTCAACCCACAGAAACCAAGATGAGTTTTTGCTAGGTAACACTTTGAAGCTCCTAATATTTTTTTAAGATTTAAAAAAAAATCTATCCGTTTTAGATGTGATATTGCCTAAATTGGAAAGCTAAAATTTTTTTGTTACTTTAACATAATGCTGCTTTTTTACTGCTGTGGCACAGAAAATATTGAAATGCTCTTCTCTTTTTTCTATATTTTTTTTCCACCTTGTTTATTGTTCATTAGTTTGGTTATGTCCAGTTCAACACTTAGTAGGCAACACTATTAAATTCTAATCACTTGGTTGAACAAAAGCTTGCTTCATAAATCATTCTTTAATAGCCTGTCTAAAATTTCTTTAGGGTGTTGAAGCTGCATTGCAATGTTGCTTAGCCGATCAGACTCTAATTATAGAAATTATACATCAGCAGTTAAACCAGTAAACAGACCTGCTCTGACTGGGGCAGTAATCCTGTGTCAGTTAGGATCTTTCCTGTTGATTCTGGGTTTCTGTCACTCTAATCCTGCTGTGTCCTGAAATATCTACTACTGTATATCACCCCTACTTGTGCTGCTTGGGCTTCACCTAGAACTGTCTTTACTGCTGTTTATAGCCTGCCTCACTATGTTCCTTAGATAGTAGCAGAAATAAGTGGTTTAACAATTAACTTAAAAAATGTAAGGTTATTAAAATTATTCTGTAATGTGATGCAGTACCACTGAATGCAATAGAGAAGAATGCAAAATCACATATTTTCAGGATCATTATTTCAGTCTGCAGGTTATGTTACAATAGAAGCTAAATGATTCAAGAAATATTACTAGCACTGTTGTTTTATGGGAAGGAGTAAAATGAGAGGATTTATAAGGTTGATTTCTGTGCCATGCATCACCTAATCATGCTCCGTTCTTTTTTTTTTTTTCCCTTTGAAATACTTCTGTCACCAACTTTGGTAGTATTTACAGATGCACCTCAGGAAGAGTGGGTTGAAATGTGAAGGGAACAATGTAGCTTACAAAACACAAAGTGTTAACTATTCTTCAGCTTGTTTTGTTAATAACAAAATTTCCTTTTAGCAACAGGTGACATACACTAAGAAAATATTAGGAAAGAGTTGCAGGAGGAGGGAGATATGAAAGACAGCAAGAAGGCTTAACCAAGTATTTGCAGTATAAAATTACAATAATTGATCCTGATTTGGTTTTTAATTCTTTTTGTTATAAGTGGTTTTTCGACATTGTGCTGTGAACAGTGTTCAAGGACAGAACTTCAGCTTATTGCCTACCTATAATAAATCTAATAAACTCTTATCAGTTTTATTAGATGCAAAAGCTCTAATAGAATGAGTAGATGGCTGGCATGGTTGAGTCTTATTTCAGTAGAAACCATACACCATATTGTTTTATATATATATAAGAATACTTAAAGATCACTGCTATTCTCAGTGCATTTAATTGAATAATCTGACTTGGGATATGTGTCTGAGAGGCTGCACATGGGAGAGCTCTATCTGCTGCATTCTTCAAAATTCTGAAACAAAAATGTGGGTTTATAGCTTAACAGTCTTGAACTGGATGGATTGAGCAGCTGACAGTCAGTACTTGGTAGAACAACAAAATGTTTCCCAGGATCACCACTAGGTGTTGGTTTCAGACACTGCATTAACACAGAACCATGGGCCTAAACCAAAGTTTTTTTTATTTGGTATTGATGTAGAAAGAAACCAAAGGAGGGCGAATATTTTCATTTAAACCACTGAGTGGGAGAGAAGCGTTTTCTGAGCCTCATTTTTGCACCAAGCACCTCCATTCACTGATCTCCCCTGATCACAGTGAGAAGGGCAGTATTGGGGGTGTTGGGATGTTCTCCTGTCTCTTTGGAGGGACAATCCCTAGAGTTAAAGGAGTAGATGGAATGAGTTCACACAGATTTGCTCCACTTGCTGCTCTTTCTGATTAAAATCCTAGCAGAGGGGAAATCACTACTAGCTTACCTTCATGTCAGCATAATCAAATAAAGACTCTTTGAAGGGTAATAGCTGGAAACATAGTTAGGAAATTGTCACACAAGCACTTCAAGAAAGATAAAGGTAATATTAATTATTTTACAAGTAATTTCACTGAACATCATGTCATGAGAAAGAATAATGGCTAGCATTCATCTAATTCCACAGAAAATTCAAGCCAGTCCAGTTCAGGCTCATCTGTGAATTTGTTTGTAATGAATTTCTTCAATGCCTGATGGTTTGTCCATTCAAAATTTTGCAGAAAATATTTCAGCAATTTTTAAAATGTTTCTGAAAACTTGTATACTGGATAATTTTGTCCCTTACATCATTGGGGCAACAATTATAAAAGGATGCTTTTTAGCAGTGTTTTCCAGATGGAGGAGTTCTTATTCCTTACAGAAAAGTGCTAATACATCTTTATATTCCTTACTGCAGCACAGGTAAAACAGGTACTGAGAGACACTGAATTCATTCCTATGAGCTCTCAATCCATTCCTGAATGTGCATTCATTGTAAGGAGTGAATACATGGTTTACAGAATTCAGCCCAGGTTGCATAAGTCAAATCAAAGTACAAAAGAGTCAAGTGCTCAGCAGTTTCTCATTGCTTACAGAATCTTTTTTCACAATATCTGCTAGGCTGCCTGTTGTGAGATCAGCTTAGTCCCTCCTCCCTGCTGACTTCTGCCACAGGCTGGCAGGGAAAGAGACCCCTGCCACCACTGTTATGAACTTGCCTGATCACTAAGAAAACAAACATTTAAAGGGGAAAAATAAAAAAGAATATTTAACTCAGTTACTCCTGTCTTTGCTTTGACAGTCTTTAAATTGTTTTACTGGTGACTTGCAAGCTGTGAATTCATTGGTTGTACTGACATAAATGCAAATTTTTGTGTTTGTATTCGTTGTAAATACTTACATAAGAGGCTACCTTTTGCTGCAAAGTTCTACTTGGACTGACATTGTGGCAAGTTTTTAGTAAGTTAACAACTGCATCTGGTGAGTGTAAGACACTGGAATAACTTTAAATAATGTAACACTAAATCAGTATTTAATCTTTGTTATGGGTAAACTGAAAGAGATAGTTTGTGAAGCCTAATGTATTCCAGTCCAGTGAGCATTTGCTTCTTATTATGCATTTTAGCAAATGATGTGTTACTAAATTTTAGTTGAAACATGACCTTGGGCAGAATAGGCACCATTGCGTAAAATCCTAGAAGTCTGCACTAGGTGTACAGAAATCAGCTTTTTTTTCTTTTTCTTTCAACTTGGGTTATCTGGCAACCACAGTTAATACCATAAGCATTCATAAGCATTACATCTATTTTTTTAATGATAAATCACTGTTAAAATAATGTTTTGTTCAGAGAGTTGTGGGAGCACCATGCACCAATGTGCAGATTGAGGAAATCTCTCCATCACACATTTCTGTGTACAGAACCTGCCTCACCATGTCTGCTCAGGGGTCCTTACTGCAAAGGTTTCTGTTCCCCACACAGCCACCAGGGCTGTTTTCTCTTGAGAAAACAGATCAGTGGCATTATGTTGTGTTGATACTCAGCAATGAGTCACCTTTGTGTCTTTTCTGAAGACGAAGTTTAAGTCAGGTCTCCTGACCTCCTGCTTCCCCGTGCTCCCTTCTTCCCTTTCTGCTCCACATTCCTGGGGAGAAACTGCCAACACAGTAAGGCACAGGCTGCAACCAGCAGTGATCAAACTCTTCAACATCTTTCCATTAATTATCCATTTTGGTAAATTTTCCTGCTTGGTGACTCATTTCCTTTCAGAAGTTTTGCGCTGATGTGATTGACACCTTCACTTTATACCGAGAACTATAATTTCATTTACAGTTAAGTTTTGTGGGAATACGAGAGAGAATTTTTTCCACTCAGTGGTCACTGATCAGCTTATTAATTAGCAAGATCTGTGTGGATTGTAGTGGGTGGATGTAAGTTAAGGACATCAGAAGCAGGTTATTCCTGCTACTGCTCCACAAAGCAACTCAGTCCTGCAGAAACAGCACTCCTGCTCTCACGGTGTAAACTAGAGCAATCCAACTAATGCAAATAATTAGCTGCCTAAAGCCTGGCCAAATGCATTTCCCCAGTACAGACACATTTTTTGGCAAGTTTTCTAAGACCTTCTGCAGCATTTTAGTTTGTCTCCACCAGGGCTGGTTTCACTATGGTATTTCAGTATTTGAGGTGTTTGTGTATTCAAGTTAAAAGGAAAATGAGGGGGAAATGAAACATTACTGATTTGTCTAATAACAAGGTAGTTACACTTAAAATGTGTTCTTTCCCAGGTAAGTTAAAAAGGATAATAAATCCTAATTTAAGAGACAGTGATTAATTCAATCTTGTCCTATGCTGTCATTTTTTGTAGGTAAACAACTATGAAGTGATCTAATAGTGATTTACACCCACTTCTTCCACACTCCCAATGTTACTGCTAGCTATGTTGAGCACTACTTATTTGAAAATATCTAATTTTTAGTTAATAAAACTGTTTTCAAATAAAGGCAAATACACAGTAACTCTGAATCTTGCCATTTCCTGTATACACTTTCACAGGCCTGCAAGCATTTTGTATGTACATGGAAAGTGGTGTCTCTGCTTTGTATCCATACTTGTATGCATTTACCAATCCACTTGACAAGGAGTTGAAGTTAAATTAAGATTTCACAGTGATATTCAGAATAACGTGTGTGAAATTTTAAGAAGGAAAATTATGAACACTTAGGTAATTACAGACACACTGGGAATGCATAAATACCTTGCCAACATTTCTATTTATTTTTCTAGTGTGTAGTTCTGTTGGAAAATATTGATTAATCAATGTGAAAGAGACTCAGTATTTTAGTGGAGCAAACTTTGATTTTAACAAAAGCAGGTGATTAATTCTTGTATATGCCTTTAGATTGGCTTATTTTGTTTGGTTTTTTGGGGTTTTATATTTTTTTTGCTTTTGGGTTTTTTTTTTGCTTGTATTTATTTTTTTTTCCCTTGCTTCAACAGAGATCTGACTTTCAAAAAAACTTTTACAAATTTCTTTGTGTTGGTATTTATTAAAATATATCAAATGCATCCCAGCAATTTTTAGACTTTTTTCATTAACAAAGACTGGGCTGAGAATCCTGGTCTGATCAAAATTAACAACTAGGCTTTTATTTATATCTTTTACGTGTGGCATTAGAGCCATCTAAAAAGCCTCAAGTATATTTTCTGCCTTTCTTTCAAGAAGTGGCAAAGACACATGCTTTCTATTTTATTTCCTGCTGCATGTGGAAACTTTGTTCATTATGTTTTCCCTCATGGTAAAGAGCCTCTGAGGGACTGCTCTCCAAACATGAAACATTATTTTTGGGTTCAGTGACTTCATTTGTTGCACTGGAGAACAAAAAGGGTAGGAGAAAGAAATGGGGAAATACTTTCAGCATCTCTGGGAAATTAGTCTTGACCAGCTGCAGGCCTGAGACTGCTGGCCTTGTGAGATATAAGAAGAAACTTGCTGTGTTTTAGAAGATATTAAAATTTATTAGAATACACATTTAATAGGGATTCTTTATGATGGCAAGGGGTACAGTTTTTGTTGGGCTTTCCAGAGTTCTAAGACAATTATGTTCTCATCCCAAGTGAGGAAAAGTAGTAGAACTTACAAAATATCTTCCATTATTCCTTCCTCTCTCCAGTTTTAAACCCTTGTTTTTTCCATCTTCCATTCTCTGGATGTTGATGTTCTTTTCTTCCCTCATTATTCTGTATTTTAATTCAGTCTTAAGTTCCTCAGAACAGTATGTTCTGTTGTTTGCTCTTTCCTTCTCCTTTATACTCTTTGTCCCACAGTTCCCCCCATGTTGCTTTTCCTCTTGTGATATTCCCTGTGCTGCTCCTCATCCCTTTTTCTTGTTCTGTCTCTCCAGTGCCTTTCTCCAATCCATCTTTGTCGCTATTGTGCTCACCTTCCTAAGATGCTTCTCTGTATCCCAAGATGACATTTTGAATAAAAAAACTACTGGGTTTTCAATATTTTTCAAGTATTCAGGAAAAAATTATTCCAGGTATAATATATACTGCACAAACCAGCTGCTCCTCTAATTAACACCCTGAAGAAGCTTCCATTGTTGTTCAGCAGCAAAACTATTGTCTCATAAATGGGGATGTTGGGGCGTGGAACATATCCCAAGATATTTCTATGATAATAAATAGTTTACTCCTTTCAACAAAGACAAAAGAAGCATTCTGATATTTTAAATGTTTTGGTTTAGTTGTGTTTTGTGGGGGTTTTTTCAAAATTAAATTTTGGCAGTTGACACAGATTGTAAAAAAATTCAGTGCGAAGGAGTGTGTGTTCCGAGAGAGAAGCTCCTAGTAGAGGGTTTTTTGGTAGATTTAAACTGTTCTAGTGGTTGTTCAACAGTTCTTGGTGTCAGAGTTAATTAAAAATAATTGTGTAATTCAGGTAATTAGAAATAATTGAATATCTTGTTTACTAGAATGGAAAACAACATTATTTTGTTTTACAACCTAAAATTAATTTGATTCCCTAAACTTAAAATTTTCCTTGTAGGACAACTTTTATTTTGGTTTGAGGTTATTTCGGTAGGTTGTTTGTTTGGTTTTTTTTAAGAAAACAACCCTCCAAAACTTGACTACTATTGTGGCAGTTTTTATATTCTGGCAGGAACTGAAATGATGACCCCAAGACATTTGAAGTCCTTGAAACATTTTAGCAGTTATTATGGTGTACTCAGCAGAGGAAGCCTCTTTTGCTCCTGCCACAGGAACAAACAGTAACGACCTGAGTTATGAAATATGACTGTGATTTCCCCTCATCCTGCTTTTTCTGAGCTCTGGAGCTTGTGAGCTATTTCTGAGGCTGCACAGGAAAGTGAAAGGATTCTGGCAGAATGTAAATCATGAGATCATTAACATTTCAGCCCAATTTCTCTCCAGCAATGTGTAATCATAGCAGAGATGATTGATGGGATTGGTGACCCACAAGATAGATACTATGGGTCATTCCCCCATATTTCCTCATTTTCTTTCCCCTTTTGCTAATCTTAGTTTCAGATAACATCACTCAATCAATTTCACTGCTGGTCTGGAGCTGTATTCTTCCAATATCAGATATTATGTCAGATATATCTCTGGGTAGATATATGCTTTGTTTTCCTGGTTTTTGTGTCTGTCTTCTTTATTTGTTTATGCCCCATTATAATATATGGCAGAAATATTTATGTTAATATAATTGATTTAGTCTTTGAAAAGGTAAGGTCTTTTTTTTCCCCCTTTGTTTCCTTGATATAAAATACCTCTTCAGTAGATGGAGCATTTAAACAAAAGAGTATCTGTCTGCATTATGTGGAAAATGAAGGAGGACAATTATATGGTTTCTTCCCCTCCCTTTTAAGGGTGTCATGTGACATGAAAGAAATTAATTCAATTGTAAAATGTTTTTAACACTTTTTTGGTTTTGAGACAAGGAAAACAGAAGGGAATGAGGGGCATGGGACATTGACTTCTCATATCTTTCCTCTATGTATATCCAATTCTTAAAAAATTAAACCAAAACTAAACACAACTTTTAAGTTTTTTGTTTTGATTTTTTGGGGTGGTTTTTTTTTGTTTTTGTTTTCTGGGTTTTTTTGTTTTGTTTGTGTTTTTTTTAAATTGGAAACATAATTTGGAAGCAGGTTTGGAACTGTGGTTAGATAAAAGGTAGGAGCATAGAGACAGTGGTGAAGGTAATCTGGCCCCTAAGGAGCTACAGCTGTGCTAATTATCAAGCATTAAGAACAAGCCTGCCCTTAATAGGCCACAGCTGGATCCAGTTAAGAGGGGTATTATAAAAGAGCAGGTTGGTTGGTTGAGAGGTCAGATGGAGTTTGTTGGCTGTGCTGAGAAGAAGGAGTCAGTGCTGTGAGGAGCTGCCAATGAGAAATCACCGAGAAGGTATGAAACCATTCCAATAGGACAGCAACATGGAACTATTAATTTGATCACCAATGGCTTTTTTTTTTGACAGAGGAAAATTGATAATGTGGCTGTGGTGCTGTAAGGATGGCACTGCTGACTTCCAAGTCTATCATGGCTTCATGAGCAAATCCCTATGCTTATTCTAGATGCCATATACTGTAAAATAAATAAAATGCTGCAAAACTGCAGTGATTCTTAATGAACTCGGTTTTCTGGAATTTCAATCCCACTTTATTCAACAAAGTGATTTCCAAAAGCTAAAGTCTCATATTAAAATGTTTTACTGTTCTGGGACCAGCATATTCCATCAAAGCTGCTGCATATGAAGGTAGGTAGGGCAGTCTGATAAGGACAGTAATAACTTCTGTTATTATTAATTTATTAATTTTAATAATGCTATTTAAAAGAACAATAAAGTGTAGGCCATTGAAGACATATGTTTGTGTTATAAAGACAAAGTAATGAACTAGAGAACGCTACTAATTTTTTACTCCCATGCCATTCAATTCTTATCCTCCAATGGTATCTTTTACTGGATATGAAACTGGAAGGAAGCCTTTTTTAATGTTTTTTTCTCCAACAAATCCCTTAATCAAAGGGATTTTGTTACTATTGGAAAAACCTGCCGAAAAATATCTAGATTTTTGTCATATTTTAGTTGACTGAAATATAAAGAGGTTTTTTTTATTATTGGTACAGCAGAATATGCAGCAGGAAAATGTCATTCCATGGAAAGCCAAGAACATCAGATTGGTATTTTTCTCCTCTGACTTTTCTGATTAAGCAAAGTATGAAATGGGCAGTTCTTTCCTGTTTGATTTTATCTTCAGGAGAGGAATTCTCAACTCCTTCAGCTGAAGCAGCTCATGGGAATGTTAGTGGTTTTTTGCTAGGAAGAATCACTTCAGAATTTCTTCTGAAGGCATCAGCTGAGCTGAGTATCTTTCTCTTCTACTGAACTGCCTCCCGACTGAAAAACAGCACAAGAATATTGTTCTCTGGTTTAACCAAGATGCTTCTAAGTCAAATTTATAGCTGTAGACACCTTCTAATAGATACCTGAAGCTTTTACCAAAGTGAAAAAAGTTTCCCTTTGCAGAAATGTCATATTTTCAGCTTTTAGACACTGAGCTCAGATTCTTCCAGAGTTCAGTGTTCATCAGTGCCTCTCAAAAGAAAAGGCTGTTGTAGTTACAGAAGAAATGTATGCTAATGTACAAAGCTACAAAGAAATGTTGTTAGAAGGTAAAGCACATACTGATATCAAGCTGGAGATGTGCAAATCAATCCTCCTTCTAGTGAGAGCAGATGGATTAGACTGGAAAAAGGGCCTAAAATAAAATTATGAAGAGAAGACTAATTTTACCTTATTTCTGAAAGGATTCCATTTTAATTTAGAAACTAAGAAAGTCCTTCAAATTTTAAGGTATTTTTAAGTTATATTCTAGGAGATTTTTCGTTAAAATTGTTACATAGTGTTATATAGAACAGAGTGGGACGACAGTTTGTAGACTTTGGGTCAAGTGCCAGTAACTGAAATGGATTTTCACCTCAGCCCAGGTGACAAAACACAAGTCTGTAGAAGGAGGGTTGGGCGGATTCCCCAGAAGGGAAACTCTGTCAGGGTGCTGCACTCTGGGTTCCCCAAACTCCATCAGGGTGCTGCACTCCTGACCCCAGCCACCCCAGAGCAGAGCTGCACTGCTGCAGCTCCATGGGTGCTGCAGCTGCTGTCAGGGAGGAGCTGCTCTCCCAGTGCCCCAGCCAGTGCAGAACAGAGTCACTCTCGGGGATCATTGTTCAGTGTTCAGGTCACAGAAACTGGAATTACTCTGCAGACTCTAAGCCATCCATATCTTTGGTGTGGTGAACTTAGACTGGGTTTTAGAAAATGGCTTTCTTCTGGGTGCATATTTCAGAAATCAGCTTGTTCCAGAGGTGGTGGTTGGTTGGTTTTCTTTAGGTTTTGTTTTCTTCAGGTTTCTTTTGGGTTATTTATTTGGTGTTTTTGGTCAGATGGGTTTTTTGGTGTGTGATTTTGTGGGGTTTTTTTAAATTTTGTTTTTTAATGAGGGTTTGGGTTGTTTTGGGGGTTTTTTCCTCTATTTCTCTGAATGGACTTTTGGCTTGTCATATCTTTGGATATTTGTGTCAGATATTTCTTTATCTGTAAATCAGGGGTTTTTTTAAATTTTGTTTTTTAATGAGGGTTTGGGTTGTTTTGGGGTTTTCTTTCTTCTTTTTCTCTGAATGGACTTTAGGCTTGTCATTATCTTCGGATGTCTGTGTCAGATATTTTTTTATCTGTAAGTCAAGAAAATATTGCAGCAGCCCAGCAGGGTTAAGATTTGAAAGAGGACTATGTAACAGGCTGGATCATACCATTATCTACCAGTATTATTAACATTAGATGTATTAGCATCATTTCTGATACAGAAACAATGAGAAACTGGGTTTGTGTGCTTAGCCCTTGCTCCCCCACTTTGGACAAGGCTCTCTGGTAAAGAGGGTTACAGACCAGCCAAGCCCCATGTGTGTGAACATGTGGTCAAGATCCTTCAAAGCTCTGACACTAAATTCTCACTTCAGCTTATTTTAGGCTAATCTTCAGCAGTACTACAAGGTTTAGTCCTGATAGCAATACAGCAAACATAACAAATAAGAACAATCCTGATGAGGGATGAGGCAAACACTTTCCAGCACCGAAGTTTTCTGATACCACAGAGTTTGGTATCTCTGAAGATCTGCCTGTTTTAGAGGCACTTTCCCTTATGTGAATATTCAATGAGCGTTTGATGAAGTGGTGAATTCCTGGCTCTCTATTTTCCTTTTCCAGGTGGTCTCACAGGAACTGTAGCATCACATTCAGGAGTTTCCTTTTTGATTGGCTTCCTGGGTTTGTTTTTCTGTGAGTGCAGTTGACTCTGACTCTTTTTAGCTAGAAGACTGCCTACTGATACAAGGTATTTCAATAATCCTGCTGAGATAATGCAGCCTGCATGGAACACTGTGGTATTAAAAATATTAAAATCAACAACAACAAAGCCTTTCTTGCAGCATTCCTCTTCCTTGTTATTTAGAAAGCAGCCTGTGCCTGGATATATTTATCAGGACAGTATTCATTATTCTCCAGGGGATGGCAGGCTGCTGTCTCACCCTCTCAGCCAGGTACAGCTCACAGCTTGCTGTCACACTGGGTTGTGCTGACAGCCTTACCAGGGTGAGCAGCAGGAGCAGGGCAGCCTTTTTGTCCCCATAGAAGAAAGCAGGCTTTTTCTTTCATTAATGAAACATTCTGTGCCTTCGTTCCTTTCTCCAGCTTAAAATTTATAGGTACAGTTTAGGGAAAATAAATTATTAATAAATGCAAATTAAATCCCAAGTACTGTTGTTAAGGCAGAAATATATTACAGAAATCATGCAGGCCATTGGAGGTTTCAACTAAAGAAAGAATATTACTGACATTTATTATCAAATATAAATACATAGGCCTGAAGATTAGCCCTTTCCTATCCAGGTTTAATTTTCCAGAGTATTTGCTCATTGTAGTCCATATTAAGTTGACTTTATAGACTGACAAGTGGTTAATTGCTAATTTCCCAGATGGATTTAGTTCAAACTACTTTAACCATATTTGTTTGGAATTGTGAATTTTACAAGCATCTCTACCTGATGTGTAATCAATATAAATTAATTCAACCTTAGGAAAACACACAGTTTTTACCTGGTGTGTGCTTGTTTTTTTTTCTTCATTCTTTTCTTTCATTCTTTCTTTCTGCCCCACTCTGTCTTCTCCACGTTATGCGGGATCTGAGGAGCTCTCAGCAGCACACAGGCAAGAAGCTACCTGCAGTCCCAAGCATCTGTGCTGGGATTTGACCCAAGGGGCTGAATTCTGTCAAACAGGGAGCTAGGGAGCTTAAGAGAAGAGCTGAGTATTCAACTAGGAGTGTTGTCAGGGATTTTTCCACAGGTCTGTCACTGCCAGTATAACCAAAAAAGCATCAGGGTCTCTTTAGAATTTTCTGCAGTGATTATCTGAAAACACATGATTCCTGCCTGGGTGGTTGTGTTTGAAGGCTGTAAACAGCACAGGATATTGCATTCAGTAACACATTATGTAGAGAGTCTTTCAATATCTTTAATTGATATGTAGAGAGGTTTTTTGTTAGTGGAATAATCACCAGCCCCAAGAGGTAATCTGTTATTGGGTATTTCCCAGCATGCTGTAGTTTTATTATCAAAAAGACAAAGTAATATGGTCTGGTAACCTGATGACATTTATAAATGATTCTACTGAAAAAGGATTCAAGAAAATAAAGTGTGGATTCTTCAAAACCTAATGATAGCTTAAAAAGAAACCCCCAGCTCCTTCCCAAAAATGCCTTTAGGTTTTTCCACTCATCTAGCTCTGTATAATGTATGCACTTAACCTAGTTTATAACCACAATGTGCAGGACATGAACAAAATAAATTATATTCTAATACCCATTTATTATATTTTGAAAATACAT
Source organism: Passer montanus (assembly GCF_014805655.1). NCBI lineage: Eukaryota > Metazoa > Chordata > Aves > Passeriformes > Passeridae > Passer > Passer montanus. Next base: position 1,846,215 of record NW_024368596.1, on the reverse strand, counting down.
ATTTTATTGGGTTTTTCCTTTATATTTTTATCTATCTAACCACTAAACTTTAATATCCAAGACATGGTGCTCAGGTGCTGTCAATCAGCATAACTGCCTTGTCTCTGCTTCTGCCAATTTAAGCCAGCTGAGATCATATTTTTTACAACATTCTTTAAAAAGTGATAGCAAAACATCTCCTTTGTGTTACTTGAAAGGTTGTACCACATTTTATTTTTCTGAAAGTGTTTGTAATGGAGCATGTGTCACCCAAAACTAATTATATCTCCAGTTTGGGTTTTTGAGCTGGTGTTATAGATCACATTGGGAAAAGATTTCAAAACTGCCTGTGAGAGTCAGGAACCTGATCTCCATTTCAAATTGATGCCAGACATTTCGTTTCACCTGATATAACCACGGTACAATGTTATTTTGAAAACTTGTTCTGCACTCACATTCCAACTCTAATTTAAGATTTCAGCAGGAATTTTGTGAAACAGCTAAAGGACCACATGTCCTTGGTGAAACCCAAATTTGAAACAAACTTATGACTTCTACCCAACACACACTTTGTCCAAATATGTTGGATCTCGCCTTTTTTTTTTTTTCTTTTTCCCCCCCCAAAGAAAGAGGGGAGAATCTCCTGGCTCATTTGTGTTCCTTCCCTGCTTTTATGGTTTCACAGAGCCATGGGAGCTGCGGTCATGGTTGGAAGAACAAACCACACATGGGACTGCATGTCTTTTCAGCAGATGGTAGCAATGTACGGCTCAAACTGACAGAGCTGTCTTGCTGCATCCATGGACAAATGGGATGATTAGGGCATTCTTTGGGCACTGAAGAGAGGAAGATGTAGATTCCCTCAAGCTGAGGAGGAAAAGAGGCCTCAGTTCCCACCTCCTGACTCAGTGCTCTATCCAGAATTATGCACTATGGAAGATAATCATCGCAGTCCTTGCTACTGATTCTATCTCTGCTTGAGAATAGAAGGACTGATCCTTCTGCTTCTTAAACAAAGATGAGTTTTAGGAAGATGATTATTCTGAAGACAGCATTTTGGAGTCAGGATCCTGAGCAATGGCCCCATGCAGCCCAGGGTAGGCTGTTAAGTTTTGGAGAGAGGATTTATCTATATAACTCTGGTTGAAAAATTCAGAGTCCCCAAATCTAGACTATGGATTTGTATTTTATTTTAGCAGGAAATGTCCTAAAATGTGAGGTATTGCACCACCTGATTACAGACAATGGTCCTTCTTCATGTGTCTGGCCTGTATTATTTCTTTGCATTGGAAAAAATGTCAACATTTTCAGTAGTTATTTATCAAGCTAATAAAGCAAAGCAGCCAGCCTAAGCTGCCTGAAACATGAAGACAAGGAAATTTTTTCCAGTTGGTTCAAAAGACCATTTTTTTAGGGCTAGGGATAGCTGCCTCTTTTAAAAGAGTGGTAGAAATGTCATTAGCCAAGAGTCCAGTCCTCAAAAGTTAAATTATTCTTCATCTGGGAGTAATTTAGTTTAGACTATCAGATAGATTATGAAGGGCCCTATTGATCCACACCTGTTTTTTCTTTTTCCTAATTTTTTTATACCGCATCATAAACAAAAAAGATGCATATAAAATTGCCTGCTTGATTTCTGACATGCCCCAAGTAGATTTGATTCACCAAGGTCTTATTCTATCTAATCTGACAAGAGTCCAGACTGCTTTATGTATAATAAATAAAGGCATTTGTGATATAACACAACCTGTGTTTGCATGCCCCATGTTGCTTTTCTGGGACACACGGAATGTTGATGGCTTTTGGACTTTTATATTGTTCTGGATTTTTTTCTTTCCCTGACATAATTGTGCTCAGGTGGCTGAAGAAAAATACAATTATCTGACATGACAAGCAGCAGCTAGTTTGAATCCTAAATGAAATGTCAGTCAAAATAAATGACAGTGTTATGGAGAGATAGTACCCTCATTATGGCTGAGGTTTGAACTGAATTTTCATTATGAAATGTTGATGATGGATGCAAGATTTTTAGAACCCAAAAGGGAACCTTTATAATCCTGGTAGTCAGATAGGTACTACCCTAAAAACTCTTAATGGAAAATTCAGTTTTTCAGGCTGGAGCTATCCAGGAGCCTCTTTGGAATTACTAGCTGAATGTGTTTTGGAGCCAAACATTTCCAATATTTTTTCACTCTTAAACACCTTAGTATTAATTGCCATATTTGCTGGCCACAGCTACTCCCTCCTTTTTTTTTTTTTTCCCCTATACCCAAAACAGCACTGCTGAAAGACACACAGCCTTCATATTCCACCTAATCAGGATTGATTCCAGCTGCTTTTGACAGTATTGTCACCATTAGCAGTGGTGATGACATTTATGTGTGTGTGCCCTGTGATCAGGCCCATTTGGACCCATTATTAAGGTTTAAGGATTTTACAGCCTACTTCCCTTCTTAGATTCCCTTGCTACATATTATCCATCTGGCCTCCTAGAACTGCCTCCCAACAGTTCTCATAACTATGCCAAATTTCTGTTCCCATGGAAACTGTTTTAAGAGTGCTTTAAAATTTGAGAGGTGTATCATTTGCTATCTAGAATGGGTCATATTTCCATTTGCTTCGGTCTTTATATTTTCTTTCTTTTTATTATTGGTTAGTGTTGCCACTTGTCCTGAACAAGAGGAAAGTCATGAGTTTTGGACACCAGTCTTGTATCTCAATTTCTGCATTTTATGTTGTGAAGAACAACCCTTAAAGGGTTTACAGTTTTTTTTTTATTGCATCTTTTAAGACACAGCAAGGAAATTGCACACATTAATAGAAGGTAGAAGAGCAACAGCTTCAAAAATGTGTAGTTTTATGTTCTTTAAAGTAGATTTTGGAAACCATTAAAAATGCTTTTACCACCCATGATTAGATAGGTTTATTAAATATGAAAGGAATTGTTCTGATGGCATCTCAAAGTCTGCGCAGTGTCCATGCACGTACAGAGATTGCAGGCCCATTTCACAAAATGGTTTTCAAAGCTATTCAGCTTTGAAAAGTCTTACCTACCAATTCCATGGAAGAAATAAATCTTTGTTTTCCATTCACAGGAAAGCAATCTGCTGCATTTGTTAAATATTTTCCAGAAAGAGATTAAATGCCACAGTAGCTGAGGTCTCCTCAACCATTGCACTACACCAATGCTTTATTTAATAATCCCATCCCAGATTCCTCTCACGTAGCCACAGGCTTGGGACTAAAGAGGGGGAAAAAATACAAATTTCAAAGATGTTGTTCACTCCTGAGGAGAGCAAAGGTGTTGAATATTTCTGCACTTACATGTTGCCATAAGATGCTATTTGTAGTATGCCATAAAAATGCCATGTGTCTTCTACTGTCTGTTGACACCTCTTCTGTGAATTATTTACATATATGCAGGGTTCAGAGAATGTTCTGTGAGGATTAGGAGGGCAGAGGTAACCTGTCATAACAGTATCTCTATTTGGACTTATTATTAAAGGGATTTAGGATGTGATATATTTCCTAGCAAACATAAAATATGCTGCTCACTGCTAGAACAAAGGTTTGCTCAATGTGCTTAGTGGGCAGAATACTAATTTTTAGACCATTGCTGTTTCCAGAACTTTAGTTCTTCCCATAGAATCTTTCTTTCAGAAAAGCACTTAATCAAGGGGTTGGATTAGAGCCCAATTAAAAGGTGCTATGGGGCTTATGTATGTGTTTAACTATTTTCCTGAGCAGTGATGAAGTCAGGAATCATAAAGCTTTTGCTAAAGCTCCAATTGTTTGAGCAATCTGTTCTATGTACTGTTTTTCATTAAGGATGCAACATGGGAAATCATAGGTATATTGGCTTTGTAAAGGTTTCAAAAGCTGATTTACTCTTTGCTTTAGCTAGAAAAAGTCAGACAAAACAAAGTACTTTTTTTTTTTTTTTTTTTTTTTTTTTGGTTTTTTTTTTTTTTTTGCCTTTAGCATCTTTTAATAAGAGCTGAGGTTTTTCCTTTCCTTCTTTCTGATATAGTTTCTTTTACAGTCAAATTTCTGCTCTCCTCTGTTCTGGTCTTCTGCCATAAAAAGGCTGAGAAACCTTCCTACTGTAAACCTCATTTTATGGAGAGATTCAGAGACCAGCCTCACTGTAGTTACATTTCCCCTCAAGCCAGTTGTGTTTTAGTCTGTCTTCTAAAAGATCAGAATTTAAATATGCTTTTCCCTTGGCTCTTTCTTTACAGTCTTAGCCCTGAAATAAAGTATAATAAAAATTGAGAGATATTCTGTTGTTTAGCATGAGGTACTTCAGAGACCAGCCTCACTGTAGTTACATTTCCCCTCAAGCCAGTTGTGTTTTAGTCCGTCTTCTAAAAGATCAGAATTTAAATATGCTTTTCCCTTGGCTCTTTCTTTACAGTCTTAGCCCTGAAATAAAGTATAATAAAAAATTGAGAGATATTCTATTGTTTAACATGGGGTAGCAGTAGAAAGGTAGAGGACAGTGAAGATGTAAGCTCAAAATGGAGTTTACATACTGAAGCAGAGACTCTCTCATCTCAAAGAAAAATAAGCTCTACCAGGATTTCTCAAGTCTTCAAATTGGTGCATCAAGCTAAAGGTCAACAACTGCTTGTTAATCTGTTAGGAACTCAGGGTCTGATGTAAATCTGAAGGGCAACACAATATATATAATTATTAACCTTTAAAAAAATTGTGTAAACAGAGAAAAATAATGATTCCAACAACAGTTGAGTAAAATTAGGGGTTTTCATGCCCACCACAAAAAGTTAATAATATGTAAGTCTAAAAAGAAGGTAATTTTTCACCACATTTGGAAACAAGGAACAAAATTATGTGAATTGCTTATTGGACAAATGCTTTAAATCCTTTGGGGAAAAAAAACCCCACAAACACAAAAACCACTAACTTCAAGGAGTTTTAAATATATCTAATTAACAGAATGAGACAGGAACTCTTAAATAACAGGTGCAAACAATTAAGTAATCACTCAGGCTGTTGTGAAAGATAAGATTTAAATAAGATTCAGCCTGACTCTTTGAAGTATTATTGAGGAAAAGAGCAAGAAAGAGATGGATCCTTGGAAATGCAATATATGCCTTTTTTAACTGGGACAGGGGAATGTATGCACTTGTTATCTGAAGGACAGATGCACAGATTGCACTTCTGAATCCTGTCCCACAGTGCCATATAAACATTTCAAACATGTCCTACATGCCTCTTCAAGTTTGGGAGGAATAACTAAAAAATAATTTCTCAATAAAAGCACAGGAAGAGCAGGTGTGGGAGGAAAAGTGCAGTTGGTGAACCCCAGTCATGAGTCAAGATTTGTTACACAGCCTGGTGGGCATTGCTAGGGGAAATCATCTCTGAGCTGTGCGTGTGGGAAGTGCCCAGGAACAGGGAGCAGCATCAAAATGGTTAATTGATGGACTTGCTATAAGGCAAAACCCCACAGTATGCATCTGAAAAGAACTGAAAACCTTTCATTCTACATTTAAATTGCAGTTTACAGACTTTATAGTCCCCTTCCTATGCTGCAGCTGTATCTGCTTTAAAAAAATATTAAAAGATGCAAAAATGTAATAAAACCAGTTCATATGAGAATAGTTGAGAAATTCTTGGTAATATACAAATGCACAGGGAGATCACCCAAGTGTGAAAATTAAATTAGAAATAAAAGTTGGGGGAAGGAGGAATAGTTCCAGCTAAGGTTAAGCTAGAAAAAATTCTTTAGAGTAAAACGGGAGAATGTATTGTATTTACTGAGACTTGGTTGGGTACCTTGGTGGGGGAGTGGAAAACCAAAACTACAGTAAATTTTTAGTAAAAAAAGGTATCTTCAGGAACCTTCCTTTCAGAAATGACTGGTGTCCCCATGAGGTCATGCCCTCATGTGCTGTTTTGATGCAGTATTCGATGGCCAGCATTTGGGCTAATTTATGTTGTACAGCAAATGTCCTTTGTGTATGAATACATATTCCTGGAGACCTTTATGTTCCAGAATCAAGAAGCAAAATTGAACATATAAAACCAGCATGAATGTATAGGGCCTATGGGTGGGTCACCCTTGTAGAAAGGGTGTTCTGAGCAGCCCCCATGAGAGATGCCTCTCTGTGGTGCATGATTAAAGTAATTCCCTGACTGTGTTCCAGCTTTGGTGTCAATCCCCAGATTTTCCAAGCAACACAAGTCTCTGACCTGATTCAGACCCTGCTCGTAAGAATCAAATGGGCTCCTGAGTTATCAGTACATGAGCAGGGGTGCCACTTTATTTGTGGGTGGTTTCTTACCATTTTTTAGCAGAAACACCAAGGAAAAAGTTCTGTTTTCCCTAAAATGATCTGTTGTTCTCTCTCAGCTGTGTGCTATATTATGGAAGGGGAAGATGATATTGGGAAATGAAAACCTCTCCCCTACCATGGGTATTACAGAAACCAGTTCTCTTCTGGTTTTCTGCAGTGCTGCAGATGTGTAATGTGAATTTCTGTGCTAAATGGCTGGTTTTGAGCCCACTTTCTTGTCCTATGGAAAGCAAGGGCTGATTTCCTCTCTCAGCCTCCTCCTTTCTATATCAGCCCGAGCAGCACTCTGATGCAAAAGCAGCCCCCTGCCCTTGGAGCTGCTGTGCTGGTTGTGGCTGTGGAGAGGAAGGCAGAAGGTGGAGGGCGGGTGGAACCTGGCAGGATGCTCTGTGCCAAGAGAATAAATCACTAAAGCCAACACTGCTGGACAGGTTGAGTATTTACCACCAGGGTTCACACCCCAAGCTTGAAAACCCCTGCAAAGGTTTAACTTTGTACACCTCCTGATCCTGTCATAGCACAGAGTGGCCATTTAAATACATTTAATTCTTTAAAGGATCAGAGCCTGAATTCCCAACAGCTACAACCACTGCCAGGGAAAACAACTGCTCAGTACTCAGAGATTAAGACTGAGAAGGTGGAATGCCAGTAAGGGAAGAAAAATAAAGAGATTCAGAGCTACTTAAAATGGTTTCTCCTTCCATTTGTAACATGTTTATATTGTTTGTGTTTGGATCTGTTTTACAGAAATGCAAATCTGGCCAGAGATTTGGATTCCAATATGTATAAGATATGAATCAGAGCTTTAACCCATTCCTGGAGCAAAACTGCTATAAATATGACAGTATATTTACCTCCCAAAGACTTTTTTTCTTCATTTAGACAGATTTAATATAATTATCATAGTTGTAGAAATTAAAGAATAGTAGGTTTTCTCATTTAAAATACCGTTTCTCTTTTAGTGATGGTCATAAGCATGATTTAGGAGCAAATGCTGGGAAAAAATGTTAGTCTATAGAACAAGAACGCATTATCATACTGCAATTACATAATCATGAGTGCAAGTGTATGACAAATGGCTTGGAATAAATTGTGAGTAGAAACCTCTTCCAAATAAGAAATAACCACTCATAAGTAGCACAGCTAATTGCTTCTATGCCCTACCAATCCCTATGGAATAGATGCATAGGAAAGAATTAAGTAGTTGCATCAGCTGCTCTAAATTCAGAAAATAAAAAGAAAAGCTGAAAATGAGATAGAAAATAAAAAAAATGAAGTGCCATGAAACCACAAATACATATGTTCACTGTATATTGTTTTGTTGACTTGATTGTGGCATAGTTGCCCCTTTAGAGTGCTGGTGGATTTAGCATGGCTGTAGCTATGTATTAGCAATGGTATATGAAAGTGATTTTTTTCTTTTAAGTATGAAATTTAAAGAAATCAAATAACATCTCATGTTTTTGTGTGAAAGCTGGACTTTTACAAATAGTTTTTCAGTGGGCCACAACAAGGTTTTACAAATATGGGTTTCAATTTTTTTGTTCTGAGACATTTGGTTACCAAAACTCCCAAAGCAATGTGCCCTACTTGTTACTCCTTCCTCAGGCTGAGGAAGTTAAGAAAGCTTAAGGAGCCTTTTCCTTTGTCATTCCATGTACCTGGTCAGACAGCTTTTTCCTTGGGATTGTGGCTGATGGCAAGCAGTTGACTCTGTAGAACAGGGCAAAAGGATGCCTTGGAAATATTTAGGATGAACAGTTTAATTTCCAGATATGAGCTTCATACACTGCTTGACTAGGGAGGTCTGATTACAATGATAGGGATGGAAGAAACAGCAGATTCCTGTCCAGAGCAAAATACTGATCCCAGGTGAGTGTCCAGCCAATGGAGTCTCCTGTGCCAGCTGGACAATGCCAGTAATGGCCATTTCCCAAAAAACAAGACAGACACATGCCAAGATTCAGCCTTTGGCTGACTCCCTGTGGGGCTAGCCAATTTTTCCACCTGGTCACCACATGGTAATATTGGAACTGATAGAAGAAGCTTACAGGAGTCAGCTACCCACAGAAGACTGCCACTTGTGTTGGTAAAATTCAGTTTTTAAACCCATAAGCCTCCTTTAGCACTATCTAGGAACTGGGAGATATTTGACTGGCTTCCTTGTATATGACTTATCCAAGCTGAAAGTATTACAGATGAGCATGAGCAAACAAAAGCAAAAAGTTATCCACTCTTTCATTTGTTTTCTTTTTTGTAATACTGGCTAAAGGAATTTTGTGTACAACATTGAAACTTATAGCTTATTTGGGTCTGTAAAAAAATACATGCAAAGGAGAGAGCTGTGCAAGGCTCCAAGGTGATTCTAAATTACCCCTAACTTTCATTTTAGACAATGAATTTCAAGGACACTGCGTTCTGACAAGTTTAGAGATTGCACGAACATAAAATCACATGCAAAACCAATTTGACTACTGAGTCTCACCTGGATTACTTTAAAAACCTTATGAAATGGCAAATTTAGCTTGTTTTGACAGCCAGAGTTGTAAAATGAGCAAGATTTAATTGTAGCTGGATATTAGATTGAAATTCCTGTAAAATCAAGAACAGGAGGTGGCTTTATGTGGTTTCATATATTGTTGCCCACACGGTGGATTTTTATTACTGATGTCAGAATAGTTTAGGACACTTCGTGTTTTCAAATGAGATCAATAGACAGAACATACTGGCACAGTCTAGGAATGGTGCTTTCAAAATAAATGTCCTGATTAATATTGTTTCAGCTGAAAGATGGAGTGACACTAAAGTCAGATGTTGTATCCTTCTATTCTTTGATATATTGAAGACTGGGAAGAGGCTGGAAGAGAATAAGTTGAGGCAGTGGTGAGCCTTTTAGCTTTGCTTTCTTGCTGTTTAATGACATTGACTTCAGAGGTGTTGCTCAAGAGAATGTTTGCATTTTCAGATGGGAGAGGCTGTGTCTCCTGTGACATCATTGCCACTGAAAGCAAGTCAGTTATGCAACACCTTTTTAAAAGCCCTTAAAGAAAAAAAATCCCTCTTGGAAATTTAACTGAGAGTTTGATTTATACATCAGAGAGCAAAAAAAATATTAACCTTTCAGTGTCTTTTTTCTGCCCCAAGCTGTATTTGGTTTAATTGATTGCCTCATTGTGTGTTCTGTGAGTAGCTGGCAATCTCTTGCTCCTGTACCCAGCTGAAGGAAAGAATTTAAGCCTACATGTGTCAGACAAGCCAACCAGTGCTTGTTTGAGCCTCTTGTGTACAGCTCACATCAACTAAGATAATCTCTCTAATGTGATGGAAATTACTTCACCTGACAAAATCTGCTTTTGGCAAGGTTACCAGAATGAAAAGTGACTGACTGTGAAAAAATGAATAGGAGCTGAGGCCATATGTCTCCAAATAGTTTAAGGAACTCACACTGTAAAGAATGCAAAGGATGGACTGCATGAGGGGTCAGGAAGATGAAGCCAGGCAATTTTAGGTCAGCCCTGTGCTGATTTCAGGGGTAGGCTCATACCAAAGAGATCAGCTGGAAGCAATACCTGCCTGATCTCAAGCACTGTGCTTTTCCCCAGCACTCAGGAGTCCAGAACTCAATGGAAGTGTGTGGTTCTTTGATGCAGCAGCACCAACAGAGCTGGTCAAAACCAGTGCCACTGTGGAAAGCTCTCCCTATCTGCTCTCATAAAAACAGTTTGTGAATTCTGGCTGGTCTCAAAATTTAAAAATAAAAAATGGAAAGAATAAAAAGAGAAATGGCTTAATGCTTCAGACTTAAATAAACAAAATTATATCTAAATGCCAAGTACATCCCTATTGAGATGCAAGTATTAGACCTGAGCAAAATGAGGAATTTTCTGCTTTCTCCAAGGACTGCACAGATCATTTTAGTTCCTAATGCTGGCTGGAAAAGCTTTGATAATAACAGGAATCATGGAATTAAGGATTGGTTTTGGTTGGAAAGGACCTTTAAAGGTCATCTAGACTAATTCCTCTGTGATGAACATGATGGTATAATCTGTCTGTTGTTTGCTGTTGAAGCACTTGAAAGCCCTGAAAGGTACAAGTTATTCCTGCTCATACTACCTTTTGGCTGTCCAGAATATGCAATGTTCAAAGTTCCAAGTAGCAAGAGAAAAGAACTGAGGAATTATTTCCCCCCCGGCTCTGGAATGATTGTGAAAAGCTCCAAGGCTTATTTAATTCCTTTTGTTCTAATCAAGACGAATCAAGTTCCATAAGACAATTAATATATGCATTTTTGGGGATATTTTATTTCCATTTATACCTGAGAAGTCAACATATGTGATGATGGTTTAATGGTTTGATGAATGGGGAAATGTATAGTTCAATACTTGGCTTTGCAAATCCTATATATTTAATCTCTTGCTGAGTAATTATTTAGTTATCTAATTGCTGAGTAGGTATGTGAATCAGGAGAATCCCAGGTTGTACGTATTTTATATCTATGTAGTATTTTTGGAGGTAGATGTATAAACCCTCTGAAATTCTGAGAATACTTGTGACTTCTCCAGATGAGGCAGCAAGCCCAGCTCAGTCACCATTCTCCCAGCAGAACTTGGCCTCAGTGGCAGGACAAAAGCACTAACAGCTTCTGGCTGATTCAAGTCACAAACAAATTTCCTGCTGAAATCTGTCTTCTGCATTCTGGATGGACATTCCAGTAGAAGCAGCATGCAGCAAATGGCAACAATTCTTGAGAGAGTGCCTTTATCTTGGGATTATAGAATTAGATATTCATTCATTTGACTCAATCACCCCCTCCCCCTTTTTTGAGTTGTGGCTAAGAAGGGCAGACAGGAAAGTGATTTTCATCTGATGCTACAAATGCAGAAGTGTGACCCTTAAAAAGCCATAGCAAGAACTGCTCTTAGTCCAGCACTGAGGTCCATCTTGTCCAAAATCCTTCCAACAGCTCCAAGTAGGGACAGTAAAACAGGGAATACCATAAATGTATTATGTGTAGAGTGATTCTTCTCTGCTTCCTGTTTCTGCCTGTCAGTGGTTTGGGGATGGAGGAAGATAGATGATGTTTTTGACACCTTTGAGAAAGGAAATGTGATGTTGACCTACTTCTTGTAATAAGGACTTTGTATTTTCAACTTGCTTGCAGTTTTGTTGAAAAGTTCAAAGGTTAAAAGTGTATAGAATATTGAAGGTTAGAGCACTGATCTTGAATAAAGAGAAATGAATCCTGCATCTCTACTGATTGGTAAAACAATAGTGTCATGCCTCCTGTTGGCACTGTTAAAAACAAAACAAATAATCCCTCCCATCTCCAAAAGCAGAGTGCATAATTCCTAGTGTTTATATTTTATGTCTGATACCTCTAAGTTCCCTTATTAATATGCTGATATAAGTGAATAATAGATATTCTTTTAAGTCTTCTATAGCTATGAGTGGCTACACATGTGGGTTCTGGATCTTATTTTGCAGACAATTTTTGACATAGTTCAACCAGAATCACCTGTTTTACTGTCCAATTCTCTGGACTTGTTTCTGTAACACTTGCATGATTTTTCCAATAAGATGCTGAGAACTCCCTGATTCTCTCAGTGTATTTGAATGTAGCATAAATTGGTTACACTTATCACATATTAGGAATTGCATAATGTTTTGTAGACCTAGGACAATAACTGTGCTAATATTATCTATTAATCTTTCTGCAGTAGCTCCAAAGTACATGCATAGAAGACCAGAGCTTTTTCCCTGCTACATACTGCAAAAATTTAGTGAAAACTGCAAATCTGATTTTTTAAAGTACAAACAATATTTAGCATTTGCCTTCTTGTGGCTGCATCATGTTTTAAACTGCAAAGGAATACATTTTCAAGTATTTTAATGCTGTCTTATTATTTCCTATTTCTAGATCTCTTTCTTCAGGGCTTTTTCATCTTTTTGCTGTCTGACACAATTACTACTGTTTCATTTTAAAGATGAAAATAGTGGGATCACAAGTATCCGTACTTTTTCTGGAGCAGTGCTATTGGATGCTAATTTTTGTTTGCTTACCAAATAGATGCAGACTGGCACATTTTGTGCATTCTACTTTTGTTTTTACTTTGATCCCGAGACTCAGTCCTGCTCAGGAGTTTTATCTTCCTTGCTCCTTTGTTGTTTCTTGCACTGAATGGATTTTCAGGTTGTAGAAGAAGAGGCATGGAAAGATGTTGTTGAACATGTGTGATATAGAGCATCTGTCATTCTTTTCAGTTCTGCTTCTGTCCTCCTTTATAAAGTAAAGGCTTGTGATGAACACACAAGATCAGTAAACAAGCACACATGTAAAAATACGCATTTTTGTTACTTTTCAAGTATTAAGTACAAATGAAGCTGATGTGACATGATTATCTGAATTTCAGTCTGAGTAATCAACAATTTGTCAAATGTTTACACTGGATTGAAATTAAAGTATCATCTGCCCTACAAAGGCATGAAAGAATGCATATTTTTGTAAAGGAACCGTAAAGTAGGTGTGAATCAAAGGGACTTCACAGCATTATATTTCTGTTTGATAGTGCTACAGCAGCAAACAGTAAAACCAGCAGGTGGATATAAGTATCAGTCTGATTTTCTGACGTTGTAATCCTGAAAAATTAAACCATCAAACAGAGAGAAATTTTTCATGAGATTTCTATATCTCTATAAACAGCTCTTAAATTAACACAATTAATAGTTCAGATCAGCAATTTAATGCAACAGAAATATCCAGATCAAAGTAATTCACTATAGTCTAGATGAAACACCTGAATAATAGTGGGGAGCGGTGCATCTACCTTGTCTGCTCACTTGCTAAACAAATTGATATTCAGATTTCTTACGGTGTACTTGGACTAGCAGGAATGTGGGTTTTATTTATTTATGTTAAGTCTATTACAAATCTGCTAATTTTTTTAAGCATGCAGAAAGCAATGCTATCACCTTTGAAACGTTAAAAGGTACAGGCCCGTTCACTGTAAGGGAATAAGCTCTTGAGGTGTGCACAAAACAACGATGCAGCCTTGTGAGCTGTTAGGGAGGGAGAGGGAATACGAGCCGTGGTGCTTTGCTGAGCTTTTCCTTTCTCTGCAACATCCATCCCTCAGAGCAGAGGCTGCTCTCTTTGAGGTGAGGGAGGAAAGGTGACTTGGCCACTTGCCTGAGCTGACACAGCACAATTAGCCCAGCTAATGAACTGTCACAGGATGACAAACTCGATATGTAATGGCCACAGCAATTGCTGAGGCTTTTCCAGCAGGTTAATTGCTGAAAGATCCTGGCTTTTGGAACGTTCCTTGGCCACAGCAGTGAGATGTGGCCAGACACTGATTCCTGTCCCATGTATTGTGTCTGTCAACACTTCTGCCCTGGAGAAAGCAAAGCCCTCCTGGCAGGGCCAGCTCAAAGCTGAACATCTCAGCATCCTCTGGGAGCTGTGGGGGCTGTCAGCTCCTGCTGCCTTTGACACCAAAGGAGAGCAGTGCCTGGCACCGCTCTCCAGCTGCCAACAGTGCCCTGATGTGATCCTGGCCGAGCAAATCCAGGGTCAGGAGGGCTCCCAGGAATGGTGTGCAGCCTCAGTTCCTGGGACTGAGGAGCCCATGGATGTGTCTTACAGGTTGCTGAGTGAAATGTGATGCCCTAATGTTGTGCTGGTGTGAAGGAAATCGTTATTGCTCGTGTCACAGGGATCTCACACTCAGCTGCCTGAAAAGGATTTTGAGAAAAGACGATCTCTGATGGTGAGATGAAAATTCAAAGCATCCCTCCAGCTGGAATTTCTATTAATCAAAATAAAAGAAGTTATTCTGGAAAAAAAGCCCAAAAACATCAATATACTCCATTTTAATCACATACTAAGCAAAGGTTAGATAGAGATTTGTTTTGAATATGGAATTCTCAACTAAGGTATCTTTTCTCCACCTAGTAATAAAAAACATGTTTTGCCAGAGGTTTAGGGGTTTAACTCCTCCTTTGGAGTAGTCATTTTTAAGCAAATTGACTTAATCTAAGTGGTGACAAATATTAATGGCATATGCAGATATTTTAAAGAAATAAAAATCAAATCCTCCTTTGAAAATTGCAAAATCAGTGGAGATTAATTAATAAGAATCAATCTGGCCTAGTGAATCTTCAGGGAATAAGTATTCAAAAAGAATATCCCAATAACCTTAAGTTAAATAGATCTTGGCGCAAAATTAAATTTTAATTTTGTGATAAATTTTATTATATTCTTGGTCCTGAACTGAAATGAACAATTAAAAAAAATACTTTTTACCAAATAAATTTAAACTATTGAAAGGGACCAATTAAAATATTTTTGCATGATAAGAGCAAAATATTTAATTATGTTTTTTTCTTTTCAAGACTTTTATTCTTTTAAAAAAGTAATTTGTTTATGTGTAAATAATTAAAAAAGAAAAATGAAAATGTAGGTTTTTAAAGTGCTCCTTTTATCTTCTGAATACAATTTCTACAGGATTAACATTAAATTATGAATAGATATTTTGTTAAAATAACAACCTTTTTGATCAATTTTTTAAAAAGCTTTTAGAGGTTTCATGCCTGTATTTTATTACATAAACCAGCCAGGTCTGAACTCTGGTTTAGAGCGTTTATTTTTGTTTATAGAATCTATCAAAAAACTGCCCATAAATTCACATTTTTTGAAGCATGACAATTATTTCAGGAACGTTGACCTCAGAGATAACAGGCCAAGTTTTCTGCTGATGTCAACTGATGTCACTTCACAAAAGACAAAGCCTCTGACCCAGAGTTGATTAGGGCTCTGTATCCTGGAATTTCAAAGAAATGCTAGTGGGTGTTCTGATGAAACCTCTTTATTCCTTGAGAGCTGGTTGTAGTTCATATAAGTATACACTCTAGTCAAAAAAATGAAGTGACAGATTAGGCACAGAAGGGCTGTTGCAGCAATAAATGTCACAGGCTCCCTTCTCTGTGCTGCTGCAGAGGGTCCCTGCCCGTGTTCCATGGAGCCCTTGGTCTGGGGACAGCCAGCAGGACACAGGGAGCTGCCTCTCCTGCTTTCAGCCTGGCAAAAGACATTAAAATATAAATAAATTCCTCCCCCTTTGCCTCTAAGCAATTGCGGCAGTTGTCATGGGCTTATTATGCATATAATGTCCATGAGCTTGTGTGCCAGCAGTGCTGGCTGGAAAATCTGAGCAGTTCTGTACTTTCAGGACACTTTTGTTTATGCTGATGAGGTTTCACTTTCTAACACTGGAATCCCGCACTGAAATTGCTGTGTATTGCTGTCAGGTAACTCAAATTTCTTAATGAAAATTAAGATCCATTAAATCCCCTGATTTCATTCTGCAATAAGGCTGCAAGAGGCTTGATTTATAAAGGAGCATTTTTTCCCCTGTGGAAGACTTTGTCAGCAGTTTTAAGGGCGCCTATAAACACAAAATGGATCTTTACCTAATGAGTTACCTTCCTCCTTGTCCTTTGTTTTCTGCATTGACTGTCTAACTTTTAAAGAAGTTGTTTCTACCACTGTGTTAACATTTGTCATATCAGATTGGTAAGGCAACAGTTATCTGAGATTTGTTATTGCTAAAGATGATGTTACCAATATTTTTTTTACTTTTGAGAGTTTTCTCCCAGTTTGCCTGCCCTGAGCGATACCAGGAAAATAAAAGGGTGTGTTGGGTAAGTAAAGTAAAATCTTTAATAGAAAATATGATTCTTCATGGTCCTCTCCACACATGAACTTTACCAGTCTCAGTATCTAGAAAAGATGGGTGTTCAAATGTACACATTTAAGGTTCCAGTGGACCTTAAATAAAGATTATCATCAGTGGAGCTCTGCTCTCAACATGTGCAGTTTCCATATACAAATGTGGGCAGAGCCAATTGTTTTTATTTTATCCATTTCCTCTGTATTGAGGAACTTGACATTATCTTCTGTATTTGCATCTTCCCTGCTGTTGTTAGCAGGGTTCTGTGGGCACTGGATGCTGTGAATCATTAGTTGACCTACTTTTTATCAGCATTTATCTGGTGCCTTCTGGCTCCTTTAGAATATGAACTTCCCTCTCTCTCAGTGCTTAGTTTCCAAAGATGTTTTCCTCCAAAATATTAATGGGAACCAGAGGGACAACAACATCAAAGTCAGCATATATTTATTTCTTTGTTTTTCTACTTGTACTTGCCCTAAGGTAGTATTTCAAAATGAGGAGTTGATAATTATAAGAGATGTTATAAGGAGAATATCATAAGATGAGTTACTGGGAAATGGAAGTGCTTTGTGGTTTTATTGATGTCTTCATGGAGAGAATCACCAGTACAGACCTAGGGCTCAGGTTATGTTGACTCTGTAGTCTTAGGGCTGATGGATAAGAGGCCAGTCTTTGTAAGTTGCTGATATTTGAAAAAGCTTCAGCTCTGCAATAAATAATTCTGTTGTTATAATCTGTTAATATTGTTAGCAAAGCTCATGTGTCTCTGTCCAACGCATCCCATCACAAGAACTTGCTATCAGCATTTCTTACCTTTTTTAAACTTGTCACTCTGTATGAAAATTGCATTGTCAGGTATCTGCCCAAGGCTGTATTTTTTCTGTGTCAGCCAGAATGATTCAGCTATTTTAGGGAATGAATTTAGTAGAAAATATGTTTTCTTTTCCTTGGATATAGATTGAGACCTGCTAGGACCTATATATTTAAGTAGGCACTAGAAACTTAGCTAAAGTGTTCCTCTGATGGCCAAGAAGCACCTTATACTGACTTCATCAGAGAAAAAAATTGTTTAATTTTGTTGAATTATGACACTAGTGGGGAAAATAAAATTGGTGCATACTAGTGTTCAAGTAGACTACACAGACCTTGTTCCAGCCCAAAGCACCAGGAGCAGGGGACATGGTTCCCCTGCTTTATGTAATGTGAAATGAGGTGTCAGTGGGAGAAAATAATGGAAAGAGACTTGGTTATGGGGAAGATAGTAAAACTGGAAGCTGGTGAGAGAGAATAATTGTACCTAGAAAACACAGATCAGAGAAACGGACAGGAAATTGCTGGATGGAGAAACTAGAATGGAATGAGGCAGGAAGCTGAGAATGGAGAAAAGGGAGTAGAAAACAGAGTTTAAGCATGAATTATGAGGAATCTCATCACAAACTTCAGAATAACTCACACTGAGTTGTTTTGATGCTGGATCAAGGTTCTGCCACTCAGCTGTGTCTTGTGCCACACTCCACATCCCCAGTGTAGCAACTTCCATGCTTGGTTACCCCTTGGCCACCTTTCCCTGGCAGCAGATTCTGCCAAAGGCATTCTCTTGTGCCCTCCATGCTCTAGCAGGGAGCTGAGTTGTCACAGCTGAGTCCCTGCCCTCCTGGAGGGCCAGGCTGGCCTGGTGTCCCTGGATGTTGGGAGGGCAGTGCCTGGCAGCTGCAGCCTGTCCCTGTCTGTCTGCAGCCTGTCCCCGTCTGTCTGTCTGCAACGTCCCCTTCTCCATCCTTTCCTGTCCCTGTCTGTGCTGCCCCCAGAGAGCCAGCCAGGCTGAGCCAGGGCAGAGTGAGGAGCCTTTGTGCTTAATTCAGCAATGCACTCCTGAGCCTCCCCTGCTCTGGGGAAAAGGCTTGGCAGCAGCCTCCAGCAGGCTGGATGTGATGACCTGAGCCAGGTCTCTCTAGACTTTATTTATTGTGCCTTGGCCAAACCTCAGAGTGAGTCTTGGACCCTTCATGTCCTCATGGGCTTTTCCGTGGCCCTCAGCACTGCTGTTTCTGAATAGCCAAGCAAAAGGAAGTCAAAATGAGGTTATGCTCTGGCCACTTTGGGGATGGCATTGCCAAACTCATGTGTGCTTGACTTTATAACCCCAAAGCACTTGCAGCATAGAGGGATTTTCCTTGTTCTCTGCCTAGAGCTAAAGTGGGCTCATATTGATAAATCTCCATAAAAACAGGGAACCAAGTTTGTAGAAGTCCTCTTGGGGCCTGGTTTTATAGTACATATGGTACTTACAATAAGACAATGTTGACTGAACAGAAAGTTTCACCAAGTATGTGATTATCTTGGGTACATAATTAATATGACTAGAAACTTACTACACACCAATGAACAGTTATAGTTCCCATACTACAAATATTTTAAAATGCATTTTTGTACTTTATCCATGAGCAGAATACTGTGGTAAAAAAAATAAGCAATTAATTCTAAATTTGTATGAATTCAAATGTGAATGAACCAAAGATTGGCAAATCATAACCAAAATATATTTTAATTATTCCCTCCAGGAAGATTAAAAATCACTGGCATACACCTAGATTTGCTGTTGTAAAGGGGTGTTTTATTAGGGTGTTTATTAGGGTTTTGGAGGGGATTTTTTATTATTTGTATTTCTGGCTAAAGATTTCAGTGGAGATCTGTTACAGTTTGTGCTACTCTAGAGACAAGTAGTGTTCTAATAAACCAATCAACTATTTAGAATTTAGCAGTTCTCTGCATCTTCATCTCAAAACTACCTCTGTCTACAAAGCAGTGGTGTATTATTAATTAAAATTTGATGATATTTAAAAACACCACTAGTTGCCAGAGAAACTTAATTCCTCCTCAGTAAGACTGATTCTATTAGAGGAGAAAAGATGAAGAACTTGGAGGCAGACATTCTCCCAAGGAAACACGCTCTTGGCAGTTCAGTAACAAGATTTCTTCTCTATTAAAAGAAGAAAAAAATAACAAGGCAGGGAGTAGGGAAGAGGGAACGAGGCACAGGAGCTGTGTAAATAAACTTGCATTGGGTTCAGTGGTGAGATTGCACCAGTGTAGGCCAGCAGCTGCCTCCTGAGCTCAGCCAGGGAACGTGGCACAGAGCTCTGCTCTCGCCTGCCTCCCTCCAGGCAGGGACACCCCACCCTCCACAGTCACTGCTGCATTGCTGCTCCTTTGACACTGATGGACCCTGGCTGTGCTCATCTGGAACTTTGCTGGGCTCCTAAATTCCATATTCCCCTCATGTGCTCTATTTTAGATGAGCCTGCAGAATGTCACCACTGTGGGAGTGAGGGCACTGTCCTTACAGCTCAGCTCCTGGAAAGGGAGCGTGACTGCTGCAGAGCTGGCTGATCAAAAGGGAGCCCTGACAAGCCTCTTTGGGGATGCAAAAAAGAAAAATCCTTACAAGTCTGTCTTTAGGTAGTTTAGAAATGCATGTTCCAGGGGAGAGGCAATGAAATGGAAGTTTAATTCTGTGTTTATTCACATCCTTTAAAGGTTTGTAATAAGCATTGATCAGCTCTTCTGGAAAAATAAAAAGCATAAAATGTAAAACAGTCTTTCTAGAGGAATATGCTTTCACAAAACACCTTGAATTAAGCTCAAGATGAAAAATAATCTTCAAAAGTCTTATGGAAATGGCACAGGGAGAAGCTTTTTGTGCTGCAAAAGAGGAAGGTCTTGCATGGCTCTTATATTAGCCTAAACTAATTTATTAAAAGTTTTCCTTTGGTTATATTATTATTTAAATTATACGTTTTATTTGTAAAATATGTCCTGTCACTGAATCTGAATCTTAGGACATTTGCCTGCATTAATGAAGTCTCAAGACAGCCTTAAAGCCTTAAAACTGATATTTTCTCTTTCAGCAGGATCCCCTGTTGCTGTGTTTGTGCATGTTATAGCATAACTGAGCTCTAATTTTCGGACATCACACCAGCAGTACTGTACTACAAATCATTGTCATCAATAGCATCCAGAACAATGATTTGTAAATCACTCTTGAGATAAATATTTTAGATTACCATTTTGGCACAGAAGAAAGTGAATTACCTTCATCTCAGACAAAGAAAGATGTAAAACTTACACCAGACTTTTATCATGTAGAAATTGATGCTGACGGAGAGATTAGTAGCAGATGTGTTGATGTGGCAGAAATTTGGGAAATCCCAGAAAATAGATGCTTAAATACCCTTAAACTCTAGACCTGGGATGTTGCTTCAGCCATGTGAAGCTTCTACCAATCTGAAATGCAGGTGAAGTAAATCATGGCTCTGACACTGAATGTCACCAAAGACTGGGAGCTCAGGAGCAGTTCATTGTTCTCATGGTCAGACTTCCCATTTCCTTTATCTTCTGTTTCATCATGTTGTTTTGTATCATTTTTGTTTTGAGACTTCATTTTTCTTCCAAAAAACGGTGTATTTTATAGCATGTTGATCAAATATTTGTAGCAAAATCTAATTTTTAGTCATACCAAGATCTTATTTTTTTATGTTTCTCTGGGAAAAAATAGTAAAAAAATAGGTGGGAAAAAAATTCAGTTGTTAGTTCTGAAATTTCTCTCCTCTTCCTGCATGAGTCGTCTTTTTATGACCATTCATAACTTCATCTGCTGTCACCATGTTCTGTTTTCTATCTTCCTGGAACAGTTCAATTCATCTAAACAGCTCATTTTATCACTGCTTGCTTTCCCTTAGCCAGTGCAGTACATTTACAATACATTTTTGACATATTCTGATATATGTTGGTGTCCCATTTTTTACCATAATTGTCAGTCAAAAGGATGTCAAAGGGATATTAAAATCACTAAAGAAATACTCCCTAACTCAACTGAGAGTTTCTTGGGAATACCCTGAGTGACCAAAATGAGTGACCAGTTCTAGTTTTTCAACTGTGTGAGCATGGAGTTGTCCTCCAGTGATTTCAGATGAACCATTTCCATGGGAAAAATTAAATTATGTTACTGTCACAAAGTGCCCTGATGTGTCAGAGCAGAACTCAGTTAAGGGATAAGCAAGGTATGAGATGCTCCCATGAAGGAGAAAGGAAACATCTCTGCTGAGCTGCTCCTTTGAAAGACTTGGCAATTTCTGTGATTCCCATAAATAACTATTTTCTACCTGAGATCTCATTCAGACCATGTGCCTATCTGATCTTACATTGGCTACTGTGTTAAAAGTTTCAATCAAATATGATGTCTTTAAGCACAAAAGTAAATTCTGGAATGATTTTCTCACTTTGTTGCTTGAGGCAAAGATGTACATAAACTTAGAACATGTGTTTTGGCTATTCTGATAACACTAAAAATTGTTGAGTCTTTTCATAAGAGACTTTTCCCTTAATGTTAGTCAAGTGCAGTAGAATTAGATGAATAACTTTAATACATATTTTGGAAATATTAGAAATTATGGAGTCTGGCATTCTAAGTTTAATTCTGTATGAAAAACACAATGAGTTATTTTTAATCTCTGTGAAAAAGATTGTTATTTATTAGCCAAATGTTAAATAAATATCAAAGTTATTAAAGCTCTCCTTCTAAAATTGCTGTTCCTAAAAAATCAACACTTGAGAAATATCAAACTGTGAGACTCTGTATTTCAGCTTACCTGTAGATATGATTTCTTGATAATTTTAGAGTGGATACAACAGAGTGCCTAGAATAAAGAAAATTTGAGTTTGTGGTCTTTTCTAAAGCTCTTAAGGTGACTGGTGATGGTAGCTGGGATGAAGGCTCTGCTCTGCTGCCTTGCCTTGTTCAGAAGGGTTAAGTTACTGAGGGTCAGTCCCTGACCCTCATCCATGGCTTTGAAAAGGAGAGGCAGTGGCAGCTCTGCAGTTTGAACACATTAGAGGTGAAAAGAAAATTAAATATGTCAGCAAGGAGGGCATAATTATCTTGTGGGGGAGTCACTATGAGAAGGAAATGACAGCCCAGAAGAAATGCCAGGTTTATCTTAGCCCCAGTGCTATGAGCATTCCTGATCAATGGCTGCGTGTTTCCCTAATACTGCACGTCAGCATGCTGGTGCATGCTCACAGCTTGTTCTCTTGTAAAGTTAAAGTTAGTTAAAGACAATATGTGTCACTAAATGAACCTTTCGTGTTCCTTACTCTACTTCTGCTTAGGAAACAACCAAGCAATTAAATGTAGTAGTTTTGGTGATTTTTTTATAGGCTGCATCCAATGCAAGATATCTATTGTTACAAGGAAAAAATATCTACTGTAAGAAAAGCTGACATGAAAAAAAAAATTGAAATAATGTCACCTGAAATGTGTGAGTTACTTGTAAGGCCTTACAGTCTGATGCTGTCCATTTCTATCATCAAACTTCTTTATAGTTCAGGGTGCAGAGCACACCACTATGGATTTTTACCCCCTGTGCTTGAAACAAACCAACTTGCACTCTAAAATAGTCACATTAGCAGTTCTATTAAGCTAGCTTGGGTGGCTTAGCATAACATTGAACTGTTTTACTGCATGCTTTTGTGGAATTAATGTATTTTTCATGTTAAAAAAAAAGTAGAGATGATCATTATGAAACAAACAAATATTTTAAAAGGTAAGGTAAAAAGAGAAATATTGAAAAAAATAAAATTGGAAAACTTTATTTTCATTCATTAAAGTAACAAGCTCATCTAATTTCGAACAGCTGAGATGCTTACAGAAGAGTAACCTTCCAATTTGGGCACCTGTGCTAGAAATAATGCAATAAATGAACCTTAGTATTATTGATAATCAATGCAACTTTGAGCAGCATGGCTCAGAAATGATCAGACCACTTATTTTCAATTAGATGTAATATGGAAAATATCATGAAAGAAGAAGGAAGATGTAATTAGGCAGCCTGGGATGCTTTGTTCATCTGTCATATTTTCAAACTGAATTATTACAGAATTACTTGCTTTTGTCTAGTATGTGCTTTGAAGTCTATTATTTTGAGTGAGAAAATAATTCTTCTGGGTGAAGATAAGCTTTAGAGAGCTGTCCATGCCAGTGTGGGTTGGACACAGGAGGTATACACTGATTGAAACCTTTTGGGAGCTTCCTTTGCTTCACAGAACTTGTGTATGGCTGGGTGATGGATCCCACCTCAGCCATCAAGGTCAGGCTCCAGACTAGTACCAGAAACATGGGAATATTCACTCTGTGCTGCATCACTCACCTTAGAAACCCTAAAGGGTAATCTAGGGGTAAGCCCCTTTACTGCTTCTCCCTAGAAAGTGGTGCCCAAACCCCCATGTGGCTGATATGGGCACACCCTGAGTTTTATTCTCAGCAGGCAGCCCTAGCACTCCCAGAAAACAGATTTCCTTGGTGCTTCCTCTGGAGCAAACACGAGCTCTTTGAGTTGAATGAAAAAGATTAAAAGATTTAAAGATATAAAGGTAAACATGAGGAGCATGGAGAAGCTTTGGAGGGTTGGAATCCTCCCAGGGGATGAAGCTGAGGACTGTTCTCTCCTCTGTCTTCAAAATCAGAAGTAAAACATAAATGAGCTCTTTGGATATTTGGGCACTGAAGTCCTGATTCTTGCACAATAGAGTTACAGTGTTGTGACACTGGGAGCTGGGATGATTTGAGGATGTTTGGGTTTCTCCAGGGTCAGGAATGATTGTCAAGTTCCAATGGATTCCAAAGCAATGCCCAGAGTCCTGCAGTTGTAGAGAGACAAGCATTGAGAACAAGCAATACATGATTTTATTAAGTAGTGCTGCTCTTGAGAACTGACTTAATTCCAGATGCATTTGATCTTGCCACCAATATGATCAAAGACAGTTGACCTTTTTTGACTTCTTACGGAGGAGAAGAGCCTCTGGATTCAGCTGGGCAGGTAAGCTGATGATATTTTAGAAGAAGTCTGTATTTCAAATCCTAGAGTGTTCTAAAAAAAAAAAGTCTGAAGATCTAATAGCAGCAATTTTTTTTCCCTAAAAATACAAGTGCCCTGCAAAAGAACTTTTCAAAGAGCACTTCCCCTTGGTGTTTTCAGAGCAAGGTTGGACAAATGAGGTGTGAATAGTAGGGAGCCAATGTTTTTGAATGGATAACCCTTACATAAACACTGTAAAGTTTAGATGTATATTGGTAGGTTCTCACAAGTCACCCAAACAAATGTGGCCTAGTTCTGCAGTCTCTAATCACTGGAACCAACAGCAGTTTCTCAAAAATAAGGTTGGAACATAAAATCTTTCCAATACAAACCCACGTCTTTCCCAGCTCAAAAGGATTTGATTCTAGCATTCTAAACTAAAACACCTGAGTTTGTCTAGTGGAGTGTTGTGCAATGAAATTCAAGGTATTTAAGGAATGAAAAAGGTTGTCAGACTCTGGCTGGTACTCGATGATCATGGTTATTGAAGCCATGGGTATCTCACAGGAAATGTTGAGATCATCTGGTAGTACCATTCTGCCATTAACGTAAAAAAAACCCCAAAAATACCCAACAAAACAAAAAGTAATGTCTTATTGACATTTCATTTTCAAGATAAAAAATAGAGACAGACAGTGTGTGGGTGTTTGCATGTGTGAGAGATTGATCTTTCAGATGCTCTGAAGTTCATATAATTTCCACAAAAATATTACTCAGTGGCCTGCAGCCACTGCTGGAACTTAAAACGGCAGAAGTCCATTCACACAGTAATTGCAGTCTGCTCACTGCTGGCTGCCCAAGCCATTGATAAGTTGTAAGCCCAGTGATTGTGTGATTGAAACATGGGTCAGCATGTAGGAATTAAAAACCCATGTTTTTTCCCATTTATATCCAGGACCAACAGAGTGTTATGTTCTAAAGTCAGAAATAAACCACATTTGTAATGCATGAAAATATCACACTGTGACAGTTCTGCTGTTGTTTGGTACAGTTGTGTGAGTCCTACAGACAGCAGTTTTTTTTACTATTCAGGAAATCCTCTTCTATTAATACACTAAACACAGAAATGAGGAACATATTATTTGTACAATGGTTTTAGACTAATTTGTAAGGAAACTTTCAAAATGAAGCTTATAAACTGTCACCACCTCCTCCAAAAAAGAGTTGCTCTATATTTATATCTTCATAAATGAGAACAGACTTTGACACAGGGAATCTGTGTCATTGAAGTGCTGAGAAATTGTCAGAATACTTTTGCTGATTCAGGCCTCTTTTAAAATGGTTTGCTGTCCCTATGCAAAACATTATGCATAAAATATTAGAGCTTAAAATTTTAGTGTTTTTTATACTATCTTTTAAACTGAAAAAAATCCTTTCTAAATTCTCTTGACTTCCCTGTGTGTAGGTACAGTACACAGATCTCCCAAAGGTACTGTTCTTTGGCATGTTTGTATATGATGCCACTGTCAGTGATGCACAGGGTCCCAACCATCACTTTCAGCTGCCTCACTCTGGCAGTCAGAAGCAGCACAGCATTGCAATCTGCACCTCTTTTATAGAAATTATCTTTTTCCCGTGTTTTTCTCCTTGCATAGATTGCTCTTGTAGCATTCCCTACCCTCAGTGGAATTTTCATGAGACTAAGCTGAATTTTTATCTTAGCTGTGCAAGCGATTTTACTGGGTATCCTCCTGATTTCTATTTCTGGATTAACAGAGCTGTAAGCTACTTAAATAACTGTTGGAGAAGTAAGGATACAGGTCTTGTGGCAGTGCTGGATAGGGCTGAATGTGATGTTTCCTCTTTCATAGCATCCAGTCTGTCATCTCACTCTGAATGTTTCAGATATTTTCCTACAGCAAGGCTGAAAGAAAAATAAATGTGGGAAAGGGAGTGGTGGTGGAAGAAAGGAAATGGGCAATCAGATAACTTATAACATGTTACTCAAAATACACTTAATTTCAAATAAAAAAATCCTTCTTATGTTTTTATTGCACCTGAAGAAAATCGCTGTATTGAATAGAATGTTTTGCAGATTGAGCAAAGATACTTTTGGTTTTGGTTGTGTAACACTGACTTTTGTAAAGAAAAAGAATTTTATTCATTGCAATACTCCAAATGATTAGAAATCAATATCCAGTGATTCAATTACTTCCTGTCCATCTGGAACCAAGCAGATATACAACAGCTGAATTTTTATGACTAAGAAAAATAGATTTGACAGTCTTCAGGAATATAAACTTGTATATATCTAGAGACAATAAAATGGCCTCTGATATTATTCATAGTGCACTTTGCTGTGTGAAGTGAGTATTACAATGTAGCTTTTGATAATCGAATCCAAGGAATTATGAAAAGAAAAACCCAGAATATGAAGCAACAAAAATAAGGTAACTGGCTGTGAATTTATGGGTTAAACTCATGGGTTAATATCATCTAAGATATTTACCCTTACCGAATGTTCCTTTGAATTTAAATGTCACTGATAACTAGGCAACTTTCTTATTTCCAATAAATGGACAAGGGATCTTGAGATCTATAATAAAAAACTGCAGTCAGAATTACAGTTATTCATGTACATTTTTCTGTGTGGCTTCTCTGCATGTTCATGGGTAGTAAATCATATGCCAGCTCTTGGCAGAAACAGTTTTACCTGCTCTCTTCTAAGCTAATCTCTTGATGCTTTTTTATTTTCTCCTCCCACCAAATCTTTGCTTTAAATATTATCCTACATGTAGATGAAGAATGTAGATAACTGTGTTATAAGGGGCATGTACAACGTAGGATGCATCAGCAGAGGAGTGTAAGTGGGCTTTTGTTCAAAGCTAAAAAATGGCAGTGTGCTTTTGTCTGTAGACCTGCTGTTAAGATTTTAAGATACTGTTGACATATTGTCAGCCTGATTTTTGAATTTGGTTGAAAATACATCAGAAGAACTTACTTGCTACATATGGTGGTTCCTGACTTACAGTGTGGAATGATTTAATTTCCTTACAGACTTAGAGCTGAGGTCAATATAAACAAAGATCTTTATCTGTTGATCATCCTCTATTTCTGCTGCTCCTTTTGGTATCTTTTAACCAGCTCCCACAGCTGTGGTCAAAGGTGCTGGCCAACATCAGGCCAAAGAGTTACATCACAAGAAGCTGACAATCAAAATATTAGGTGGATGTACTTGTGTTCATGACACACCTATTCCTAGCAAACTGTGTAAGAATTTTCTTTTTCCAGACCCTGGAGCTATGTGAAAGATGTCAAATTAAATGCTATAGGCCGTAGCCCTCCCTTTTGCATGTGAGTGATTTTGTTCTCAAAGTTGTGCAATCTGGTATTTCAGCTCTCTGTTTATCTCCAAAATTAATAGCAGGTAAATTTATTCACTTGGTGGCAGATGGCTAGCTATCATAATTTCTTTTTTTTATTATAATTAGTTGCTTCTCTCAAATTTGCTTTTTCTTAGTTTCAATCTATTTGGTCTTTTAATATTAGTATGAAGAACTTATAATATTGTTCTGTCCAGCAAAGTGTTTTGCTTTCCTTTGCCACATACCAGGACACATCCATTTATAGAAAGAGAAAATTGCTTTCATGTTTCCTGTTTTATTTTGTAGGTTTCTGAATTGCTTAAATATATCCTAGAATGAAATGTCACTGTATATCTGTGCTGCGTCTTATCTGCAGTCAGGAAGGCTGAAATTATTTATGGTGGAAGGCATTTGTGCTAAGCTATATTGAGAGCAAGCAGTGATTGGAAGCAAAATATTGTAAAATATGAGTGGCACCACACCTGAGTGGCATGGGTGGGTCTGGCTGTAGTGTAAATCACCTGTTGGATACTGGGATGAGCTGGTTTCTCTTTTTTTTTTTTAAATTATAAACTTGGACTTGTGGGCAGGCAGTGCTATTAAAGCTCAACCTGATCTTCAGCATTTTAAGCAAATTGACTTCTGGGGGAAATGCATATGAGCAAGTACTTACGTATGCATAAGTATCAAAATTAATCTATGCAGAATAGGGGCTTTGCAGTGAAACTTTGTTCCAGCTGAAGTCATTCTCTTATTCCTTGTACAGAACCAAGCCTTTCCCTTCCCTTTGATGAAACTCTTTAGCTACAGGGCCCAGAATGTCCTGGATCTGTGTGGGGAGGTGGGCAGCCAGCCAGCTCCTGCCTTTCAGAGTCCTCTGAGACCACAGCAGAGCAGTGCTTCTGATGTAATGTAAATACATAAAGTTAACAAAAATTTATGTCTGATGTTTGGATTTTAATCATTCATGATTTATTATAATCAGATATATGCTATGTTAATTAAATCAGATTCCAGATGTTTGCATCCCTAAAGAGAAACATGGATATGACAAAGAATTAGGAATGTTTACCAAACAGTTTTTTTGCATTTCAGAGTGAAATTTATGTGATTTTGGAGGAAAAAAAATCCACTTACAAAACTGACCAGTTAAAGTCAAGCAACATCTGCATTATACAAAATACAAGCTCAACAAAGATCCTTGAGTATTGATTATGCAGAGTACTCACTTCAAAACAAGTTGAGCAACACACTGTTTTATTTCTAGATACCAAAATTTTAATCAGACACCATAACTCTGTTAAAATTACTTTAAATTTATTTATTTTATAGTGAAGTTTAGTGTAGCATACAAAGAAATTCTAGTGCCTCTAAGCTCAGAACAAACAGGACATAAAAATCTGCAGACAGGCTACTGTATCCAAAACAATGCTGGTTGTCTCTAGTACTCTGTCGTAAGTCCTCTTTCCCTCATTTTCACTAGTATTTAAAAGAACCAATCTTCTAATAAACAACAAGGAACAAATTATAAGCATAATTAGCAGCTATGCTCTGCAAGTTGCTTTATGTGTCCCAAAGCAGGCAGTCAGTGGTCCAGCTCTGGAGAGTGTTGTCATTTGTAGCTCACTTTGTGATACAGTATGTAAAATATCACATCATATTTTAAATTACATCATTTAAATGGATCACACCTATGAAATGAGAAAGTATTGGTCTTCTCTTGAAGTATTTCCAAAGCAAGAACTAAAGAACATTGTCCTTAAGGGCATCAAAGTAAAATTTCATTACTTTTTAAATGAATAGGCTTATTGCTCGTGCACTTAGGTAGTAAACCAGCCCTCTGTATCCATGTCACTATAATCCATTTTTGCCTCCACACCTCACAAGTCTGATTTTTCTCGGATTATATTAAATGCTCTTAAAATACCTTGCTTCCTTCCAGCTAAACCAAATACTGGCCGATCCCAATCCTCCACTTAATCTTAATTTAAATTTAACATGTCTTTTTGGTCCCGCTTGGGTTAAAGTTTCTATTCTTTAGCTCAGTCTTTGCTATTACAATGTGTCTAAATTGCAGAGTCCTGCTGCTTTGCTATTCTATATGCCAGATCTAAGATCTAATGGACATGTCTTATAAAAATATTATTCAACACATTCAGATGCCAGGGATAAGTCTGTAGACATTTTTTTTTTCTTTTGCATCCTCTTCATATGAAAAAAACCTGTTAATGCAGCAGCTCTGTGTGGGCTAGTCACTACAGTGGTGAGATTTTTACATTCTTCTACATGGAATCAAAGTCAGTCTGTTACAGTCCTGGGGGAAAAGGCATCAATGACAGCACTTAGCATTGAAATTCTTAATGTTCCTTGAGACCAAAGTCTTGGCTATGATGAAGTCAACAGCAAAACTACTGTTGATGGGATCTGAACTTGGATTTGATGACTGAGATGCTAAGGAAAAACTTGACACTGTGAGTGAGGGAATTAGCTGATAGAACAAATAAACATGGTATAACTTGGTTTTTGAAGAATAAGAGCTTTGCTTCTCATAGTTAATAGAGTATCCCAGAGTAGGAGGACAAGAGGAAGGTCTTAATATGAACATTTTGAGAAAATTCTGAAATTTAGTTTGTTTGTGTATTCAGTAGACGAAGGTTTGAAAAATTAAGCTCTTTTAATTGGCTAGATGTTAAGGCTGAGTTCTGGCATATTTCCTGTCCCCCTTAATTTCCAAAATAAACATCTTGTTGATATTTAAAATAAATTTGGTTTCCAAATTATAAGAAAATTATATCATCTTATTAGAAGAGCAGGAGTTCCATTGATTTCATCGGTATGAACGTATTGCATACTTCTAACATAACATACACAAAAGTACCTATACTGATTGGATTTTATTACCAGTTGGTCTGGTTTTACCTGGGATAGAGTTCATTTCCTTTGTGTCTTGCACAGTGCTGTGATTTGGATTGAGCATGAGGATAATGTTGATAACACACTGATGTTTAGTTGTTGCTTGCTCTCAGTCAAGGACTATTGAGTTACCAAGTTCTGGCAGGGAAGCCAGGAGACAGCATAGCCAGCACAGCTGATCCAGGCCCCCAGAGGGATATCCCAGACCATGGAACATCCTGCCCAGTCTATAAACTGGGGAGCTGGCTGGGGCAGTGACTGCTGGCTGGGTATGGGCTCTGAGCCATTCAGTGGCTCTGAGCAGTTGTGTCACACCTCACTTATTTCTCCTGGGGTTTGTTCCTCTCCCTCCCTTTCATTACTAACAGTAATATGAGTACATTTTATTTTGTTTCAATTATTAAATTGTTCTTACCTCAGCCCATGAGATCTTTACCTATTCTTCCTGGTTTCCTCCCCACGGGGCAGCAGAGGTGGAGTGAGTTCAGCACTTTGCTGCTGCCTGGGATTAAACCCTGACAATGGAGCATTAATTAGCTGGAAAGTCACTTTATTTTCTCTACTCTATCTATCAAATTCCGCTCCCCCACTAGTACTCTTGAAATGACAACTTTCTGCCAAGCTGTTTCTTATGCTTGCTGTATTTCTGGCATTCTGTCTTCCACGTAGGAGGAAAAATATTGTCCTAATCAGCACACTTGACAGATCCTGTAAATAATATTTAAGCAAAACTTGCAGTTTGATCAGACTTAGATATTTTTGTTTATTTTTTTAATTGTATTTATTCTATTTTGTTACTTTCAGTTTTAGAAAGGAGGCAAAGGGGATAAATTTCACCCCAAAATTTTACTACGCCTGTTTCTAAAATACATCACCCATATGACAGCAAGACAGCACTCTTGAGAAATACCTCTGTGAATCAGGACTGATCTAGCATTCTTCCAGCTCCAGTAATGTAGTGATCAGAGCAGATTTTCATGGAATTTGTAAAGGATTTGTACCCTTTTAGAAAATTCAAAGAAATAATTTTGCCTTTATTGAAGTTCTAATATTGCATGATTTACAATGGTTTATTTGGTTTCAAACTTAGCAGAGAATACACAATGTAAAAATTAAGAACATTTACAAATGTATTATGAGGTCACTGTCTGGACACTGGCAGGACAGAAAATTAGAGATATTCAGTGTAAACCTAATTTAATTGAATTTAACTAAAAATGCTATCAGTGCATATTTCTATAATGCACAAGATGAATTAAAATCAAATAAAAAGTTATAGTGACATATAAAAATGAAAAAAAATATCTGTGGGTCCCAGCCTAATGAAAGGTAATGGGAAACAGCAAAAATACAGATTTTTGCAATTAATTAAGATCTATGGGTTATAATAGAGAAACTAAAAGAAATAGTTCCTTAAATCATGGTGCATAGGCTCTGTTTTCTGCAAGAGGAATTAAATCTAAATTATAAATTCAAAGTGGTAGTACTAGTCTATATGTCTTTCATCTTGGAACGAGCAAAAATTAGAAGCAGAATTTTAATTTTTTTTTCCTTTCTCCAAGGGAAAGATTTGTGCAATGATAAAGAATTTGAAGCCTTCCAAGTGGGGTGTATGGTTATATTCTTGTGACTAAAATGCAATTAGTAGAGCTAAAGTTAGTTCTCTTCTCTCTAGTAGCAGAAAACGAGTTTAGCTCTATCTGCAGTGGGAGAGGCAAGCAGCTGGTGTGCTAACACCATTGCCAAAGCAGTCAGACGTGTGGCATTATTTTTTAATGTATGTTATCAAGAGCTTTGCTTTCCTGGCCTGAAATGCAAGTGCTTTACTATTAAAGTCAGTCTGATAAATGTCATAATTCTTTAGAAAAGTTCAAATTTGGGAGGATAACATTGAAAAAAAGAAAGCTATCTCCTGAAATCCATGAGTCTAAGCTGCAGAGTATTGGGTCAGTGTGTCCAGGTTTTGTCAGACTGGTTCCTTCAGTCAAGGTCTCCAAGAA
Source organism: Passer montanus (assembly GCF_014805655.1). Lineage (NCBI taxonomy): Eukaryota > Metazoa > Chordata > Aves > Passeriformes > Passeridae > Passer > Passer montanus. The sequence continues at coordinate 1,814,051 of NW_024368596.1, read as the reverse complement.
TTGTTCTGGCTTCTCTTGCTGACCTGTCCTGTGGCTTTGCCTGGGTTGTGATGCTCAGTGAAGCTGCAGAGGAGATGTGGAACATAGGAAAAGGGAGAGAGTAGCTGGCATTTTAACTGTATTACCATACAGCACATCTAGAGATGCTTAAATTGTTTGTTTGGCATAAGTGGGGAATTTAAAGCAGAGAAAAATGAAGGGCTAGGAGCTTAAAATAGTTTTTCTACAGTAAATATTACCTTTTTTTTAATGCATGCTTATTTGAGGAAAAACATTCACTAGTTATGAAAAAAATAGTGGAAACCCATATTTTCCATTAAAATCAGTTTCAATGAAAAATTTCTCATCAAAATTTTTACCCTGTACTCTTTGATTTGGCTCACAATGACACATGAAGATGTTACTGACCAGACTTTTGAAATGGGTTGGTTTGGGGGTTTTTTTTAAGCATTCATTTACTTAGCTAGTGGCACTGTCTTCCAAGAAAATCTTTCTGGGGATTTTGCCATCATTTTCTAAGTATAATTAATAATAAATAAATAAAGCATGTAAAATAAAATAACCAAATTGAACCCAAAAGACATCCAAAGTGAAAATGTCAGAACCTGTTTGCTTTTAACCCGATCCCTGAAGTCTGCAGAAGAAAAATTTTGCAATTCTGATGTTGAAATCATGTAGCCAAATCTTCTGCTTGAAACTTTCATGCAAGAGTAGCAACATTTCAATGCAGCAACAAGGTTAAACAGCAGAAAGCTTGGTTGCCTCACTTCTGCACAAAGACCAGAAAGACATTTAAGAAAACAAAATACTAATGCAAATCAATATCTATTTTCCTCTGCAGATTACACTGTCAAAAACCCCTGCACTGCTGCAAAACACTGCCACCACTGAAGAAAAAAATAAAAGGGCAAACACATTCCAAAAACTATTTTCAGGTTTGGAAAGTAATGATTTATTTCCTATGATGGCTGAGCCACCTTTTTGAAATTAATTAAAAAGTAAGCTAATTTAAAAACCAGGTATTAAGAGTAGTTGCAAATTTTCCTAGGGAAATAGTGGTTTTGCTTTGTACCCAGTAAACGTCAATTATAGAGGTGATTATATGCAACGAACAAAAAAAAGAAAGAAACTATGGTTAGAGTTTTAAATTGTGGCACTTTTTGAAATGGGTGTGTTATTCCTTATTTTTTTAATTTTGTGACTGAGGTGCACATTACCTTTGAACTCTCAGGGAGCCAGGGGAAGGACAGCATTTGTCCTATAAGCTTCCAAATTACACTTAATTAATACACTGATTCCTGAAAATCAACACGCAAAATGAGTTTGTATGACAGAGGAAATTTAACTTCATCTCTTGGAAGTTTGCTGTTTATTCATCTATCCAGAGATTTCACACTTTGAGGTAATATCAATAATCACCACTAGAAACTGGACTTCATCATCTGCTCAAAAATGCCCTGGGTAATTAGTGCAGGTGCTTAATGGAGGACTAAACAGTACAAGAAAAGTGAGAAAGGATGTCTGGGACTGATAAAAAAGCCTGGAAACTTCAAATACTTAGAGAAAAAGAGTATCCTGGCTGCTTCCTGAGAGGCCTGGAGTGTTCAGGCCTTTGGAGTGAAGGTGGGGCTGTGAGCTGGGCACAATGGGGACACCTCTGCAGGGAAAGGGATTTTTGAGGGCAACCAACACATTTATGTCCTCAATGTGTTGTGAGTTCTGTGCTCCCAAATATTTTTTGCAAATGAACAAGTTCATAGTTTAACCTCCCAAGTGTTTCCTCATGCCTCCTCCCCTCCTCTCCTCTCCGCCCCCAAAATTCATAAAGTGCTACAACTTTAAGCTTTCTGAGCAAAGAGTTGTGGTACAAATTCTGTGTTTAGTGTTTCACCCTCTACCCTTCAAACCCAGCTACAGGCAGCTCATCCAGCAGCTCTCTAAAATATATCCACTCTGCTTGTGTGCTTCTGCTAATTCCTGTGTCTCTGAGACAATGGAACAGAACTGCACAAAAATTAAACATGTTCCTTCAGTTATTCAGTCGTGTGGAGGACCAACAGTGACAACAGTAAATACCTATTTTACAAAGGTTTAGAGTGAGAAATACCTCTGGAAGAACATTTCTTAATGTGTTTCTCAGGGAACATTATTGCCTGCATGTTTCTGGTTCATTACTGTTATTTATGCACAATACCAAATTAAACAACCTTTTACTTGAATTCACTGCATTTCTGGTTTTCTCAAGTTAGTTCTATGATTCATTGTAGCAATAAAACATTAATAGGCATCTAATTAAACATATAATTCATTGAGATTAATTGTGGGAATTAATCTCAGTAAAACTCTGTCCCAAACGAAGATCTTTTCATATGGAAGATACACACCATAAAAAATGGTACAATATATCTTCTTTTATCATAAAATCAGATAAAGGTGGAACATGGTAATTGTTGTTTGTTATAACAAGACATAGTAGAGTAATGAGAGAATTAAGGACAGAAAAGAACATATATTATCTTAACAACTGTTTGAACTCATGGCTGGTTAACATTAGACTTTAGGATTAAAAAAAATAAATCTAACCAGTATATAGTCCCACTATATACTCCAGAAAAACTTCTGCATTATGCAAAATCCTTAAACCAGAGAAAGGGAAGATTTGTTGAAGAGCAAGTGTAAATGGAACGGAACAGATCTGTCTTCTGAGAGGTTTTGTGTGTCCTGGCCAAATGTGTTTGTCATTGACCACACTCAAGCTGAAGCTGACAGGGCTTTGATTAGCCAGCAAAAGCTGATCCATGCCATGGATGTATTTATGTTTCTCAGTTTTTGCTTCTTCTATTTTTGCCAGTACTTTTGTTGCTTTTTGATACAAGAGTTCTTTGTAGATGAAAAATGTTTCTGTAGTACCAACCCATGGTGTGACCTGAAGGGGCTTTTAAAGTATTTTATTGCGTTCCTAAAAGGATATTCCTGGTTAGCCAGTGTTTAGACCTGCCATAGGTCAGCTTGTATTTGGAACCCATTTACAGAAGTCCAGGGTGGTGGTTTTTGTGCAAGGTGTAGAGATAATTTCAGCGCTGATGCACTGTTGCTGAGGTGGTAATTCTGTAGTAGAGCATAATAGCACTCTAGAAAGGCCACTGAAAGGAGCAATAGCTACTTGAAGTAGCAGTGGGACATTTAAAAACTCAGAGTGCAACTGCTGGCACTGGAATTTGTCAGGAAGTTTAACCATGCCTTTATCCTGTGTATCTGATAACCTTGGCTGCTGTAGATCTTTTGTGCTTCACCCCAAGTCTTAAGAGCAACTTATCAAATGCAGAATTTCTCTGCTCTTTATGCTGATGGCTGTACAGCTCTGAGGTCAAGCATTTTCAAGATGAATTTGGTCACAGCTTTTCAAATGTCAGCACTTTGAAATTATTTTTCCTCTCTTCCTTCTCTATATAATAAGAGGAAAAATGGCAGATCTACACATAAGGTCATGTGAGCAACTGGACCAGGTTGTATTTGGTTTTTGACATACTTATCCCTTTGTAACAATGGTTCTAAAGCATAGATATGACTTCTCAAGTAAAAAAAGTCTGTCTAATTCTTACTGGCAAAATTATCCTGGGTTCTGCTTAAAGAATTTGCTTGGAAAATGCCAGAGAGATTTTAGATCATAGATCAAATGTATGTAGATATAAAAATTGTTATAGTGATTTCAACTTTTTAATTTGATTTATAAAGGACATATAATATTAAGTTCTGCATCATTGCAAAGCAAAGGAATTGTGACAGGTTTGCCTGAAAAAAAAGGTGGTCTTGGGGATAACATCCTGAGAAGGAATTTTAGAAAGCGTTTTGAAACTAAGTAACGTGATCTTGTAATAAGAATCAAGGCAAAAGTTAGGAGCAGTAATCAATAAATTACAAGATTGGCAGTCGCTTATTCTGACTTAAGATGCTATGAGTAAGTCTTTGGCCTCTTAAGAAAATAGAAGGCTGAATAGAGTAGAGACAAGAAAGTCTGCATACAACTCACTTATGAAATGTGCAGGAAAAGGTGAAGCCACCACAGAATGAAATTTTTTTGGGTATTAAAAAAGAGTATAAATTTGACAGTGAATATTAAGGCAGGAATTGAGTCTGAGATATCATGGATATTTGACTAAAGAATGAGTGCAAGGTGAAGATAGGTCAAGAATGGACCCCACAAAGGGGTGGAGCTGCTTGTTTCAATTTGCAAGTTGATACAAAAATGTAGAAATTGCTGTGCTGTGTCCAGTGGAGCAGGTTGATATGCCTGCATGCCATGTAAATGCCAGGGATATGGTCCCTGCCATTTACAGGGCTGGGCACCCAGTTTTGCTGTTCCCTGGTCACTTCAGCACGTCCCCTCATCTTGGATATTCATGTGCTCAGGATTGTGAGACTCTAACACCCTGTTTGATGCCTTACCCAAAAGAGCAGCCTTACTCTGGGGTATTTTCTGAAGTGTTATACCATTTTTATGTTAATGATATTCTTAACTGTCACACATTAAAACAGTGAGGCACTTCTGCAAATGAATTATTCCTTCCTGAAAGCAGCATACAGCACTCCTCAAACAAGGTAATAAAGCTCTGTTGAGATGTAATTCTCTTCTATAAGACATTGCTTGCTCATTCTGGAATCATTAAAAATCAACCACCAAATCAATGAGTCTCATTAGAAATCTGTCTTTTTGCTTAATGCTATTGATTTAATCTGTTTTATAAATCCCTATTAACCATTAGTTAATTAAACACATGACAGTTATATAGATCAGGTAAACCTGACTGCTGTCTCAGGAAGCTCAGAATAGATTAAGTGATTATCTGTAAGTTTATTTTAATTAAAAGACACAGTTTAGATATCTCACACCCTCTAAAGCTTATAATATAAAGTGTTCAACCAACAGTAATTATATGTTAATAGTACATGTATTGATGCACAAAAAACTAAAGAAATGCCTGATAGGTTAGAAATCAGATTGTACAGTTGATATGGTGTCTGACCAGCATAAATGGGAAAGGCAATGATTTTCTGAATAAATATATTTCTGTGGGACAAATATTCAATTCCTAAGGCTTGGAAACAGGTTCCAAGAGGTCAGTAGTGTGCAGGAATAAGTGATGGAGCCAGTGCAGCCTTGGACTCCCCTGAACCCTATAACATCTGCCCAAATTGTCTGTAGGTATCCTGGTACCCAGAGCCTCTTGTCTTGACTCAATCTCCAATCTTTAAATGCTGAATTATGTGATTGTCTCTCAGAAAGGTAAGCATGAACTGAGGAAAATCTGTTTCTTCCTCTTGCCACTCCCTTTCTGACACTTTAGTAATTTAACAGTTGCAAATGGCTCCTTGTATAGAAAAAAACAAGGATTAGGATAAGGCTGTCTCTAAATCACATTCCATCACCTATTCTGAGATGAGGGAAAATTTCTAGTAAAAAATATCTGTATTTCAGTGATTTTTCAGGATAAGTGTTAAAGTTTGTACCAAACCTGGGACAGAATAGATTTTTCTCTGGGATATAAGCTCGAGTCTTCTAAACAAAATATGTTTTGAAAATTTAGTAATGTTCCTTAAAAACTTGCTTATTCCTCAGATTTTTATCTGTCTTTTTTAAAAGGGGGGGATTTGAATTTTGTCATTTATCATTCAAAGATTAAAAAGAAATCCTTTCTAAACCATTGTCCCATTGTTTAATTTGTATTTGGAGAGATTGCAAAACAGAGGAAGAAAAATGTCAGTTCTGGCTTATTTGTGTTTTACCACATACTTGTACTGAATTGTTGATGGTTCCCTGTGAAATCCAGCTGAATGAAATGCCCTGAAATAGTAGTGTTTGCTCTAAATAGTTTTAATTTTGTGTTTCTTGATCACTAATGATTTGAAAAGAAGACACTTTTCTTGTGTGCTAGGCTTCCTTAGCTCTAAACAATCTTTCTCTTCTTTTGGGTTCTTTTCAAAAGAAACAGCCTGTGCTTCCATTGGAGAACAGAGTGTACTGAGAATCACTGCTGGAAATTAATTAATTGAATAATTTCTAAATCCGTTGTTTAGGCTCAGGCTATGAAAAGACTTGGTTGCCTTCATGCTCAGCACCTAAGTTGATATTTAAATGGGTTTTTTAATCCAGTTCCCTTTCAGCCAAATTAGGCTGAAAAGCTTTCACTCTTCCCTCACGAAATGTTTCTAGTGACTCTCTTTTCAAGGTTTTCTTTCTTCACATCACAATTGTTCTAAGTGTAATTATACTATAGTACTATTATACAGAAATTAAAAATGCTCCTTTATTGTTGCTCCATATGCTTTCCTGAAGCATCTCATTTCTTTCACTGTTAGAAGGACCATCTGACATATATATTTCTGTGAGAATGGCAGATGCAGGGCTTTATGACTTGTGTAACTTGCATAAAATGTTGCCAAGAGAGTTTTAAACATATTCACTCCCTCCCCATCTCTGCCTATACAAATATAGGCATACCTGTGTAGGCATATCTATCTATTTATCTATCTATATATATATACACATATATGTGTGTGTGTGGTTTGTGAGTTCTTTGAAATGGAAAAGGCCAGGGTCTCTGCAATCGTTGCTGTAATTGTGCAAACACTGCCAGGATCTGTTCTAGCTGCTGCTGTTATTTCAGTGAATAATTACTGTTGTGTTATAGCCAAAACTTTGTACTGGCCTTTCTTGGATAAAAGGGTTGATGCTGAATTTTAGATATCCATGCTCATATGCCTACATCTAAGGCTGTCATCACAGCTCCTGTCAGAGGGGTAAAGTAGAATTGGGCACTTCCAGGGAGGTTTTATCTCATCTAAAGATGGATTACTAAAGTAGTTCAGAAAAAAATACATTTTAGAAGTGTTTTTTCTTTCCATTATCTCAAAAGGGAGACTATAATTAGATCAGACATAGATGGTTACATCACAGAAGTCTACAGTTAGGTGATATGAATCCCACACTAAAATTTGGTGTCTGCAAATTTTTAGGTCTAATTTTAAGATGTTCTTTTTTTTAAAGAACACTTTGAAGTGGACTGGACCACAGATAGCTATATAGCTTTTACTTTTTTTGCTGGGAATTATCCACAGATTTGATTCCTCAGCCTTACTCTTGCCCATACTAGGAACTTATCAGCAGCCATGAAAAAATGAAAAGTGCTTTTTTAATGCCTATTAATATAAGAGTTAACTATTAAACAAGGTTTTAGAAATAAAACCAAGATGTATAGTCTGCAATAGGGAAAGATATCTGAAAATTGGCAAAATTTCAGGGCCTGTGTGATATGAAAAGCTACTTCTAATAATAACCTTACAAGGTGGTCAATCCTTTGGGGCTGTAAAAGGTGTAGAGGACCTCTTCATATTAATAAAAATATCAAAGAAAAAAAATACCTTTGATTGGCAGGAATACTACATCATTAAGATAGTTATTAGAGGCTTTCAAAATTCACTCTCTTGCATGGCTCTATTCCGAACTATATATTTTTTCCCCTCCCCCACAAGGAACCAAAAGATTGTCCTGGCTCTACTGAAATCTCTGAGTCTCAAATAGTGAGGTTTTTATCTGCCTGAAGGGGTACAAAAGCACTAAGGGCTGGTGCCCTAATTTGAGTTGTGCTTACCAGGAGGCTCAAAAGCAGACTGGTATTGTGGTCTTTCTAGATCAGTCACTGCCAATTTATGAGATATTTCAAGAAATTCTGTCCCTCGCAACCAGACCCTATGGCGTGTTCTAGAAACTGAGCATTTTTGAGATACAGAAGTTATTCCAGATAGTTTAGTTTCTCATGATTTGTTAACTGGCATGTAGGAAATGTAAAAACAAAAAAAGACAAAAACAGCTGAGTCTTTGACCTGTCTTACTCACTAGGAAATGGAAGCACAGATTAAACTTATATTTAATGTTTGCTCAAAGAGATGAGCGTACTTTTGATACTGAAAGTAAAATTAATGCCTAAGAAAAGCACACCATGACCTTTAGGTGTCTCCTCCATTATTGAGCCTGTCAAGTGAGGCTTAGCAGAGAGTAAACTTGATTTTGAAGAAAATTTCTTTTTCATTATACAAACAATAACATGCTAACTGCTGCTGGACAAGGCTTTGCTTCAGATGGGACAGGTTGGTGTCCTTATGACAGACCTGATGCTGAATGATCTTTGTTTTTTTGGTTTTTTTTCTTTTATATATTTTCTGTATTCTTTAAATATATATTTGTGGAAGTTAGTGCATTGGACTTTGGTCTGACAGAAGTGGGATACAAGCACCCAGTTGCTGGAGAGTTACTGAGAGACATTGGGCACTCGAGTCTTGGGTTCAGAGTTATAAGAGTGATTCTGAGATATTTTAGATATCACTTAGGTAGAATGTAAAGTCACAGGTTATGTATTTTACACATTCACAGGGTTTTTGGGTAACACATAAATCAGGTGCCCACTTCTCTTTCTTCCAGATGGGACCATAAGTGCAGGGCTAAAAAATCCTGTATTTCAGGAGAGGTGTAGATGTGGTATTAGGAAAAAATTTGTCATTGAAGGGGTGGCCAAGCATTGGAACAGGCTGCCCAGGGAAATAGTGATGTCACCATGCTTGGAAGTGTTCAAAAATCTGTAAATGTCATTGAATGCTTAGGAACATGGCTTACTGGTGGAATTGGCAGTGTTGGGTTGATGGTTGGATTCAATGATCTCAGAGGCCGTTTCCAACCTTGATGATTCAACAATTTTATATTCTCTCATTCTGAGTTACTTAAAACTGAATTCCTCTTACCCCTACCTGACAGTATGAAAACTGTTAGAGGAAAATGAAAAGTGCAACTACTTGAGATTTATTTTCTTTTTTTTTAACTGGTGAAAAATCTGAGCACCCCTGAGTATATAAAATACTCCAAAATATTACTTTTATGGATTTTAAGCACATCATCCCATTATCTACTATGATTGTTTCAGCTTCAAGGCTTGTATCAACTTCCCTGTGGTGGAGAAGAGAGTATCTTAAAGATTGTAAGAAATATAACTACTGTGAGAATTGAACCATTTAAATGCTGGCGCATTTTTATCACAGTGATAAAATATGTCATTGACATTGTTCCAAGCTAAAAAGCTGATTTTGTGAGAGGTCTGTATTTTAAATATTCTGATTAAGGTTATATTTTTTGTTTGCACTCAGATATGCAGTAAAGTTGTTACAGATCTTGTTCATACATGACTATGAAATAGAGTATGGCAATTGTTCAATTTAAAAAAGTGGGTTTAATAGAAACAGATTATTCATAGGTGTGTCTCAAAACAGCAGGTTAGTCAATTTTCCAGTTTATTTATTCATAAAGTCTGAAGTTCTTAGCAAGAAATGAAGCAAAAATGTAGAAATACAGCACATTCTTCATGTTGACATATCTATGGATTATGCTTGTCAAAGCATTTATCTTTTATCGATGTTTGAAAGAGGCTAGTGTTCATTAAATACAAGATTTGGAGAAGTAGCTGTGGTTAATTAGGAAAATGTGACTTGTTTATGGATGCTAAAAAGCATTTGAATGTTCTACATATTGAAGACATTGAGAAATTAATTGTTAATGTGAAATACCTTGTTATTTCTTGTGATTCAGAAGTTAAAACTGTAATTCAAGATTCTTAAATGTATTTGGACATGCAATTTCCACTGATCTCAGTAGGATCTTGTTTCCAACTAATTAATTTCTTGGAATTTGCCTTTCTCTCTACTGATATTGCACACTCTTAGGGACAGTGCCCAGAGTCCTAGCTCCTTCAGAGTAGTTGTCTTATTAGGATCAATTACATATCAGTGATATATTATAAAGTTAATCCAGACTGCTCTTGGTGCTTTTTCTTTTCATGTGTTTTGTTTACCCCTAATCTGACTTCATTTGCTGAGGGAGACACCCTGCTTTAGAAGTGATGGGATCTGATAAGCACCAGAGGCAGAGTGACTCAGTGAATATTTCCTTGGCCTGATCAATCCACAGCCCAGATAAACAGCCTGTGGATGATAAAATCCATGCTCTGGGCTGCACACCAGGGTTACACACTGGAAATTTCCTTGTCATTTAAGGGCTTGAATCCTAATGGATCTGGTCCTCAACCTGAAATCTCTGGCCAGCATCCAAATTTCACAGTGCTCTGACACAAACAAGTCTTTTGCTGGATGCCAGAGATACTTCCCAGATAATTACTTAGGATATAATTGAATGTTTAGATCTTTCACCTCAGTCATGATTAGGCTTTGTATGTCTTAAAAGCCACCATTAGGCTGAAGTGTTGATGTCTTTCATTGCAGTCAATTTGAGTTCTGCTGCAGAGAACGATGAGATGAGAAGGAAGTGGGGTCCTTGGAGAACTTACAAGGAGATGGGTGACCAAAAAAATGTAATATATAGTGTCAAACTTACATTAGTGCTGTGAAATCAAAGAACAATTATCATTAGACTTGAGAAAACAGGAATGCTATAAAGTATAATCACTGCAAACCACAGAGTTTGTGTCATTTTGAAAGAAAATAAAATAAATCAGAGTTCTACCGATAAGAAGAATGTTGGTTGACACAGAAAAATATCCTCCAGTGATTAAGTCATATGATATTTATAAAGGAAGTTAGCCTTGTGGTAGTCCAGTTATTTAAAATTGGAGTTATAGTAGGGGGAAAAACTCAGGCTTCAAGATCATTAGCAAAATAAAATACAATGCCAGAATATTTAAATTTTTTTTTTTGGCAGAAATGGAGATGCCTGAAGTTCAGAAAAAAAAAAAAAGGAAGAAAAATAATTTTACATTGCACTGCAGACCACACTTAGAACAGAAGGGCCAAACTGAACTGATTTAATACCTGTGCTGGTTTTGGCTGGGATGGAGCTAATTTTCATCACAGTGGCTTATACAGGGCTATGTTTTGGATTTTTGCTGAACACAGTAGTGATATTTATGATGTTTATGTCATTGCTGAGCAGGGCTCACCCTGAGCCAAGGCCTTTTCTGCTCTCTGTAGTGCCACAGGGGTCAGGGGGCTGGGGGTGCAGGGAGCAGGCACAGCCAGGGCAGGTGAAGGGGGCATGTTTGGGATGACATTTGTGTTCCCAAGTCACTGTTACAGGTGATAGGGCCCTGCTTTCCTGGAGATGGATGAGCTCCTGCCTGCCATGGGAAGCGGGGAATGAATTCCTTGTTTTGCTGTGCTTGCACGTGTAGGCTTTTGCTTTCCCTATTAAACTGTCTTTATCCCAGCCCACGAGTTTTCCAGCTTTTACCCTTCCAATTTTCTCTCCAGTGAGGGAATAAGCAAGCAGCTGAGTGGTACTTGTTTGCTGATTGTGGTTAAACCATGACAATACCCAATTTGTCTTTTAAATACTTTGTAGCATCTGAAATAAAGGATTCATTTGTATGTGACTGTAAAGATGGGAGAAAATTCTGATCCGTGTTTAATTAAAGCAGAATTTGTTTCTACAGAAAAGCTTACTGTGAGTTTTGGGGAAGAAAACACTGCAAGTGTCTCTGAATATGCTCTTTAATGAAAGGAAACAAGAGCCAAAAATGTGTCAGGAGCCTCGTCATCAAAATAAAAAAAAATACTGATATGTCCATTGCAGTATTAGGAAATGGATATGTTCTCAGTGCTGTAACATTTCAAAGAAAACCCTCAGTAACAGCTCAAAGGCACTAATACTTGAGAGCAAACTGGTGAAATTTGCAAACAAAATATGCATCATGAATATCTTAATGTTTGCAGACACTGGGAAGTTGCAAACCTTTCTTACTGGTCTTTGAGAAACCATGTGATGAGGCAGATGGAAGAATTAGTTTTATTTTTACTTTTGCAACAAATAACATTGTTTCAATTAATATGTTGAAATGGCAGGACTATGTTACCCCATTCACTTTTCTCATTTTAAAAAATAAGAGTAATCTGTCTCAAACATGTTATGTTAGGAAGTGTTTTAGCATTTGAAAATTGGATTTTGTTTGAATGTTATCAAATGGAATGGAAGAGTGTCTACACTGTACAGTAGCAGTCTGAACCATCAGCTTCCACTACTGTAATGCAATTGAAGTTATTGCCATTTAAATTATATTTAATTGTTAGCTCTAACACTAGTATTTAAAAAAATGCTTAAAGCCTCTGAAGTATAAAAAATCTTTTTTGTTGTGTGTCCAACAGTTGGCTGAAGAGCCCAGGTTTATGTCTCTGCCCACTGTTTCAACCTGCTGGAAAGGTTTGGTGGCTCATTGGCCTCCTGTTGTCTTCTCCCTTTGAATCTGCTTAGAATTTGTTTTTCTTTCAGTGAGAGCCAGACAGATGCCAGCCTTGGCTCTGAAGAAAATAAAGAACACAGCAAAGATAGGACCTTAGTTCATCTCAGTTACCCATAGATTTGTTTCTTGCAGAAATTATCACTATTCTCTTCTTTTATGTCTGTTTATGAAACTGAATTTATACACTGTTATATTTATACTATTTACTGTTTATCACAACAATTACATGATTATATGGAACTGTTGTGATAAATATTATATGGTACTATAGGGAAAATTATCTCCTTTTATACCTGTGGAAACTGAGTCACAGAGGACAATGTATGTTTTGCACAGCCAGGAATAAACATTTATAGCAGATCAGAGTTAGTGGCTGTTCTTCTGCCCCCACCCAGTGCATTTATTTCAGTGTTGTTAACTATTTAAGCATTCAGGTGATTTTAGGTACTAAAGACAGTGTCAGCCTTCCTGCTGATGGTGTTGTTGCCTTGCAAGAGAAGAGGAATGTCTCGTGCAGGAAAAAGTAAATAAATTAAAGGATTTACACTGGAATAATTTTCACCAATTCATGGACCTGAACTTTCTAAATAAAAGCTGCCTAAACAGCATTATGATTAATAGACAGAATTTCTAATTTTCATTACCCCTGTGTCCCCTGAGTGGTTCTGGTTTGCTTTTAGAATGAAGAGCTGGGAAAAATAGTTTTTTCCCTTAACCCCATACCATGTGTTATCCACAACCACAGCAGCAGGACATGGGAATGCACACAAGGGGCTTTCTGAGCTTGCTGATGCCTGGACAACACTCCTGCTTTTTTCTTTCAAGGGTATGTGCCTCTAGAAGAGCAATAACTTTAAAAAAGATTGTAATAAAAACAGTCTGTGCAAAGCTCATCTTAAAGGTCAGAAAATGGAACACTTACCAGGAGGCACCTTTTATTGCAGTACTTTGGGAACAGCTGTTGGCACTGCAGCTTAACATGCCAGTGTTCAGTTTCTAAATGCTATGCTCGTGTTTTTACACACTAGTTCCAGGATGGTGACAAATTAACTCTAAATTCCTAAAGGACTTCTATCTCTTCCTCTTCCTACTAGCTGTTCCTGACATCACTTTCTGAATCAGCTGAAGCAGAATTGTGTTATATCTTTTTTACCTCATTTCTCTGAATTACAAATATTTTATTTAAGAGCCATTTTGAAAGCCTGCATTCAAGAGTTTTCTTTGCAAGTTTGGAAAAATATGGTCTATTCTATATAAGTCTTCTTCTCCTGCTGGTATTTCATTCTTCCAAAGGATTTCTATTCAGCACTGAATATTAAATATTCAAGCTTAGAAAAGAGTAACCAAGCACTGCTTAAAGTGACATATCAAACTTTCTTAGTTAACTTTGATTTCTGAGTTCATAATGTGGACTGTGAATTTTCATTAATTTGAAAAAGCAAGAGTAAACAGAGCAGTAAACAAGCAGGACAGGGAGACAGGTCCTTTTGTTCCCTGTGCTGCTCCAGTGCCAGTGAGGTCTGTTTTCAGCTGTTGACAGTCACTGGGCTCAGTGCTGTATAAACAATCCAGAGATTTCCAATGAAAAGTTTGGACTTGAAGTTTATGGCAGCAGGAAATAAAGGAACAGAAATAAACAGGCAGTATGTGGAATTTGGAACAGCTAAAAAGGGGAAAAGGGTGAAACCTGTGGCTGCTAGGTAGGTGTCCCAAACGTGAAAGAAACTATGTAAGAGTTAGAAATAATAAACCAAAATGAAAAAAAAAATTAACAACAGCAAACCCCCAACCCAATCCACAGTCTGTCATCAATACCTGCTCTGTTCTGCAGTATCCCTTGAAACACCTTTTATCATTTTTCTTTATTCAGAACACCTGTAGCATTTGGATTCTAGGACAAAATGGTAAATTGCTTTGATTTGCAGACTGCTTGCAGGGCTTATTTATCTTCAATCTGAATACAAGCTCTGTCACATGTTCCTCATCCCATTTTCCTGAGCGGATGCTTTGTCTGATGCTCTTCCAGAGCCACGTGTAGGTGCTTCTCCAGATAAAATTTAGGTCTGGGAAGTGGAAAGAGTGGAAAGTATGTTCTGAAAAATATTTTCTTCACTTGTTTTTAATATTTAGACCTTTGGATTTAAGGATTAGGCAAAATATTTTAATTGATTTTGTGGTAGTTTATTATGGTCTTCATCTTGTTCATATTCCAAAGTCTGGACAAATACTTTGCTAAGTTTGGTTTTGGTTTTGGTGTGGGTGTATGTTGTTTTCTTATTGTTGTTTTGTGGGTGGTTTGGTTTGTTTATTGTGGGGTTTTTTTCTTGTTGTTAAATGTGCAAATAAAGATTACAGAAATACATATTCCAAGCCTAAATTTTTTTGGCAAAGTTTGTAAGAAAAAATTAATGGAGCCATACTTGAATTTGTGAATAGTAATTTTCCTCTAGTAAACAGTTCTGGGAAGCCTGAGGAGCTTGAACCGCTTGTTGTGGGTTCCTGGGGTTACCTAAGAAAGGGTGAGAAAAGGTGGAGAAACCTTTCTGCTTTTCTTGATCTTCCAGGCCACACTGCTTCCATTCTTTGACATAATTAAACCTCATCTCCAACTCTGCAGGCATTTGCTAGAACAGAGACCCACTGCACAGGTACAGGAAGGCAGTTTCACTATTTCTCCTCTTTTCATACAAAAATATCTGCCAATTTTTGAAACTTCAGTGCTCTGACTGTGTTTTGCAAATTTCAATGTCCATGTCAAGAGACACACCACCAGTTAGGTTCCCCTACTCAGATGTAATTTCCTCTGAACATGTTCCAGCCATTGCCTTTGCTAAGACAGAGGGAGAAAATATGTATTTCCATGAAAAGTAGAATTACATTGCATAATGAGGCTGCTGTGCAGGTAACTTTAATCTGGTGCTCTCTAGCATCTGACAGCTTGCCTTTCCAACAGGTTAATAATATTCAGAATTGCATATAAATCTTTTTGTAGAAGACTAAAATTCACATGGCGTGATTACCAGTCAAAAACATATTCTCTTTTCCAGATAGCAAAAAAATCTTATTAGCAAGCATGGATTTTTTTAAAAATAGATTGCTGTATACTGACACACACACATGCATTTTCGTTACCTGGCGTTTTAAAGACAAGATTTTAAATTACTGCCTGCTAGAGTAGAAAATGAAAACAAGTTTTTTGGCAATTGTACATTTTAGCCATCAGCTGGATGGCTGTAAATCACAGTGAGCTGAGCTCTGCAGCTTTCCCTATTAATGGGTCCATGAATTGTTTGATACAATTTCAGCCATCACATTCCAGTTGGAATAATGTGAAAACTAGAAGAATGGAACACATAAAATTGGTCAAAAACTTTCTGATCAAACCTTTTGTGCAAGCAGACAAATTAGACTTTTCTACTTTAATGCTTGAGAAACACACTTTGACAACAGCAACAAAAAAATTGGAGACAAAGCTGAAGCTCAGTTTTGCAGCCAAAGATGCTGCAGGAAGTGGCAGGAGGTGCAAACCCTTCTCAGGGAAATGTTCCTGGACCTGTGTCATCAGGGCTTCTTTTTTCTTTTAAGAGCAGTTTAGAGATTTGGGTCTAATTAAGAAAACATCTTGTTTTGATCCCACAAGGTGTCAGAATAAAGAACTTTGTGGCTCAGCATCTTGTCTCTGGCAAAAACTTTGAGGAGATGCCTGAGGAAGAGTGTCAGAACAGAGCTGGCATGTGTCATCTCCTAATGCTTCTCATTTCCAGCAATTTTGTGTTAACAGAATTCCTGAGCCTGATGTGGTTTCTGTTTATTCATTACCCATCAGTTAACCACCTACAAAGAAGGGGAACAGCTGCTATTTGTTGTGTGCTTCAATATTCGCTGTCTTTTCTCCTACCCTGTGGCTCTGGGGGAAGCAGGGAATGATCAATCCCACGTCCCCTTCTGTCACATCCCCTCCAGACACCCCTTTGCAGACAAAGGATTGTCATTGTGTAGGTGCAGCTACATCAGAGCCTGTGGTGGGTATGTGGAGGATAAACACAGTGCCTTTACAGTCACGGAATAAAATCAAATTGCATTTGTCCTAAGGAATGACAATGTGCATTGGGATGACAGTTACTTGTCTTCAAGAATGAAACATGTAAGTTCTAGATGTAAAATCGTTCAAATATGGATTAAAATTACAGATGTGGCAGCTTAATGGTGCTCTTAGCATTCTGCTCAGTGTGGGTATTTTATCCAAATATAGTCATCTTAAGATGTGCCAGGGAGGAAACCTGTTGGAATTGCTTATATTCAAGTGGGGAAAATACAAGGTAATCTGTGTTTTTTAAATTGTCTCTAGGATCTTCTGTGTACCTTCCTTGCTTCACAGTGCAGGAAAATTGTGTCTGCTCATTGCTGTTATATTGAAATAACTTCTTCATCTCTCAGGTCTGTTCATCATCTTTGATGACTTTTCTTGAAGCTCTTCTCTCAGGCTCTTTGTATTATGAGACAATCTCAATTCTCATTAAAACAGAAACAAAACTCTACTGCCTTCTTGATGGCAGAGGGAAGCTGTAAATGTGCACACAGCACTTAAAAACATTTAAAATAAAAAACTCATGAACAGTCCAGTTAAAGGAAATATCATGACTCCTTGAGTTCTGGCCTAACAAATTTTGGAACAATAGCAATTTTTCAGAAGCCCTAGGTAAACTTAACATACTGCTGTGAATACTGGCATAGAAGGATCTTGCAATTTCACAGCTGGAAACTTGAGTAGACTCTAAATGAAACACTTTTCAATTAAATCATCTTTCAAGCATCCTTCTTCAGCTTGCAGCTTCTTACATCTTCACTGCTAAGGAAAATCCTGCATTCCTCTTGAAAGAGAAATAAAGATGGGGGAGGAGGGAAAAAATAAGATTCAGCTGTGCAAAAGAATTTAGATAAGTAAATGTGTGGCCTCTTTCCTAATCTTAGTACAAATGCTATTTAATAAGGTACCAACAACATTTAATTAACATTGATTTATGCAAGATGCTACAGACCTATTTATGTGAGGTCACACTAATTTAAAATATTAGAGGTGTAATTACAGATGGGTGTTACTAAACTAAGTGGAACAATACATTTAACTCACATACCTTTAGAAAAACATCTTCTGTATGAACAGACTAATTTTACTTTACATCAGCTCTCTTATTAGAGCAATGAGTTTAGGTGAGAAAGAGATGCCTTCGTATCTGCTGCTGGTTTTGATTTGCAGCACACACACCCTGGATTGAGAAACAGTAAATGAGTTACAAGTAAACACTGCCTGGCTCTTTGGGGGATTCACACTTGAACTATTTAGTTGTTTCATGGATTTTTAGTGAGGGTGATTGATCCAGCAGCAGAAACTGAATAAGAAAAGTAGTACCCAGCAGGTTTGAAATTTGTGACATTTAATGTGTAGCTGATTTGATGAGAAAACTGGGTAGGACTTCTGGTCTCGAGCAATAATGTAATTTAGTGAGGTATAGAAATAAGTACTGGGTTCTAAGACTCTTTTAATCTATTTAGTCCATATTGATGAAACCTTACTAAATTAAATGCAGTGACATTTACATTTTAAACACAAATAGCATGAAAAACCATGTCTCTTCCAGCATTAAAAAAAATCTATTCTGAGACTTTTCCATGAGACCAGTTGTGGCAATAATTCAAATTCTAGAAACACTTGAAACTCTGTAGAACTTTAGTGGAGACAAATTAAAGATGTTTTTAATTTTTGTCCGTAATGAATCCATAAAGGAACTTTATTCCAATCTCTGTGATTAATACACCAGTGTATTTTGTCTGAGGGAAATTGATATTGAGAGACCTTTGATATATCTGAGACCTTTGATATTGACCAGATTAATGCATTACTTCCTCTGAAATTAGTAATTATAGCAAGTTTTCCTCTAATTATATATATAATATATGTGTATATATATATATATTAAAATATATATAAAAGGGAGAAACAGCAAAAAATGGGACAGCTGCTACATGCAGTGTTTGCCGGCCCAGGATGACTGCTGGAAGAGGAGAGGGGATTCCATTCTACAGCACACATTTGATTATGGAATGAGCAGGATCAATTTTTCTGGATTATGATCTACCAGTGTATTCATTTGGTTTTGCCTATGGCCAGCCTAATCTCCATATTGCCAACAGTAGCTTATTCTTTGGATGCTTTTAGAAATTAAGGAGCTTTCCATACATCCAAATTCTGCCCTGCAATAAGCACATCTTCTTGCCACAGGATGCAGCAACTTCTGAATGCGTGGACTTCAAGAGTTCACAAATTAAACCCTGTGTTCACATATGTCCCTCCCAATTCATGCACTACAGAAGACAATTTAATAGTGGCCTCTTCTATCTGCTGCATGGTAAACCTTCTCTCCACTAAACTTCTTGTACATTACTTGATCATCAGCTGAATCAATTATTTGTAAGAAGGAGCCTATAACATTTTTCTCTTGGCCTCTATATCTCCAGGGTATTTGATCTAGTCACAGAAAGTCACCTCATTTCCTGAATTCCTTTTTTTGGAAATCAGAGGTCAAGAAGAACCTGTACACATCTCTATCTTGAAGCATATTTCATACCTTCTCCTTTATTGTGTGTTTTTTTCCTCTTCTAATTTTACTCTTTTTAGTCTTCTATTTACTGGACTTTGAATTCCTACAGGAGATCCACATTTTGTTAAGTATGGCTCATACCCACATGTGAAATTATTGGTAAACAGCCTATCAATTGCATTGCAGGAGTAGCTAAATGGGTATTATTCTATCTGGGGACATGTATTATTTTGAGTAGGAATTTAAGCCAAATGGCTTCAATCCCACTTGACAGTAGTTTAACAATGTGGAATTAAAAAACTCATTTAGCAACAAATATAATGGTTGGGGGATAATGCAAAAAAAAAAAAAAAAGGTGGAAAAAAAGAGAATAGACATTATTAAAGCTTCCTAGAATTTTCTCTACAGAGTCCAGCTTCCCAAACCCATAAACTGCTTGTGGGAATTTCCACTGGGAAGGTTTCCTCCCACAAGCATGGAATTCTAAAGGCAAGACCATCATGTAACACAGTTCTTTACCAGAGATACCTATTATATAAAATCATCTCAGTTACACATTTCCACCAGGACACAGTGAATAATGAGGTTTTTTCCTCCTTAATTTCATAGGTGGAAACAGAGAAACTTCAGTTTCCTACAAGAGACAGTTGTCAGTAAAATAAAACAGACAGGAAATTGCTCAGCAGCAGTGGGCTAATGGGGTGTGTTGTTCACAGGATCCTCTCTTAATGGGAGGGTGGAAGGGGGGCTGTTCTTCCTGTACCTGCATCATCTGTGCAAAACAAGTTGCTGACTGAATGTCATGGTTGGTAGATTGGTAAATTAAACCTTAGCAAATTAATTTCCTGCTCTTTGTCTTAAATATCTTTTCTGCAGTGATCAGTAGTGGCACTGAAGTAGCTTCAATTTGGTGCTCCCTTCTTGAAAAGTCCTATTAGAAAGTTACAAATAATAGCACCCAGACTTACAAACCTATAGACTTGGGAACAATATTTGGAGTCTTGTTAGTGCTGATAGAACAAGAAATAAAAAGGAGAAAATTGCGAGCCATCTGCTTCTTTATCAAATTTCTCTGCATATTCTGCACAGATATCTGCAGTCAAGCTTTTTTATTCCAGTTGGGCAAATCACTGATACCCCATTTATATTAATTTCTGTAAATAGCAGGCACAGATGCCTGAGGCAGAAAGCAAAATATGAATTTGTAATTATTTTAGGTCTCAAGTAGTCATAACTGTGAAGCACTCTGTCCACCAGAACAGATACAATAGGAAAGAAATATTCTGAATGCTTGTTGTCTTCTTTTTATTCTTCTTCCTCCAGCTGTGATATTTGATATCCAGCTGCTATGCACACAGCTTCTTCCTTTGTCAGTGATCTGTGGCTTATGTCTACAATTTCAAAGGAAAAGTGTGAAAAAATGCATGATTGTTATTTGAAGCAGCATAGTCAGAAATAAATTTTATACTTTTCACAGCTCTTCAGGAAGGTTTTGTACACAGAGTCCCCAAATATCCATTTGTAAATAATCCAAATTTTATTTTTTTAAGTCTAGAGTACAAAATGGAAGAGGAGGTTCATCAACCCATGGGTAAAGCTCTGCCATGGTAGCTCAGCAGCACCAATTTCAAGCGTAAAAAACCAGTATTTTAGGTACTTCAAAAATATACAGTGAAATGGACAAAGGTCCAAAATAGATAGTTGTCATTCTCATATTTTTATTAAATAGAAACCTGGCTTGTTTTCAGCTGTATGTAGAACAGTTCTTGACTCCAGTGGATCTTTCTTGTCATGCACTGATGTGTTTCTATAGGAGTACACCCATCAAAGACAAGCATTGCAGACCTAAAAGATAGTAAATAAGGGTAGGGAGGAAGAGGGGGAAACCTATATTGGATGTGCATTTTGTGTCCATATCTACATAGGAAAGTTCATCTCATATTTTTTGTCTGTTATGGCTCTTATTTTGAAGCCATCTCCTACTTTTTGTTGAAAGAGGGCTTCCAAAGTGGGAAAGGATGATACAAAAAGGTATAAGAAGGGTATACGAAGGTCTCCAGAATCAAAATGGCAAAGTAACACAGGTGAAATAAACCAGCTAGGGCTGCAATTAATACACAAATAGTTGTTCCTCTAATCTTTTGAAGGCTGTCACTGATTAGGAGTCCCTATTATACCCTAAAATTAAATATCTCCCTATTTGACTTGCCTCCCTTTGTCTACTGCCATCTCAGAGGTTTCAGTCATTGGACAACTTCTTTTCATTTTTATATGAAATTAAGCTGAGTGTTATGACCTTTTCATTTAAACTTCATATTTAATTTGGTGCCTTTTTGTGAGCTGACAGAAAGCACTATAATAATTTCCAGCATCTTGATCACACTTGGGGACCTTCTTTCATAGCAAAATAACTCCAAAACTCCCTGAGGCATAAAGGGAAAAAATATTTCTTCAAAATATTCAATACAGCTCTTAGATGTTTGCTCCTTTCTCAACTGAACAACATTTCCATTTGTATTCAAAAAAATAACTTTCAGGGCCCAAAACTGAATCACAGTATTTATGACTTGGCAATCCATCACTCTTTGTGCTTTATCTGACTTGCATTGTTTTACCTGCATGTTTTTGATATGGCCAGCATGTGAGCACCTTTAGCTATGAGAATTCATGCTGACATTTATGTTTTCAGTTATAATGTTTTTAGTAGATGTCTTTAAAGTGTTTCAGATAAGACCTTGAGCTCAAATAAATTAGTTTCTTCCACATATATTTTCTTATAAATTCTTGTAAATGTACAGATTTATCAAAATATTAAAATGAACAAAGGATTTGCTATTTCCCAATCTCACTGAATGTGTTAATTTGTTTTGCTCACCTGGTTTTGTTGCTTCAGCAACATATGCTCACTATCTGAAAACTATTGGGGGAAAAAGAAAAAGCCAAACAAAAAGCAATCCTTCCACAGTTATCATGAAGTCTTTCCCAGCATGACCCTGATTGTGCCAATTTACAGCAAAGGCTGCAATGAAAGTGCCACAGCAAGGTGAAAGAGCCCCACATGATGCTGCCAAGCACCTTGCATAAAAGATTTTTGAAAGATGCCATAATGCTCAGGACCCTGCAAAGTGGTGAAATCCTAGAAGAGGCTGCTGACAGGAGCCCACAGGCCACAACCTCTTCAGCATCAGTTATTGGGCTACAGACCATGCAGAAATGCACATTTATTGTAGCCATTTCCTTGGGGAAAAAAACCCCATCTATAAGAAACAGAAATAGAGGAAAGAATACTGCTGACAAATAAATGGACTTTAGGCAGTTGTGATCACACAAATTGAGTGTCACTCGTTATCTGTGTGTCCCTTGGGCTCCTGCAGTCGTGTGGCACTATGGGGACAGGTAGTGAAGGGGTTTAGTGCTCCTCCAGCTTGATCAATGAAGTGGAATGGAAAACAATCTTCTTTGAGCTATTCAGTCATTTCTAGGTTCTGTATCTTCAGCACGGTTAGGTCTGGTCTCTTGTTGGGGAATAGAGCAGATCCCACAGGTAAAATAATCCTTCAGTGTGTGGGGGAATCCCCATGATGCCAATGCTGGCAGAAATGCTTCCACTTCTTGTGACCTATTTTTCACTTCAACACTGTGACTAATATAGCTTTGGGCCTGGAAATGCTTGCATACTTTATGGGTAGAAATATGTACAGTGATTTCACTGATTTCCTTGGGACTATACTTAGGAGTGAAGTTATTCATGCCATTTATTGCAAGCTTACAATCTGGGGGTCTAATTTCACAGTAATGAAAAACTAAAACCTTATTATTTCACCACCTTCTTCCTTAATGTTTCTGGAGTTGTGATGTTGTGTCAGGTATGAGCTGTTTACATCATGCTTGTATGCTAATGAAGACTTGATGTTTGCTATTTATACACAATAATTCCCTTTAGCATATTTATTATAGCAGAATATTCCTGTTAAGATATGAAGATGTTACCAATGAGCTTCAATAGGGATTCCCACGCATCAGCAGCTTTATAGGTCACTGAAAATAAGGACCAAGAGAAAACTTACAGTCTATCACACCTACACTCATCTCCCTCTGTGGCTATAAGCATTTTTAAGCTGTACAGAACATCATTGCCCACCCTGAATCTATTCCATGATGTTAAAGCCCAGAATATCGCTCTGGGAGCCATGTCAGAACATTGAATCAGTCTGAAAAAAGAAACTTCCAACCATTAACTACATAAGCTTACAGAATGTTGTCAGACTACAGTATAATTTTTGAATTCAGAAAGCAAACAAGAAAATACCTGTTTTTATTTGATCTGTTCTTGGGGTCTCCCCAGGACCAGCTCTCCAAGCCCCTCTCAGAATACCCCAAGTCCTCTGCCCTCCATAGACTGCCCTTTACAGACTGATCTCCACCCAAAAGAGTTCTTTTGGGTGGAGATCAGTCTATAAACAGAGGATTCCACACTTAGAAATAGAGACCTTTCCTTCCAATGCTTTATTTGAATGTGAAGAGGTTATGTAAGGATTTTCTGGGGAAAATAGCACTAGGGAATATATTTGATCAAGAAATGAAAAAGCTAATTATGCTTTGGAGGCATATTAGAAATTAAGTAAAGCTTATTGTTTATCAGCTTTTTATATTACCTTCTCTTTTAGAGTCTTCAGCTCTAAAAAGCCTGGTTCAAACATTCTATAATCATAGAAGTTTTGCTTACTGCTCTGCTTTGAACTGGGTCACAATTTAATTTTTTTTTTGCAAAATGGAAGCTGTGAAGTTTGTCTTGTCCATTCAAATGCTTGCTTAGAGTGTCAGTGCTGGTTAGAAGCTGTATATAAATTGTTTTACTCCTTTCCCAGATTGCAGACACTGTTCAGTTGTCACCACAAACTTTTTCATTATTTAATAATAATAACTTGCAAATCAGGTTGCAAAGAGTTTTATCACACAGTATCAAAAGGTATGAAACTCTTGATATAAAAAAAGCAGACATTATTGCTTCAGCCTGTGGAATGTCTTCTCCACCTCTTGACTTTTCACAGGAATCTTCATGCAGTTTTGCTTTTATCCTGAGTCAGAGTGGCATGGAAATATCACCACTCTGCACTTCACAGTCTTGAATGATAAAGGGACTTAATTGGTAAACAAAATCTTAACAGAATACAGGGCTGCACATAAACCTTAATTTCAATAGGGTTGGACTCAGACTCTTGTGGATGGGTTAGTGTGCATTATCCCCCAGTCATTTATTCCTAAAAATGCCCAGTTTTACAGAACAAAGACCTCATTCTTTCAAAAAGGGCACTTCACCTGCATTTTACCAACATTTGAGAGAAATGCAGATTGGGAAACTGAAAACCAGACAACTCGACATCTATTAATAATGCTAGAGGACTATTTATATCTAACCTGAATGCTGCACTTGTGTAGCAATTTATTTGGATTTGAATTCAGCTTGCTGCACTTGGCAAGTTTCTGTGATTTTGCAACACACACACAAATATGGATCAAATATCTATGTTGGAGTGGGAAATTATACTGGTCATACAAAATGAAAATTTTTCTTTAAGCCAGGTAAGAGTGAATGCAAGTTGTAGCTCTGGAAAAGACTACTCAGGAGCTAGATTTTATGGTCATTTTTCCCAGAAGAAGATATTGTTATTAAATTTTGCTAATCAGAGCTAGCAGTTTGCTACAGATCAGGTTATGATCATTTATGTGTTTATGGCCCGACAAAGCTCAGAAGTTAAACACTCCATTAAGTTACAGGGCAAGGTGCTCACATGGTGAAATAAGGTGAGTGCATTAGTTTGCATCCGTTTAGGGAAATTAGGTGTCTGAGTCCCTGATCTAACTTAGAATCAAGGACTTAAAATATGCTATTCCAACACCTTCAGATCTAAGCTAATTTCCAGCACTCCAGCAAACCTAGCTGCCTTTAAAATTAATTCTGAACCAAAAATCATAAAAAGAAATTTCATTATTTTTAAATTTTTCAGCTAAAATCTGACTCATAATTTATTTTTTCTGCAACTTAATTTCCTACCTGACACTCACATCCTGCTGGACTCTGGATTTGCTTTTAGAAGGCTCTAGCTAAGTCATGACTTTCAACTCTTCTTTCCCTTTGACTGGATTCTGTAAAGGGCATTTCAGTAGTGAAATGGAGATTTATTTTTTTTCCCCAGAGCATAGAAAGTATATCTTGGGACTGCTGACATTAAGAATCTGTGCTGTCTAAAGCCTCTCTATGACATGAACTGCTGAAAGAGGAGGTCAAACATCCACTTGGGATTCTTGAGGGAACTGTGAAGTCATGAAGGCATAACATCTCCAGGAATATTGTGAAATTCTCTGCACCATGGAAACAATGAGAATTTTGCTTTTCCAGGGCAGAGCAATGACTGAAATATTTCCATTTGGTTTAACAGACTTTTCCATGTGTCTCTCTGCATATTGTAGCCAAAATTACCATAAAAATACTTGCAAGACTAGCCACTAAGGGCTAGAAAATGTAATTTGTACAAAGTATATTAGGTAATATGCTGCAACTCAGCATTACCAAACACAACAAGATCCTGAGGCATTGCTGGAAACACTGGTGCTCCTGACTCTAACAGCCTTAAACTTTAAAGATCCCATGTTTTCATCCTTCCAGGGACTAAGGCAATCCTACAGGATTCTTAGTAGCCAGAAATTCAGCAGTTTTGTCTGCTGTAATCTCTAACCATACAATAACACTACATAAAGAAGTAAAACTTTTTTCAGTATAGAATAAAATTTGGCTGTTTGCTTTTGAATTACCTCTTTCCCAACACCCAAAGCATCTTCTAAAATGTACTCTTGAAAATAACTAAGAGGACTTGTAAATGCTGATGCTTTACTTACATGTATAGTCCATTTTCTTACTTTCCATTGGAAAGGACAGTATGAAGATTCTATTTTTTCTGATTATTCAAAGACCAAAACTACTGCAGTTTCCCATAAAAAAAAATGTTTTGGCATCTCTTGGGATGGACTGACAGCTACTGCAATGATCTGCGGTAAGCTACCATGGTGATATGTTGCATTGACAGGCCAATAATCAAGCAATGAAAACATCTGATAATCAAATTTCTCTGGAAAATTCCACAAAGATATCATGTGTTTTTCCTCAAAATCTAAGGAAAAGGAAAAAAAAAGGCATTTGATTATTGATACCCTTATTTCAGACAGTAAATATTTCTAACATGATGTTTTTCATAAAGTTTCCACCCATGCTTGGAAGCATATTGTAAAATTTGATATTCAAATGTTTGCTTCCTATGGGTAAATGAAGCTAGTAATTGAAATGTAAACTTTTTGTCATGTAGGACTTTCCAGGTTTTTAGGCAAGAGGCTGTTCCATTATTCCATCATAATAACCCTGAGGAGAAAACCACAACAGTGTGTCAGAAAATGTGCAACTTCCTTAATGCTCTAAAATGTACCAGGTACTTGAGACTGCCGCTATGTTTCTCAAGGCTAATTTTTCCTAATAAAAATAAGTTTCTCTTAATGTTAGTAGAATTTAAAACACAATAAGATGTGGAGGGAACTGCTGCCTTTGTAAGTGAATTGTACTGCTGCCTTTGTAAGTGAATAATGACATTCCCACATGTTAAGGGTAAGAGGGTTTTTTACAGTGTTTTTTCCTGCAATTTCTTTGGGGGTTTAGGCCATTCACTCCTCACTGATGGTTATTTCTGCAATTTTTTCAGCAGCTTTGTACTAGGCAATTGGATCCATAAACTGCTATTGAATCAAACTCCTAAATAGATAATTTTGATGGTGCCAGCTGGTCTGAACCTATGGAGGCAGTGGAACTGCAGCATCCATGACAGTAGCACTCAGTCCTGCAGGGAAAATTCACTCTGTGTCACCACTTGCCAACAGCTTGATAGGTGTTGAGCCACCAGGACATGTCATTGTGACTTTGGTACATTGATTCCTCACCTGACTTGTCTGTGATTCATGGGTGGACATGTTCATTATTAACAGAAATGTTCTTTAGTGGACTTTTCTGAAGTGATCCTCAAAGAAAGTTATTTTTGTAATATTCAGCCAAAAATAGTACTGTTAACATTTTGGGGAAAGAAAGATCATAACACATTCTTATTAGACTCCCTCAATGATAAACATTGTCTTTTTATAATGGGGAATACTGTTTTAAAGTAGTTCAAATAGATTAGACATGTGTAGCAAAAGTTCTCTATTTTTCCCTATTATATGTGTAAGAAATTGGTTTAATCATAGTTAAGACTCAGAAAAGAAGGTTTGCAGGGGTCCCTTTACAGAACACCTGAGAGCAGCACATTTCTTTGATTATTATTGACAAGTTAGATTTTAAATATTACTATATAATAAATATTCATGTCACATACCCTCTCTTTTATGCTTAGGTACCTTTTTAAATCCCTTAGGATCACTGCAAATATATTGTGCCTTATATTATTCCCTCTTTCCTTTCCCCAATTTCATTCAACCTGACATTTATTCTAGCCTTATCCCTAAGAATTTTTATTTTATTACTGACTGAATTATACTATATTCATATTCCTATGCCTGACAGGTATTCTAATACAAAATAACTAATAAAATAATAAAATAAATCTAATAATAATAAATAAATTCTGCTAAAAGAAGTGCCTAGTTCTCATGGTCTGTGTATTATCTTGTACACCCCATGTGAAGCTCTGCACAGATGCTGTGTTCAGGCCTTGTAAAACAAATAATTTTATGAATAATCAAAAGAAAATGGATGCCAGGAAGGAAGAGGTATCTGGACATAAAATGGGGAGTGTAAGCATTACCAATTTGAGAAAAACTTCTGGACAGGAATTTAGTGCCTTGTACATGGTGATGAACAGACTGCATCTCATCTTGGAGCAGATTGTGAATTCCATCCCATGCGTGCAGCCCCCAGGGTGTAAGATGCTCATACCTATAGGAAGGGAAAATGGAAATAAAACTCAAACTGCAGCCAGAGTGGAGATCTTGTGACAATTCCTGAACTTACTTTGCCATAGCTTTTCAATGAATGTGTCCTTTTTTGTTCGGTTTTGAGGGGATTTTATTTTGTTTTGGGAGATTTATTTTTTTTTTGCAGTGAAGATTTCAGGCTAAAGAAAGACTGATGAGCAGAGATTAGGCTCAAGGCCATGTTGGCCAGGATCATCAGGCTTCTGGATACTGGTTTGTCTTTCCAATTGTAGAACTGGTCTGGGAATCGTGCATGACAAATTCTGCCAAAAAATGTTCTGAATCTTTACTCATTTTTGTAAGCTGTGCACAGAAAATTAAAAGAAGTATAAAGCTCACCCACTTAAAAGAATATGTATTTTGATGAAATTTCTCTTGGAAGAAAAGAAAAAAAAAGTTTTTTCTTAGCTATATTTTAAATAAACCCTGCATGTGTGTTGATATAGATGTCTGTAAATTATGAAAATATTGTGATCCATGTAATTCACATCTAAGAACACTACAATGGATCTTTCAGTGCTGTGCCAAGGCATAGGCACAACTTATTCCTTTCCATTTCTGTCATGCACAGGTTCTTCATGGCCCTCCTCAGCCACAACTCTATCTCTTTTAGACAGAAACTTGTTCTTATACCAGGCAAATTATCATTACCAAAAAACCATATAAACCATTCCATTAATAAGAAAATATTTATTAAATCCAGCCAGTTTAAAATTACTAGCTTATTTTCACAAAGATTAAGTTTCAAAGAGAAGCTGCCTTTACTTTACCATTTCCAGTGTCCTTTTTCCACCCTTTCCTTCCTCCATGTTTTCCATACACCAGACCATTTTATGGTTGAAATTCCAGTCCAGCTGGGGGTGGGAAAAGGACATATAACACCAATGTCAGCTCTATCACCTCCAAGCCTTCAGTAATTCATATATATTGACACCATATGTGATGTTCCACAGAACAAAAAAGTAATGGAAAAATCTCATGGGAGTTGGTAAAGAGACCTGGGAGTTATTGGTGTTATAAAGAAACCTGTGTGAATTGTTTTCTCAGTCTCTCATTGTTTTTTGGTAGTTTTTTTCAGTAAAAAAAGACAGTTCTAGTGGAGCAGAAGAGACCAAATAAGAGGACCAAGGGAAATATTTGTTGCAGAGATCTGTAGAACAGAGTGAAAGGATTGGCAGGAAATGGACAGGTAAGTCTGAAAAAGATGCAGCAATAAAATCTCCTGATTTATGACCCTCTGATTTAGAGAAATTAATATACAACAAATAAACAGGCAAAATAAATGGAGTAGGCATTTAGGGACACTGTACAGAATTATTTTCTTTTCCCTGTTCCACATTGTCTTCCAAATTACAGCCAATATTTTTCTGTTTTCTCTGAAAGGTAAAGATAGGTAAAGGTAGCCCTTTCTAACAAGACCGTATTTTCTCCCTTTCCTTTTTCCTGCTGTCCTGCAAATGGGAGGTATGGGCCAACTGTGAGAAACATAATATTCTGAAATTAAGAAAAAAGCCCTTACAGCAATTCCCACAGCTTTTGTGAAAGGTGCATCAAAATCCTTCAATTTACTTCCTGCAACATTAAAAATAATTAATATAAACATTTAGATACTGAATATTAGCTGTTCTTCTGGCAGACTGAACTGTAAATGTATTTTTTAGGAATGCAATTTTCCTTCTAATAGATGGATTTAATTTCTTAGAAAACCACCACAGTGTTTTTAAGACACTAAGTGCAGATGGTATTCTAATATATTCCTGTACAAACAAAACAGCCACCAGAGCAGGCAGCAAAGCTGGGATGAGGCAGATCCCAGGTCTCAGCAACTCACAATGACTTGGCAGCAACACAAAATTCCAGGCAGGCCTGAGATTTGGATGATTTGTCCTTGGTCCCCAGCTAGAGAAGAAATTGTTTTGTCTCCCTACACTGTCAAGAGAGCTCACCATCCCCTAATATGAAGCCTAAACTGGCACATTAAAGCAGAACAGAATCTGAAAAATATAAAAGCTCAAACCTGAGGCACCACCATCAGTGCTGAAGTGTCTGACAGCAAACAATGTTCCAGCACTGAAAAGGGAGGATGATGCACCTGGGCAGAAAGGGCAAAGGGAAGCTGCTGCTGCAGCACCCCCTCCAGCTGGTGCTTTTCCAGGAAATGCCTGCTCTCCTGGGGTTTGCCGTGGGGCTCCTCTGGCAGCCAGAGCACAGGTACACTGTACACAGGTACACAGGCACACAGGCACCTCGCTGCTTTCCCGGCAGCTCACAGGATTTTGTGGCACATCCAGTGTTTGAGAGACCAGAGTGAGGCATACTGGGGGGAGGCTGCAGTCCCCAGGTTATGTGAAGGAAAGAATTTTGCATGATGATGTATTAAAATGTAAGCAGGTATCACAGTATTTTTAACAATAAAAATAATCTGTTTAATGTCCAGTCAGTATTTCCTCCTGCTGCTGCACAACCACTGATTCTGAAACCATACCAAAGCAGCAAGGCTGTCCTTTGGATATAAAGACCTCTCTTCAAAATACAGAGAGAAATCTCTCTGAGACATGCAGTGCTTTAGCAAACTAAACTCTGCTCCCTGCAGTTACAGCTCAACCTTTCTAGTTGCTATGTCAGTTCTGTCAACCCCTTGACTTTAATAACTGCTCTTGTGCACCTCAAAATATGAGACCATGTTAACACTTTATTTGTTCTCCAATATTAAAAATTTCCCAAAGTCTGTAAGTGAACAAAAGAATTGTTTACAGACAATTTCTGAAGAGTTTAGTCTTTGTAAACAGCATCCAAACGACCTTACAACACATTATTTGCTCAACTAGTATATTTTGGCTTTGCCCAGGAAAATGCGGTGATAGATGGAGTAAAACTGCTAGTAATAGTTGTGGGTATGCACAAAAAGATTCAAACTTGATATAAGGCATTCCTATGCGAGGTAATTAATTTTATTATCTTTATTTTATTTTATCATCTTTAATTATAGCAGTTCTAGATTGCTTGTCCAAAGAGTAAGAGCTGAGTGATATTTGACCTGTTATTTTGTATGCCTTGAACAACTGTGGTCTTTATTTTCTTTATTGCATGAGCAATCAAGGTTGCAACCTAGCTGTCACACAGTGATTGTGATAATTTTTAACATCTGTGTTTCTCATGTAAAATTTTAGTGTAAAATATGTCAAAGTGTATTTATATGATCTCTAATCAAAATTTATAATTTATGCAACTTTTCTATGAGGTGCATTTATTTTGAAGTCTTTAAATAATATTTATGCCATTAGGAATTATTAAGGTAATGGACATCAGTTTTATTTAAACTGTTGTATTTTCCTCTGCTGTGTCTCAGTGGGATTGTTGAGTGCCACACAAGAGCTATAATTGCGAAATCCCTTGCTCTCTGTGACTCTGATTGCTATTATGATTGGAATAATTTGCATTTTTATGAAGATACTATTCTGTCTTCAGGCATCCATGACTGTGCTTGATGTTTTGAAGATCATTTGAAAAAGCACATAGAAATTATTTGCTTTTAGTAAAATGGCTATTTACTTGCAAGCAAAAACAAATTATTTGGTTCAAAAGAAATAAAAAAGGCTCTTAAGTATCTGTAGAAGGAGCTGTTGGTAAACAATATCTCTATAAAATGATTCCTCCTCAAATGCCTGCAAAGACACTGTATAAAACCTTCTCTTGCAGACACACTAAGACCCTTGCAGTCTTACCAAGCAATAAAATTACAGGTAGGGCTAGAACCTTCCATAGTAGTAGGTCACTTCATCTCTCTGTTCTCCCTGGAAGTGTCTAATAAAGAACTTGTAGATTTTTTCACTTTGGAAGCCTGAGGTTCTGACCACGTGGCCTCCACCTGGTTCAAACACAGGTTTGGTCTCTGGCTTAATGGAAGCAATGAATTAGTGGTACCATGGTGTAACTGTCATTCTCTGTTGTCAGGAAAACCACTTTTTAAGAAGGCAGACAGAAATTATGCAGCTGAGAGTTTGGTACCCCTTTCACTCCACTAAATTCACAGTGAGCTATTTTTGTTCTGCACTTAGACTGTGTTGAAAAGAGAGGGATTAAACTTGAGAGAAGTTTTATGGTTGTCTGTGACTAAGTGCTAAAATAAGACTCTCCATTCCCCTGCAATGATACGTGCAAATACAGAGGAAATGCACGTGTCAATAGAAATTACACACATCTGACTAATGGTAAACGTTATTTACAGAATTTTTCAATTTCATAACAGAGAGAATTGAACACCTCAGAGCCTGCAGAGTAACAGAGTCAAAACAGCCAATGTAGAACAGCTGGCACTTTAAAGTGTTGTCTTTAAAGCTAATATTAGAGACCTAAATATTCCCTAATATTCCCTAAATATTTCATGTGATCTGTGAGTTTTATGTACAAGCCTAACCATTTCTGTTGGCCCCTTCTCTTTCTTTTCACAGTTAAAAATGAGGACCTCATCTGTGTAGAAAGAACTCTTCTAATACTACCTCAGAACTTCCTTGATATATGTCCCAAGTGAATGTCTTAATATTGCTCTGACCAAGTTAACTCAAGATTACAAGATCACAACTTATTAGTTAATTATAGATAATTAGTTAATTTACAAATAATAAATTAATTACAGATTATTACAGATTACAAATTACAGAGAATTAGTTAATTCAACTGCAGTGTTCAAATACAGTGGCCATTCTAAGCCGTGATTTCCTCAGGCTTACCAAAACAAACTGCACAGTTGTGAATTGGCAATGTTCACAACCTTTACCCCTCTCACAGAGGCACGCTAAATCATGATTAATCAACATCCATGTATGAATTTAAGGCACAAAGCACTCTTGGCATTAAAGTCTCTAAGACAGCTAATTTCTGAGCAGCTATAACCGAGAACATTGGTGCACCCATAGTGAAATCTTCAGGCACATAATAGACTAAATGACTTTTTTTTTCCCCCACTAATTTTATTACAGCCTTGTTCTTCATGCCCTGTATAATTAAAATTCTGTCATCATCTCCATTATGAACCTCCATTTCTGCTGGTTTATAACCTTGTCCATAATTTGCTCTGAAAGGGAGGCTGTGTTATGGGATTTTGTCACAATCAGGGATTCTTCTTGTGCTGACTAAAAATAAATGCTAAGATTTTCAGAAGTGATTAATCAATTGCACCCTTCTGGTTTAAACTGGTAGAAGGGTTATGAGTCTCCAAGGGTGAGCAGAAGAATCTGTCTTTTCTGCAAAACCAGCCTGATGGGGCACCTATTTTAAAATTGTTGCTCTTATTTAATGAACAGAGTAAGTTTGTTCCTTTTTTTGGAACTCGAGCATCAGCAAAAATACTGTATTTGGTGTCAGATGCTCACTGCAATATTCTGATAGAAATGACCCTTCTCTTTCCAAGCAGAATTTGCCATCATTGGATTTTTGTCTTCTTGTATTTAAAAGCAAGCATAATATCTGAGGGAAAATATATCACAGTAAGTGGATTGCAGTTAATTTAAATGTGAAATACTAGTATTTCATATTTCTTCTTCACATATAGGTATACTGATTAAAGATATCCCAAATGAATGCTGACACAAACAAATAGAAATGTTACAAAGATGCAGTCTGGCTGTTTTATGATTGTTTCTTGCACAACGACTGATTTTGTAATGGTGTATTGCAAAGCCTTGTAATGGTTTGATAGAACTTCAATTGGTCCATGTAGGACTGTTTTTACAATTTTCTTAGGCAATGAAGTCTGAAACTACTAAGCAAAGGACACGATCCACTGTCTCTCATGATCATGACAAAGCTATAAAATGTCCATTCTTTAGTAGACCATGACATTTTAAAATGCTTCTGGTTTTCTGTTACTCTGTTTAGCTGCCCATATCTCAATAACACTAACTGGTGCCATTATTTTAAATCACAGCTCCAAGTCATCCCTTTTCTAATGGGAATGGAGTGAGATCCAAGATAACACTATTCCTATTCCTCAGCAAGATTGATGGGGTCAGTTCAACGTTATACCTTTTTTAACCCATTCAGTTGCTTTACAACCCTTCAGCATCAAATCAGAAGTTTTCCTGAAATCTGGGCCACAGTGGATCACAAATGATCACTATGGCCATAATAATTTTCTGTGAAGCTAACGGAGAGGAAACAATGAGAACTGTGAGGAAAAGATGGGAGAAGCAAGAGGAAGGGAACCTGTTCTGCTCTCTAGTCCCACCTGCCTTTGAGGGGAGGAAATTCTTACCCTCTGGTTGTCCTCGCTGCACTGCCTGCTCCTGACATCATCTGCTTTGCTGCATATCATGGAGAGTTGCAAGAAGTGCAGATACACCAGGCAAAGGAGTACCAGTTAAGGAGAGCCATATTTAGAATAGAACTTTATGCTGTTAATTCAGCTGAGGATGTGTCTGGGTCACCCAGTTTTGAGAAGTAGGTACGCATGTGTTCAACATTTGGCACACATTTCCTGAATATGTCGGGCTTTTTTACAAGTATTTTTAACATTTATGGCTTAGAAATTGCTTAAATATTTTTTTAAGTTGCCACTGTGAGGAGAAGCAGTCACAGAGAAACTGTGAATTAAAATTAAATACTTGCCTTGTTGAAAGGGAGTCCTTGAGTTGTCAGTTCCATGCTGACCTGGGATGTGCACTGTCCATCCTGTCTTGCACCTGCACTCTGACAGCAGGGGAAAGGCTCACAGGGATGTCACCAAAATAGGGGAGCAGTAGGACACTCTTCTGTGTGCCTGGCAATAGAGGGGTGGCTGCTTTGGACAGATGGAGCAGCACCTACAAAGGGTTTAAGGTGAGGTACTTTTGGTCACCTGCCTCTGGCTGCCACTCCAAAAGGATCCTAAACATTGTAGGCATTGATTTAAGTCTGTGGCTGCTGCAGATGAGAAAGTTTCAGGCACATTTTTAGCAGAAACATAAAAATGCTGACATCTTTTTTCTTTCTTGACTGCTCCATATATTATGTTGCTAATAGATGCCTCTCTTGAATTTCAGACAGTAAAAATAATTACCACAATTTCTCTTTTGCCTCTCCCCCTTCCCTTCTGATGGCTTCTGAGTCTGTTTGAATGAAGGCTTGGCTGCATAACCAGACCTGCATAAATCACATCAGCCCCTGTGTCTGTGTATGGAATAGCAGCACATGCAGGTCTCCCACGCACAAGAGAGGATTAAGAACAGATTAAGCACATTGATTCTGCCATTCCCCCAGTGTGTGCTTCATCTAACTATTCCACTATACACTTGGCACATTTGTGATTAAAGCCTGTGTAACAGATGAACATATTGTAAGCAGATAGAAATAAAGCAGCCATTAAAATTGGTTTGAATTACTTATCTTGCTTGCAAAAAAACCCAACAAACTCCTCTCCAAACCAGATCCTTTATCTTAAATTCTGGAAGCAATCAGAAGTATTTCTAAATATCATGTCTTCCCAAACAAGGAATTTGAAGGAAAATGTCCTGCAAGAAGCTCAAAGGAGACAAAATGAGAAAGGGAAATTGTTCCTTCTGGGACTAAAAACTCAAATTTGGTGATCAAAGGCAGGTCTTCCAGTGTTTTTATTCTGTACGATTTTCAGTCCGTGGGAGTAGAGGGAGCTCAGTATCCCACAGGGTGTTCCAAATCAGCCAGGATTAGCCCTCTGGGTCTAGAAGAGTGATTGTAGTTCCTATTATTGTAGGACGATGGTCTAGAATTACAAAATTTGAATTTTCTTTGTTGCCACTCCTACATTGAACAGACAATACTAATATTTTCTTTCCATGTACATCACCAGCTTGAAAATTTGTCCTTGGGTAGTGAGCTGGCCTAATTTCCAGATCCTAACAATACTGTGGATAATGGTAAAATTAAATTTTCATTTTACTGCGTATCCTCCAATATAATCCTGACATTACCAGCAGCATGCCTCTATGGCATGAAGGTTAACTACATTCTGGCTCCATTTTTTAAAGTGTTGTGAGGTAAGTGAAGCAAGGGCTTATTTTCCTTTCTTCAGTACTTGAGAACCTGCATCAGATGCAGTGCCTGCGTTGGGGCTTCCCAGCTCAAGGAATTGGTGACCAAATGGGACAAATCCACAAGGATAGTCTGGAATGGCTGGGCTTGTTCAGTTTGAAATCATCTGAGTCCATCTGCCTGAGGAGCAGTGGCAGAGGGGTTGGAGCCAGGGATGCACAAGAGAGAGCAGGCAGAGGCTGCAGCATGGGAAGCTCCAGTGCAGCAGTGACATGCAGCTCCAGAGGGGTTGTGCCATCCCTGTCACTGTTCAGGTGACAGCCTCACTGCATTTCAACAGGAATCAAACTGCAGGATCCTTGGTTTTGAGTGGTCAGGCCACTATGACCACTAGAGACCACTTCCTACCCAAATTGTGTGTGAAGCTTTCGTTCTCATTTACACCCAAACTCAAGCTCCAGTGCAGCAGTGACATGCAGCTCCAGAGGGGTTGTGCCATCCCTGTCACTGTTCAGGTGACAGCCTCACTGCATTTCAACAGGAATCAAACTGCAGGATCCTTGGTTTTGAGTGGTCAGGCCACTATGACCACTAGAGACCACTTCCTACCCAAATTGTGTGTGAAGCTTTTGTTCTCATTTACACTGTCAGGCACCCAAACTTGTGGCCATTTAATTATCACAAAATTAAAGGGGAAAAGTCTTCATACTGTGGTCTAGGATTTTTTTTCCAGTTATTTTTCTCCATTTTTTCTCACACAAACCCTGACTTCATTGTCTCTCTACAAATTGTTGAATACACAAGGACGACTAATCAGCAGAATTAATGGCAGAATTATTAATGGCAGAACACTTTCATTGGGCTGTCTTCAGGAGGAGAGTTACAGATTGTTTTATATTTCTAATTTTATTACTAGTGCTCAAATGGAAAGTCATAGGATCTTTATTTGTTGGTTGAGGGGTTGTTTGGTTTGGGGCATTTTCCTTTTGATTTTTTTTCCTGCAAAATGTTATCTTCTGGCATTAAAGAAAAGTACTAGGAAAATCACGTCTAAATTGTTTGATACCTCTTCAACATCACTGCCATTTTTTTGCTTCCAGTGCCAGCTATTAAATACACTTGCAAAGGGACTGCAAATTCTGTCTGTGGAAACCCCTTCCCAGACAGAAGAAAATATGCTATACTGGTGCTACACAAATTTATTGTTCAATGCAAATTATTAAAACCAGAAAGTTGCTTTATTACTTTGACAGTCTTGCATTTGAGTTGTTAACACCCAGGAAAAAAGTGCAACAGAGATTTAAAATAGAGTTATGTGGTAGAAAATTCTGAACTAAATTCTGAACCTGACCAGATGGGATATTTGGGAGGTAGCCATTTTAAATCCCCTTTTCCCTGTTGTTTTAAGATCTTAATGGGCTGCAAAAGATAGCTGAAGTGATTGACAGATGTATCAGCATCAGAGAATATATCCACATCCTCCTCTAGTACATCAGAATCCTACAGAATTAGCAATGGTAATTCAGCTTTTAATCATGATACCTAGAAGGTTGTAGCAAAATACTTTAGTGAGCATTGTGTATATGAAATACAGAAGAAAATAAAATTATTAAGATTGCTTTAAGCATTATGGGCATTGTGTAAGCATTAGTTGCCTCCCAAAACCCAGGAAAACAGCAGTGAACTTGAACAGCTACATTTAAATCCATTTTTGGTCCTTTTTTTTTTAACCGATAAGGAACTTCTAGTATTAAATAAAAATGAACCTTCTCTCTCCATCTGAACTGAGACTCTGAATAACAGTAAAAAACCCACATGAATTCATTAGGAAGGAGGCTGAGTAAAATTTCCTGACAAAATAGACACTCTTCACCTTGTGTCTTTCTAATATAATCCATGAACATTTGCAACTAAAAGAGAAGCTTAGGCTTATCCCAAATTGTGTTTTTAATTGCTATCCTCCTCTCTTCTCATACCTGAGTGCTCCCTTTTTTATGGTCTCTTTACTGTGTTGATCACATAAACAGGAACTAAAAAATGAAGACAGCCACCTTCTTGAGCTGTATTGTGCCAAACCATGCTCTTCTTTCCTGAAAAAAGCATTTATACAGAAAAACACCTTGTTTTTCTTCACCTTAGCTCATAAAACCTGTGTGCACTTGGCTAATATGACCTTTGGTGAAGTGACTAAAGAGAGGAGAGTGGTGGGGATGAGGACTAGGAGGAAATAGCAGGAGATGTAGCTAAGGACTGCAGCAATGTGTGAAGCCTTCGGGTCCTTTCATATTTTATTCTATTTAATAAATGCTCACTCCCTCTATTAAAATTATTATGTGCACCACAGTACTAAAATGGGTGTGATACTTTGAAGTTTGTCTTAATTAATGTGACTATAATTTGCTTCCAAGTAAATACCAGCATTGACAGCTAAGGCTACCACAGACAGCAATATCTAGGAGACGCTTGGAGACATCTTTTTTGTTACTCTTTTAATCCTTCTGAAAAGAATCTTCTGTTCACCTCCAAATTACAGGCTTCAGAAAGTAAAATTGCTTAATTTCTTGATGGCTAATCTCTTTCCTGGGCTTTCAAACCATTATAAGGCTTTATTTATAAATTACCATATCTTGTATGCATGGTAAGAGCAGAAAAAGAGCCTCATGTGCTCTTATGTGCATTCTGCAGCACACCCAATCAAGACATCATTGTTTGCACACTCTGTCTTATAAAATCTTAGCTCTAATTGACCAACACTTAACAAAAAAAAAAAAAAAAAAAACAAAAAACAAAAAAAAAGAAGAAACTTTCAAATTACACTGATTAAGCTGAGAAGCTTGCTTTTTCTATTGTTTTGACAATATTTCTTTTTATTTCAAGAGTCCCGTGAGGCAGCAGCTCCTGGGGAGCAGGCAGGATGCTGCTGTGTGGAGCCAGCCATTAGAACACAGGGCTGGACCACCTCCACAGCACAGCCAAGGAGCTGTGACTCAGCCCCAGCTCCTTCCTTGCTGCTTTTAGCATAGGGGAAGGGTGTAAATTAGTTCCTCTTATTGTCCTTCCTGGAGCTGATTCCTGTCCCTTTTGGTAAGCAGTCTAGGGCAGCAGTTTATTGCTGCCATAAACAAGTACTTCTCAGCTGGCAAAAAAATACTCCTTCATTGAACACAAAGTAAGCCCATTTTTAATGTAAGTTTCCATGAAAAGTAGTTTTTTTAAAGGACTCGTATTTAATTTCCCTTGGCTGTTTTACTAATAATGCCATTTGATTGAGTAAATAGACTCCTTCAGATTTTTCATTGAAACAGAGGAAACTTTCCTTCTACAGCATGTATTTAATAACTGTTCTGCCCCCTTAAGATGTCATTTAGTGTCATTTACAGTCTGCTGCTCAAATCCCCTGGAAACACTAAAGCAGGGGTTGAATATTTACTTTTCACTGGTTTTAAATAAAGCCTTGTTTAATCCCTAAGTGAAAGACTCAGCCTTCTCCTTGAGGAAAAGGAGCTGATAATAACTGTGAATGTGTAACTTCTGTGTCACTTAAAAAGATCTTCACTACTCGCCTTGGCACCTTCGTTATTTCTCTTGCTGTAGGTGTGTAACGGGTGTGGAAAAACATTTGCCAGGCAGCC
Source organism: Passer montanus (assembly GCF_014805655.1). Taxonomy (NCBI): domain Eukaryota; kingdom Metazoa; phylum Chordata; class Aves; order Passeriformes; family Passeridae; genus Passer; species Passer montanus. Next base: position 1,774,535 of record NW_024368596.1, on the reverse strand, counting down.
AGACTGCTACATGATTTGGCTGCAAGTAATCTAAACCAAAGATATTTAATTTTTGTGGCAGCACATAGCAACCACCATGAAGGAGCAGCTCTTTAATGTGTGTATGTTTTGAGCTAAGTCTCACACCCTGGGAAGATCAGAACACAGTCAGGGGCCCAGATCGATTAAGCGCGTTTTCTTTGGGAGAGGTGTCACAGTGCCTCTCCTTTCCCAGCCTCACAGAACAGTTAGAGCCTCTCAGTGACATAAAGAGATCTTTTGAAACCCACACGCCCACATAAGCTCCCAACATCTTTGATTTAAAGGAATCATGTTATAAAAGAGAATAGGCTGCACATGGTTTCATAATATTTTCCCTCCGATTCCTCTTACTCCAAAACAATTCCGTCTGCAAATACATTTTGATAACTAACACATTTTCATTTTCATATTACCTCAAGCAGAGGGGAGCCACCATTCTTTATGACCTTGGACTTGCTTTTTGGCACTTACATTACTGAAGAAATGCTCATTAGAACTCCAGTCAACTCATCCCACTCTTCCCCAGCCTAAAGTCATTAAACTTTAACACAGAGACACATTTCCCAGAAACAGTATTATGACCAAATATCTAATTTAAAATGAAAATAAAAAAGCTGGATTCAAAAATTCATGTTAAAGAAGCCTCACCATTAAATGAAACCTAATAAGAAAACATTTTACTAAAATTAGCCAAGACCCTGTATGCATTCATGTTCAGTGGCTGGTTTTACAAGTACCAAAATGCTCACAGAAAAGGAGCCATAGCTACAATGCAAAATAACCCTGTCCCATGGAGACTGAGTCAAAGCAGGAGGATTTGTTTGTGTGTGTGGGCCCAAAATCATCATTTAGGGATAGCTCCAGCTGGCTTCAAAGTGTTTCACATCCAAGCAGTGGAAGGCATGCCTATATTTATTACATTATTTATTTTTATATCCCTGCGTCCTGGAGTGCTCCACAGAGAGGCTATAAAGAGTAAATTGATAGAGTTAAAAAAATTAATATTAGTGGAACAAAGAGAAATAAGAACTGTAGACAGGGGAGAAGGCAAGGACATGTTTAGGAATGGGTTAGAGAGTCAATGGGGTGGAAAGAAAGAGGGAGGCTTCTTTCACTAGTACATGTCAAGAAGGAACGAATTAACAGCCCTAAGAGATCTTATGTGGCAAAGGAGATAAAATGATGCATAAAATACAGAATGAAAGGGAGGATACAGATAGAGGCAGACAGGACAATCAGATGGAGATACAGGACAATCACCTTAGAGGATTTTGGAAACAAAAGATTAGAACAGAGTGGGGTTTGGTACTTCTCTTAAAAGAACTGTTTTTATGAAGCCCCTTCTTTAAACAGGCCAAGGGCACATCCTGATCTAATTTTCACTTCTTCTCATGTATAATTTCCACTGAAACTCACAGATTTTTATACTTAAAAATATCAAAAATTGATCTGAAGCCTCTATAAAGCCACTAGAAATATTTTGGATTTATAAAACTGAGACTGCAATTATCTGTTCACTGGTTTCTCAAGGAAAAGGAAAGAAACATCTAAAAACTTCATTGATATTCTAAAAGAAACTGGTAAAAAAGGCAAAAGTAAAGAAATCTCTTTAAGTAATTTCTTTCAATGAATTATGTTCAAGTATGTTCCTGAAGCCTCCATTCTCTGTCAATTCAGATTTTTGGAAGCATTTCTGTGTGAAAATAACATCAGGTAGAAACCCCAGTGTCTGTATTACTAAGCAAATTATTCAGGACCAAGCTAAAACAAACTTTTCCCAAGTTTGTATTTCAAGTACTTTTAGGTTTGCAGCTTTAGCAGGGAGGCTGAGGCCAGGGTGACTGGAGGAATCCAGGTGCTGAGCACTGTGGTGCTCCTGTCACTCTCACAAACTTGCCAGCAAACTGTCAGGTCACTCAGGGCTTGCATCAGCCTTCTTGCCTTAAAATAAAATACGGGTCTTGATAACCTAGCCAGTGCCTCCCATCAGTGCAAATATAACCTTTAAACCCATATATTAACTGTGTGGCAACATGCTTTACAATTTTCTTCTAAGCATTATAATTAAAAAGATTCAGCACTTGTTTAATCTGGCATAACAGATTCAGCAGAGTACAACACTATAGGCACATCTGTATATTTGCATACCAAAAAAGTCTAAAAATACTTGTGTCAAAGACAAAAGGTAGCTTTTGAATGCAAGACCCAGCCCTAGCTTCAATTATACGTTTCAGCACAGGGTATTATGGTCTTGTTTTTAGCTACATGTGTGTGACTACCTAATTACAAAGCAATGCTTTTAAACAAATGGCCTGATTCTAGCACTCACAAAGGGCCACATGAGGATTACCACTGTTAAAGAGAATGGAACCGAGCTGGTGCAAAAGCTGCTTGGAATAAGAGCTTTGTTCAAACTTTATTTTGTCTGTTTCTCACTATCTGGAAGAGAGATATGGTAAAATCCACGCTGGCAATCCCAAACTGGCTTTTGAGATCTATACCATTAATTTAATGATTCAAATATAACTCTTGACTGCAAGGAGCAAATGATGGTAGTGTAGTTAGGCATCTCAGTCTGGTACATGGAATGTCTAAGAAATGGGTTTTTTGCAGTATAAACAGGATGATTTCATAAATTTGCACAATCCAATGTTTGCAGAACTGATTACTGTGTTTTAAATGATGTATTAGTTTGAAAGATGAAAAACAACCGTATTACTCTGTCAGTGTCTGCTAACCTAGACAACTGAATTTCAGGTTTTCATCTCACAGCACCTGATCTCAGGAATAGTTGTACCTATTGCAATGTATTCTTGAGATGGACATCTACTTATCTAACCCAGGAGAGGACCTCAGCATAGCTATAAATGCAAATCACCCTCTTTCCTGAGAGCCTGCCAAAATAAAGCACATTGCAAATATTTAAATAAAGAGTTTGAGGGGGTTTTTTCCCATGTGTTTTATCTTTTCACTTTCATCTGTAAGGTATCCACTTTTGGCTGCAGCATATCTGAAGTTCCTTTATTATTTATGAATATCAGTGAGTTGAGAGCATCTCTCGGGAGGGAGGGGGAGAATCAATAGCCTAACATTTGAAGTACATCTTTCACATTTGAGATTACAGCGATGACTCACAGCGGGTGAAGCACATGGTTAACGTCTGGCAGCCGAGAGCATTTTTTATTACCTGAGCGCTCATGAGAGTGTGGGAGGGAGCATTATGCACCAGGGCCACCTGCAACATGCATCCAGCCTTCAGACCATGATTTTTCCTTTATGAGGACTAAACCTGGATGCCTCATGTGATCCCAGGGCTGTTCCTGTTCTGCTGTGAGAGGTTTGAAAACTCTCCCAGGGACACCTGGATCCTTTCAGGTTACCTGGCTGTCATTTCTGAAGCATCACTGGGCTTATTCTTCTGGTTATCACCCTAAACTGGCTGTGTTAAAGATCTATTTAGATGTTTCTTGGAGATTTCAAGATATAAAGCATGGGCCTACTGTAAGGCCTGCTAAAGTCAGCATGAATCTTATGTTGACTGTAATGTCAGCAGACTTCAGATCAGGACATATAAAGATTATTCCTGCCTACTTTTTCTGCTTATTAAAGTTTTTTTTCAAGAAAATCACTTTGGCTTTTGGTTAATTTCAAGTGTATATTTATATATATATATAAAATATTTATATATATATATGTATATATATATATAAAATATTTTTATATATATATGTATATATATATATAAAATATTTTTATATATATATGTATATATATATATAAGTCTTTAAACTCTTGCAGCTGGAACTCATTGTGCTTGTATGGCATTCACTCCTTTCTGCTGCATGATTTGGTGAACTATGGGGCCATGCTGGAAAGAGATGGTTTGAAGTAGCTCCCTGTACACAAGCATGCATTTGTGCACACACTAATGGACTTACAGATCAAGCACTGCTTTTTGAGCTTCTTATGAATTTTCTCAGCATCAGGATTATGAAAGTGTTGACTCTTGGGATTATTGGCAGAAAAGGGAGATAAAGTTCAAAAATCATTTTAAGTGGTTTAAATATAAATATCCATAAAGAAGTATATTATCTGTCATTGAGAAGAAGTAAAAACAGGTTTTATTTTAAATAAGAAGTAAAGTTGTAATGTGTATTCTTTGCAGTAGAGCTTATTCTTAATAACTGAAAATTACATTTTGATGATTTGGTTACTTTTTTTCTTTCCCCTCATGATGACTGTAATCAATGAAGCTGATTTTTAAATAAGATATGCTTAATAAAAGCTTCTTGTCAAGAATGAGTTGATGCTAATGGCATTGGTGTCATTGTCTTTCTAGATGATCAAAACTTTCTGACAGATAAAAAATATTTACAAGGCTTCAGTAGGAACTCAGGTTTGGAGTTTTTCACAGTGTAGACAGATTTAAATGCTGAATATATAATGAAAAAAGTTGTGATTATAGGCTGTTCTTTAATGGCTGCTCAGCTTTAAAAATGAACATTTAGATTTATTTAGTTAATCCAGTATTTAATAGAGTGTATATTAGTGAAGACAAGTGAATATGAAGTTTCCACATTGAAAGTGGTACATAGTGTTATTACATTGCCAATATCTCTAATTAAAATAGCGGATTATTTAGCAGTCACTGGAAAATAAGTATATTGTTATCTCTGCACTGTAAATCTCATGATACCTCTCCAACAGACAGGAAAATTAACGCAAGTATTTGTAATGTTTCCAGAGAAAATCAGAGGCAGAGCTCTCAACAGCTACCAAAAATATTTCCAGAATATACTTTCGTATATTCTAACAGGAATAGAACAATATCACAATATCATCCCAGTTTATATCCATAGTTAAAACATGTAAGCAAGATGTATAGAACCAATTTTCCAAAAAATGTCAGTCATAGTTCAGCCAAAAATTGTTTTCTGATTTAAATAGATGTGCTCATGTACTACCAGAGGGCATTCTTTACACTGAGTGCCCATGAAATTGTCAAATGTTTTGAGTAACTTCTTTGAACATAAATCCTCTGTCACTGCTCTAACTGGCTTCAGTTGTACCTCAAGCTAATAGCACTCTTGCCCACAAATGGACTGGATGAAAAATATATTAAAGAACATTATAAAGTCCAACTTTTAATTTAGTTTCTTTGGATGACTCATGATGATTTGAAGTCTTTAAATCAAAAGTAGAGAGCGTTCTAAAAGACATTATAGCTTGACAATTATGAGCGCAAAGTAAGAACTCCTGGGTGATGTTCTTTGGCCTGTGGGAGGCATGAAGTTGGAGTAGGTGATGGTAATTGCTCCTTTAGCTGCCACATCTATGAATCTAAAGTACCTTTTCCACAATCCTGAGGGGAAGGAAGAATAGATGGTCATCAAGGAGCAGTGGTTTCTGTTAATGCAGCCTTCTAGCTACCATTTCTGACAGCAGCTCTCCGTACAGAGCTCACCATTCTGCTCTTTCCCATCAAGCATGGAAGTGATTAAAAACTTTTAGAAATACTTGTATAAGGTGATATTCCAGATATTGACTTTACCTAAATGACAGTTAAGGTAGGTTACACCCCAATATCACTCAATCTTTTCATTTTACAGCTCATCCTAAAAGTCATTTCGCTATAGGAAGCAGGCTTTATGGTGCTGATGATTTATTCAAAGGAGCTCATTCTCTGTCCCTCGGGGCTGTCTTCAAGCATATTTCCCTAACCAATTTCATGTTTTATGTTTTCCATTCCATTTCAAATCTTTCTCCCTCTTTACATCTCCTATCAGGAAAGGATCAAATTTTCTCACCTTGAAACAAGCTTGTTCTACTCTTTGGAGCAATCATGGGAGATAGAGATGCATCATTTAAATATTCTTGTAGGTAATCAGGAAGGTAATTGCCAGATCAGCTGCCAATGCAGATTTCTCTGCAAATGTAATCTTAATTCAAAAAGGAAGGGACTCCCTGACCTCTGCAAAATTAATAGTGTCCAAAATCCACTTAGAAACCCCTCAGCCGTCATGTAGGGGTTTCTCAGATTTCAGCCTTTATAGAAAAACAGGTAATATTCAATGTCCTTCCTCCCACTCATTCTGAAATCTTTGGAGATGAATGTGAAAGCATCTTAAAATAATTCCATTTCAGTCCTATCTGAATTTCTGCCTCTGGTTTCTACACTGCAGTGCACTTCTTAACCTTCACTTCTTGAATTTCTCACTTTACTATAAATCAAGTACCCCAAAAAATTTGCCATCTAAGAGCATAATTAATTCAGTTGACAGAATGTGGCTGTTGCAGCTACATGAAGTTCTAGATAGTATCCCTGCTGTAGAGCTTCACTGACAGGGAATTAATCTTTTATGAAACTTCAATATAGTGATGGGGTGTATAGACACATTTCTAACTCTTGCTTGTGAGTATAACTTTTATTTAAGGTTATTTCACTTTTTGTTTTAAATGTATCCATCCTGGTTTAATTTCTTCCTTTCTTCTTCTGTGTCCCTCACATAAAACATTCTGTAGGAAATTTTGTATAATCCCCTGTTTCTCTCTGCTCCATTGAAAACTGTTATCCTCCCAGCATCCCACAATAAGTTCTACATGCCTTTAGACAGTAATCCCTTTCTATATTCCTGGTGTTCTGGAGAGAGTTTCATCCCTTGGGCCACCTTGGTGGGTTCCACCCTGGGATAATCGCTCTGCTCAGAGTGTGGCTTCATGGCCCTTGCAGGTGCTCATTCCCCAGCTCCCTTGGTTTCTCCTCCTGTGTTCAGTTCCAGCACCTGTGCAGTGCCTTTGTGTTTAATATGATTAAAGCCTGTAGTTGGATAACCCAACATCAAGCAGATTTAATTTAGTATTCCAGGCAAAGCTGGGGGGAGGATGGAGATGCGGCATTAGCAATGATAATGAAGGAGGAAGGGAGTAAGCAGTGGGAGAGGTTTATTGTGGAGGTGGGAAGGAGTAGGGATGTTTTTTCTCATCCTGTAACAACAGGAACTGAGGCAACTGCCAAGAGGCACCTAATGCCCTGTTCTGGCAGCCCAAGCAGAAAGACAAGAGGTTCACAGCTTGATTCCTTGCTTTTGGCAGCTCAAAAATGATAAATGAAACAGAAGTGCTCTGGAAAACAGCAAAGGCATAATTAGGCATCATTTACCCATGGCAGAGGGGAGGTATGTACTTGTAGGCTTACAGTACTTTCCACACTGCATTTCTTTATTAACCCCTTGTTCTTGCTGGAAAGTTTAAATTGCTTTTATTCTGCTTGGGTACCACAGTGAGGAGACAGTTTGATTTTGTAAGTGACTCAAGTGGGTTTGAATAACTGCTCAGTTAATAGTTTGGAAATAGTCTGGCAGGTTTTGAACAGTTTATTGTTTTTTCTCTTTTGGTGATGCACAAATAGCTTGAACTCTTTGGGGAAGTATGATGAACCCATCAGCTGTGGAAGCAAAATACTGGAGTTTCAGTCCTTGCCTTGCTCCTTCATCTGGGGAGATAAGAAAAATCTCTTTTGCCAGAAGATAAGTGAAGGGATTCAGATGGGTGACTGCCCAGCTGACAAGTGAAATTCAGAGGAGGATCTGTTCTGCCATAGCTGGGAAATGGCTGTGGCACTTTGTCTTCTCAGTGATTTGTGGCTGCCCTCCACTGCATCCTGGCCAGCACAGCAGCACCAGCACTCCTTGCTGCAGCGTAAGGCAAGTCAAACCTTGCCTTCAGCTGTCAAGGAACGCTGCTCAAAATAGCCCTCCTGGTTGTGCACTGCTACAGCTGAGGAGCATCAGTCTGAGCCTTCCCCTGACTCAGCTGAATGCAGCTGGGGAGGAGGTTGGAGCTTTTCAGATCATCTGACACCCCACAGGCCAGTGGAAGACAAACACTCTTCCTTCAGATTTGTCTCACCTGCATATTGTCTTATGCAATATGACTTGTAGCATTTCATAATCTTAGATGTGATTTATTTATTAAAAAATATAGTTGAATGATCTGAAAAATTAGAAAAAAATCTACCTAACTACAGGAAAGTAAAAGGGATTGATGACTTTTTTTTAATTTGTAATCTAAATATAGATTTGAGAATAACTTTTTTTTTCTTTTCCTTAGCCGCTTCATTATCCTAGATATCCTGGAAAGAAAAAAAAGAAAACAACAACAGCATAGCTGCACCTTTTTCTGACCTCCCAGTAATAAAATGGCAGTCTCCCAACAACTGTCAATTTGCAAACAAAGGTGAACAAGTAGTCCTTTAGCTGCCAGGCAGCTGAATTCAGGATGCTAAGTAAGCTTGGAGAGACCCTGGAGTGTCACAGTGGCTGTGAGAGCCTCATTTGGAAATGGAGGCAGGTAGCAGCACCAGAGACAGCAAAAAGCCTCTCTGAGGTTTACACCTAGTTTTTAGTGAGCTCTATTTCCTGCAACATTCCCTATATGAATTGTGTTAAGCAGTAAACTCATAAGGGTCATCTAGGGCAGGGAAATCAGCATCTCTCTGGATGGAGATCTGACTCTGCAGGATGGGACGCTGGCTTGTATCCTATTCCTGACCTTTTTCTGGCATTTTAGCCTCAATATCACCCAGCTTTAGACTAGTGTGATTTTTTTCAACATCACTCAAGCTCTACTCCAAGTGTTGGGGTTTGGGGAGCCAACAGACACAGGCATTAACTCTGTAGAGTTGTGATATTCATATTTCTTAACAGACACCTTTCTGGTTTGTGCTTAGCTTGAATCTGCAGTAGCTGACTCAATCTCCTGGTGAGCCAAATAAGGCACTGAAATTCAGCTGCTTTGGAGGTTTGGCTGCAGGAGGTTCCCACTGTGCTGCACATTCACATATCAGTAACCAAAACATGCAGCTGCAGCCCTTGCCCAGCCCTGTAGCCAGAGCTGATCAGCGCCAGGGCCAAATTGCTCCAGCCACACTGGAGGAATGCGCGTGCACACGAGGGTCAGTGGGGCCACATGCACTGCCCCTTGTCACAGAAAACATGCTGGAAAGCTTTTCTTGACAGGACATCAATAGTGACAAATTCATGAACATTGCAATAAAAATCCCAGGATCTCTTGTAAAATCTATTCAGGGAATCAAATACTGATTTTATCTTCTTTTTTTTTTCTCTTAGGATGTGTCCTCACTTTTCTCACTTATGCAGAAAGAACACTGGCCATAGCACTGACACACAGTTGCAGTAAATGACTATTGATTTTATCAAATCACTCAGCTGCATTTCAGTTCCCAAGCAGCTATGGGGCCATTTATTGCTTCCTATCATGTATCGTGCATTGATGAGCATTCTGTGTTCCAAATGGTGCATTCTGGAAGAAAATTACTCTGAGTCCTGAAAATATAGTCAATTTGTTAATTGGCAAAATGCATTCCTTATTGGCAATTGGTTCATTCCTCCCTCCACATGCCGGTGCCAGCATTTACTGAAAGGCTCTTCAAACAACGAGAGAGAGGGAAAATAGTCATGAAAATAATAGACATGTTGCACTATAAAAAAGAAAATCGATATTTTAAGATATTATGCAATAACTTAATTCATTTATTCATCTCTAGTATATGTCTCCGAACTATCAGCATATTCTACTTCCAAATTTGTAGCCTGATCTAAAGTCACTCTTCAGTTTTTCTTCTTGTGCATTAAAAGGAATGTTGTGTGTGTGAGTTCAATATAGTACTTGGGTTGCACTTATGCACTCAGAAGTGATTTAATTCCAATAATCTGAAATGACAAGTACTGTATGGGTTTTCTCTTGGCATTAATAGGATTATATCATAAGTGAGATATATTCTGGCAGAGAGGCAGGAATTAAGGATCATAAAAATAACATTTGAAATGGTTCTTAAATTGATAGAAAGCTTAAAAAAAAGTGCAAGGAAAAATTCAAGCAATGGGAACAAAGGAAATGTACTGCTCATTACAAGAACTAAGGGTATGAACAGGTGAAATAAAAATGGCAATGGACAGTTTTATGATATCTGTTAATAGAGGAGAGAAATGTCCCAGAGTTTAGAACGAGGCCACAGCAGCTCTAAGATGCAAGAAATTGAAGCAACACAAGAGAAAGTTAGTGATCTGTTCGTTTAACTTCAATTTTGGGATAAGCTTGGTAACTCTTCTCAAAGATCAGGCACAGCACCAAGAAAAGCACAGAGAGAAGTACTTCAGGTTTCCTTCTCTTTCTCCTCCTTTTTTTTTTTTTTGAGTCTTTCAGCTAAAATTTTCTATAAAAACATTGCAAATCAGATTGTTTTCCAATCCCTTACTAGCCGGGAAATTTGTATAGAGTTAAGGAAGGGAATCTATATTTGAGATCAATACCTAGTGAAAAAATTTGTATCATAAATAATCAACCTTATTTCACTGAGAAAAGAAAACTGAAGGCCAAAAAGAACCAGTACCTCCTAAATATGAAGGGACTCCATGCTACTGAATACTAAAGTTATGTAAGGAACTGTCCTTTCACTTATAAGCTCGAACTGAAATCATGATATCCAGGTGAACAGAATCCACAGAAGCAAAGTAAGAATGGGTAAATAAGAAAATGTGCATTTATGTACAGGAAAAAATAAATAAATTCCTCATCTAACATGGCTGCAACAGGGGTCTTGGGAAACACAAATTTTTGTTGTAGGGAGGGATAATAAGTAGGGTAGAGATACATGAGGTTCAGTAGAGAAAAATGCAAGCAGTTCACCTTGGTGGGGAAAGATGATGTTTGAAGTAGGAAATTTAAGTCTCTAATGTTGGAAGATTGCTTTGCAGGGTCTGGTGTTTGCACAAATTTGGCATCTTTCAAGATAAGACAGTAAATGCTGCTGCATCCTGTGACTACTTTACAGGTTTTGAGACACAGTCTGTGCTTCCTCTGTACCATTTCTACACTGGCAGCTGAACAAAACCTTATTCACCAGTGCAAAAAGGAGAAGTTTGAAAACAGGTTGTGAGATTGTGCAGGCTTTTACTATGTTTAAAAAAAAGCTTTATTTGTTTAGCAATATTATGGAAGAACATGGTTTCAGTGATTTAAGTTTTGCATAATTTTTTTTACTCTATAGACCATAACTAAGACTTCAATTTATGTGTGGTCATAAAAGGGGGTTGATTGCCATTTATAATTTTTCAACAAGCTGTAATCCTTATTAGATGTTCATTTTCATAGAAATTCTATGTAAAAAACTATCTACTCCTAAGCATTCCTCAGGAAAATAAAAAGATTTCCTTTAAGATTTTGGTCCACCCCATGGAATTTTTTTTTTCTGCTATAGGGTTTTACTATCTATATCAAGAAAATAGCTATTAAAATTAAGTTAATTAACAATTGTATAAAACTATATTGCACAGGTAGTGTTTTTGCCTTCTTCCTGTTAGATTAAGTTACACAATGTGAAAATTCTAAACTAAAACTTTACCTTGCTTTTTGTGAAACACAAATACTTTTTTGTCTTCACAAGAAAAATCTGTCTAAATCAGTGGAGATTGAATGAGCTTATATAGCAGTAGTGTTATTCCTTCATTCATACAGAGACACTACAGAGGGCTGTAGGATGAAAGAGATGTAAAAGACATACAGACAGATGCAGATTAAATTTGGAGCATGACAGATTGATCTTTTATGTTAGAACATTTAGTATCCTGACTTTAGTTCATATGTAGCATCTGACAGCAGACGTGATGCAAATCCCTTGTAATGAAAGGAAAATGTTTCAGCTGTGTTGTTTGCTCTGAATTATTGCATCCTGTTTGTTGCACCTTGCCTCTTCCTAGCTCAGCAAATCCACATCCAGCTGCTAAATACATATAGTTAAACTTTACTTAGGTTCAAAAGTAATTCTGGATGATTTTGAAAGTGGCATTGTTTCATCTCTTAGTGGTTCCAGACCTGTTCCAACAGCAAAGGGAAAAAAACTCTTATGGGCATTAAAGGGTGGCTTCCTGAGAATCTCCTCAGTCCCTACAGCTCTCTCAGCCAGGTTAATTAACCCAGATTAATTTTCTGTCACTATAGAAATATAAATTAGTATATTAATATAGAATATATCAGCTTAAAATCTCCAATTGCTGCATTTCGGTGTGCAGAATAACAGGCATGGAACTGCTCCCTCTCCAGTGCCAGCATTCCTTCTGGATTCTGTCAGCACTTCTTGTGCTGCCTTCATGGAGAAAGATTTTTTTCAGGTGTGGGAAGAACAAAGACATACTAGGAAGAAACTGTGTCTATACTTCTTTAATCATGTAAAATTCTTTCCCAACAATTCTTTGCTCATTTTTGGATCTTTTATTTTTCTAGATCACTTTTAATAGGTGCATACAGCACTCTACATTTTAGTCCAGTGCCTTTTTGGAGAAACCTTAAGCCCCACTACTCAATAATATGCAGCCCAGTACTAAGTAATAATAAAAAATATTAGCATGCTGTTTCAATCTAGATATTAAAATTAATTTTGTTCTGTTCTTTCATTAATTCAGACCTGCAGCAATGTGGTAGAATGGATTCATATTAAAAACCCCAAACAACAACACAAAACAGGTCATTAAAAAAAAAAGAAGAAAGAAAAATTCATATTAACTAGCAGTGTGAAGTGGAACTACTCTGACCAATTTCCCTTTGAGGTGGTCATCTGTTGAAATATTTTTCTTCCAGTGGAAATGTAACTATTTCAAGCACTCAAACCCTCCTGGCTATAGCCCCACTACAAAGCAGCCAGTCACACCTGACTCCCAGAACTGCAACAGGAGTTACACCACAGGTCCCCCTGTATCAGTTACTGTGCATATGCAGAAATCAAACAGAATGAAAGCAGTATCAGCTTTTTCCAGAGTTAGTGAGGTTTTTGTTAATCCTGGCTTTAAAAAAAAAAAAAAAAAAGTATTTTCTTCAATCCTTCTAGTTAAGAAATCCACTTTAAATTTTACAAAATGCGATTTACATGACATTGTTGGACGTGAGAACCCTTGAGAGAGCATTACAGTATTATTAGGATCATGTGCACTTTGATGTTCTATATTTGGTTATTTCATCTGACACCCAATGTCACAAAGTTGTTGTCTGCTCTTACACACAGGACACCAATACTCCATAGAGGGATCTCTTCCTGGCCCTGTCACCTCTGAGCTGAGTCACAGGGTCAATTATTCAGGTTTCCTGAGACTGAAATGAGAGATACAAATTATCAAACTTGTATTTATCTCCTTTTTATTTTCCATTTTGTTCCATTTCGTATTTTAAACAAATCCAGAAAAATACAACCTGTGAAAAGAAAGGCCAAAGTGTGAATTTACTTCTGTTTAAAAGCTGTGGTATTGATTTTATTATGTGTGGGAATCTAAATGTCTCTGTTCTTTACCTGCACAAGATTATGTTGTTGGGTTGAGCTTCTTAGGTAACTGTATCTAGTTAAAAGAAAAAAAAAGCTTCTTCTTGGAAAATGTCAGTGTTAACAAAATGTTCTGCCATGATTCAACCTAAATGGAAATGATTCATTATATCAAAATGGCACAGGACACTTTCTAAGTGAATAAAACAAATGTATGCTGCATTTTCTTAGCTTATGCATTATGATGTTTGTAGCCTGGAATGCCACTGGGATTTGAGAGAGAAAAAAGGGAGTGTTTTAAATATGTCATAAAATATATGGTCTGAGTAAAAAGCCTGGCTTATGGAGCACAATGGGATGTCATACTCCCTATCTGGAAATGGGTCAAAGTCTACAAAGGGTATTATTTCCACAGACATCTCTAATGTCAAATTTTCTCTGATTGTAGAGTGAAACAACCTTTTATAATGTAAGGAGTAGGGGAAAGTTCAAAACTTATTAATTTCCATCTCAGTTAAAATAGAAAATCTTATGAAAATGAGAGAACATGGATAGGCACCATGGTCTGGCTCACCCTTATGAAACTTCAGAATAGGAAATATTTCTCAGCTGCCCTCCCTCAGCTCCCATTGTCCCCTGGTGTCGATTCTGGGTGCAGTACCCCTTTCTTCACTGCCTTCAGCACACCTCCCACTGAGGCCACACACCAGGGCACATCACTTCCTACACAGACAAGATGTGGTGTAATAGATTAATTAAATATTTTTACAAATGTTCTTGACAAAAAATGTGGGTTTTTTCTCATACCAAACAAATAAAAAAAGGAAAGGGGATGGAATTAGAAACTGAATACCAATTACTATTTTCCTGAATCCCTGAAACACAAAAAGTAGTCCACAATAAGCAGACAATGTATTAGCAGCAGATTTTTGTTTTGACTGTGGACTTTAGACATGGAGTAAGTGATTATCCATTACTGTCATTCTTAAGGATAAAAATTACACTCAATAATTTTGAAACCTAGCTGAAAACCCATACACAGTGTGGCTCAGGATTGTATAAACACTGTGGAAATAACTGCATGGAAGGGAAGGCACTCATCATTAAAGACAGCCCACAAGGTCTCAGGAAAGATAAGTCACACTTAAGCAGCCTTTGGGGGCAATCTGAGGAGAAGGTGACCATGCACATTGAATTTTTACATGTAGATTAAGAAGAAGCAAAACCACAAGACTTTACACCAAGCAATTTCTTTGGATTAGGCTCTGGATAATGAGAGTCATATAAATTATTGCCAAAACCTCAAACTGTATGAGGGGTAAAATAAATGGGTTAGGAGGCAAACACATACATTTGACTGCCTACCCTTCCTGGAGCTGTGGGGCAGAAAGTAAAAAAAGATACTGGGTAAGAGAAATGATGGTGTGATGTTTGCCATAGCAGCACATGCCTGGCTAGAAAGAAGCATTCAGAATTTGAGTGCAGCTTGAGAGAGATTACCTGTGCCACAGCCATCCCACCCCAGGGCACTGACCAAGGGTTTCATTAGCAGTGTTTATGTCCATTGACACATTCAGGCCTGCTGATAGCTCATGTTCTGAACTAGTGGGGTTGTAGAGTTTAGCCCTGTTTCTGGGCTGGGTTTTACTCAGCACATTTGGAGGGACCATCACTTCTTGGTATTGTGGCCTGTGACTTACAAATAGATGCAAATATCTTTGTTCTACATGCCAGTGTGTGACAGATCTAGGCAAGATCCCAGGGTGATTCCAGTATATTTTAGGAGAGAAGGTACCTGGATTTTCTTGATTTTGTTTTTCAGGATGATAATGACTTGATCTTTTTCACATCACTTGGTGTTGAGTTGTACCTTTAGATATTTACAGAATTTGTGCAAACTCTTACTTGAGCACCCCCAGAAAATGTTGATGTGTTAAGGCCAGTCCAGAGTTCCAGGAAAATGCATTAACAATGAGACTGCAGACAGGATGTTAGAGGGGGAAGAGAGTTGTTGGTCACTACAAAAGCTCTGATCCAGCAGCTCCATGGGGATGCTCCATTTGTGCTGCTCTCCAAAGTCTCACATTCCCCACACTGAGCAGAGGCCCATGAGGTTAAGCTGGGCTGCCTCAGCCTGCTCTGTGCAGCAGAGCTGATTCAAGTTCTGAATGAGCAAAGGACCTGTGCCCATTGCCAGCCAGCATTCCCCCCTCCAGCAAACACAAACCTGCCCTCTGTCAGACAGTCCCCCTGTGGCCTGTCCCACGTGTACTGCAAGGGCAAGGTTTTGTAAGAGAGGAGGAGGAGAGTAAAAACCCAGGGAAGCAAATGTCAACCAGCAAATAGAAGTGGAAACACCTGTTTGGCACTGAGGAACAGCTGTACATATGCAGCTGCTGCTCCCTCTCTCCATAAGCACCACAGGCTTGTTGCTTTACCTAAGGGTGACCAGGTTCTCGGTGGGTCTGCAGGATTTAGTTGATGCTATTTAGAAAAGGAGGCTTCTTTACCCTGTGGATTTACTCAGCTTTAATCAGAACTTCCATGGTAAATAGCAGACCTGTAAAAGTTGTATCTATTTTTTAATTTTATTTCTAGAGAAGAGTTTTGAAAGGAAAGTTTTCTTGCTACTTATCCTTAAAATAAACTGTGGATGACTTTTAGAGAATTATATGAGGAGTAGATTCTCTTTTTCCTTCTACTTCCAATTACCTTTTAAAAGACCCTACAAGCAGTCTCGTTTATGGAGAAATACTTAAAGTGATTGTGCTTGTTGGAATCTAAATATGATCTTCATTTCTGGAATTTGTCTCTTTTTTGTTTTTTAATAAGGATTTTTTCCCTTAGAAAATGCAGTTCCATTGTAACCTAAATGCATTCTAGGGTATTTCCATAACCACTTTGATTAAAATAGTTTATTTGAAATTAGGCATACATCTTCCTACATGCAGGAAAGGTCCCATTCCTCAATCATATGTAGGCAATTAATTCCTGCTGGAGAGCATCCAGCTTATAGTATAATTATATGCAATAGCTAAGAACCATCAAACTCCATTGCATTGAAGCATGAAGGATAGAAAGTATGAGAAGAGAACACAGGTTTTTTAGAGATAGGAAAGCTGAAAATAATTGGCCTGCAAGCTGAGTGCAGATGCCTAAACATGTCATAAACTGTGCAGAGTAGCCCAGTCAAAAAGGAATTAACTGCTGAACTCCAGGCCCCACTGCTGATTGTAATAACCAATTCAGAATCAGCCTGACTGTTCCTGAATTTCTTTCTTTCTTGTAGTGTAAATTTATTGTATGCCAGCAACAAGTAATTAAGTTAAAGATAAGTAAGTTGGTAAAATTCAGACAGTTGAAACCTATAGGAATGAACTAATTTTGCCATAACGTGCACAAAGTTAATTAGAAGTTGGGAACATATGGAATAAAGACATTAGGGCATTTAGTTCATATGGAATTAAGCACTGATACAATCTTCTCCAGAAAAGGTAAAAAATTAAATGCAGGGAACATTTAAAATATAAAAAATAAAGGTCAATCCTGTAGTACAATGATAAAGAACAGAGTGATCTTTTGTAAAATATATAAATATATTTTTGGCAGTGACTTCTTCTCTTTTTGTTTGCCAAGTCTTATGACAGTGTACATAAAACCAACTGAAAAAAAATCTTATAATTAGAGTACCCATCGTCTTGCATTAAAAGTTGGTACAAAAAATAAATGCCTTTAATGGATAGCTCTTAACTCCAGCTGACAGTAGGCTCAATCCCACGTTTTACTCATAGCTTTAGTGCTGGTGACGTCAGTGACTTTTGTACAAGGCCAGCAGGGTTTGCCCTGAGTCGTGTTTGCTCAGAGGGAATAGACATAAAAACTCTACCTTTAAGGATAATTACAGTATAATCCAAGCAAAATCTCTGAACTTGCTGTTGAAGAAAGGCATTGTCTTTGCTATGAAGGAATCAGGTTCAAAGACCCTTTTATATCTGTATGCTGAATTAGACCCAAGTGTAACCTCCTGTCTACATTTTCCATACCCTGTGTGAAGCACTCCTGTCTCAGCGTTCCTTGGGCTGGCACGCCCCCAGGGCAGGGCAGGGCTCTGACAGCACCCTCAGCTCCGGAGGAAACACACTCTGCATTGCACTGCAGTGATTTGTCACAAGAAAATGCCCCTTTCTGGAATCCTGCAACTACTAACCGGGGACAGAGTGTGCTTTTCTGAACGTGGTCACTGCCAAGAAAAACCTACACTGCCCTGTGGTCCCTACTGGGAAATAAGCAGAGAAAGGCAGGAAAGGAAAAACAACCACATGGTCTTGCTCTGTCTTACTGACATAACTTTGGAATAGCTCTGTTGAAAGAGAGCTGCCCATAGTATATCAAAAAGAGCTGCTCGTAGAAACCTATGCCTTTGCCTGTTAACATGTTGGAATGGGCACCTCAGGGGGCTGCTGAAGTTTGTGAGCTGCAGTTTGCTCTGCTTCACCACACACCTGCAGCTCCCTGGTGTGAGCCGCTCCCGGAACGATGCTCAGCCACCTTCCAGCTGGCTGTGTGCCACCCAGCCCTGTGTGCAATGCTGCCTGCCTTAAAATGCTTTGCAGACAGATTTCAGACCCTCTTTCCCTTTTTTACCTTGCTATAAAAGTCAACAGAAGGATCTGCTCTCAGCCTTGCATCTTCAAGCATCAGCATCGAGCTTTGCAACAGTTTGTGTTTTGAGAACACGTCTTTATTGTTTATTGTCTCTAATTTTTCCAGGCTTACCTTTAAAATACTTTGCATTCAGTAGCACATTTTCAGTGCCATTTATTTACTATTTTTTTTGCCATTTAAATAAAAGCAGGAGAAACAACCATAGCAATTAACAGCAAGTATTGTTTCTGTAAGACAATCCTTGTAATTAGTATGTTAATTTCCCACAAATATGACCAAAGCTATATTAAAAACCAGTATTACCATATGCTTCTGGAAAGAAAATAATTATCAAATTGTTTAAGAGTCTTCTGGGAAAGGAGAATAGAAGATCTGATTTAAGACAATATCATGTCTTGAGAAAATTACACTGTGTTCCTGTCATATTTTTATCTATTATGGTGCTGTCTGCTGATGCATTTCCATCTGAAGAGTGTTATAATTTATCATGGAAGTAGAGGTCTATTGAATTGAGGCTAGTTAAGTGCCAGGAAACAGAACATCAGAATTTGCTGAATGTGGGACAGAAAGTTGACCCTTAGATAAAGGTGGAGTCAGTCCTGTCAGAACTACTTGTATGTTATTATCAACCCTCAACACAAGTTGTGCAGCTTTTCTCTCTTTTTGGCAAGCAAATTGGGACAGTAATTATTTGATAAGGTTTTTAAAGAGCATGACTGCAGTATATTCTTTCTCTACTTTTCTATATTGCAGTGCAGCTTGAATTCTCTTGTCATTGCTACATGTTAAAAAAATCCAGGCTCTGTCCAAAGGAGATATCATCAGAGTTGGCACAAATATCCTTCTGGGCTTCTGTAGCCTGGATAATCTTAGATATTTTCTGCTGATTCAGGTTCTCATGATGATAATTTCATCTTTTCTCACCGTGGAAACACACACATTTGTCATCTAATGTATGGAGTGTAAAGACAAGTAATGCAGTGATACCATATGCTGAGGAATCAATGTGAAAGGAATTTGGAAAATTGTAGCTTGATTTAAAAAGAGGAGGTCCTTTCTAGGCACTTGAGCCCTTCAAAGTCCAGGTATTTCCGTCAAATGGCTGGGCTAGGAAAGGTTAGCCTGTTTGATGGGTACAGGTTCTTCAGATTTCATTGGAATTTTCAGCTGTTCCAAGTTTTTTCATTATCTATGCTTTGCTGTTTGAGCAAGTTGCTCCCTTAGTGGCATTAACATTGTGGCTAAGAAAGCCTAGAGGAACAAGTTAGGCAAAATCTAAATATATAGAATATCCTTTGGCTGTGTCAGCAACTTTGGCTCTTCTTTTCTTAAAGGTATATAAGATTTTCTAGCAGAGACCAACCAAAAAAGCAGCAGAAAATCTACTTTGAAAGAACATAAACTTTTGAGAAAAAGCTCATAAAACCAGTCTGCAATCGTGTTCCTTGTGTGGCTACGCAAGCAGAATATTTTCTAGCCTTTTATTCCTGTGAAACTCCACTACGTATGCTGAAAACCTGGAAATTTCCTCTGGATTGGGGTGGGGAGTAGTCTTCCATATTATTTGATTTTTTATAGTAAGAATTTAAAAGGAAAATAGAATATACTGCAGGCCCCCAAGAGTCAAAAATTTAAAACATGCTGTATTAAAGCTGCATGAACATTTGTATGAAAAATGTCCCTTCAATATAGCAGGATAGAAAAGTTTTATTAACTCTGGTATATTTTGTGGGATTGTGCACTTTGAATCTTAATGCTCCCCAAAGTTCTGCAAGATCAGGTTTTTCTATTTTCCTAATGAAGCAGTTTGACATTTCACATGAAGCCCATGGTGTTTAGTATTTGAATGTCTTAAGCAGTAGTAGTAAAATGTTAAAAATCAAATGAACAAAGTTGTCTCCCAAGCAATGGTCATATTTTAAAAATAATAAACTCAGTCTGATCTTTTTTTCTATGAAAATTGTGTTTATCCAGTTAATTAATTGTATTTATCAGATACACATCTTTCTAAAAATTCATGAGTTTAGTCCATAGACTAACTGAAACAGATACGAAGATAATGTTATCAGTTTTATTAGCAGTTACTTGATAGGAAAAAAAAGAAAAAAAAAAGAGCAGAATTCAGCAACATTTTATTGCATTGGCACAGACTAAATATTCGGGTTAAATATGAATTCAACTCCCATGATGATGAAGGTCTGCCATGAGCCACAGCTATTTCTGGACAGTTCCCTGTGGTAGCTCATCGCTGATTCATTTAAGAGTTTTTTCACTTGCATGACACAGGGTTGTGTGTGATTATGTCCTTCTTTTTCCTATTTAAGGAGTTTTTGACACTTGTATTTTAAGCCAATGACATTTCCATGAGCTTCAGCTCTCTGATACCACACTGACTTCAAGTCACTATGGATCAGCTGAGCTGACTATAGGGAATATGTGGCACATCATCTCATGAACTTTTTCCAAATCACAGGTTCAGGGCATCATCTTTTGGGTAAAGGAACATATTATTAAAGTATTGCTTTTCAAACTCTGGTCTTGGTGCTGATTTTAATTGCTAAAACAGCCAATTTTCAGTTTCTCTCCTCAAAAATCTAATATATATAATTTCTTTTACTCCATAACAAATAGAAAAAGAAAACTGCATTCTCTATAAATAGAGTCCACAAAGAAAGACTGTGAATATTTTTATTACAAAGATATTATGGAATGCAATTCCACTGGATTAAGGCAGTGGCTGTACGATGTTTTGCTTAATTTTACTGATTTGGTGCCATAAAATAGCACCCTCATTTTGAATTGAATTGGAGTTATGCTGGAAATACTTTGCAACAAACAAATCAATCCTAGATTCCCTCTCTGAGAATTTGTGGTAGACATGAACACACCAACAATACAGTCCAAACTTATAACTTGACTCCACAAACTGCTTTTGAGCAAAGTGTGCAAAACTGGTGTGCTGCATTGTCCTAATCAGTTTAACTTCATTGTGGAAAATGAATTTATGATAATATAGCAGAAAACCATTATGCATTTGACCTTATTAAGCTGGAGTAGAATCAAATTGTATACTATTGACCTTCACCTTGGCTCACTGTGTAGATGAATGAAAATAATTGCACTAGTGAAAATAATCAAATGGCTGCACACAGCTTGCAGATTGAATGGACTTTGGCTCAGTGCTATTAGGAATGCTTTAGCCTATAGAAATAGAGTTTTGTAATTAATGAAGAACAAGGACTGGGGAAAAAATAGTACTCTACCAGCTGCCTTTAAGCAGCTGCAGTTCTATTATCAGGTAGTTGTTATTATTACTGGGATTACTTTAAAGGCTGAAACAGAAGAAATGCATGGCAGGGTGGAGATGGAAATTATGGCTAGAGACCTAGAATGAGGTGTGTTTGTAACCCAAATTAGACAAGTAACTAAGGAATCCCTAACTATTGCTCCAATTAAGAAAATTGAACTACTGAGACTTGCAGCTTATGTGACTTTCATGGAAATTTATCTCAGGCATTGTAAAAAAACCCCAAAAAGCTGGAAAGATGCCTTTTCTGAGGTCAATGAAAATATCCCAATCTTCATTTTGGGCACAAAAAACATATTTGCAATTGATGCTGCTGGGCAGTGGAAGAGTTTGTGGTCACTTAGGTGGAAGGACACACAGTTCTTCTTGTTCCAGAGCCACTAAACCAGCAGCTCCAAGTCCCAGGAACTCAATTTCAGGGACTGGCATTTAGGTGGCACAGTCTCCTGAGGCCAATTGAGGTTTGATTTTAAACTTCTTATTTAACAAAAATAATATGTTGCATGGTTGTAGGGTTTTTTCCTCCTCCAATTGATATTTTTTATTTCCGGAAGGGATAAAGAGTTAAGTCCTGTTTTGTCCTATTAATTTAATTAGTATTGGATTGATGTAATTGAGAACAGAATTTGTCCTGTGCTGCTTAAATTAAATGAGAGCTCCATCAGGCTGATTCTTTCATATTACAGTGCATCTTCATTACAACATCATTTAATTCCCTCAGAGATTTCAACCCTTTGTTTCTTTTCTCATGCAGAGTATCACTCTGATACAACCAGTCAGGTAGGTCATTTCACTCCTTCCTTCACAGAATTTGGCTACTAAAAAAAAAAAAGAAAGTCGACCTTGATGAAGATTTCACATGGTGGTTTTAATATTAATGCCTCAAGATTTCATTGACAAGGTTTCATGACTAACAGAAGCATGCTGGGAATACTTTCTGTGGCAAAGCAGTGCCATTCTGTGTTTACTGCCCAGCTGTTAGCATGAAAGGGGCACGCGCTGCCTCTACAGCCAAGGCACAGCTGGCCTCCTTTGCTCAAGTGGTTTCATGCCAAACACATGAAGTTTTAATTATAGGCAGTCTGAAATATTTATGCTGTTTGAATATCCTCATTCTTGTACAGAAACAAGACAAAAGTTCTTTTGAAATTTGATGATAGAAAGTATTTGACACCAACACTGCGCAGTGGTGGTGCCTAATTAATTAGTCTGAGTTAGTAATTATGTTGTTGGGTTTTCTATTATTGTATTCTGTGCTTAGTGATATCTTAAGCTAAGTGTAATTGCTCAAACAGACATGGAAGCAATAATCCTGCCCTGCTCCTTCCACAGATCTCTTCTTCAGTTCTGAGAGACAGCTTGGTCCACTGTGGAAATGGGCACCACTGCAGGTGGGTGCTTCTTGGAAAGAGATCCTCAGCTCTGAGTGCATCACTTCACATCCCTTCCAGTGCTCCTGGCTGATGATACATGTACCATATGAGATTCTGTTCTGCAGTTAAAAACTCACAGAGGAGCTCTTACAAGCTTAGCTAAGCTCCCAGCTTTTTTCTATTACAGCTGGCACCATGATGCTGTGGTTACCTTTGTAAAAATCCTTTGTGGTTAGCAGAGACACCCACCAAGAGACAGGACCTGGGGTTATGCCCTGTTGGAGCGCTCCTGCTTGCCAAAACAGCTGAGATTCACTGGATAGAAGGGGTGAAAAGAGAAGATGATATCCTGGAGGTGACCAGGAGTCAAGACATGCATTCTACACCAACACACACTTCGTGGTTTGGGGACCTGAGAGCAACATGAAGATTTGGAACATCTTCTTTAGAAATATTTCCTATTTATAGAGAAATAACTAATCATTTAAGTGATGTGTATGTGTCCATGTGCACATATACACTTCTGTACACATATGTACATGTAAATTCTCTTTTCCTGGTTTGCTTTGAATCAGCCACTTGTGAAGCCTCACTCTCTTAAGAGCTGAGGGCTTTAAGTCTGTCTGGATCAGACCCTGCATAGAAACTAAATGAAAGAAAATCTTAGGTGCACAGATCATTGTAAATTCAGCAGGACTCTTGAGAAGTGTTATTGAAGTTATGCACTCAGCTTCTTTTATGTGTTTGAACTCTCATCTTTATAGTTGCTCTGATTTTCAGGTGCCATCAGCTGAAAAGTGATTTTTCTTCACTTTTTCCCTCTTATGGCATGTTCTTAGTCTGAGAGAATGAATCAGTGCTTTCTGAAGGAATGCAAAAATATTATGAGTAAGAGGACATTGTTGGAAAGAACAGATTAGCTTAGAGATGGAATTTTAAAATAAGAAAGAAATAAATACACAAATCCGGAAGCATGGATACATGTGTAACACTGACTTATCTAATTCTGAACTGCAACTTCTGCAAAATGGAGAATCTGCAACTGTGCAATTAACTAAGTTCAATAACAATTCCACTTTCTGTCCTTCATTGAAGTAGCATCAGAAAAAGTGTCTACACTGCAGACTCAAGTGTACTGCAGCCATACCTGGGTTTTAAATGAGCTGCCTTGGATACTGGGAGTCCTTGCCAAGGTCAGGTTAAATTAATCTTCCTGATCTCCACTTTGTCATGGCTTTGCAGCTCTTATTACCCAGACTAGCTCACATGGTATTAACTTGGGTATCTTCTAACTACACTGTTTTCCACACTGAATATATTTATATATAAAATCAGTGTACTTTTTCCAGTCAGCCAAGAACAATCCAATTGCTCACAGAACAGTCCAGTCAAAATTCCCATCCTTGCAAGTCCCATAACACCTCTTACCCACCTTAGACCCAAGCTTCATGCAGTAGTAAAAATACCTGCATTTTTATCAGGTCTCCTCAGAAGTTGCTGCGTTATAAGCAGAGGTTTGCTGAAGGGGGGTTTTTTGTGTTTATTTTTGTGGGGTTTTGGGGGGTTTTGTTTGGGTTTTTTTGGTGGGTGTTTTTGTTTTGGTTTGGTTTTTTGTTGTTTTTTGGGTTGTTTTTTTTTGAGGGGGAGGTTTGTTGCTTGATTTTTTTGTTTCTTTGTTTAGTTTGGTTTCTCTGTTTGTTTGCTTTTCTGATCACTGTTTCAGGACTACCTGCCCCTCACAGCAGAACATCTTCTTCATTACCTTGTACTCCAGGTCTTATGTAGATTGCAGGATTTGATAATCTCCCTCCCATCCTGCCACATGACTTGCACTAGCTCTGAGCTTGGATGTCCTTGGATGTTGAGTGTCACAAATGGAATAGACAGACTGCTTGACAACCCACCTGATTAGTGTGGATGTGAGAATTTTAATTTGGAAAGGGAAAGAAGAACAGTGTTTAGAAGTTCTCTTGTAGATACAACTTCTTCTCTTCTTATTCATTGACTGTTTGAAAGGCTAAAATATTGAGCAGTAAAATGGTGAAATAAAAAGCTAATATTTCAGTGAGCATGAAAGAATAGGATCAGGGAGGAAAATGCCAGCAAAAAATAGTAAATATGGTTCACCATATTTAACACACTATCATGTGCTAAAAAATATGGTTTTACCCTCATAAGAAACATTTCCACAGTACCCAACCAACTGCAACGCCTCAGTCTAAAGAATCATTTCTGCACTGTGGCTTTTCTTGCAATAACACTGCCTGTATAACAATCTGTGCAACTGAGTGATCAATTCCACCTGTGATTATTTGATGATTTCTTTGTTTCACAAGGCCTTTATCTCTTAGGTTCTTTCTCCCAACAAAAAAAAAGTGGTTTTTTTAGTGCTAATTAAGTAATTTGTCTTTTATTACTGTCAAACATTTTATTCTTTTTAGTTAAACAGAAATAGCAGCATCATTGGAAAAAGCTTTAAAATTGCCATCATCTCTTCTCCACCAAAGAGATTCAGAGGGCCAATTAAAGATGCACTTGTCTCTAATAAAAAATATTGCTTTATAGTTTCATAGAAAACCTACCCAATCCAAAGCTGTGAAGCCAAATTGACTATTGGGAGGATAGCAATTAATCAGAAGACATGAATTAACATTTATAAGCTCTATAAGTAATGTCATACACATAACCTTCATAGGTTGAGCATCTGACTGAAAGAAGCCCTGAACCTCTTGGGTGAATAATCAGAATGTTCTTATTTCCTGACACAGGTCTTGATGCAACTTTCCCCCTTTTTTTTAGTTGGTTTTCTTTGAAATGAGTTCCAATCTTTTTATTTAGCTCCCAAATAATAATTTAAAGCCTTGTGAAGCTTGATATGATTCTCTGTGGCTAGAAGTCTATTCTTGATGACTTTACCTTCAAGTTATGGTCTAGAGTTCGAGCCTTGCAGGTAGAAAGCCCAATTAGAGGGTTTCCTAAAGGGCTTGATGTGTTTGAGTGCCCCACAGTGTGAAAAGTCCTGGTCCTTCCTGTGGTGCTAAATCCTTCAGTGTGTTCCTTTGGGGAAGGAAGAGCAACACATCAAGGAAATTATGCTGACCTTCTGCCTTGCAGGCAACCTCAGAGACAACAGGCTCAGTAGGAAAGTGGATCCTCAAGGTGGAGAAACACATCCATTAACAAGACTTAAGATATTAAGTGCCCCCTCACAGTCATTATCTATGCACAGATTTTTCAGCTTCTTTTTAAATTAAAACTCCTTTTGCTACATGTATCTAAGTCTTGCAGAGTGCAATATTTTGTCAAACTCACGGATTTGTGATGCAAAAATATGTTTGATAATGCCCTTCATTCAGTTTTCTTACATTTCATAATGCTGGCACAATAAGACACGATAAAACATGATACATTGCTTGTTCCTGTACGTTGATGTGAAAGCAGAATGCAATGAATATAAAAGACACTGAAACCAAGATTGTTGCAAAAAAGCTCATATTTTCTTATAGTGGGGTTTTTTTCTGTAAAGATTCATACAAGTTTCACTCTTAATATCTAAATAACTCAAAGACTTTTTCTTCCCCCCATTTTTCTATTTCAAATTTTTGAGAGCTCCTCTGTTTGAACAATGCCTGATGATCTGTGCTGCTTCAGTCCTTCAGGCCATCAGCTGTGGGTGTAGTGCCTTACACTTTTCCAGAGGGATCACTGGGAGAAATTTTTCACACTTCAACCTGTGCTGCTGCATTAGTACAGCAGAGATATAGTGCCAGCAAGCAGAAGTTTTTTAAATGAACACCCAGTATAAAATACTTTTAGATCATAGTGCATTTGGGTCATGGTCTGCAAAGCTGCACTTGATTTGAAATGGTCACCTTCTGATAAAACCCTCCTTATCCTGCTCATTATATTTCCACTTGAAACACAGGGCTGCACAGAATATAACCTCAGGCTGTGCAGTTTTGGAGAGGGCTTATACGATACCTCCTACTTTGCCATCTGCACTTATTCCTTTTTATGGAGGGCAGTGCCACAGAAAGAACCTCTGTGTGTTTTCGGTTGTGGTTTTCTAAGGTATTTCAGAACAGCCTTGATTCTGACACTTATAAATGAAATCTAATATATATTCAATTCAAAATACTACTTCTTTCTGCTCTGCTTCATGCTCATGGAGATCTGTTTATGGGGAGAAGTGTCTCACCCCTAGAAAAGCCATACTGATTTCAGGAGAAAATCTGAGAGGTGAGATAGTCAGAGAACAGCTGCAGAGGATTTTGAAAGAGGTCTCCCTATTTTGACTTCCTGCAGCACTGACATCTTTCAGATGTAGTAGAGAAATCATTCTATAAGAAAACACACTCATCAATCAAACTCTCAGGAGAAGCAGTGTGGTTATATATGGTTTCATCCATTACCCAAAATCTGGAATGTAGATTTCTATGTTCCTTGGAAGGAAATGTTTTATTTCTATAAGATCAATTACATACATTTTATGACCCTTATGGTGACTTAGAGGTGATTTGTTTTGTTTTGTTTAAACAACAGCCCCTCCCCAATACTAGAAAAATGACACCCTGATTCTCTGTGGCCAAGCAGGATCAATATTCACCAGGCATTTGCATCAGAGTTTAGCAAGTTTTTTTCAAATGCTGCATGTAAACTGAATGTGCCAGCAGAATTGATTTAAGGCCACCTATCAGCACATGAACAGTTTACTTTTACATTCATGTGTAAGACATATCACACAGTCTTATATCTGATACATCACAAAGTGTGTTGTTTTTCTATGGCTTGTTTTCTAGTCACAAAGGAGCACAGCTGTCAAACCAACTAAAATTAAACTCTCCCTGGTATTTTAATTTCTCAGCTTTGTAACCTGGCAATTAAGTGTTAACCTGCCTGGCTTAGCATTGCACTACATCACTCATACAAGGTTGAAACATGTTAGATTTACTCATTTCTACAACCAATTACCAGACATCTCATTCACACACAGCTTCTATTCGCAGCCATTACATGGTTCATTTCATAGAAGACTGCATTTGTGTTGCTGTGTTTATGCTTTATTTTGCCTATGGAGAGGGAGAAATGTTGTTCTGCTGAGTGCTTTCTCATCCTGTCCTTAGCAGATTGCATATTCCTCTATAATTTATTTGAAACAAACAAACAAAGGTAACAAAACAAATAAACAAACAAAAGCCCCCAAACCCCCAAAACACAAAATAAAGTTACTGGTGCTTTCAGAATACCTTGAGGAGCTCTTATCTCCAGCAGCAGAAGCTGTGGTATCCAGTGTCTGCTATTAATATGCATATGCCAACACTAAAAGGGAAAAAATACAAATGTTTGTCAAAGCTGTGAATTATTTCAAGATACTATTGTGTCCTACCACCTGGTATATAGAATTTGGATCTTCTCATCAAGATAAGAACACCTTAAACATCTTATCTTTTCATGGACCTTGTCTGGAATGATGGCTGTAACACAGGATCTTCTTTCTGCAAGACCCGGATTTGCGTGGCAGACTTAGATGGGAGGGAGATACCTTTTGTACTGTTTTTTGGGTATTATTAATATTTGGCATACCTAAAAATCCCTCATTATTACCATGTGGGGTGGCACTCACAATGACATCTGTACATTTATTATCTCAGCCCTCTGGTGGATGCAGGTGATGTAAGGGATGGGCCCAAATCAAAGCAGTACCATGAGCAATATGTGTGTGTTCCCAGTGGAACACCACAGCCATGGCTGAAAAATGAGTTTAGAGTCTTCACTATCACAGAAATGGAAGTGTGAAGACTTATATTTCATTTTAGAACTAGTCATGGATGTCTGGTGAGATACTAGGAAAATGTCTGGATGCTTAAGTGGCAAAATGAAGATTTATTGCTCCTATTGCTGACATTTGACTTCTGAACATCTGAGGAGTTTAGACTAAGCTTAAAGAATGAAGCCTTGACTATTTTGGGTTCACCACTCCAGATCTTAGTCCTGCATTCCACTGCCAAGCTTCTGCTGAGATCACCGAGATTTTCTTGAGCATAAAGAATGCAAGACCAAGTCCAAAAGAAATGTTTGAACAGAATCACTGTGAGACTTTCATAAAATACTTTTTCTTTGTTTCAACCTATTACCTGAATTGTCCACTTCCTTCATCCCCACTACTTTTGAAAAATGAATTAGATTCATTTGCAGTGTTGAGCACTTCCAAGAGATTTTATTACACATTTTTATGTGCAAGGGCCATTTTGAAGAATATATGTGCTCTCATGTTTAGTGCCCACTTTAGTTTCTCTTCCTGGCAGTTGCAACAATTATTTACCATAGTTTTCCAGACTGTGCTTAGAAAAGAGGCAATAAAAACACAAGGTGAAATCCTGACTACATTAAAATAGAAAAGAACTCTGCTACTGATTTCAGCAAAGCCTCTGTCTTCACAGCACACTTTTCTTTGATTCTTGCTAGTGAGAAGTGCTTTGTGTGCAGTCAACTCATTCAAAAGCCTAATTCTCTTCTGAGATCCTCATCATGAGAAGTTACAGGTCCTCAAAAAAAATCAGATTTTAAAAGCAACACAAAGCACACCCCAAAGTATGGCGGAAAATCTTATTTGTGTTAAACAGCTTTTGAAATACTTTAAATACTGCACTTTTCAAAGTAGCAGGAATTCAATGCTCACTCCTAAGGGAATTTAACTCATGCAGCCTTGGTAAGACTATTTATCTGCAAATGCTCTGTGGCTACTCCATTGTCAGGGAAGTTTTTGACTTTGCTGCACATCATATTAAGCTGCATTGTACCTCAAAATCATTGGCATATTACCACAGGTGTTCCCAAAGAATGGGTACAATCCCAATGGATGTCAGTCCCAACAGACATCACCAGCACATGCAATCCCTATGAAGGAGCAAACAGCAGAGCATATTCTAGATGAGCAGAGAGAAGCCTCAAGAGAATAGGATCATTAACCCAGATTTCAAAGTACATGAGAAATTATGGTATTATGAGGAGGCACAGATCTAGAATTTTTGGTTCCGTTCAAGAAATTTAAATATTTTAATTCAAGTTTTTCCAAAATCTCACCCCCCTAGTTTTGTTTTTCAAGCAGTTCTTAATTAATTTGGTATTTGTAATATTATCATCTTATGAAAATATAGAAATAAACTAGGTGGAAAATCACCACTAAGTCTTAGGACATCTGACTCTGTAAATTGACTCACATGACTTAATAGAACTATCCAGAAAAGCTCAGCTCCCCTGTTTACTTCAGTGCAGTCACTCCTTCACCTCTCTTTCTGTGAGGGTTCAGATGCAGTCTACTCTCATCAGTGAGATTTCATGTTGCTAAAACCAAGTCATAAACATTAATTACTTTGTATTTTAATAACCTTTTGCTGGCAGGATTATATAGGGATAGTTTCAGACACCATACTCAGGATGTGCATTAGATTTCTTGCCTTTTCTCAGTGATCACCAAGTTGCTGGCAGGCAATAGTTTCAGATAATTCCCTTCTAATGGTTTGATATCATATAAAGAACAAAGGAAAGTTGTAATGAATCACAAAAGACATTTTCATTATCCCAGAATAAACTGGATGCAGTTATTGAATGAGACAGTTCAGTGTTATTGTATTCTGGAAAATTTCACTGAATCATAGTTAACAGTATCCTATGCCCACAACAAAGCATGAGTAGGAAAGAGATTTACGAAGCCAAAGCAATAATAAAAACTCTGAACTTGCCAGATTTAAGAAATGCATTGGGATCAACATTGGACTGTGCTATCTAAAATAATTGCAGCCCTAGTCCATTTGATAGCATCTTATCCCTTATACAGAGGAGAAAAAAGATAGAAATGAGACTAGAACTAACTGTATGGTTTGTCACTGGTGACCAAATGTATGATTTCTGTGCTGGCATTAAAAGTGAATCCAGAGCTGTGACATGTGGATTGACTCTAATCTAAAAGCACTAACTTCTATAGCTGCAAGCACATTGTTAAAATTTGGTCTTTTATCATACCTCCCATTTCCATTTTTTCAATTCTAATCCAAAGGCTCATTGATTGTGCTTGTCTGTGCTAGGGACACTCCAATAAACAATGAGATAAAAAATGCACTCTTAAAAAAAGAAGTAATCAGCTAGTGCAGTGCAGTGAGATGAATGCTTAAAATATTAACACCATCAGTTTTCCAAGGGAGAAATTCTGTAAATATTTCTTGGTCACTCAAGTCAACAGTCCCATTCTAATGAGTAAAATTTTTGATCAAATCCCAGTTTTGAACTTCCTATCGAAGGAATTTTCTTCCAGTTACTCAGTAACACTCATTATACTTGTCACATTATTTTACAAGCACACAGATATTGACACTCTCTGCTCAGATGAGCTCATGGTTATTAGATTGAGGCTTTTTGGTGAGGAAGAGATACTGATCTAGGAGAAACAATAGGGAGAAATTTGTGCAATATTTTTACTAGGAAAGTGATGTCTTGTATGTTGCTCTTGGCTTTGTTTTCTTATTACATTGAAACTTCCAAAACCTATACCTCAAGTTCTCCAAGTATTTCACTCAACCGTGATTTCAAAAACTATCCTTCGACCTTATCTGGGCTGCTTTTAACCCTTTCATGGCTGAAAACAGAGGGTTCTTCATTGCAGGTACAGGTGGTATGAAAAGGGATTGTTTCATGGCTCGTGTCCACTTTTCATCTTCCCTTGAGGTACCTCCTCCAGGAGACCAAACTGGTCATGGAAAACTTGCAGGAAGATGCCATCACATTCCTTCCATCCACGCTGCTGTAAAGATTTTATATGTGCTGTAAAGTCACATCACTCCTCATTCTATTTTAAGACTTGAATATTATTATCTAGCCTGAGGAAAAAAAAAAATTATTCTGATTTTTCTTCTTCTGGAAAGATGAGATGGATCTCAAAATACTTTACTGCATTTTAAGTGCTTATAAAAGCATAACTACAAAATAATATTTTATTATATGCTCAGCATTATTTTCCTTCCCATATACTTCTCTTGCTGACTTGGGCAAAAAAGTTATGCACGCCATGAATGGAAATGATCTTTCATATGTGAGAAGAGTGAAGGATTGCTTCTTGCTCTGTCATACACCTGGTGTCTCAGGCCCAGTTGTCCCCCAGAAGTTATGAAGTTTGCTGTGGTAGGAGTACTCAGACAGTCCTGTCTTAGTTCAGGAAGCATGGCCAGAAAGTCTTTACATTGAAGGCATTGTAAAATTATCTCAGAGGCACAACACTGGTATCAGATGGATAACAGGTCTTACCCAGTGTAATCATTTTTATCTTTCTTTGCTCTCTTGCACAAAATATCTGGGAGAAAAAAAAATCCATAGAGGCCTTTTTATTGAGTGATAAAGTGCTATTCATGCAAATGAGACTAATATTACTGAAATGGCTCACCAGTAAATGGGTAACCTAATTTTCAAACCAGTATCATTTTTAAAAATCACAGGCATACAAAAAATAGAACAATATCATTCTTGCAAAAAATGAGGGAGAAAAATGACTGTACACAGAGCTGTTTAGTATTACAGGCTGTTGTTTGACATGGAAGGTGCTGTGATTACTATGAAAAAAATATCTTTTTTAATTCATAGCTATCTAGTAGGAAAACTGAATGGTCTGAAAGAATGTGATAAAAACGTTATCTGTCTCTTTCTGAAGCCTGCATTGATTTGGATTCGATTCTGTGTATATTGCATGATAAGCAGATTTGTATTTATTCTTTTGTATACTATGCAAAGCATCAGAATACAAAATCAGGTGTGCTTAAGCTTTATGGGTATGGACTTATAGGAATGCAGCAGCCACACTAAGCCATTTACTGGAGAGAATTGTTACTAGGAGAAGATCCATTACGTTTTTATAGAGAGAAATCATAAGCCCATACTTCACACTTTTCTTCAGGCATTAACAATAAACTAGATAGGAAATCATTCAAAATGACATGAAGGAAAATAATTTTATGATCACTAGAGGACCTTGAAGAGACTGAGAGTTACACTTGTAAAAATTACAATGAGAATACATCCTTTACAAATGTCTTGTAAAAGGAAAAATTTATTATCATTGTTATATTTTGAGGATCTCGTTTTCCTGTGATTTTTAGCAGCTCTGCTCCTAGTGGCAGTTCTTTTTTTATTATATTTTTTGATCTTTGACAAAATGATAGATAATTTTCACATTTTTGGCAAAGACATAGGAATGAATGGTATAATAAAAATTGGGAAATTGCTGTTTATTGATAACAAATCTCATATTTACATCCCAATTTCAGTAACCAATGAAAGAGAGGACATATTTACATAGACAGCTATCATCCATTCTTTACAAAACTCAACAGCTGTTCAGTACTACACAGCTACTGCACTTTTAGTCAGGGCCAGGAAATAAGTGTTTTGATTGGAACTGCCAAATGTCTTCAGTTAATATCTGAGATTTAATATGGCCAGAATTCTAACTTCTTTTTGTGCTAAAAAATTAAAAATTATCTTTCACAGCTTCAGGAAGGTAGAACTATGATCCTGTATCTCAGTTGAGATGAAACACAGCTTTGGGACTGGCTCATGGACAGCTTCCATTTTACTCTTTGACCTGTCATGGCCCTTTTTTATGAGACATTTACAGAAGAAAATTTAATATCTGCATCTGCACAGAGCAGGAGTGTTCACAAGAGAAAAGGAGAACAGTAATATTTGTACTAATTTACTTATATGAATATACATCAATATGCTTCTCTATTTGAGTGCATGTTACCCTTTATTGTCAAAGAGAACTCTACAGGACAATTCGACCTTTGGTGTCTATTGTGCTTGTCCAGTCACAAACCCAGCACGAGCATAAAAACACTTGGGTATAGGATTCTAAGTTATTGTAATTTTCAATGAGTACTCAGAAAAATTGTTTCTTTTCATGTCTACATGTCTCTTGCCTACCTAGTGTAATTATTGTGGGCAAGTTTCAGAGTGGAAATTCTAACTTTGGGGCTGGCTAAGAACCTAACAGCCTGTGCTTGAAAACCTGAAGGGAATTTGGATATGGCAGCCAAAGCTCCTATGTAAATATCTATAGTATCCAATTTGTAGATGAGTTAACAACAGTAGGATCCAGGGGTTCTGCTCTCTCACAGAATAACAAATCTGCCCTCACTTTAACCTCCCCACACTCTAAACTGGGCCTGCTGAAGTCAATAGCACTAAAGTCAATAGCTGCAATGAACTGCACCGAGGTCAGCAGCAGTGTGCTTCTGTAAAATTGGCATAATCTCCAGAAGAATCTGTCCCAGCATCTCTAACTGTCAGCTGTCTCTTTTCTTCTGCCTCCTTCCAGTGACAATGACTATGGGAGACTTGTACTCCAGGGAAAAGTCATCCAACACAGACAGGGGGAAAGGAAACCTCAAGGACAAACATTACAGTCAGGCTTATAAATCTCTGCTGAGACAGGTAAATAAGAAGATGTTCTACCAGAGAGGTGACCTTAAGTGAGTAATGAAACTTCTTTGAGGCTAAGTAGGCAGTCTGTATCAGTTAATTAATGTATAATGGAATTTCCAGTTGGGGTTTTATAAATATGCATAGTTCTTCCTTCCACTCCTTATACCAAGATACCCTTTGGAGCAACTTTTTCTTTAAATTACAGTGATTTGAGTCTGGAAAACATAACAAAAATACAGAAAATAGGAACACACAAATCTCAAGACAGATTCTTATGCAAGTATTATTCTGACATAGTTTATCCATCTTGAGAATCATTTGTGCTTCTCCTTCTCCCCTAACTCTGACATCTTTAACACATTTCTCCAGGTATTTGGGATATGCTGGTGTTGTTTTTAAGGGGTGCTAGACTTGAACGGGGCAAGTTTTTCTTGTGAGTTTTTTGATGGTGACCCAGGTGATGCTGTGAGTAAGCCCCAGTGCTGGCAGATGGATAAAGCCACATTCCCTTCAGTGCAGTCAGAGGTAAGCAGCTGATGGTCTGAGCTTATCTAACAACAAAAGGCACATAAGGATCAAAACCCCTCTGTTATTCTCGACCTTTAATAGACTTTCCCATTACCATACATTGTGAGCATTAGCAATTTTTGTTGTCTATTTCTAAATTATAAATTACAGTTAAGCAGGATAGATTTTAACCATGAAAAGTATTAAGAGAAAAATTGCTCTAGTTTTACAATAATTTCCACCATATAAAGAGAAGTATGTATTAAACTTTCAGAAAGTCTATTCTCTGTGTGCAATTAAATTATTTATATGGTGTATAATTAATATGTTCGGTGATTTTGGTAAAGAGGCTTAGCTTTTAATCCTTCTCTAAAGATAAGAGATCACAGGAATGAAATGCAAATTTGAGGTCTTATTTTATGTTTGTATAGTAATATCAAGCACTTTTCACTGTGGATGATTCTCAAGGAAAAAACAACAAGAAATCCAGAAAACCCCACAGGCTAATGATTACATTATCAATGCAAGCAAATTCCTCAGCACAATGCTGAAAGGCTTAGGCACACCAGCAGTTCAGTGCTGGCTGAATCCACAGTGTAGCAGATCAACTGTCAAAATACCTTTGTCTCCCATAGGTAATTTGGATGTCTAGTAGGTGTACCACCTAAATGCTCTAAATCCATTTATTTGAGGAAAAATCTTCCCAGATTCAGAGGCCACAGAGCCCCCAGATACTGCTGAACAGCCAGTTTTGTTACAAGAAGCTGGACAGAGTGGGACAGACAGACAGACAGACTGCAGATGTCTCATGGCCTTTGGCTTCACAACCTGCAGGCAAAGAAGAAATGTCATCACTGAGATCTGTAAAGTGTCTGAAGTTATTGGCCATGCTCTCAGAAAAGGGATTAAAAAACCCTGAGATCACAGGAGATGAGGTCTGAGTGATTCCTGCATTTCCACTGATGGATGCACTCAGGCTGCAGGGTGTGTGAAAATGTCCAGCAGTGCTGTACGTGCATGTCCCTGTGAGTTACCTGCTGTCACTCACTCTTGTTGCAGCTCACAGTTTGCTTCAGAGAGCAAAACAGCTTGTAGAAACAGGCAAGCTTCCTAGTGAGCTAACAAAATCTGATTTCTTACTGATTCCTTACTACTTTCTCTCATCATAATAAAGCAGCTCTCTTCCAGGCTCCCTTTAACCACATTCTTTTCAAGTTTTTTCCCTTGATAAGCACATTCTCCAACCCAAACCTCACTGCCCACCCTCCCCTGTGCAGGGAGCCTGCTGATCACAGACCAGGCTGGTGCTGAGAGGATCCCTGCTAACTCCAGGCAGTCTGGGCAGAGGGAAAAAGCTAAAAAATAACTTATCCTGACTGCAGGGTGGTCCTGAGTCCTACTGCTCCTGTGAGCTGCAATGTCCTTGTAGAGATTTAAGGCAGGACATCTCAGTATCTCTGTCAGATCTAGATGAGGTTGGATGAGGGATGTAAGCTTTGTGTTGTAGGCACAGATGAAGATGCAGATGGGCATCTACCCTGCTTAAATCTCACTTCATTAGGAAAAAGATCTTTAAATATCCTCAGGTTTCCACTATCTTTAAAAACAAGTCTAATTCTCCCCATGAAATGTGTGGTTTAG
This sequence comes from Passer montanus, assembly GCF_014805655.1. Classification (NCBI taxonomy): domain Eukaryota; kingdom Metazoa; phylum Chordata; class Aves; order Passeriformes; family Passeridae; genus Passer; species Passer montanus. The sequence continues at coordinate 1,738,225 of NW_024368596.1, read as the reverse complement.
TTTTGAGCATAAAACAGGAGGAAGGACATAGGAAAAGTGTCTATTCTATGAAAATTCCAAAGATGCTCTCCAAACTCAAGACATTTTGTTTGCAGAACCCCAGATGAACATTGGAACTTCCAACAAATTTGAATGTTGCCCATCTTTGAAATATTTTCTGTTATTAATGAAGGTGACAGACAATAGTCTTTCTATACAAACCCTCCATTAGTTTGAGTTTGTAAATAGTTCATTTTCCCATGATAATTCTAGTCTGAGAAAGGCTGAGCAAGACACATTGCATATTTTTGGTAACTACAGATCCAAGCCAACAGTCCAGGTCTTCCCCTTAACATCTGCACACACTAAAAAACACTGTGTGGCCTGTTCTGTATTACTGTGAGAATGTTCAATAATAGCAAATATGTTTGGTGTAAGTTTCTGGGAGAGACAGCCAGGCATATTAGCACAGCAGCCAGGTTCTGAATGGCCCTGCTGAGCTTATATCTCATGTGTTAACATTCCCTTCATTTGATTTGACTGTCTCAACCCTTATTCTATCAATCTGTGATTAGTCACTTGGTGGCTGTAAGCCACTAATTAAGACACAGTGGAATAAAGCAAGACGTTTGATAGCTGGAGGTAGGGCAAACATGATTCAGCCACATGATAGAAAGCTTACTCAGTTTGCATTAAACTGTAAATTATTAATTTTTCTACTGCCTAAAATTTATAACTGCAGTATTAAATGTATCTACATAAAACCAAAAAATCTCAACAAAGCAGCATAAAATTGTTGGGACAAATAAAGACATGAGTTATATGCAAACAGTTCACACTAATTATTATCCTATTATCTGAAAATAATCTATGCCAAAGAAGAATTTTGTTCTACAATACATAGGTGAAAAGTTGCTATATTTTGTCATTCTAGAAAACAAAGTTTCCCTAAGAAATGAATGAGAAAAAAAAAAAAAAACACAACTGTCCACATTTTTCCAATTTGTCTGAAAGATGTTGAAAACTATTTTAGTTTCATTTGAAAATATTTTACATCCCCCGTGTTTACTTTGAGGTTGAGACTCAAAGTTCAGAATACAAAGGAAATCTACATATTGGACTGGAAATATTTATTCATTTCAGACCAAAACAAGGTGGGTTTTACTCAGTGTTTTTTGCTCATGCTTGTTGATATTATTCTTCAGGGTCTAACAAATGCCATAACTTTCTACAAAATTAATTTCACTCAATTGCTAAAAAGTCTTATTTAATGAGTAACTGCATTAAATTAACTTTGGAGAAGTCCCAGCCATGTCATTTTCATTCATTACTTCTGTCTTTATAAAAAACTTCAGCATCATACTCTGAAAAACTATTGTGAAATTAAAGTTTTGTCAATAATTCTGAAAATCATAAGGACAGAAATTATAATACAAGCCTTGTCTGAATTTATAATCAGTGCCATTACTGTAGTACAGTACATCCTGTTTCAAACACAGTGAGAGATCTTGTTCCAACATATTATGTTTTATTTTGCCCATTCACATGTTGCAAACAGCTCCACATCTTTCCAAATGCACAGAAGTACATGGCTGCATATTTCTGTTGAATTTCCACCACTTTTGTGGTGCCCTCTCTTTACCTCCCCACTTGGGCAAGGCTGCCAGATTCATAGTTCATTCCAAGTGGAAGAAAACAAGAATCAGCTGTTTGAGATGACAGTGACTCCTGTCTGGTGCATTATCACATCTCAAAGTGTGATTTCCTTAGGATGCCAGGAGAAAGCCAATCATTATGAGAGCTGTTTTATTGCCATTGCTTTAGACAGCTGACGTAAGAAACAAGTCTCACTTATGTAAGAGTAATTCTGGGCAGCAAAAACCCACAGTAAATTAATGTAAGGGCTTCTGTTTATAATATATGTCACTCAAATCTTAACACAAAGGAGCATTTTAAAAACTAATAGGCTTCAAACCAAGTGAGTTGTGATTGATAGTAGATTTTTAATATGGATTTTTAAATAAATATGTGTAGCTGTGGACATGTTTTAGTGATGGACTGCACAGTGCTGGGTTAATGGTTGGATTTGATAATATTAAAGGCTTTTTCCAGTCTAAACAATTCTATGATACTATAGTTTTTTTCTTTGCCTTGTACACTTACAGAATGGTAATTTCACCCAAATACATTTCCTACTATTTAAGATATCACTAATGAAAAAAAGACAGTTTTTATCACTTCTTCCTTCTTATCCACTACACTGCATATTGGTTACAGTGTCAAGAAGCACAAGATTTGTTTAACATAATTAGTTCTTCACATAGCTCAGCTGTTGTTATCACCCAATTATCCCCAGCTCCTTTGAAATCAATTGTTAAGAAACTAGGCTTCCCAGACAGCAAAGATTTTTAATTTTATTAAGGAAGTTTTACCAGATGTTTATATAAGAGCATATAGGGGAAAATTATGGAAACTGCACACTGCATTACATGATTCAGCCTTTTGGAAAGATTATCTCTTTTAAAATTTGCATTATGCAGAACTGCATCACTGTGTACAAAGAACATTGACAAGACAGTCAATTGTTGAGGCAATATAATCTGGGTTTTATTTTTATTTTTTATTTTTAGAACTCCTGTTAGTGTTAGTACATTTGCTTTTAACAGGTGTTAATGCACCGGGCTTTCAGCAAAACAAATTAGAGAGCAAATTGTGTTTCTTTTATAGGATTACTAAAGAGGTTTTTCTCATTTAAGGTGTTACATATTTTAGTCAATTAAAATTATCATCAGTTTGTTACAAAGCAATTCTCATCTGTGATGCCAAGCCAAAGGTTGGGTGAACACATGAGAATTGTGTGTGAGAAATTCCCTTAAAACAAACCCTGCTCATTGAATTGAGAATTTTATTCCCTGAATTTAGGAGGATTCAGCCTTGCTTTCCCGGAACTCTGTCTGAAATCCCCATTGAGTTCCCAGGCACCAGGAGTGGGGCCTCAGTGTGTTAGGACAGAGAGACAAGTTTGTCATTTCAATTCTAGCAGGGAACACTTTCCACCCACAACATCTTGATCATTTGTGAATATTCCAGCAGAGATGTCTTCACAATGCTGGCAGCACAATAAAGACCACAAATAATGGTCAACATTTCTTTAAATGTGTAGTATTTTTTTTTCTTCTCTCACTATGCATCTTAAAAAAAGGTTTGCTTACTGCAGGGAAATAATACGGTGTTCACCATGTCCTGCATCTCTTGTCATCTGCACACTTATTGATGTGCCTCTATTTAGGCTCAAGGACATTTTCACACTGTGTCCAAATGCCTTTCTGGTGGCTGATTACATTGGCATTTTCCTCCTCCATTTCTGGCATGGTTTCAGAGTATGTTTTGCAAGTATAAGTGAAGTGTCAATGAAGTTAAATGAAAAGAAACACAAGAAATGAATTGTTCAGCTTCATGGTCATCCAGTTAAGCATTAAGATGCATATGTTGTGTGGAATATTACAGAACAGCTGAACTAAAGTGATGCAAACAAGTCTTGTGGTTTGTCAGGTACAGCATTGGATTATTTTTATCTTCTGTTTCTAATTTTGCAACAGTTCTACATTTCTTTCGTGGCAACCTACATCATAAAAGCAAGACACAGAGAAGGTAAAGAAATGAGTTAGAAGAACCTGATTGCTTAAATTCTCTTGCCAAGTTAGAAAGATCTTTTAGACTAAATTCAATTGCCAAGTCATAACTTTCCAACTGAAATAGTCTTTCCTATTTTAGTCTAATGACTTTTTTAATTCACTCACAAAATTTTTCAGTTTCTGTATTTAGATAAAAAATTCCAAATCTGGAAATAAAGAACAGCCCTTCTTTATTTAGGTTTTTGCTCTTGCTAAAAATAGTTGGTTTTGTGCAATGTGGTATTTTTACTCTTTATAATCTCATTTTGCTATTAATGCTGAAGACTCTTTCAAGGGTTCTTCTTAAGAAGAGATTTAAAATCCAAATGATGCATCTGATTTAGGCAAGCAGACCATTATCCCATTTCTTTTGAATCATGACAAAGAGTCAGCCTGGATCAAGCACTAAACTCATATAGTAGTCAATCCATCTATATTCAGACAAATCCTGTGAGTTTTCAAGCACTTTTGAAGAGGATATGAAAATCATTACATTAGGAAAGTGGTAGTTATTGCTGCTACTCTCACTCTGGATTTATGCCTTCATAGCAATTCTGTGCAACTTTTTTCATTGTTTAAATCCTAGAGGAAAGGCTGTTTATATTTCTTTTTCCAACATGAAGATGGACAAATGATAATGTGCTTTGCTAGTTTTAGCCATAGCAACTGAAGATTCATGGCTGTATACATCGAGTATAAGTACTACACTAAAACTACATAAATAAAAGGAAATGGAAATTACTTTCCACAGAAATTAAATCCAGCCCCAGAATATATCCACGGCTGAGGGGGAAATAGAAATATGTATTGATACTTTGCAATACAAATAATAACAGAAAAGCAGGAGCATACTAGTTTGTTTTTTTTTCAAGTACATGAAAAAGCTGGTTCCATGAGAACAAACCTTTTTTTGGTTTTAGTTTAGTTTGATTTTTTAGCCAAGAATGTGCATAGCTAGGTAACTCAATTCTTGTAAGAGGAATAGAGAAATTGGATATTCTGTCTTGGAAAGGGTTGCCAGACAGGGAAACCCTTATTTGCTCAGTGGCAATTGTTGTTTTTGCAATTCACAACTTTCAGCAACACCCCAGTAATCCAGCAGTGACATCACGTAAATGTGGCAAGGTAATGATGGAAGATCTGCTCAGTGTGCCTTAGAGAGCTGTCAGGTCCCTAACAGAGCCAGCAGCCTGAGATTTTCAAACAAGCTTCTCTCTGTTTAACTGCAGTTTGGACCCACCATGCTCAGTGCACTTGTGTGTGCACCCAGCAATATCACAGGTGGATTTGTACCAATCTAACCATTGTATCCAGGGACTGCACTGCTACACATTTTTCGTCCTTCCTCCTTTTCTCATCCATTCCTAATCCATCAGTAGGTTGTCTGCTACCTCACAGTGCAAAGTGAATTTTCTGCAGAGAAGCTCCTGGGTTTTATCTGTGATTGCTGTCTGCACATACCAGCATTGCCTGTTACATAATTGCTCCAATTGTTGACATTGTCTTTGAAAAGAGATGTGTTTTTATTTTCAAATGTGAGCTATTTTATGGAGTTATTTTAGCCTAAGCAAGGTTCCTTGCTTAAAAAAAATAGTTGCGAAAATATGTGAATCATAGATAAAGAAATTGAAAATATGGGATCAAGCAAGCATTCAAAATTAAGTCAAATTAACACAGACAGAGAGAGTCTATCAAAGACTGCATAAGGGAATGCCATTAATTTTCACATTTGTATGAAGTTCTCCATTATTTTCCTATTTTTAAAAGAGTACAGCCATTTCCAAATATGAGGAGCCCTATCTCATGGGTCTGGTTCCCTATGAAGTCTGTTTATGCCTTTGTTAATGTAAAAATTGCAACAGGGTAGTAATTCTAAGAAATTCTGGGAATGGGGTGATTAGGAAATATGTGATGTTTCAGCTGTAAAGCCATAATTTACCCTGCATACTGCAAACACCACCTGAAAGCCACCTACTAACTTGTCAGAACAGCAGCATTTGCTCAGGACAGCTGAAGAGGAACAAAATTGCTCATTCTTTCCACATTAAACTGCCATTTTTCCTTCTGTCCTGTTGCAACCCATGGTTGTTCTCAATGGTTCATTTCATGACACTGGTCTCTAGGGAAATTCTCTGTGGAGAACCTGACAGAGCACAAGTTCAGGGCAAAGGGGAAATAACTGAAGCAGCAAGTTGATGCAGCAGCAATTATAAATATTTTAATTATAACTGAGGTTGAGATATGATATCTGACCTACAAGAGTTCTTTAGCAAGATTAGTGCTGGGAAAAGACACAAAGGTAAGATAATATGAATACAAGGTTTAAGAGAAAAATACTTCCTAAGCATCCTGGGGAAAGAGGAAATTTTCATCAGGGATTTGAAAAATGCATAATGCTTGCCTTGGATGAGAAATCCTCATGCTGTGTGTGTATACTTCCTACATTTTGTACTCTACCTTTCCAGCTCAGGTTATGAAAAACCCAGAACTCCCCCAGGTGAAGACCCCTGAGTGCTGCTGCAGTGGGTGGGGCCCAGAGCTCCCACAGCAGATAAAAGTTTGACTCCCTGTGAAGAGCCAACCCCCTGGGCAGTATTACAAAGAACTCATCTAAATGGAATAAGGTCACTCAGATGGTCAAGTTGCTCAGGCTACAATTTTAATCCAATAATTTGAAGCCTGTCTCTTCAAGGACCTCAAATGCATCATGAGTTTCCTTCAGCCTGTGATGCTTTCTTTCAGAATACAAAGAAATAAAAATACAGCCAAGATCTACTTTAGGTGCTTTGTTGACAGAGTTTGTAGCCAGGACTGATGGCAGCCTAGGCCAGGTCACCCTCTGTAGCCCCTTTGAGCTTGTAACCATAGTTCTTTCCAAGGTGGGAGCTGGGGTGACAATGTCAGATCAAATACTCAATTCAGGCCATGTGGATATTGTCAGACAGATAAATGCTCAAGGAAATTCTCACAAGTAACAAGCTCCAAATGCCACATACTAAATAAGATGAGCCAGATTTAGGCAGGACATGTGTGTAGCTCTCAAATAACTTCCCATTACCCCTCCTGAGTCAGTATTGCCTATAAGGTAATTTAACTTACTGTCTTGTCTTCCTGTTGATAAAAAAATAATCTTTTCCTCTGAGACACCTAACAGATGATCTGCTGAAATACATGCCTAAATAATTATCTGTCTAGGAGACTCTTTTATATGGTGAGTCATCACTCACTGTCACTATAAAGGGCTTGTTCTAATTTTGAGACCCTCATTAGAATTAAAATATCAAACAAAGTATATGCCTCTGACAGCTAGTCCACCAGAACTGCAGCAGGAATTCTGTACAGCAAGAAGCAAACAAGGAGTGTTCTGAAGCCACAAGTCTAGAATATACAACATTTTCAGCACAGAGTGAAGTCAGAGTTCAAGGCACAGAACATTTGAATTCAACCTGCTTGGAGGAATTTTCTCTTGCTAATTGTCTGTAAGCAGAAGAGAAAAATGTTGAGAAAAGCAAAGATGCAAAATATTGTACTCCAGTGCAAACTTCCATGGTACCTCTGGGGAGGGAATAGAATATAAGCTACTAGATATAAAAAAGCAATATTATTTCTTTTTTATTATTATAGTGAAGAGAGGGTAGGTTTGGGATTGCAGGGGCTCTGATAGGATACTTTATTATTCCTACACAGACTAGCATGGAAGAAAAAATTTGGAAAAAAATCTAGCAAGAATGTTGATGTTGTGATTTTCAGCTCTCAGCTGGAGTCAGGTTCTCATAGTCTTTCTTCCAAACACTTTTGTATTTCATCTTTTAGAAAACACAAATGTAGTGGGCTAAAATTTAAAAAAAATATATCCCTTTCCACAAGCTAGAACAGAGCTCAGTGTGACATTGTACTCCAGAAGTCAAAGCTGGAGCAGAGTGGGAGGAAGCAAACTACAAAGTTTCAAGGAATTAGAATCTCCACAGAAAAAAAAACTGCTCTTTGTGCCTACTCTCCTAGGGAGCAATGCTTGGTTAGTAGGATTTGTTTAAACCATACATCAGAACAGTTCTTTGAAAGAAAACTTGACTTTTTACTCAAAAAACCATTGAACTGGAAATGGATGCTGAAAAGCTTTCAGAGCACAAACCTCAGTCTGTGGGTGAGAACAGCTGTAATGTAATAGACTTAGACAAGCCAGGGCTTTTCCTCAGAATATTAGGGGGAAATGCAGAGGAAGTTTAGGGTACAACTGGAGGTGTTAAATGTGTGGGTTACCTGCTTTTAGAGCAATTGTGAAAAAGGAATCACATCAGCATAACTCTGAAAGTCAGTTTATACTAAATACATGTCAACTGCATAACCTAGTTTATATTTATGCTGCTGCTCCTCTGACTGGGTCAGCCTTACATGGTACAGTTGCTCCTGCTACAGAGAACTGCTGGGACCTCCCTGCCACTGTGGGGACAAAAACCACTGGTGGTTCTTTCTCAGAGTGTCTCATGGTTTTAGGTTCAGCTGTGACCCAGATGACATGGTGGTGATTTTCTCCCCAGCTCCTGCTTCACATCCATTGAACGAATTTGGCTGCTACTTGACAGGACTTTACCCAAATTCCATCACCTGCCAATAGCTGACCAAGAAGAAAAGAAGGACAATCCCTAGCTGCAAGATCCTTAGACTTATGCTCCTGTCTCATGTCTTTGCAATGCCTTGATGACAGCCCTTGTTTCAGTGTCCCACATCTGAAACTTCCCCTCCCGTTACTTCTCTGCTTACCCTCATATCCCCTTCCTCAGCTGTAAACATATCTTCTTTCCATCTCCAGAAGAGGTTCATGTGGATCAATTGTCAATTAAATAGATAAAGAAGCAATTGATAAGTGATATATAGGTTGGTTTCTGGAAAATAAAAGTATTTCTGTCTTTATTGTCTTTACACGTGCTCCTAATGTGTCCCTGCTTCCTCTTTCCTTTTAAGCCTCATGTGGGTGACCTGCATGCACACAGACACCAAAATATCCCTACAAACAGACAAAAACCCACAAGAATGGCTTAAATTAGTTCAAGAAGTGTGGGCAACCCATGGATATTCAGCATTGCAGTGAATGCTTGTCTCCTCTATATCACATTGCATATATTCAAACAGGTCTACCATGGCTCTGCTCAGAGAAAGAACTGTGATATTTAGGGTGCATCCTTTCTGCACTGTGATATTTAGGGTGCATCCATGTTTTGCACAGCCTGTACCTGCTCCCAGCTCATGCTGAGCAGCAGCAGCACCTCAGATGTTTCTGATCTGCTGCCTGAACAACAGCTCAGAGTTTCTGGCTGTTTTTTTCTTCCCCTTGAGAAACCTCTCCACTTTGAGCCCAGGTACAGGAAGAGATTTGCCCATCACTACGGTGCTGAGCTGTGTAAATGGTGAGCTGTGGTACAGGGGACACCAGGGCTTGGGTATCCACCCATGAGCTGCCCTTTGCTTTGACATCCTGCCTGGGCCAAAGCCTGGAGAGACATCCTGGCAGCTGCTCAGGCAGCAGTGGAAAGGTCAGTGTGCAGGGGGTTGGCTGTTTTTGGTGTCTCCCTCCATCCCAGTCCTCATCCCCATCCCTCTCCAAGCCCCTGCCCCAGAAGTCCCATTTCAGAGCCCCACCCAGCCCCTCAACACCATCCTGTGGCTACATCCCCATCACTGGCCCCCTGTCCAGCCACGTCTGTGGGGCTGAGCTGCTGAGCCTTGGGAAACTGTGGGCTCTGGGGCTTCCTCCCCATCCCCAGGCACAGCTGCACCACGAGCAGCTCTGTGGGAGGCACCTCATCCAGGAACCCTTGATGGGGCATTTTACCCTGGCCACAATTGTCATTACTGACAGAGCTGGGTTTGACCTGCTCAGGAACCCCTGTGTGCCACTGGAACCTGGCAAGAACACTCCTGGCCTAGGGATCACAGCTTTTTGAAGGTTTTTTATAAGAGCTCTATTTTTTTTTTTAATCGAGATCTATAGTGTCTGATCTCTTGTGTCAACTGTCTCAAATGTAGCAGAAAATACTTTCTTTTATACATATGCACACATGTATATTGTATTTACCTATTGTATTATAAAGCAGCCAGGATTAGATACTTTTTTAAAGGGTCTTTTTTCTCCTTGTCGCAAAAATTAGGTTTAAAATTATCAATTAGTCTGGTCCATCACATTCTAGGTTACTGCTTTAAAGAAAACTGCTGTAACAATGGTTCTAACTCTGTCTTGTGTAGCATTTAATTCAATGAACACACATTGTCATCAGACTCTTTGAGTCATTTTATGATATTTCTTTTGCTGGGTCCTGAGGAGACTTCTGTAATATCTATATCTTATATAAAAACATAGGAAATCACCAAATATTTTTCTTCCAACCCAGACTAATGTGACATCCAGCTACCTCTGATTGTTATTAAACTGTGCAAGTTGCCAGCTCTGCTGAAAGTTTTGTGAAGTTTCAGCAACTTTTGAGTCAGCCTGAAACATTTGTGTTTTTATGTGGAGATTGTGCCCAATCAACAATGAATGTGAATGCACGGCTTTGGGAAAAATGTGGATATGTAAATATATCTGCATTGACACTGAAGAAAAATGTCCCCTTTAGTTCCTTATGAGTCTTATACAGCTAAAATATAGAGCTATGAAAATGATGAGAAATTAGATTTTAGTTGAATAAATTAAGAATGCACATAAATATTTTTCTGTGTTCTACAGCTGGGTTTATTTTCTCCTGTGCTAGTTCAGTCATGTCTGGCACTGCAGTGGCAAGCAGAGTGCCATCTCGTGGATAAACACCTGTACTCACAATAAAACATGGACCTGTCTTTTCTCCACTGGTAGGAAGAAAATAAATTATGTCAACAAATATGACCCAGGATAGCAAGCTGCATACAGAGGCATTGGTGTTTTTTTACATTTCTTCCCTTCTGATACAGAGCAACAACCCTACTGGGAGTGTGCCAGACAGCAGCACCAGTGGAAATCAAGCATATATTTCCCTGGAGTGTAGTATTTTGAATTATGCTGGTGGTAATATGTAGTAGATATTCACTTGGTTGGCTTATTAATAGAGAAAAATTTCCCAGAGTGGAAAATGTACCATTTTTATCATGGTATGTTAATTATAATATTTCACATGCCAGTAAAGATCAGTCACAACTTATATTTGGAGAAAGTCTGAATGATTAAGAACATTCCTGTAGCTTATGTTTTAATCCAGTTTTGGAATAGAGACAAAACCAGTATTGCCTGCCTATTAATAGATGATAACAATTTTAAGACATTTTTCTGTGCAATCTGTCCATAAATTTGGTTTTAAAAAAAAAGAGATGAATTGCCATACCATAGCATTGAATACACTCCCTCTGCAGCATCACAAGCACACATATGGATTTCTCTGCTCCCTCTAAATGCTGGCCAGCTCCAGTAAATGGCTAAGCCATAAATTGAAATCTGAAATCTGATCCTCTGCTCATATTTTATCTGTGATTGCATCCATGCCTTACCCTTCTGCACCCCAATCCTACACAGCCAGAAAATGTCCCCACACTCTTCCCTGGCTGCTCCTCCTGTGCCTGCTTCCACTGCCTGTGCATTTCTTCTTTCCCTTTAGTTTGACCAGCAGTTTCCTCCTCAGCCATGTCAGTCTCCTCCTTCCTTGCCTGATTTCTTGTGCCTGGGGACTGAGAGCTCTTGTGCTCTATGGAAAGTGTCCTTCAAAACCTGGAGTAGGGAGAAAATTACTCCTTTTGCAGTCTACTGGCCCAGCTATGTCATCTAACTGAACTCTGAGACGCCAAACAGACCCAGCGAGGGCATCTGGGCTTCCCTTGGCTTAAACTGTTGTTGAATGAAGGACAAACACACTGGCCTGTGAGAAATAAGGGCACTGCAGTTTTAGTCACTGAAATTCTCAGGTTCCTAATGAAACTTATCAAATTAATCTCACTACAAAGCAAATTGCAGTGTAAACAAAGCAGATTAGCCTAATTTGCTAAACTGATCCGGGTGATTTGCTCCTAATTCAGAAGAATTTCAAGTGAAAACTGAAGAGGTGCTGTGTAACTTTATGTTGTACGCCTTTTCCATGACTTTAAGCTGTAAAACTTTCACCTAATTCACTGAGGACAGAAACAAGGCACTTACCAGAGTCAGGCCAGCTCTTCCCTTGGCCAGCAGCAAGGGGAGCTGTGCCAGTCAGCTCGTGGACAGTGCTGTCTTCACACTTCTAGGGAGGGTGGAATGTTTTCTGTGTTCTCCTATTCCACAGTAAAGACAAGGCCTTGGATTCAAGCAAACATGCAAAACCAAAAATCCCTGTGCTGGATCTCCAAGCTCATTCAAGGGCAAATGTCCAGCTCACAGCAAGCACTGTGAGACCAAGGACTGTTTGTTTAGGCTGTAGAACCAGAGAGTTCCTTCTTAAAAATTAACTTGAGCAAACCTGCTTCCTCCTGCTGCCTTAGCCACCATTCTCAGTTTTGTCCCTGCTCTGGCCTGATAGTTATCTGCCAAAAGGTCCTTGCAATTTAAAGTCCATTAGCTGCAAGACCATCAGTCTGTGACAGAAGCATGTTGTTTTCTGTCCTAGAGCCCAGTTCTTGACTGAAGACACTCTGCAAGATCTGAGAAAATTGAAGATAAGTAGGTTCTTATCAGATGGATCCACAGAAAGTTACCAAACACTGAATAACATCTAAAGGCTGTACTCATGAAAAATAGGCTGTTCATTGTGTTCATGAATGAAAAATTACAGATAGAGTAAGCTACTTTTCTCCCTTCTTATTAAAACGGGTGGTTTCTCCTTCCATTTACATCATGTGTGCTGAATTCTTTCAGATGATCATTAATTTGTTTCTGCTGAGAGCCAAGTTTCAACATATACACTTAAATCAAATGAGGAGCTCTTCTAACCATTCCATACAGCAGCACCAGGTAGCTCTTTACCAGATTACTGGGATTTCCAGACCTGTCAACTATTGATTCTATGGAAGGGGCAATACTAATAGCTCTTTGGTGGATTTCAGAAACTCAGTATATACAAAATGATAAAGAAGTTTGTGGAACCTCTTAGACATATGCTGTGTCTCGTCTCACTGATGCAGTTCTGTGAAAAGCAGTGAAGCAGACAGGATCTGTCAACAATTATTCATCAAATGCCTGATTTGTTAAATATTGCATACAGATTGCCTGCTGAATAACAAGAAGCCAATTCTGGAACTTGCTTCAGTGTAATTCAGAGCTCCTCCCAAACAGCTATTAACATCTAGACTTTCGAGTATGTAAGACCAAGCTACCAAGTTATTATTTTAATTTCATTGCTGCCTTCTTACAAGTTCCTATCTAATTAACTATAATAGTGCTTTTTGAAAAGCTCTCAATTTTTTTAGAGCAGCTTAGTAGCAGTGCTAGCTGTCTTGGCAAATCAGTAATTTGTTTTTGTAACCTGAGTGATTAATACATTGAAATGCCACCACCCTATTCTGGACTTAGAATTGTTGAAACTTAATGCATAATGCAAAAAAAGCTCCTTGGAAAACACTGATGCTTTAAGTATTCCTCAGTTTGCCAGCTCCAGGAGAAGAAACAATGAAAATAGCCAAGGAATGTTCTTCCTTAGTGAAACTACAGAAGGTGGCCCTTTTCAACAATGAATAAATTCCCTTTCCTTGAAGAAACAAAGTATGAGTTTGATCCAGCTGCTACTCCATCAGAGAAAATGAAGTGGATTCCAAATGAATTCCACAGTAAATGGTGCATGTTCCTTCATGGGAATTAATGCATGAGTAAAACAGACAATTGAATCACTGAGGGTGCATTTTCAAGAGGCACTTTTAAGAGTAAAAATCTTGCCAGAGCATTTTGGGTCAGAGATTAATGCCCATAAACACTTTCAATATATTTATAGGCAGCTTATCCTGTTCCTGAACTCCAAACAAGGTTTTAGGATAGATCTGTGATGATGTCTAACTGACTAAGTGTTTGAACCCATCTGTCCAAGAGTGCTGGCATGTTTTTCAAGGCCTTCCAGGAATTTCAGAGCATGGACTGCTGAAAAGGCCTAGGATCCCAAATAGAGGTGGCTGCTAAAAACAGATTTACTCCTGTAATTGTGACATGAGCAAGTTCACTTTCTGACTCCAACCTGAAACGTGATTGGAATCTTAAATTGGGAAACAATTTGTGTCCCAAATTCATAACATCTCCTCTAGAGATGTTTCCAGACCTTCAAGTCCAGTTTCTGTACAAAGCAGGAAATTATAGCATTAGGCTAATGACAGTCAAGCCTGGAACAGCACTGAAGGCTCTTCAGATGGAAAGGACAGATATTTGCATTCACTTCAGCTGACTCCCAGCACAATTCCTCCATTTCTCAGAAGTGACAGGATAAAGTACTTGCATTGTCCCTGGCCCTTGGCAGTCTGGTATGGTCTGTTCCATTTTTGCAGGCAATGAGAAGGTGTTTACAAATAGCCCAGAGTTGCATTAGTTGAATCTGAGATCCACTCTAGTACTGTAAACTCCAATTTTAACCAAAAGATTTTTGGTTTTTTTCAGACTGGTTCTTATACATGCAGTTATCTCTTCTCTTAAACAAGCCCAAACGAAAACAAACAAAAACATCTGAAAACATAACACCAAAAAGACTTAAGCGATGATTTAAAGTGGAACTGGGATGGAGATGGGAAATGGGCTGCTAATATTAAATACCTCTTATTGTCAGCAGGAGCTTAAGGCATATTAGGACACAATCCCAGGCCATGTATCTGTGTTGGCTGATCCTGTACAAGAATGAGAAGCAAACCCAAGCTGCTGGGAGCAGAGACAGAGCTGTCATTGCCTCAGATCTAAGAGTTCAGGTTGGGTTCTTCTGCCGTGGTGTTTGAGCGTCAGGGTAAGGGATTCAGCAGATGTAAAACTGGAACAGCTCTGCCTGTGCCAGGAGCAAAATGTACGAGGAGCTTTCTGCCCCCATCACCTCCTACCCACCTGGGTGCCCTGCACAGGGACTGTGCACCTTGTACAAGCTGTCTCTGTACTCTGGCAAGGCACAGCCAGTGCTCATTGCCACGTTTGGGTCACAGGGAGTCTCAGAACCACCCCTGGGTGGTGACACACAGGCACCCACCCTGGTTTGCAGACCAGTGCAACACTGTAGGGCATTTTCCAGACTGCTGTAATATTAATTCACTATGAAGTAGGATGGCAGGCTAATTTCTGCAGTGTGAAAAACTTAGCACTTTCAAGGAGCCATTAAGGAAACAATAACTCACCAAAAAATCACTGCTTGCCCTTTCTCAGACCCTGATTTTGCTACCATCCATTGCAGGGAAAATAATTATGTCAAAGGATGCATAACTAGTCTTGGTGTATATCAACATGGGCTTCTGCTGTGCATCCAAATAGATCTCTGCCATCTTCACTGGGGCTCTGTAATTATCTTTGATTAACCTAGACATAATGATAGGAAGCTGCAAGATTGTAATGGAGATGAGAATTTCACTTAACAAATGGCCTTGCCAGGTGCTCTTCTGTATATCTGCATTTGCTGCCTCACTCTTGAGAAACAGGCTGGAGAGAATATAAGAGAGGTGTTGAAATAAAATCAGAGGATGTGTGAGCTCAAAGCACTTCAGAGATGCAGTGAACCACAATGTCCTCAAAACCACAGGCTGCACTCTCTCACTGCACGTGTGTTCTGATGGTTCTGATTTACAAATTGTTTGGAAAAAGAAGGATTCAAGTTCTTGTTCTTTGTCATTTGAAACCCTCAAAGTAGTTCACAAGAGAAAGTGATGTGATATTTCTAGTCAGACAGACCAACACAAAGGCAGATGTTGCAGGAACTGTGGCTTTAAAAAGCATTGATAGGAATTTGAGAGCTGAAATCCTTGATGAGATTACACCAAAACATCCATGTTTATTTAGACAAATATGGCAAATAAGGCAAAAAAAAAAACCACCAAACCATCTAGCTAACATTTATTACTTGAATAAAAGTTCAGCAACTAGAGACTCTCACAGATGTCAGGTCCAAAGACCATTGCATCAAGGAGGCTCTTACTCCTGATATTTAAAAAATGGGCGCATTCTCAGTTCCTCAGTTTTTCTTTCTGACAAGTGATGGGGTGTTAAAACAGAGAAGTGTGATGATTCATAAAATGTGTTATAAGGAACATTATCAGCTGAGATTAATGTTATATCATGTGTAATATTTATTGTCAGAGCAAGGGGAAATATTTTCTAAAATTTAAATTCCAGCTATGAACTTTGGCTAACTTTCAAATTTTAATGACTTTTTGCAAATGTATATTCAAAACTGTCAAAGTGTTTTCTGAATTTGGTTTCCTAGCTTGTTCCAACTTATGCTTATCCATTTGCTTTCTCAATTCCTTTTAGATGGAGGAAGTTTTTACAATTTATAAAGCCAGCAAAAGCTTAGATTTTTCCATTAGTATGTGGTAGCTTTGTTATGCCTTAGTCTGGAGAAAGAATCTAAAAATCACATCCTTAATGTTCTGTTTCAGAAAACTATTTAGTGATGCCATTGCAATGTAATAGTCCCAGGATAAATGGTTTGGGGTAGGTTTCCTTACTGGGTTCTCCTTGGCTTCATATCTGACATTTCAACTTTAGGATTATCAGCTCTGCTTAGCATTATGTATTGTTGAGAATTAGCTTTTCAAAAATATCAATTCTTTTAAATATACTTTTTAAATTAAAAATTAAGTCATCAGGGAAATACAACAAAATGATTAAATGTTGGGTAGGGATTTTTCATACAATAGAGATGTCATTTCTTGAAAGAAATCCAGAGCTGACAGAAGTTGACAGAATAAAGGCCACAAAATTCAGCTGTTCGCTCTATGATGCCCTTGGGGAATACTGATTCTCAGCTCTCCCTACAATAATAAAACTGGGTCTGGAAGGCTCAAGAATGTCCCCATTCTAACACCTACTCAGTGAATCTCTAGAACTGAAATACTCTTTTTTCACAATTTTAGAAAACAAGCATGAGAACACAAACATGGATGAATGTTAATGAGAGATGGACCCCAGAACAATAACGTGAGTGACTACTTCCCAAAACTGGATAATAAACAGTCTGACTGAGCAGTGTGAGATTGACTTCACTGCTTTATAGATTGACTCCCAAACTGCATTTTTTAATGTCCAATCCAATGTTTGGGTACAGGTAGAGAAATGTTATTAAAATGCTGGTAAGCAGTTCCAAAAAATTTAGATGCTAAACCAGAACCTGACTGGCAGCTCCAATGCCACAACCACTGACCTCAGCTGAAACTTGGACCATTGGATGCATGTAGTCATATTGGCCCGCCAGCCATAAATCAAATTTAAAGAGCCAAAGGGATACAGATAAAGACCTTTTCAGCTTCTATGATGTGTCACTGTGCACCTGTCAACACTAACAAGTTACAGCCTGGGAAGGGAAACAGTGCTTGAATAGCATTTCGTGGTGTTAGATAATTGGCTTTTGAACCTGCAGTGTGAGCTAATGCTGATTTCCACGTGGAAGTTATTTTTGAAAGACATTACATACTGAAATAATTTACATACTGAAACAGGAAAGCATCAAACCCTTTATTTTAAATCCTTTATTTTAAAGGAAGCTTAGTCTGACTGGCTTCACTAAAAGATGCATTACATCTTGACTTTGTCCAAAAATTACTCTACCATCCAAAGGAAAACCACAGGGTTACTAGCAGGATTGCTATCAAGAAAAAAAAAGTTGCATCCACTGAAATGTCAATGAAAGTTTCCTTCAATACAAGCAATGGTCTTAGAGATAAACAACACACACACACACAACCCCCCCCCCCCCAAAAAAACACACCCCCCCCCCCCCCCCAAAAAAAAAAAAAAACCCAACAAAAAAAACCCAAAAAACCAACCCAAAAAACCCCAAACCAAACATAAGAAAAAGGCACAGTCAGTACAACATGTTTTCAGAACAAATTGAAAAGGCGAAAAAATTGGATGTCTCAGATCCCTTGGCAGCTGTAAACATCTAGGAGACATCACACTTGGGCAAACCTCAAGGCAAAGCACCCTTATAAAGTAAATCTACAGGCTATCTAAAGTAAATCTATGGCCTTTCTTGGCCTTCTAAAATATGGAAGATAACAGAAGAATAAGATGATAAAAGGAAGTCCTCTTTCTTTTTTGTTAAAAAAAGTTACTTTAAAGTAGGGTGAACTTTTTTTCCCTCACTTTGTAGGATCTATTTTAAATGACCTATTTAAATGTTCTGCAATTATGGTGCTTTTGTATCTTTCCCATGCAAAGCTAACAGAAAGGGAATCCCTTGAAGTCATGGTATTTTAACCAACCAAAGAATAATCTTCTTTTTCTTTCTTGCTGAATTCTTCATACAAGGTGTCTTAAAATAGATAAGACAGGTTCATTACCATTGTCATAATTGTCAGCTTCTGTCAGTTCCATTAGTGGATAAAGGTGTCTCTGGATATTACTCATGCACTCCTAGCCACCTTCCCAAACTCTGTGCAAGCCTCCTAAAACCATTTCTCTGCTGCTTTCTGCAGTCCCTCAAACCTGTTCTTCAGCTATTTAACATGTTCCCTGCAAGGCTTCCCTTGTTGCAGCATTTCACATTTTCCACTTTCTGTACTGCTTCTGGATTACTTTATTGATATGTGGATATCTGAATATCTTTACTGATTTGTCAATCACTCTTTTAATAAAATTCATTTCCCCTTACGTTTCAAGCATGCTGGTTTCAGATTTGTCTGGGAGGTTGGTAAAACTTCACACGTTGCAGAAGACCTGAAATGTTGTGTGTCAGAACAACAATACTGTTGTAGATCCTGAGATTAGGCAAGACATGCAGTTTTTTATCTGTCTTGTTATGCTCAGTGTGTCTACAAGCATATCCTCCTCTTGGCTTAAGAGGATTCCAATAATGCTAGAATTTGCCTTTAGACTACAAGGTTTCAATCATTCAGGCACCAGTTTAGACTTTTCACATTAATCTGTCTTTGATTCTTTCACTATTTAGTAAATATGCATAAATATTTCTTCTGAAAATGAGATTTCATGGACATGTGGGAAGAACTGATATTTTTCCTTTTTAAATGTTAAAAGGCACAAGTGTGAGAAAATACAGACTTTTTTCTGGTGAAGTGAAGAAACTCTACAGAAATATATTTTTCTTCCTTACTTTTCCATCTAAACTTTGATAAAAATTAAATTTACATGACTGTGAGTTACAATAGGCATTTTAAAACATTTAACATATGCTATTGCTGATGTTGAGTCCAGCTCATCTTCCTCTCAGAACTTGTCCCATCTCTCTGTCCCCCCATAAGTGTCTGGGTGCTCACACCACTAATCACACACCAGCTCTAACACATGCTGGAGCACTTTACAAGCCAGCTCAGTTCACTAATTTGAAAATTAGCCTGATCTAGAGAAATAAAAAGGGGTTATTTGGGCCCGGTGGGCTGGTTCAAAGAGGGTCCAATAAACGCAGAGATGGAATGAGAGCTTGACAAGACTCTTTGTCTTGTCATTTGGAAAACTTCACTGCTGTGAAAAATTATTTTACACACCATGAAATCTTGCTTTACTTTTTTTAAATACACATTTCTGGGTATTTTCTGTCTTCCTTCTGATGGTCCACCTCCTGTTCCCTGGTGTGTTCATCCAGCAGAATGCAGCAGAGCTGACTGTACATATTGCTGTGCTTAAGCCTTTGCTCAGGTGAGGAATGTTTCATTTTACCTGCTTTTGGAACAGTCTGGACTGGTTGCTCATGCCTCAGAGACAATTACATGAGGCAGACAGGTAATGAGAGGACATTCCTCCCTTCACCCAGATGGGATTGGAATTCACAGAGGGTGACACACCCATCTCAAATACAATCTTAATCTTTCCTGGCAAGAAAAGATATGTCAGGGAAGATTTAGGTTGGATATTAGGAGAAGGTTCTTCATCCAGAGGGTGTTAGGACACTGGAACAGGCTCCCAGGGAAGGAGCCAGAGCTCAAGAAACATTTGGAAAACACATGGTGTGATTCTTGGGGCTGTCCTGTGAAGGGCCACGAGTGGGCATTTATGGTCCTTGTGGGTCCCTTACAATGCAGGATGTTCTACTATTCCATGACCATTTTGATACAGTGTCAAAAGGTTTGTTGTTGAAAGCAAACATCTCTTTTTCAACTACAGTTTCAGCATCCCTTCTCTGAAGACACTTTACATCAGACCACCACTGGTCTTTAATCATTAGGTTAAAAAAAAGTCACAACTTGGCTACTGAAATAGCTGCAATTTCTTTCTTGAAAGATCATGCTCCTACTTTCCTTTGTAATAGTCTAGAGGCAACAGGAAAGCCAGTATGGGCTTGCTTTGTTAAAAACAACAATAAAAAAAGTCTGTTAGCTCATGAGCCTATGGAGGTTTTAATTGAAATTAATATAAAATGCAAAAGTAGAGGAAATTAGGACAGCTGCAAAAGAAACCCCAGAAGCAAAAGCAGATTAAAGTAGAGCAATGAGCAATGAGCAAACACTTAATGTTGCTTCAGATGTTTCCCCCTTGGTGTAACTTTTTCCCTAAACCAAGCAACAAGTCTAAAGCACATGGTTTCTTCTGCAGATGCCTCTTAGTTCTGCCCAGTGGTCCTTCAGCTGATGAGCCCAGGCACTGCAGCAGCTGGGCAGTGAGTGAACCTCCCAGTGTGCTGAGAGACAGGAGTAGCTGGCAAGTTCCTCTGTGATTGTTCCCCATTCCATGAGGTCACTGCTTGAAGCTCTTCGTTCAGGAGACAGCACCAGCCTAAACTTCAGCAAAAACCAGCAGAATCTTTATTTTTCATTCTAAAGATTGGGTGACAACTATTTGATTTTCTTTCTTGTAAGCTTTATTCTTCAACTATACCAAAAATAAAGTAAGACACCTTTCTGCTTGCACATAGCTTTATGAAGGAGTTATTCCACCAACCTTTACACACGTGAGAAGCCCCATTTAGGTCTCTGGAATTCCAGAAGGTGATAGGAAACAGTCTCATGTGTGAGAAAAACATGGAGGAGTGAGGATTTAAATTAGAATGTTCTAAATTCATATTCTGTTAATGTCAAATGATCTCAACCCACCCAATCCTGACTGCAAGAATAGCAAGCATGGTATTCATGGCATAAAAGATTTCCCTTGTTCCACTGTTGAAGACAAAGTTATTAGCAGCAAATAAAGAAACAAGTCTTGCAAAACAATACATTTTATCCCCTTCTTATCCTCCAACATCTCCAACCACAGTCAAAGTTCTTTACATTTTCTCTGCAGTTCTTTTATTTGGTTAATAGGCTGTCTGCTCAGGAAGAATGAACTATTATTTCATGATTTGGTGTGTTCAATAATGTCAGAGTTTTCTAGTACAGGATCCTTATTTTAAATATATCTCTCATCTTGAGAAGTCATTTAGTGAGCAGTTTCCACATGAGGTGGGTAGGAAAAGAGCAGTTGCTTGTAGGTTTTGCATTTAACTTTATATCATAAAACTTTATAGAAAAATATTCCCCATAAGTCCTTTACCAATTATTTTCCTAAATTTTCTCTCTCCTGATTTGACTTTTTTGGTTGTTCCAGGAGTCAAGAGAATAGCTTGGTTTTAGCCTCTGACAGTGAGCTGGAGGGTGAACAACCCCTGGGTAAATGAGCACAGAGAAAGAAAAATAAGTAAGGCATGGGACATTTTGGAACTTAGTGAAGTTAAATGCCTGCCCAGTGTGCTCTGACAGCACAGTTATGGAAAACTGGCAAGCACAGGGTTATGGAGCTGGACAGCCCCACAGGCTGAGTTTACAAAGAGAACTGGTGAGAAAACCCACTACCAGCACCATGACCACTTGATCAAGCATTCAAGACACTAACTCATTGCAAATGAATAGCAAATGATGGAATTAAAAATGCCCCAGCAACCCCTGTGGAAGGCATTTGCAGTGACTATATGAAAGCAGAAACTTGTTGTAGATCTGTTAAACTGAAATTGCTTAACCACAGAAACCCCAGCAACAGACAGAGCCCATACAAACGTTTGCTTTCATATTCAAAGAATTGTTAGCCAGCTTCCCACATGATCAAACAAAACAGTTTATTCTTTACCTGGACACTGTGTGAAGGGCCAAAATATTAACTCTTGAGCTATTTTTACCATTCTTTGGGAAAAGGAAGGTGTAGCATGTAGTGTTTACATAAAATTAGAGTCTGGTCAAAATGGATTCACATGTGTGTGCACACTGCTTCTCTCCCAGGTGTGTTTTTGCCATCTGCATACACAAGGCTTGCTCACTGCTGGCCAGTTGGCACATGACCACAGAAAGAGTGTTCCTTTGCTGCTCACAGCAATTGCAAGTTCTTGTCTTGTCCTTCTGATGCCAAGAGCCAGGGTTGTATGGGTCATAGGCATCTTTGGTTAGATCTCAGTGCTGAGGACTAATCCTTATTTGATTTTCAGGATGACAACAGACAAAGTAGAGAGAGAGCAGAAAAGTGAAAGAGAGTGCCCGTGGAGAAAGCATTTAGGATGCACACAAATCCAAAGGTAACATAAGGGTAGGATGATGGCAGATGTATGGAAGATACCTCTTCTCTGCCACTTATGTGCACCCATACAGCCTGATTGCACGTACTGCACCTTAAATTGTACTTGTAAGTGCTCAGGAATGAGTAGGATGTTTAGCTCCTGCTTTCTGTCAGTTCATTTCTCACTCAGAAAATTACTGTGGATGAGAAAACAAAGCAAGTTATTTCACAGAACTGCCCTCGCCTTCAGCTGCAGCCCCATTTGCATGTGTGCCAAGCGGCTTGAGGAAAATGCTCTCCAAGGTTTCCTGCTGTGAGCAGTAGACTCAGCATCTCAACTGGCCTCTGCATTTTGATGACTCTGTTACAGGAAGCTTTTTCTCCTGACAGACTTTGAACGCACATAAAGCTCAGTTTCAGGCTCAAGTTCCTGCATCAGCCCAGAATTAAATTGGGAGAGGTAGGTGACCAAGCATGTCTGTGAGTTTAAAAGAAAAGTATTGCTTAGAAGATCTCACAAAAACGTGAAAGGAAACAAAATGTAAACAGTCTTCTGTAATTTCTGAGCAGATTTAATGATGAATGCCAGTAGTCAGGAATAAAAAAAGTACCTTTCTCTCCCAAGACCTTCTGCTTAGGCATTATCAACAAGCTAATTGTTGATATGATACTGAATGCTACCCTGAATGTGTCTGTTTGGGTGGGAAGTAGTATATGTCACATTTCTACCTTTTCTTCAGCTACTTCTCTCTGCAGAAAATCCCGTTATGAATCTGTCTGCCTGTTAGCTTTTCCTCTCCTTTTGCTAAGCTGAAGAAGGAAAAAATACACGCTGTTGTGGCAAACAACAGACAGGGAAAAAATCAAAGGAGATGAATGAGGTTCCATCACAGTAGAAAATTTAAGAAAAGGTTAGAGATGACATTAAATGGGCTGTAGCCTGAAGTAATCTTTTAAACTTCAGGGAACCAGGCCAGGTACTCCAACTTACCCTGTCTGACTCTGCTGTCTTCCAATTACTATCTGCCATCAGCCCATACAGAAAATGTCTCCTGATAGGGATAGAACCTCAAGCTGGATCTCAGAAAATGGGTGCAACCAAATGATTATAGGATGCAACCCTTTAAAGTGTTTTATTCCTGAAGCACATCATCATCTTGGATCCCAGTCTTGACCTTAACTTGTGTTTACGTTATACTTTAAAATTCCCTGCAATTTGCTTTGGATTGTGGCCCTGACACGTAAGCCTAAATATTAGTGAGTTTGACATGATGTAGGCTAGGGCAAGCAGCTTAAAAATCTCTTAAGATTTGGAGGAGAAGTTATTTTCAGTGACTGTAAATTAGAAAGAGAAATATATGACATACTGAAACCCTAATAATGAAATTGTGCTGCATAACTAAGTTTCCTTCTCAGATAAGTTCTACAACACCATAAACATACACCATTGGTAATAGCCACTTAGAAACATCAAGAATTATTTACTTAGAGTGTAATTTCAGTTCTCAAATACTTATTCATGTCACAGTTTACTTGGTTCAAATACAATATTTTATTATGCTTCTTGTTTGATGTTTAATTCAGTCTCTGAGTAGTTGTTTGAATGTGGTGGGAGCAGTGATCTCTTTGAAATTGCCAATATGCTCTTTCACCTACTAAATAAGCAAGGAATTAGTTTAACATCCAGATAAGGTTGCTGATTAAACAAAACTGGCATCTTGATCTTTACACCTGCATTTCTGTGCCTGCTGCTAAAATAGTTATAAACCAGCTATCTTCCTAAATTAATTTTATTCTAGACCTTTGCTCTCTAATTCATTAGTTTATTTAAAAAGTGTTTGAAAAATTCAGCTTAAACTATATGCAAATCCTTCTAAACTGGGCCCTTTATATAGACACATCCCCTTTTATGTGAACAGTACTTTGTTAATGGCTCAATAATTAAGAGAGTTTACATTTTAAAGACTTCAGTTTTTAATTGGCTGAATATTAATCACAGATCGCTTTCAGTTCTGTTGTGATATGCAAATTATTGATGTCTCAGCTGCATTTGTTTTCAGGTATCAGTCTAACCGCATAATGCAAAATAACATTCTGCAATTATTTCAATTAGATGCAGTCAGCCTTTGGAGCAAGCTATTTATTTCATTTCAGTAAATGAAGAAAGCAGTTGCTGTTTTCTATTCCCTGGCGTTTATTGCCCAGAACTAGCACTCACAACCGGTATGTGTACAGCACACAAACAGTTTTCTAACTGGATCACGTTAGCATTCGTGGTAAAGGACAAGCAGTTGAACTCCCCTTGCAAGATTTCATTTGGTTAACTAACTCTTCTGCTTCGGAATGCGATGTCACCTTGTTTGAGGGTATTCATTACCATTTTAAAGTGTACTATGAAAGGCAGAGTCAATAGGAGTTGTTAATTAGCAGAATCTGTTTAGCACCAGTGCATAACATTTGAGGATTTTTTTTCCATCAGACTGCAGCTGTTACCTACGCAGAGAAGGAATTTCACCTAACCACAAAGAATGAGATAGACAAATAGCTGCGCTGTCGTAAGAACGGCTCGGGTATGTCTCCTCGCAGCGATTTCGCTCCATAATTGCAATTCACATTAAATGCAGCAAATGTTACCATCCTGCCCACTCAGTTTCCACCTCTACTTTTGTTTCAAGCCGGGAGGGGAGATCACCAGAAAAGAGAGGGGGGAGTCCCTTCTTGCCTCCTCTCTCCTTCCCCCGCTCGGCTCTCGCAGCCGCGCTGCCCTGCGGCTCCTCGGGCGCGGGGGCCGCGCTGGCCCCGTCCCGGCCGCGGGCTGCACTTGTGGCTGCCTCGCCCGCCCATGGCAGCCCCGCCGCTCCCGCCGCCCCGGGGGGCTCCTCCCGCCCCGCACGCCCCGCCTGGGCTCCGCGGGGGCGCAGCGCGACGGCTCCCCGGGAAAGGTACCGGCGGCACGGCGCCTCGGGGCTGCGGAGAGGCTCCGGCCGTGGCGATGCGCCGGGATTGCTCGCCCGGAGCGGCGTCTCCCTCCCCGCCGGAGCAGCGCTCGGTGCGTGCGTGCATGTGTGTGCATGTGTGTGCGTGTGTGTGTGCGGGTGTGCGTGTGGCGGAGGGGAGGGGGCTCGCTGCGTGCAGGGGGTGGGCGAGAGCAGTGCGATGGGAGCGGGCGCCCGTGTGCAGAGGGATCCTCTCCCCGCATGTGTGCGGGGGACCGCGGCGGCGGGGCAGGGCTCAGCCGGGCGGCTGCTGCATGCGGCGGAGCCCGCGGGGTTCCGCAGCGCCGGGCTTGCCCTCGCGAGCCCGGAGCTCGCGGGGAGAGCGGCGGAGCGCAGCCGAGCGGAGCCGCGGCGACCCCGGGCGCCGAGGTAGGGACGGTGGCGGGCTGGCCGCGGAGAGCCGGGAGCATCACCGAGGGCGGCGGGCGCCCGCCGGGCGTGTGAGTGCGGGCGGGGGTGGGGGCACGGCGGGGCCGCCCGTACGTTGGCGTTTTAATTTCTTTTTAATTATTCCGAAGGTTTTGTTTTCATTGCTATAATAATTACCGGTGCTGTTTTAAAGACGGCGAGGGGTGGGGTGGGGGGAGGCGGGGGTGCACGCGACGAGGCGACAGTGGCTTCCTGCCGGAGCCTCTCTGCCATCGCGCTCGCCTCTCCCGGCAGCCGGCCGCCTCCCGGAGCCCTGGCCAGCGGCACCAGGCGCAGCGCTGCCTTCTCCCATCCTTCCCGGGAGAGCGGGCGAGCGGAGGGACCGCGGCCGGGCGGCCCGGAGAAGCCGGTGGAGGTGTGGGAGGGACGGGGGGGCAGGATCTGCGCAGTGGGGCTGGGGAAGGGGGTGTGTGGATCTGCTGCGGGCTGGACTTTG
This sequence comes from Passer montanus, assembly GCF_014805655.1. Lineage (NCBI taxonomy): Eukaryota > Metazoa > Chordata > Aves > Passeriformes > Passeridae > Passer > Passer montanus. The sequence goes on along the minus strand of NW_024368596.1, from coordinate 1,712,146 downwards.
CAAAGGTACCGGGGCGGGGGGGCTGGTGCGTTCAGCGGCGGGGAGCGCGGTCGTGCCGTGTTGCGAAGGGACGGCCGAGGGGATGCGGGGCTGCTCCGCCGCGCTCTGCCCGCTCCCGGCCGGGATGTGCGCGCCCTGCGAGCGCGCCCGTGCCCCTGCCGGGAGACAGAGGGCGACGGGGCGCCCACGGCAGAGGGGAGCCGGCACCGGCCGAGCCGGATGCGGCAAAAAATTGCGGTAGTGCCGGCACTGCTGGCCGGGCTCGCCGCCCCGCCGCCAGCCCCGCGCAGCGCCCGCAGCCGGCACCGGCCGGGGCCCCGGGGCTGAGGAAGAAGAGGGGACTCGAGCGTGGGCGAGGCAGGGATACGGGAGGACGGCGGCTGCCAGGGGGAGGGAGACGGAGCGGAGGGGGCGCGGGGACACCGGCCCGCCCCTGGGGGCGCGCTCGCCGCGGCCGGGGTCGGCAGCCTGCGGGCATCGGCAGCCGCGGCTCCGCTTCCCCCTTCTCCCGACAAGCGGCCTCCTTGACCCCTTCGGCCATCCGTTCCTCTCATCCTTCACTCTCTCCGCTGTGCTTTTCGTCTCTCTCTTGTCCTTCTGTCCTGCGGTCATTCCTCATCCCTCCTCTCCCTTCCCTCCCAGGACCCCCGGCACATCCTCCCCTTGTGTCTTCCTCTAGCCCGGTTCTCCTCCCTGCAGCTGGCTCCTGCTTTCTCCACTTTTCATTCTGGCTGTCTCCTGCCAACTCAGTGGCTTCCTACAGCAGGAAATGAAAGGGACAAGTTGAGAAATGGGGGTAATGGGAAGATGGAATGTGTGTGTGTATGTGTGTGCAATGTATTGATTATTGACTGATTTAGTTAAAAAAAGGAAAAGAAAAAAAAAAAACAAACAACTACCTTATTACTCAGAGGAAATGCTGTGGCTCGAGTTCTTCTGTGTAAAAAATGGCAGTTCAGCTGGCCGGACTATATGCAAAGGGTTCTTATCAATGCAGGAATAAGAGCAAATTACATAATGTTTTAGGGGGAAAAAATAGTTCTCAGATTTCAATTGTGTCAGACTGGCAAATTGTGACTTTGTTTTTCTCTGCAAGTCAGTGTGTTGTTATTCCTGGGGATGGGGCTGTATGCTTGTGCATGCTTCTTCCATGTCTGAGTGCTTCCATTGGTCACCCAGAGCTATCTTGTTTTGTGAATAGTTGTATTTCTGCAGACAGTTTACCACCTACTTATTTAAACTAGGTATCAGAAGTGACAGAAACAATGTGTGTGCATGCCTATGCCTTGAGTGAATATCTTTATCATAGTGATACATCTGTATGTGTTGCTGCTTTAGGTACATATACTGAGCACTGGCATTGCTTTTTGTGTCAGCATCTCCATCCTTTTACATTGTGCTGTCTTATCCAGATGTTTGGGCATGCATAACATCAGCATTTGTGTTTAATATCCCTGAAATGCACAGCAACATATGAGCAGTGCACAATTGAGGGGAGTAAATATGCATAAAATTGGAATCTCTTTTGGTTATTTTACTTTATTAGTTATGCATGCTTGGCATGTACAAGAGAGAGAAATACATTTGACAGACCTGAGAGTTATTTGTGTTTTTCTACAGAATTTACATTCCATGTTTGAAATCATCCCAGCTCCTGTGCATTTGTTTGGTTGTTAAAGTCTTTCATGTTATTTTAAATTCAGTTCTTGTAGTTTATCTATAATACTTGGCAGGTACAGTAGCTCAGTGGTATACAATTTCTAACCCAAGTGACGTTTTGGAACAATGTCAACTGAAAAACATTTTCTTTTTCTTTCCTTCTTTCTTCTTTAGATTCTTTATCTTTGTTCAGGAGCCTAAGGTTGTTTGCTGATCATAAGAAGATGATTCTGTGGCTCTTTCTGGTTCTGTCATCTCCAGTTTCTTCTACAACTACAGATGCTGATATATCTGTGGAAATTTGCAATGTTTGCTCCTGTGTGTCAGTTGAGAATGTACTCTATGTCAACTGTGAGAAGGTTGCAGTCTACAGACCAAATCAGCTTAAACCACCATGGTCTAATTTTTACCACCTCAACTTTCAAAACAACCTGCTAATTATTCTATATCCAAATTCCTTTCTTAATTTTACACATGCAGTGTCCTTGCAACTGGGTAATAATAAGTTACAGAACATTGAGGGAGGGGCCTTTATGGGTCTTAGTGCATTAAAACAGTTGCACTTGAACAACAATGAATTAAAGATTCTCCGGGCTGACACTTTCCTTGGCATAGAGAACTTGGAGTATCTCCAAGCTGACTACAATTTAATCAAGTTTATTGAACGGGGAGCCTTCAATAAGCTTCACAAGCTGAAAGTCCTGATACTTAATGACAATCTGATTTCATTCCTTCCCGATAATATTTTTCGATTTGCTTCTCTAACCCATCTGGATATACGGGGCAATCGAATACAGAAGCTTCCATACATTGGAGTTCTGGAACACATCGGGCGAATTGTTGAATTGCAGCTGGAAGACAACCCCTGGAATTGTACGTGTGATTTGTTGCCTTTGAAAGCATGGCTGGAGAACATGCCCTATAACATCTACATTGGAGAGGCTATCTGTGAAACACCCAGTGACTTGTACGGAAGGCTGCTGAAAGAAACCAATAAGCAGGAGCTGTGCTCCATGGGGACAGGGAGTGATTTTGACGTGCGCATCCTGCCTCCCTCGCAGCTGGAGCCCGGTTACAGCACGCCCAACGGCCACACCACTCAAACATCAGTGCACAGATTAGTCACAAAGCCACCAAAGACTACAAATCCTTCGAAGATCTCGGGGATAGTAGCAGGCAAAGCACTGTCCACTCGCAATCTCAGTCAAATCATATCTTACCAGACCAGGGTGCCTCCTTTAACTCCTTGTCCGGTCCCTTGTGTTTGCAAAACTCATCCTTCAGATTTGGGATTAAGCGTAAATTGCCAAGAAAGAAATATAGAGTCAATGGCTGAACTCATACCAAAACCTTTAAATGCCAAGAAACTGCATGTAAATGGCAATTATATTAAGGATGTGGATACTACAGATTTTGCTGAGTTTGAGGGGCTGGATTTGCTACATTTAGGCAGCAATCGGATTTCAGTGATCAAAGGAGATGTTTTCCGCAACCTTACAAATTTACGGAGATTGTATCTCAATGGCAATCAGATAGAGCGTCTGAGCCCAGAAATGTTTGCTGGCCTCCACAATTTGCAATATCTGTATTTGGAATACAATGTTATCAAAGAAATCTTAGCAGGCACCTTTGACTTAATGCCAAATTTGCAGTTGCTCTACCTGAACAACAATCTTCTGCGAAGCTTGCCGGCGTATATTTTTGCTGGTGCACCACTTGCTAGACTGAATCTGAGGAACAATCACTTCATGTATTTACCTGTAAGTGGTGTTCTTGATCAGCTAAAGTCTCTTACACAAATAGATTTGGAAGGTAATCCATGGGACTGCACTTGTGATTTAGTTGCTTTAAAACTGTGGCTTGAGAAGCTAAATGACGGTATTGTGGTGAAGGAATTGAAATGTGAGACACCTGTGCAGTTTGCTAACATAGAACTTAAGTCTCTGAAAAATGAGATTCTTTGTCCTAAACTTTTAAACAAGCCATCTGCTCTGTTCACTAGTCCCATGCCTGCTGTTATTTTCACAACACCCCCGGGACCAGTCCGGAGTCCTCCTGGTGGCCCAGTTCCATTGTCCATCCTAATCCTAAGCATATTGGTTGTGCTGATTTTAACAGTGTTTGTTGCTTTTTGTCTTCTTGTTTTTGTGCTTCGGCGCAACAAAAAACCAACCATAAAGCATGAAGGGATTGGAAACCAAGAGTGCAGTTCTATGCAACTGCAGCTAAGAAAGCACGATCACAAGTCAAACAAAAAAGATGGACTGGGTGCAGAGGCCTTCATTCCTCAAACCATTGAGCAGATGAGCAAAAGTCATACATGTGGCTTGAAAGAGTCTGAAACAGGCTTTACGTTTGCTGACCCACCAGGGCAAAAAGTCATTCTGAGAAATGTGAATGACAAGGAGAAAGATTTATTGCATGTGGATTCCAGAAAAAGACTTAGCACAATCGATGAACTGGATGAGTTATTCCCTGGAAGGGATTCCAATGTATTTATTCAAAATTTTCTTGAAAGTAAAAAGGAATACAACAGCATAGGGGTCAGTGGCTTTGAAATACGTTACCCAGAGAAACTGCAAGACAAAAAAGCCAAGAAATCTCTAATAGGTGGTAATCATAGTAAAATTGTAGTAGAACAAAGAAAAAGTGAATATTTTGAACTAAAAGCTAAACTTCAAGGTTCACCAGACTACCTACAAGTCCTTGAAGAACAAACAGCTTTGAATAAAATATAGGTCATACAATCTCATTGCCTACAGAGGACATTTATTTAATGATGAAAGTGCCTTTTGTTGACTTTTAACTTCCAAATACTATATTATATTGATAGGCATAGAGGCAGGTGTATCCAAGGGTGTCTGATTAACTGTAGCTGTGTATGATTTGTCAAGTAGAGGAGAATTTCCTTAATAGATTTTACTCCATAAAGCTCATGCCCTGTGGAATCCTGTAGGGATACTGCAAACTCTATTGCCAAAGGGATGCTTTATACACGTTACACTGAATTTAACCTCAAGAGGCATATATGTTTTGTATCTTAAATGCAAACCATCGTCTCCTTGTGATTTGTTAGAACAAACACAAGAAACCTGGTACTGATATTTGTACTTCAGCTGGGTCCTTCATCCTGCACGTGGATTTAAGTTGGTGGAACTGGAGTAATCCTTTGATTTGTGGTGTTCTAATGGCACTGTTTAAAGCTTATCTGGAAAGTAACAAGCATGCAAAGAGAGAACATTCAATAGTATGTGTAAATTGGTTACATTTATGGGCTGCATCTTGAAACCACTGGAATTATAATGTTAAATTTTGTTTAAAATATACCATGCATTACATACCTATGAAATAAATCTGACCACTTGAAGCATAAATGTCTATACAGAAAATTTTAAAAGAAAGAAAGAAAGTAGTTCAACCTGACTTCTGCAGTATTCGTGACATCTGAAGAAAATATTTGATATTTATGCAGAATCTGTTCTAAGACTCATCTCCAATTAATACTAGAGTTCCTTCTCAGTTACGTGAAACTCTTGCAACCCAAACAGGTTGTCCAAAATTGTCAAAGTGCTTACTGTGTGAGCGTAGCAGAAATTATTTTTGTAATATAATTCATATTTATGAAATACTTTGTATACTACATAGGAAAAAATATGTACTCCTTAATATGTATTTAATATGCCTGACTTGTTTTCCTGATCACAATGCATTAATCATTCAGTATAAATAAAACCAGAACAATATACCAAACAGCAACCGGGGATGTAATGTATAGCATCATCCAGAATTAAGTGATCAGATATAATAATGATAATAATGATAATAATAATAAAATTGTTCTGTACTATTCTCGTGAGATTAGCATATTACCTTATTTCAGATCTGTTACCAATGGTGCATTTTAAAATAGATTGATTAGTTTTTTAGTATTGTGTCCCAGGTTGTTACTTGCCATCAGTTTTCTTGCTTTTCAGGTCTCCACAGCTTAATCTGAATACTTTTCACAAGCATTTACAGGAATTCATGCTAAGGGGAATATTTTTATTGTACATGCAGAAGTTTTCTGTTCTTATATCTCTGGCTAGTTTTAGTCAGCAAAACCTGATCAGAACAGTGAACAATATGGCAAATCCTGTTCAAAACCACAGTGCAAAATGGGTGTAGTGCTCTCAGTTCAGAGGACTGCGTAGCTCATAACTAGAGAGTAAAAGCTTGCCTTTGTGAAAGCTGAATCTGAATAGCCAGGAAAAAAGGAAAAAAGGTAGGAGAATGGAAAATCCCCATTGTATCTCACTGATAGATGGTACTTTGACATAAGAATGGAGATATATTGGTGAAGCATCCTAGAGAAAATCTATGTGATGAGATTAACAAAATTTCTTTGACTCGATGAGCTTTGGATAAGAACCTCTTTATCTCCTCTGATTTCAGAAACTTTACCCCTCCTTACCTTTTATAATCAATACATTAGTCAATTAAGACAGTAGGATATAAACATGAGCATTTTTCATGAATTTGAAGCTAGCAAAAATTGGAGCAAGACTCAATAATAATACTTTGGAGAAGGCAGTGTCAGCTATTTCCAATATAAACCTCAAATTTCAGGGCTTTGTGACACTGAGCTGAAATTTTTATTCTGGAATGATACTTGGCAAACAGCCTGCAGTATATTTTTATCAAAATAGACCAAAAATAATAAAAAAAAAGAACTGCTTCTTTATTTAAGAGAAAGCAAACAAAGCATTTCTCTACTTTCAGACATTTGTTTATGCTCTTTTGGCTTAGAAAGAAGGTAGTTTTATTATTTTTCTCCATACTGCATAGTATATACATGACTTCAGATAATAAAATTGCGAGAGATGAATTAATGGCTGAGTTTCTTTCAAAAAGCTGTATCTATCCATGCACAATAATTTACTTAATTCAGAATGTCATGGGGATTTTGAGGACATGCATACTGCATACACATGCAGTTCTAGCATAAAAAGCTCCTGGTTGACCAATGATGCAATGCATGGCTGTGGTTTGGATGAGAACATTTGAGTTTATTTGTTGTCTGTGGATTAAGTCCATGATGCACTGACCAGGACTCTGCTGGCTCCTTCAGTAGGCTGAGGGTGACAGGTCCCTGGTCTGCTCTGCACAGAGCTGTGTGGCCTCGAGGATGGGTCCAAGTTCACTGGGCTTTGCCAAAGCAGAAGATGTCTGACACACTCAGTGCATTGTCACTGGCATGTCCTGTATGATCCTCCTGAGAGCAATGTGCTGAAAATATTAAAAACTGCAAGTAAGGAAATGCTTCTAAGTGATGGTAAAACAGATGTGCTTATGACTTGTGCTGCCCTGAGTCAAAAGAACAGAGATGAATGATCATACCTTATAAGCTAAAAAAAAGAGGGGTTTTTTTGTTTCAATTTGTGTTCTGAGGTTTTCTGGGGGTGTTCTTTCTAGGTTTTTGTTTTGGTTTGGTTTGGTTTTTTAATTTGTTTGAGTTTTTTTTTGTTTTTGGAGTGGTGTCTTCTGTTTGCTGATCAAAATAACTGAACTGTTATGCTGTACCATTACACTGGGTCAGAGTTTTCTGATCACTGAGGCCCCAATTCCAGTAAAGCATTTCACTTCAACCTAAATCATGTGCAGAGGTACTATTCATAAGATAATAATTAGATACCTGCCCAAGAGTAGGGCTTAGCTAGAGTTTTGTCATTGACTTCACAACAAGCCAGCTCAGAACCATTGTATATAATCCATAGAGCCCAGAGACTCGTCTGGGGTTATGCAGTTGAGTGTAGGTTCACCAGCATCAGTAAAGGTTGCACAATCTGGACCTTCCTGTAGAAATTGTCCCTAAGTGTTTTACAATGTATGGTGCAATATGTAGGCATAATAGTGTGAGTGAAGAATGCAGAAGCTGGCAAAAACACTATTTTTCTGTGAAATTGTTACTTTGAATGGCAACCTTTGTGTCAGTTTATTTTCCCCATGTTTTGAAACGGTGTATGTGTCTGCACAGCAGTTTTAGTGTGATGTCCATTCAAATCTCTGGTCAGTCTTTCTGAGAAGGTGACTCTTGGGTGTGGCTTAACGGGTCTGTCTGTTCATTATATTGATTTGAGTGGCCATGCTTGTAAAATGGCTGTTAAGACCCATAGACATAAACTAAATCAGTGAAGGTGTTGGCATAATCTGTTGTCTCCATTGTATTATAAAGAAGTTTCCATTTTTAAATGAAATCAATAAAGTGTAATCATTTCCTTGAAAAAGAAAAAAAATTGTGCAATTTTATCAGAAAGCAAATACCGCGGTGCAAGAACACAAGAACAGGTGATTTATGTTTTGCATTTAGTGTTCAAGATTGACAATAATGCAACAATCTAGTATAAATATATTTTTTAATGCTTTTTTTTTAAAGCCATAATGATGATATAAATTATAAAGGCATGGCCTTGTGAATAATGTTAACAAATGTTTCAGAATCAAGAAAAAAACATCCAGAACTTGATGGTGGTATAATATCTATAATATCTTTTGCATGATTTGTATGTTGATATTGTATGAAATGAGCACAGTGAGACTTTTTTTTGGTTGCATCCAAAGAGTTAGGAAGGAAATATAACAAGAATGTATTTATAATCACTCTATTTTGAAATAAAGTAAAGAAAACAAAATGTATTGGCTTTACCCTGTTTTGATCATTACTATTTTAGGTTAGTTTATAATTTAGGCAGTTACTTACGACATCCAGTCCAATGTAAACCACAGAAACCTATTGTTTAATAATTTTGTTTACCTTCATCAATATCAAAATACTAGTCAGTGTCGACTTCAAAATTTGTATGAAATATTAATAAAATTGTTTGGTACTATTGTATTTCTGAAACTAGACTTTGTTAAGTGCCTGTGATATTCTCTTTTGGATTATTTGTATATGGATGAGAGAGAATCTGTAAAGCAGTTATGCAGTAATGTTTTCTAACCACATCAACAATTTTGTCTGTTTTAGAAAGTTTTTCTTATTTTCTGTTGTCCAACAAAATCTTCCTTTCCCCTGTTATGCAAATAATCCCTCCAAATTCAGTGGGTTTTTTTCCATTACTACCACAAGCAGAATTCAGTTTTCAGTTGGATTCTCAGTTCTTCAACCCAGAAGTGCATAGAGGAACAATTACATAATGTTAGGGGCATTTGCTTTGCTCTCTTTTGCTCTCTTCTTATTAGTAATTTTCAATAATTTTTCAGAGGAAAGAAAAGTTAATTTGTCCTTATTAGAAGTAAAAACACCAATCCATCTACCATTTCATTTGGTTAGGTTGGTTTTATAACTGAAAGTTGAAAAGACATCTTTAGGTAGTTTAACTTCCAAATTTATATTTTGTAGTTAAAATGGTTTACAAAGCCTCATAAAAATCTTCATGTCAAGGGAGAAGAGCAGGAACAGAATTGCATTTAGATTAAACATTCCCTGTTGTGCAGGGTTTAACATGCATTATAATGGCAGTGAAAGTGAATCAGAATGGGATATGGAGTGGAAAATCGGACTTGATACAGACTTTTTTCACTTCTAGTTGAAGTATAACATTAGGAACAAACCTGCAGCATTAGCTGAGAAAGGCCTACATATAATATTCCATATAATTCCTTTCTAAAGAAAAACTCGAGAATCAAGAATTAATTATTAATGTTTTGATAATGAGTGTGCACTGCTTTCCTGAATGCAGAGGAACTTGAGAGTTTTCTGTTAATATGTTTTGTCATTATTAGTTTTTATTTCCAATTTCACTTTATTCATCCTTATGCATTATGGTTGATGCTGTGTTGGAAAACAAAAAGAAGAATATTGTTGCTCAGGGACAAACTCTTCTCAAACATTTACCAATGTAGTGAAAAAAAAGCAGAAAGTACAAGATCTATCCATCACTGAAATAAAAATAAGTAGTTTTTTACTTGAAATGTAATATAATCTTGCTTTATACTCTGTTGATTTGTGTGGCAAAGCTGTTACTATTTTCAAATGACTGTAGGGAGAGACACACCAAGTGTGTCTGTTTGATATCAGTGGAACTCTACAGTGATTCAAGAGCTGTGGGCATCCCAGAGCTGTACTATGGGTACAAAACTATATAAATTTCCTGGTTTATACATACACTTGGGGTAGATCTTACATAAAATACAAACACTTTCTTAACAATACAATTTACTTTCTCACTGTAATGGAGCAAAGTTACTCCACTCTTGTTTTTCATTAAGTAGGGAGTTTATTGCAAATATCTTTGTTTTATTGTTCATTTTATTTGTATTCACTAGCAATAGTTGAGATAATTAATTCATTGTCTGAAAGCAGTACATTTCAGTCTGTTATTTTTAAAATACTGGTCACTGGTAACAGACAGATACTGAGTTATATTGAATTTCCATTCCCTAAGTAATAATTCCATAGACAGTTCCTCAAAAGCACAAATAAAGATCAGATTTTAAAAGAAGTCCTAGCTGGTACTAAATCTGAATTTTTTTAATGCATGTATGTCACTATACACAGTGTAGTACAACTCTAATGGGTAACAAATGGTACCTCACTTCTTTTTGGTCTTTGTTTAACCAGAAAACAGAAAGTGATCTCTGAATGGTTTAGTCATCATTTTGTAACACTAGAGTAACAAAGAATATTCCTAAGTTTCCCTCATCCATGAGGATTTCATTTCTTGGTTTAATTTAATGTAATTGCCTGGAAATGTGTGCACTATGACCTTCCAGAGCATCCTCCCACTCCATGCTCTCATTTCACCTTCAGTGAGCCAGTCCTTTACAGCTGAAGGTTTTTCTAGGCTTGGGTTGATGGCAGTTTCCAAAGAGGCAGAAGAGTGGGATTTGTCAGTTCCTAGAAAACAGCTAAAAAAGGCAAACTAAGAGCCTGTCCTGGATGGTTTCTGAGTCACGTCAGATGGTGTATGATCCAAAACAGAAATGTAGGAAATGGTTTAAGCTTCTGTTGGGAAGTTTTGTGCTGAGCTTTTGAAGCTGGGCAATTGTGGCTTTCCATGACTGTAAGTTGTGCAGTATAAAGGAAATGTGGTTCAGTCAATTGAATCCTGACAGACTGTGGTAAATCCTGCAGACATCTGCACCCACTTACCTGAGCCAGGCTTTGGTGTCGCTTTTCACTGAAAGCTCTTGCACAAATTACTCAGGTTAAACCAGCTGTGATACAGATTTCTCAGGCATGCTTTTAGCCAGGATGTGGATGCATTTTTGTGCACACTGGGAGCTGTTTGGGTGTGGGGGTCAGTCTGTGCCCAATGTTTGCTGAGCAGTGGCTTTGGCAGGGGCTCTCTTCATGTGCTACATTAGTGCTCACATCTGAATATGAGACACTGTACAGGATGTACATCTCAATGGGCAGAGTCACAAAGGGCAATGTGTTTTGACAGATTTTGAGCTCTTCACTGCAAGAAACTGCAGGAAAGGATATACCATACAGCAGATTTTCTTGCTCCCTGGCAGGATTTCCTAGACCCTGTGAGTCCTTCTCAGCAGGGTATTCTTGTCTATACTGTGCAAATAAGGCTCCAGGTCAGCAGTCTCGTGTATGTGCAGTCTGTGTTTGCTTATACCCAAAAATAGTTTTGTGGAGAACGGTAGGAGAATAACTTCCTCCTTTTTTTTCTTATCTTTCCTTTTTTTTTTTTTCAGTAAAGTAAAATGGACTGAATTTCAAATTTTCCAGATTGAAAAAAAAAACTACAGGTATTTTAAAGAATTGTCACATTGTTGGTTAATATCAGTACTATTAAATTATTTTTCTAAGAGAGAGAGAAAGAAAGCAGTTGTGTTTATATTTTTAGCATGCAGCTTTTCAACTTCCATTCCTGGGTTAGAATATGCCCCTGGGTGCCAAGGGACTTATATGAGCAGCTCAGGGCACAATTTAGTTGCAAAGATTCATCCTCAATGTCTGCCTTTTGTGTGGTAGGAATGAAATGCAAGGTTTTGAATGTTCCCTCTCTGTTTGCTTTAATGGAAGTTACATCAGCAGGCATTCCTCAGGACCAGACTTCCAGCTCCTGTGGAGCTGTGCCTGCAGTTTGATGAGTTTGGTTAGCAACAAGAGTACAAATCTCATACAAGGGGTGATCTTCTGGATGGGGTTAGCACTTTGAAATAATTGGGGTTCATATGGCTTCCTTCTTAAATATCACCATGTCATTCCACTCTTTTATACTTATGAGGATCTTTAGTTCTATGATGAGTTCAATAAATCAGTGGTTTTACAAATATGATCAGGAAATTGGGTCCAAATGTCTAGAGAAAAAAGATTTCCTTTTAATTTTCATGTTTATTAAGAAAATAAAGAGCAAAAACATCATGAATAACCTAGACTTTTTGTTCAATGAAAATTTATTTTGTCTTAATGAAGTGAAATATTCAGAAAGTACAAGTGAAGTATTTAGGAATTAATTTGGGAAAATTTGGTTTGTACCAACAAACGAAGCCCCTATTTTGTAATCCTTTTTCAAGAATATAAGCTGTGGATGCCATAAGAGGTTTTATCTTTTAAGTAGCTTCTCCTAGAATCTGGAGTTGCATTCAGCTGTTGGAACTGTGCCATGAGCATGATTTTATGATTTTGCTGTATTGGTCAACAAAACAACAGTGTGATGCATTTTCTCTGTGTAGCTTTGTCAAGTAATTTATACCACTTATGACAGCAAAGATAGTAAGGATTATAAACTGTAAAGTGAGTTGGTAAGGATTCCTATACATTTGTAATGTGCTTTCAAAATGAAAGCAGCATGCAAATGATGAGTATTATCAGCATACAATCCATTTCAAAAGGGACGTAGCACTGTACTCTGCACAGAGCTCTATTGTTCAGATTGAGAAATTTCATTGAGAGTGGATAAGCTGTTTTCCTCTTTGTAGATTTTTCTTCTTCAACTATTAAATAGACCTGTTTATTCTGTACAGAGCAATACAACTCTGAGTCATCTGCAACAAAACATGTAAGCCTAAAAAAGACAAGCAAATACATTCCCTCCCAAAAGAACATCTGCATTATAATAATAAAATCACTCATATTTCTCAGTGTCATTGGCACCTTTGGCCATTTTCGCTATGCTGTGGTACTGAGTTGTGGAGTTGGCCTCAGCTCCTGTTTCCTTTCTCCACACCAGAATTCCCTGTGACGTTATCCATGGAAAAGGTCAGTTTGCCCAAGTGCCTTTCAGTGCCATATGGGGCTGCAGCAGCAACATGAATTCACACCCACTCTGCAGGCATTTGCAATGAGCTAGAACTGGAGTTATCACAGACTAGATACACTCAGAGACAGCAGAAGCACGGCAGTGACTTTGGCCAAAATGCTTTCTCCTTTACCCTCTGGAGCACACCTGTGCCATGGCCCACAACAGCCTTGGGCCAAGGAACAAGGCTGTGGCGGGGCTCAGTAACATCCTTCTTTTAGCATTGCAGGGAGGAAAAGCAACACAAGAGCTCTGTAATCAAGAATGTAAGACTCTCCTTGGCTGTCTGCTATTCAATATGTGGGCCAGTCCCTTTTGCAAGAGGAGAAGTAATCTTCACTTCTGGGTCCTGTCTAAATTCTGGGGACCAGGTAGGAAGAACCTGTTTGACTAAATGAGATTTCCCCCACAGTATAGCTAGCCCAGTTCTCTGTCAAATATGTGGAGACACGTTTTTCCCTGTCTGTAAAGAGTATACACTCAAACTTGTATTAACAGTTCTAATGGTTTGGTAATAATGCTACACATAATGCATGTGCACATGCAAAATTGCATTTCCATGTGGTATTGCTAGGTGTCACTGGCAGTAAATGAGGATGACCATTTCTTACTCAAAACCTATTGTGGTGGCCAGATTCAGATTGCTTTGCCTAATAATTACATATGCTTCTTGTATAATAGTTTATTTTCTTAATAACAACACTCTCTTTCTTCTTAACAGAGAGAAGGATTTCACCTTTTCCTCTTTTACTCATTCCTTTGCAGTTGGAGTTCTAGTAATCCATTTCCAACCCATAAAGAACAAAGAAAAAATCCTCTACAGGAAAACTCCACTTTATGTAACGCACTGAAGATGGCACTGTAGTAACAACTTCATACTGTGAATGATAAGATATGCTTCTGTTTGTTACTGGGAAATTGTGATTTTTTTTTTTTATTATTATTTATTTAGCACAGCTAACATAAAGCCAAAAGGTCAGTTTAATGCAGCACCACCCAACACTGCTACTGTAATTAAGGGTGAAGAAGGGTTTCCATTACTTGGACTTATCAGAAGGATACTCCAACTCAACCCAAACTATGTGGAATAGTTTATAGTTGATCTTCATAATGAGAGGGTTTTTTATATTAAAAAAGAAAAAATCCAAGGAAAAAAAGAAAATCCTTTCTGTAAAGGATCTCTCCCCATGTCTGTAACCCTTACAGGCCATGTTAAGGTATATTAACACCACAGCAGGTCTCTAAAGACCCAATGAACCTTGGGACCTTCATGGCTTTAGTTGCATTACACGAATCTTCCAAAATTCAGTTTCCTGTAGAGATTGAAGGCTTTAATTTGTCTGAAACAGAAGCTTAAAGTTAAAAGAAAAATAACCAACCAACCACACACTAAGAACAGCAGTCACAGCTAACAGCCACATTTAGGTAAATGATAATTTGTAGTAAGAATTAAAAAAATTTAAACTGACACTTATATAGGTCTGAAATGATGCTTCTATCTGTTTCATAACCCACCTTTTAAGCCCTTCACTCATAGCAGGTGGGAGTTTTGGGTTGTTTTGAAGTATGTGAGTAATTGGGCCACTGTGCAGCAATTACCTCTCACAGCTACTTCCATCATACATGCCTGAGCTATTTTGAAGGGGATTAAAAAGGGTAACTCTATGTTCTTTTCGCTTTGTCTTGCTCATGAGAAGTCAGTGGAAGAATATGTATGAACTGCCACAATGGGAACCTTTTTCAGGTGTTGAGAAAAAAATTGCAGGATTTAAAGCCCCACTGATTTCTGTGAGAGACAGCATCTGTCCCAGAAGACCTAATGCTCTTTGTCAGCAAACTAATTTTGGGGAGGAAAATTTTGATTTTTCCAAACTTCTTTCCCAAGTTGCCAAAGTACATCTCCAGCTGTCCAGCATTATAAGTGTGCAGTTTTTCAAAGATATGGGAGCCAATAAGTTTAGGGCCTTGATCTTGGAATAAATCTGGTAGGAGCTCTCTAATCACCCCAGCAGGATGTTCTGCTCTTTACACAGCCTCTTCCAGCTCCTGAGCAGCCTCCTCAGCCTCCCCTCCTTTGCCAGCTCAAAACAGAACCTCTGCAGACTCCCCAGCAGAGGAATGCTGGGTTTGTTCTTGAGTGAATGAAAGCTGGGGTAAATTATTTCTATTTGTGCCACCACAACCTCCAACTACAGTAAAAAATCGGTGTGGGTAATAGAGACAGACACAGGCAAGTCAAGAAACCTAAAAGTCCATGGTGAGGTAGGGGTATATTTCAGGGATGCAGATGGAAGAACTGGAAAAACTTGGGTTTGAACTTCTAGAGCTGGAATTTTTGCTTAGAGGTGATTTTGGAGTCATGGAATTGCTTAGAGGCCTATGAAGAAATTAGCCAGCAAGATAGGTAGGAACAGACCGAGCTGCTACAAAAATAAGCACTAACTTATGTTAGCATGTAAACATTTGGAGATGTCTGTGATGCATTGGCCGTTAATATTTAATTTATCACCAGTTAAATATTTTATTTTGTATAGTTCTTTACAGGAAAGGTGATGGATTGTGTCATCTACAAGGACCTATAAATAAAGATTTGGCAGATTTCTCAGTCTTTTGAAAATTAATTACATTTATAAGCAGTTTGCAGGAGGTAAAATGCATTATGAAGAGATTAGTCATGTGCAAATGTTGTTGTCTCATTTTAGTTTGTAGAAAGGCAGGAGTAAACACCTGCAGGCAGTATTTGTTTTGCAAAGGGAGAGTTATTTTGAACCTGCAGAGAATCTGCCACCTGGATCTTCACTACCCCAATCATCACAGAAAATTGGAGCTGTTTGCTTCTACCTCCCATAGCTGAGGGAGCTCAGAGCAGTGTGAAAGGGTGACAGCACAGAGCACTGCCCCTGTGTTGGAGCTGTTTGCTTCTACCTCCCATAGCTGAGGGAGCTCAGAGCAGTGTGAAGGGGTTGAGGTGACAGCACAGAGCACTGCCCCTGTGCTTCTGCCCCCTGCACCTATGGGCAGCACAGCTGTCCCTGCACACCTGGGAATTCAGGTCTTTGCCTCTGTGCCTCCCTGGGACTTGTGTCACTCTGATATCTGGAGGGTGAGATGGCCCAAGACACAAGCTAGTAGAGCTTAAACACTGTCAAAAAGCAGTTCTGTGCAATTTATTTTTTTTTTTCAAGAACATAGCATGTGAAAACGGTCCATGCTACAATCTGTGTCCTGTTCTGTGCTCACACATGGCCACCACCTCCACTGACTGTCCCCTCCCACACACAGACCTCGGCAAACCCTGAAAGCAGTTCCCTCTCTCTGTTGTCAGGCCTCTGACTGTGCTGCAGACAATGAACATCTCCTTCATTTTTCAGTAGTTCTTGTTCTTAATCCAGGAAAGCATTTTCTTAGGTCCTTAATAGCCAGCTTAAGGTTAAGCATTTATTTAAGCACTTTGGTAAACTGTGTCTTGCTGAATGCCTGCCAGATGAAAACAGATGTGCTAATTTACCCTGGTGTTCTTCCATGACTTCAGGAGAGCTGTGAGAGCAGGAATCCTGATGAAAGGTGGACTCCAAAACAAGCGAGGGGCAGAGCTAAATGCTTCCAGGCCACAAGATGTTCCCTGGGAATCTGTAGATTGGAGATTGACCAGGGGAGAGTACAAGCCTCTCTGCAAGGAGCACTACCCCAACTATTCATCCCTGAATCTATCTCAGTGCTGTCTCAGTTACCTACAAGGAACAGAACTGAGGAACTTCAGCTTTTCCCCATTTGTCACCAAGAAACAGCTGTGCCTGGGCTGTGTGCAGTGAGCAGGGCTCTTTTCCTAGATTATCACTCAGTCTGTGCTGTAGGGTGTTTGGCACAGAAGTGGACTCCTCTTAGCATGGCATTTCTGAGGAGCCAGTGGAGACCCAAACTGTTCATGGATCCTTGACACCACTCCCCTTTATTAAAGAGCAGCCAGACATGCTGTGGGATTGAAAGATTCCAAAAAAGGATGTTAATATGTTGGAATTTGGCATAAAATTATGACCACTGTCTGCCACTCATGAAATTATGTGGTAAGGTTTTGCAATATGTCACTTGCTTTTAAAAATTATTAAATAACAGTTTATAAAACATATTAATGAAACAAATCGCTAACTTAGGAGCACAGATTTGTGGAGATGCATTTTTACAGTAAATTGTCTTTGCTCACAAACCTGAGGATGTTGCTAATGCTAGCAGTGACATTTAGATGCTGTCCTATAAGGTCTCAGGTCTATGACTTAATGTAATATGGTCTTAAGGAAAAAGAGTGCGAGAGCATGGAATTAAAAGCTTTATATATTTCAGGATTATGCTGAATCAAGACTGTCTTGGCAGAATTTATTGTTCCAGTGTTATATTTAAGGAGTTTTTTCTGTGTGTGATTTTGCTTCTCCAACTGATGATACTCCTGCTATCCACAGTCGGTCTAGCTTGTTACCAAAATGTGCCTGTTTATAATAGCTTAAATGCCAAATGAAAAAAAGTAGGAAGAAAGGAAGGGTGGAATTTGGGCTTTAAAATGTCTTTCTCATGAATTATTCATATTATTTATTTCACAAGATCAAATGCTGGTTTTGAAAAATAGTATGACAGGGCGTGCACAAGAGATTTCAGAGGTTGAATATGAGCAACAAACCTTTCTAGGAGAGAAAAAACAATAAGATCATCTCCAAACCTCAAACAGAAAGCTTGACTAAGAAATATCAAAGATCAGTGTTGTGGGACTCTAAAATGCAGACCCGAATCTATCATTTTATTTTTACAGCAAGGTGTCATCAAGTTCTTCTCTGATCCAAGACTAAACAACAATTTTCAAACTGTGGTGCCAGAACACAAGATCACCTTCATTTTTAGAACAACATAGCTTGGAATGAGCCACTGCATGTATTAACCTCTGTAAAAACAGTGAATTTCAGCTTCTTGAACAGCACTTTATTCTCTTTGGGTAATTAACTCCAGTATGTGAATGGTAAAGTTCCTTTATTTAACCCAGAGCACAGCAAAGGGAATCCATGGAATGCCAGTCTCACCCTCCTTTTTTTGTACCCACTTAAAGGGCACCAGTGGACACCTTCCCGAATTTCATTGGATGTGTACTGGGGAATGTTCCAGTAAAAAGCAGACAGGACTCAGTTTCTTCAGGCAGGAAAAGCCAATCTTTAATGTTACAGCCCATTTTATGCAGTTTTCAAGACCTTCTGTATAACTCTAATTGGTTCGTAGCTTTCTTGCTATTCCATTCATTGGTTAGTAAATGGCATTATATATGTCCATCAAATCTTTCTATTCCTGGATAATTTACATTTTTTTCACAGATTCCCATGGGACAGATTTCTTGTTTTTCACAGGTGCAAACAGTTCTCTTACCAGAATAGTTTGTTGTGCTAACTGCTTTCATTCTTATGATTTTTCACATGGGAAGTTACAAGCTAACTGTTAGCTTAGCTAGAATAGAAGGACCTAAACCATATTTTATAAGACCTTTATTTTATAATATCTCTACCTGTGTGCAACAGGGGAATGCCCCCTGGCAAAGAAGCTGAGGATGTTCCTAGCTCTGCCTCACTGTGGGGATGGCAAAGGCAGGCTTGGCTTGGAGACCCTCTGGTAGCCTCTCCTGCATCTGGTGGGGCCAGCAGAGCCCCACTGACCTGAGTAGCCCCAGAATGACATTTACAGTGGGTTCAGGCCCTGCAGTGTCACTGGTGTCCATGGAAGTGCGATGTTCTGTAAGAAGAAGTAACAGGTTTTTCCATTCAATACCATGGAAAGATGATGTGGGCTTGAAATTCCTTTGTAGTCTCTAATGTCTTCTCTCCTCTTTCCTTGCTTACTCTGCATATAAATTAAGACCAACTGGGGTTGTACCAGCTGCCTAATTTATTCAGATATTCAGATTTGTATTTAATGTCATCTCCTTGTCAGCCTTGGTAGACTCTGGTTCAGACCCACGGTTTTTGCTGCTGCAGCAACCCTCAGAGGCACAGAAGCTGGGAAATAAGTAGGATGTAATTCAAGAGCTCTTTACATCTATGTAACCACGGATACCTAAGTGATGCATATGACCAGTGTTTACAAAGTAAAGTGCCTTGTTTCCAGAAATGGGAAGCACAGAGTGAATTCTCCCTGGGACATATGTGCAGGAGACAAAAAGTAAAAGTAATGCTCTTCCACCTTTATGAAATAATGTTCTGTAGTAAGTTCTACTTTCAGTTGTTGTGACTATGGTAGAGGTGGATGGTTGTGGGTTTGTGGCTTGGATGGCCATGGTAGACTTTGGCCCAATTTCATATTCAAAGTCAGGTGTGAAGGGAGCAACAAATTTCTGACAGAAGCTTGTCTTCATAGAGAATATTGTATGAGGTAATGAGTTAATTGATTTTTTAAAAAATGTAATATTGCACTAAATATCCCAGGGTTTCTTATTGTAAGTGTAAATAGTAAACTGTCCCACAAAAATGTGATTTTTAAAGCAAAAGTTACTCTGTATGTATCATACCTTTTACCTTTTATTTGTATTGTATCTCCTTTTTGATGCTATCTCTTATCACAATTTCCTACATAAGGCAGTTTCCTAAAGGTATCTTTCATTAAGCACTAATTTGTTGAGATTTTTTTCTTCTCAGACACAATGAGGAGTTATAGGACTCTACTGGCATCTGTTTCTTTCCATACTGCTTTAGGGTACACATACTCTGCCTCAGTTTCTACTTAGTCTTGTTCATTCATTTATTCATTCATTCATTCACTCAATCATTTTAACCATTCAGTTTCAAGACAGGTTTAGGAAATTCTGCCCAGCTGACACTATAAAATATCTCAGCAATAACAAAACAAACAAAAAATCCCAGGCCTCTAATGAAAAGTCACACTAGGCAACTTTAATTTTCCTGATGCTTTTCCAAAGAGCTCATTGGTATCATCATGACCTGTTGTTTTTTTCTTAGGAACTGGAAAATCATACTATGGGGGCAGAAAAGAAATAAAAAATTTAGTTTTCGGGAAGAAAGTGTTCTTCAAACTAAACATTAAAGTGTTTTGCTTTGTAATAAGTTTAAAATAATTTCTAAGTGTTTATTGCTAAACCACTGGGAAGAATCTCATTTTTCAGTGCTGGAAAACAGATAATCTGTTTCAGGTTGATATGTATGTAAAAGCCTGTAGGGAAAAATTTTATGAAATTGAAGATTGCCCACAATTTTTCTAGAGCTGGAATAAAAAACAGACAACAAAAAGCAGTCCTTAAAAATTCTGATACCTCAGTATGTTACTGATTTCTGTAAGTACATACGACAGTTTCTTCATTTTACCTAGCAAATCCCTGTAGGTGAGGTCAGCAGAGGCAGATGTGGTGGATGCTGTAATACTGGGGACTTGAGGGCTATTCTTGCTTTTATGGCACATTCGTTATTTCTTTGCTCATGCTCACAACTTTCTATTGGGTGTTTTCCTCTGTATCTGATTCAACATGGAAACGCACATCAGCAGCAGCAGCCACCAGAGCCAACAGCTGCAGGACGTTTGTTCAAAGCTGGAGCTGCAGTAGCTGGAAGGCCAGTGCTGGCAGTGTCTGCAGGAGATGATCCTTGCTCCTGGTCCAGTCCTGGGCACACTGTTTTGCAATCTGATTAATTAATAAGTAGTCTGTGGTCTGAGAAGGAGGAAAAAGATGAGGCGTCGTTGGACAGTTTCTCTTGATTAAAAGCATGACATTACCTTAGAAAAAGTATTTTAAAGGCACCAGGAAACAGAAATTTCCCTTTTCCTCCAGAGCCCAGCCATAGTTGCTTCAAAGCTTGAGGGAGCAAGAAGCTTTCCTTTACCAACCTTTTAGAAAGTTCCCCTGTTTGGGCAAATTTAAACACCCTATGGTCACTAGCTCTCTTTGATTTGGGATTGCACAGGGGTCTAAGAGAATTTGGGAGCTCCCTGCCAGCTGATTACAGTAGAGGGGCGTGAGAATGCACATGTGCACACATGCCTGCAAACTCATTACAGAGGTGAGGCCTTTTTGTATAAAATCTCTACCATACAAACTTGACAAGTGTAAAGATAAAGAAAGCATTAACTTCAGAGCTGGTTTCTGTTAATCTGTGCCATGTAGCCAGTCCAGCATTATGTAATGGATGGCTACTGCTGCTCAAAGGCAAAGCAAACTCCCCAAAATAAACAGAGCTGTGAATCTGGTGGAAAAACCGACCATGAAGAGCAGCCAGCATATGATCCTTGCTGCTGCAACAGGCTTATTTACTGGCAAAATAAGTAACCACACTCTTGATGAACCTTTCCCACACTACTTTTGTTTCTGTCAGTTCTGCTTCTGTGTCCAGGAAGTCAGCTTGGCATCTTTATATTTGTTTTTTAGTGATGATTTCAGTTTTGCAGTTACACCCACCAACTTGAAGCCCATGATGTAAGGCACTATTTAGGGGCTTTAGCCTGTACATAGCAAAGGGGGAATTCTGCAGTACAAGTATGTTCCTCTACACCACTTACATTTAGCAGGCAGTTGATTCAGGTTTCAATAAGGAGCAGCCCTTTGACAGTTCTGTTTTCTTTCCTTTATTAAACCAGTTACAGGACAGCTGCAATATGCCTAATTTATAGCATGCCACTATGAATACCATAATGATTGTTTGTTTAGATGCTTTTTGTCCTGGGTCTGGCTTCTTTTGTAAGCAGCTTACATTTTGTTAATTTAAGCCAACACCACCAAAAAACACCTGTCTAACTTTCAAGCTGACCTTTGCATGAAGAGAGGCTTAAGTTTTATAACACAGAAGTCAAATTAAACCTCATGCAAAGAAACTAATAAGTCAAATCTCGAGATTTTGTATAAGTAAATCTTACTTATTAAAATACAATTTTTGAATGCTTGAGGCTAACAAACTTGATTTGTCTGAAAATCGTGTGAGCCCTGAAGCCAACACTTGTCTATAGAGCCCCAACACTCCAGTGTGTGAGGGACATTCACCGTCCAAACGGGGCTGGATTCCCCCGGAAGCGCCTGTGGTGAGCGTGAAGAAGGAAACCTGTGTGGTCAGATGGAGGGGGGAGGAATGGGGTGGAGATGAAGTTTGGCTCAGAGCTCCTGCATGATCCCCGTTGCTGTGGAAACGACGGCCTTTGCAGTGCCTATCACATCTCTATACATCCTTAAGAGCCATCTCTTCTGTGTGTGGTGAGGAGGAGCCTGACACGGAGCCCATCAATTGGGGCCTGTGCTGCGAGGGGGAAATGTAGACAATACCTTCAACTATGTGCTGAAAAAGAAGTAATGAATCACCCCTTTATGCAGAGACATATAGTTACATCCAAATGCCATGCTGTGCTTCTTAGGGAGAAGAAAAGGAGAGAATGATAAAAATGGAGCTGAGCTTTTATGTTCATTTGCTCACAACCTTTCCTAAGTCTTCCTTATCTTCCAGAGTGAGCCAATCACTATAATATCCCTCCTCCATTCATCTACTGCCTTGTGAATAAGATCATTTTATATATGGTTATTCCTTAAACTAACAAGGCTGAAGCTCAGGGAAGTAGGTGCTTCCAGTGAGAGCACATTTCCTTCTGCTGTTTGCAGTTTGTTTGTAGGAGCAACTGTCTGATTGTTACCCAGGCAACCAATGCAGGCGTGAATTTGATTAGATATAGTTTCACAGATGTGGGCAGTGTTTCAAGCATTGTTTGGTGTTTCTGTCAAAAAGAAAATTCAGTTTGTTAACTTCTAAGAGTTTTTGTTTGAAGGACAGAGAGGAAAAAGTCAAGGATCTTATAATAATCATTTTTCGATAGGGTTATCTCAGCTTGTTAGCTGCTATTTGTGTTTGGTAGATGGTTATTCATCCCACATAAAGAAAAAAGTGGAAAAAATCCAGTATTGACAGCAGGGAGATGTGTAAAAGTATATGAATTTTTATTATCTCCACTGAAGCAGGTTAAATTATTATCAACCCACTAGAAGGTAACATCATTAAAATGTGAGTACTCTTTGTCATATCATAATAATAACAGTACAGGGAACATATTTTGATGCTTAGCTATGCACAGCCTGTCTTGTGAAGAGGCAGCTTGGTATTTTAACTGATGGCAATGTTGTGCTCAGTGTGTTTATTTCTCCAGTGGAACTTGCAGATGTAAACAGCTGCAAGTTGGATGTGCAGCTAGAGGACAATGGTCTGACATTCTGCATGAACTCTCTTGGTAAGAAAAGCTCACTTTCTTTTGATACAAAAGACAAAGGGGGAAGTAAACTTTGTGGATAAAATAAAATAAAAATTACTCCCCCTAAAGCTGAGCATTTCAAATTTCAGTGTGCAATTCAGTCTTACAAAGACATAAGCCTACATGGTGTTGTTCAGTTCAGTTTCCAGGTAAAAACTCAAGGGTAGTTGAGATTTTCTCTTCCGTTTCAAGCTTAATTCTACAATAAACAGGATTAGCTGTGTAACTGTGATCACTTGTTTGGGATTGCAATGACCTGCAGGCTGGGAGCTGGAAGCAAGTCTTCCCTCACTGCAGATTCAGTGACCTTGAGAACTTTACCACTCTGCTGCAAATGCACATCAGAATTACTTCTCTTGAGTAAACGAACTCTTCTTTTATGACCCTGCTCTTGAAAATGGATTATTTGGCTGCCAGTGCACTATCATTCATACCTGGTCTGTGATTTTATAAGACTGTTACCTTCTTCTGGGAACATTTAGTCTGGCTTTTTAAGGAAACACAACTCGTGATGACATTGTCCATCTGTGAGTCATTTACTTCCTAGCAGCTTTTGATTTTTTTTTGTAAACTCCAACCAAATTTGGAAACATCCACTACTTTCATAATACAGAGAGATCTGGAAGGTGTTAAGCTCCTAAATATTCTGTTAAAATTGACAGCTAGCTACATGGCAAAGAGCCTTTAGTGAGAAATAAACAGGGAGCACTCCCTTTCTCTCAGCTGAGTTTATAGCAGCCATAGAGCCAACAGCCTTTCAGCCAACTCCTCGCCTGCACAGCACAGGGCAGAGCAATCAGCATGGCAGGATGGCTGCTCTGATGTGTAATGTGGCAGGGAAAGGGCCTGGGGACCAGAGGGAGCTGCTGGGGGAGAGGAGAATAACAGCAGGGGAGCTGGGAATGTGCAGGGTAGAACCCCTGTGACAGAGCTGTGGGGAAATGGGAATTACCCAGGGAAATGGGATGGGGCTGGTAATAGGACAGGAGTAATCTGGAAGCCAGACTTTACACAGTTCATGAGCCAATTTGTTCTACCACATCATTCAGCTGTGATTTGATCCTGATAGTCTGTGGTGCAAATGAAAGAAGCTGTTACAGATCAAAACTTCATTAATAGAATGACTCCTGCTGAGTTGAATGGCTGCTGGATTTGGATCGTGTTTGGCAAAAACAAGTAATAAAGGATCAAAAAAGAGAAGGAGTAATTGAGAGTAATTAAAAATCCATAACCAGAAGGCTAGATTTGTAGTATAGCTTAACCATCTTGATTGCTGGTCATTTAAAAGTGCAGCCAGTGAGCAAAAGATTCTTGCAGACTGAGATGAGATTTTTGATGAAAGGGTTGGGAGAGAGGCTGAATAATATAGTTCAGAAATGTCATGCTTCTTTTGTGGGTTGTTGAAAATCACATGGCTACTTACAGCTATTTGCTCTAATAAAATTATCTCTTTTCCTGAACATCATCAATACAGGCTTTGATTTTCTGCAGGTGTATTTCTCACTGATGTGAACTGAAAAAGTGAGAATGAATTCTATCCTCCCAGCTGATTGCCAATAAGTGTTAATCCTCTGTGCTTTGTAGTCAGATAGTATTGTTTCTGTCTTGCAAATTCATTCTTTGTGAGATAATTTCTAGAAATGCACATTTTTGGGTGTGCAAAAAAGTCTGGCTTTTTCTTTTTGTAGCTGGGAAATTTGCATGCTCCTCTTTCCACACTGATCTTTTCTTTGGCAAATTTATATTTGCACAGAAGGTAACATTTTTCAGTGCAAGTTTTTTCCAAAACCTTTTTACACGTTTGTTAAGAGGGGCAATAATTGAAACCTCTGCTCCAGCAGAAAGTTAGCCAGCATCCCAAGCCCACTCACTTTGTTTCCCTCCATTTGTTCAGTAGTGGGTACCATTTCTGGCTGTTACTTCTTTACCCCTTTAAAACAGAATGTATTATTTGAAATGAAGAGAGAAGAGGAATTGACATAATTCAATACAATTTCATCACCTAATAAACGGAATGGGAATGGATTTTGCTTTCTCATTTGAATTCCAGGTACTAAATCCTCTGCATACAAAGGCAATTATTCTGGTTTAAATATTAATTTATACCAAGAAATACAACACACCCACAGCACACACACTCTGTATTGTACAAATGCAACAGACATGGATCAATATTTTGATTTTTAATTTTCCTTATCCTCCAGATTGCCAAAGCACCACCACAGGAGACTATAGCCCTTCTATCTGTGTGGCTGGGTGCATTTTATGCAGGGTGACTTCACAGGAATGGACTCAGATTAAGAATATTAACTCACATGTTAGTGATGATTTATGTCCTCTAAGAAATTAACAAAGCAGCCCTGTCAGGGCTGTAGATCTGGAACGTGCTGATCACACTGGGCAACAGATCACATTGTTGTAAATATAAGATACTTGGAAAAAAGCTTTCTAGTCCTTATAAATTTTTTAGCCACATTCCGGGAAGTTGTATTTTTCTTGTGCATTAAATTCTCCTCAGGGAAGAAATTATAACTCATACTGTTTAACAGTAGCAATAGTGGATCTGGTTTATATGGCACCTTTTTAATAGGGATCATTTTAATTGCTTGACACAAAATCATATGCAGATGTGGAAATACTTAAAACTGCTAGAGAATAAAAGAACTGGAGGTTGGAAGCTGTGCCTGGACTGGTTCAAATGCTGAGGCTGTGTTATGATTTCATGGGAATGAGAGCTCACTAACATCTTGCATTTAAGTAATCACAGAAATTATCCAGTATTTAGCCCTCAGCATAAACTTTTACACCCTCAGCTCTCCCCAGCTCAGTCCTGAGCAGAGGTAATGCCACAACTGCAGTCTGGCAACTCTACACAGGTTCAGCAGCTCTATCAAATCCTTGGTGTTGCTTGAATGGGAAACTTCATCAGAAAAATGCTGCACTATAACTTGAACATGGTTTATTGTTGTCACCAGTAAATCTACTTTTTCTTGTATAGTGTAACAGCTCTGTGAGAAGGCAAAAGCTAAAGAATCAATGTGAGGGCAACAGGATACTGATTGTAGACATCAAGAATTTTTCTGCTTCTGACTTAAAAAAAATAAGGCAACAACCAAAATCAAACAGTAAGGCATTTGAAGTGGAAGGGAGTAAATTCTATACCAAACCACAGAAGAATTCAAGATTTTATGTAAATATGTCACATTCTGGAAAAAAAAAAAAGCAAACCAAGAAAAACCAACCAAACAAAAAACAACAGAAAACACAAAATTAACACAAAATATGCTTTGAACATGGTTGAATAGTTTTAATAGTTTTCCACTAGCTGAAAATACCTACAAAGAACTGATACAGATCCAGAATGTTTATCTGGATGTACCCCCATTACCCCATTATTTTCACTGTTGTGTTCACATTCCTGCATTAAGATGAGGCTGTGTTACCTCAGAACAAGAGAAATTGCTCAGGCTTTCTGGAAGGAACTAGGAAGACAGGCAGGAGGATGTAAGTGTACTATGCATGTATTTTGTACTTTTTTTTTCCTGCGTTTTTGCCAATAGAGCTTTCTTACAGGCAAAACCAGTTTTTCATCTGGCATCAAATTTTTAAAAGAACTTGTGTCTCACCAGAGATCCAGAGAGCTCAACATCAGTTTGTCCACTTTTCAAAGAGCTGTGTGGATCTACACTGAGAATCCAATCCTCAAAGTGCTTTAAGTTCTTGCAGATATCAAGCAGCTATCTTTAAGATAGTGGCAGCACACCTTTGAAAATAGGGCTGTATTATCAAATTATTGTGGTTATTATTTATCTACTGTGTGTTATAGCAACCTGAAGACACGTGGATATCAGTTTTCTCTTAAATGGACAGGTCTGCATAGTGAGCCCTTGGAGGTGTGCAGTGCCCCTGTAATGTCACCTGTAGTGTCACCTGTAGTGTCACCTGTAATGTCCCTGTGCAGCCCAGCACAGGAGCTCCATCCCTGGGAGCTGGGTGATATTTCTGCCCCTGAGCTGTTGCAGGGGTTTGGGATCTGAGACAGCAGTGGGCTGGGAGCTGAGCAAACAGCAGGGGAAGTCTCCTTGTCTCTCAGTCCCTGATTAAATCACAGGCATGAGGTGGGACTGGCTTTGCTGATACCAGACTCCTGTGCTGACCTGGGATTTCTGGGAGTGAATTACCTGTGTGCTGCCAGACTCCCTGCTTTGGGATTTGCCTCTATGTGAAACACTAATTTACTACAGTAAAAATAAACCCAAACTGACAAAAGTAAAAACCAGTGCTAAAAAGCAGTGCCAAAAATAAACCCAGTGCTGACAGCTCCCCTACTAGATGACATGGCATTTGGACACCATAATATCTAGACTGATAACAATGCTGTACCACCTAGAAGAGCAGAAAATGCTGCCTCGGGTTATAGAAAGGACAATTTCTGACTCATTGAAAGAAAAACAAAAAAAGCACATTTAAGCTGCTCTTAGTGGAGTAGAGAAAGTCTCTCAGAAAGTCATAGTGAGTATGAAAGAGCAGTCATTCAGCTGTATTGTGCTTGGGGCTTTTTCATAAAGGTAAAACTATTTCAAGCATGAAAGTTTAGGGTTTTAAATCTCGTAATGAATTTTTCCTTATTTATGTGTTAAACCCAATCCTATCAGATCACACTTTGGACTCTGTGATAAACTGGAAATTCTGAGCATGTCCAAAAGGAGTAAATGATATATTGTTTCAGAATGGCTGATATCAATAGCCCATCCCACCTCTGAATTAAGATTTTTGCATTTCTCTGCTGCTTCATTGAAACCTCAACACACTATCTTCCCTTCAATGCATTGCATTTCTAATTTTATTGGCAGAAAAAAATCTAATGACAAAAGAATCCCAAATCAAATCTGATTAGATAGAACTTCAAGCTGTTTATTATAATTATAAAAAATGTACTGCTCTGCAGTGCCCACAGGAAGGATTTTTTTTTATAGCTTTGAATTAAGAAATCTTTAGTACTTTAATTTGTGATAGTAAAACTACTTGAGTGACTTTCTTTGCTTCTACACCAAACACAGATCTGTATCACACATTCCATTTTCAATTTATTCAGCACTGTAAGTATTTTGATGCATGGATTAAATTGCTCTGAGGTTTGTATGTGTCTAACCATTTCCTCTTATAATAAATTCACTAGATATTCACTTGCAGGGATATTAATATGGTTTTTGCTGAGAGAAGAAATAACTCTGGGAATCAGCCATGACTATGTGTTAGAAAGAGAAATATAAAGCAATGAATTCTATGATTTAGATATAAATGTATTTGGTGGTATGAGAGAAACAGGATTGCACTGTGTTAGTGGAAAGTCAGGGGATTTCTCCTATATTGCCATTCACATTGCTGCTGTGAATAGCAATACAAGACAAAAATGCATATCTGCACACATTTCTTAGATTGTTGGTGTCAGTGGAGTCACGCTCTCTTTCAGTAGCTATAAATCTTGCCTAATTTTTGTGATTATTTTTTTCCAGCTGCCACCCAGTTTTATTATTGCTTTCTCAGATGCCTGTTTTTATTCCTTTGCCTCTCTGTTTTGTAAAGCTCTTCAAAACTTAACCAAAAAAAATCCTGGATGGAATAGATAAATTACATGCAGGGGAAAGTGATAAGTTTGTAAAGGATGGATGATAGAAGTTGGTTTCATTTATGGCGTAGGGAAAGACAAGGTGGAAGAAAGGATAAAAGTTCATTTGGTCAGCATTTGGTTTGATGTGGTCCATCTGATGATCATTGGATGCTAAAAAGTTCAGCAAAACAGGGATCCTATAGGCAATGATTGTACACAGCAGAAGTTTAAGGAAAGAGAGGTTTAATGCCCTGAGGCTGCAACTTGTCTCTATTTTAGTCGTGTTGTCTCTAAATGTTGTTGCCTGTTCCTGTTTGTTGTGGTTTTGCACTTTCTTTTCCACAGAGGAAAGCACATTGCATATTTATTCCTTTACTGTCCCACCTCTCAAACAGAGAAATCAAGCAAGCCTTTTGTTATGGCTGCAGGCTACCATTTGCAAACTGCTGGTTATCACAGTCTATTGTAACCTCAAGATACCTAGAGGAGTTTCAATGGAATTGTGTTTTAAGCCTTTAAATGTAGGTGTTGCTGAGAAACGTCTTAATGACTCTACTGTGAAGATATAGGTGTGAATACACAGGTAGGATTTTTATCTAGCACTACTTAGACCAGAGCACATAAACAGCAACAGAGATTAGAGAGCAAGTTTGGTTCTTTCTAAAGCTGTTCAGTAAAGGTCATCTATTTCCCAAAGAGCTTGCAGTCAGAACAGGGAGTCAGAAGAGGGAGGGTTATTATCTGCATTTGCTAAGGCCCTATGATCTAGGCCACAAGAAAAAAAACCCATATTGATCTCATTAACTGAAATATATATGTGAAAAAATCAGTTTCTTTGGAAATACCTTTTGATGTAGTCACATGCTATTCTTACCCTGTCTTCCTTTAGCCTGCTTTTGATGAATATTTCTGTTATAACAGACTTTAAGCTGGAAAACTTAATATATGGCCACAGGAAAGAAATTAGGTGGATCTTTATGATGTCGTTTCTGGCATAGGGTATCAGCAGACAAGAACTGCTGCCCATCCATCAGAACTGATAATGATCCCCCCTCCTGTTCATTAACCTTTTAATTTTTGTAATGAGCAGTGTATGTTGGTGTGGTGAGGAGACAAGGTTTATTGTATGGAGATTGATACAGACGTGTGATCGAGCCTATAAAAACATGGCATGTTTCTGGCTGCTAGAGGACTTAAGAAAGAAGGGGCTGAGGTCTTCAAGATTTTGATTGTCTCTACAGAAATCTGCTTGCAAATGGCACTGGGTGTTTAATTTAAGAAGACAAGTGCACTTGCAGTCAGCTTTACTGGAAAATACTTGTCATGGCCTGAAAGATGCTTCCAAAAGTAGAAGGAAATACTCTCTGGAATCTCAAAAAAATGGTGATGAGCTGCAGCAAACCTGGAATGAAGGGTTTATTTAAAAAAGAACAGCTGGTTGAGTAGTCAAAATATAACATAATGAGCTATCTATCAAAAAAATCCTGGCTTCTTTTAGGGACTTCTCAGTTCTCCTTTATTAGTTTTACCAACTGCAGTTTCTATTCAATTCTTAGAGTAAAATTTATGAACTGTGAAAGCAGAATAGAAAAATGATATTTCTGTTGGTTGTATGGTACAGCTGATACAGAGCCTTAGGTAGGCAAAGCTTCTGGTTCCCTCATGCAATTAAAGAAAGTTGTTTCCCAGAGTTTCATTCCAAAATGGATTGGCTTGGAAGAGACCTTAAAGATGACCTTGTTCCACCCACTCTGCCAAGGGCAGGGACACCTTCACTGGACCAGGCTGCTCCAAACCCCATCCAGCCTGGCCTTGGACACTTCCAAGAGTATCCACAGCTTCTCTGGACAAGCTGTGCCAAGGCCTCACCATCCTCACAGTAAAGAACTTGTCCTAATCTAATCTAGTCAAATCAAATGCAGGGAAATGAATCTCTGCAGTGTTCTCATGGAAGTCAGAATCAGATCCACTTTGATTCATTTTCCATTTTCCTTACTGCCTCGGGGCAGCTGCAATACCGTTGGGCTAGATTAGATCTGCCCGGGGTAGGGAATGCTTTTGCTGTGCCCGAGCTGCCTGCTGAAAGCTCCAGTCTGGGACTTGCCATGGCTGCTGCTACAAGATGAATTATTCCAAAGGCTGAGCATCCTGAAGGAGTCATCACCTTCTCTGTCACTTGTTCTGGCTTTGTTAGTAAACACTTCTCACCTGTGACAGTCGCTGATAAATCTCAGACAGGAGTTTCTGATCTATTGTAAACAGCTTTCACTTGCTCCCCTGAGGGAGGTGTTTTTCAGAATTTGGCATGTCTTATTGCTCACATGGTGGCATTAGCAGTATAGTGCTTTTCCAGTGTCCTTAGTGCACTTGTCAGGAATGTTAACAAGATGATAGTGAGGTGGTTCCCTCCCTTTCTTGCTCCTCTACCTGGTATCAAGGATACCAAGGCTACCAAGGCCTTCACATTCAGAATATTTCATTTGTGATATCCACAACTGCAGCATTGCCAACAGGCAAACTTCTATCCTAAGAGACTACTTTAAAATACCCACTGTGCTCAGTGCAATTTCATTTCCTTTCTGTCTGAAATCAGTTTCTGTAGTAAGTTGATTTATGGTGACCTTCTGGTAGGATATTGAGGACAGGTGCCACCACAAGCTCCTTTTCTGCAGTTCCTAAACATCTTACATCCCACAGAGTCCCATTCTGTTCTCTGCCTGGGTTCTTGATAGGTCTCAGTGAAGGCAACAAGAATAGGCACAAATTTAAAGTTGGGCCTGAGCTTCAGTGCCTTGTTGGACTGACAAAAATTATGACATAAACAGAGAATGAAAACTAAATTATATGTTTAAACAAACTAGCAAAAAACTTGCTGGGTTCCCAAGTTCTCCCATCACGTTTTCTCTCAAAAGACATGAAAATCCACAGTGGTGTTTATATTTAAAAGGTTTATTGCCATTTATGGATGTACAAATGCAATGCAGTAATTTTCTTCATGTTTAAGACCCCAGGAGGTGGGAAAGATGAAAAGGAAATATGAATAGCTATAGCTCTAATCAATGTGTAAGAGGGTTTTTTTTTAAGCTGGAGACAAAGTTTTAAAAATGCAAGATACATATTAATGAGTACTGTGCTCATGAAAGGTGCTAGATTAACCTTCCCAAAGAGAAGAATATTCAATTTATTCATTAGAAAAGTGCTTTGTTAGCAGCAGTGTTGGTACTGCTGTGTCAGGATCTCTTTGTCCCAGTTGGGTCCCTGCTGTGGCAAAACCTGGAGTGTCTGCTGCCCTGACATGTGAGAAGAGACCCCTGAAATCCATGGGCCTGGTTATTTATTTAGCAGGTGTCTAGAAGGTTTGCTACACCCTCAATTTGTAGAAACATTGGTTTGGAATGAAAGGCTGCTAGAGCTGGGCTCTAGACTTAGACCTAGCCCTAGACCTGTCCATTAGGGCAGGCTTAGGAAGGTGCCTCCATAAACTGCATGGGAGATGGTCAGAGGTTACACTCATGCAGCCAGCACCTCCTGTCAGATGAAACAGCTTTTGGGTGGCCACATCCTCTAAACCAGCTTGGGCCAGCTTCAGAATAAAACCTGGGAGGTGAGAAAGCCTGAGTCTGGAAATCTTCCCTTCAGCACTGCTGGTGGAGTCCATCAGCTGGGCAGGAGCACTCGGTGCCTGTGACTGCAACAGGATTGTCAGAGGTTTTCAGTGCTACATAAAGACCCTGGCTTTTGTCCCTTTCTGTGAGAAGATCTTACCCAGGGCTGTGTAGATTAAATAGATGTTGGTACAACACAATGTTCTCTGCAAAAGTGGTGTTGCTCATTAGCTGGTGGAAACTGTTGTATTTATAGATTTCAGTGAACCTGTGCTGATTTACTGCTGCTCACGTTGTGGCTTGCATGACTCTTTTTCAGTGGAGAAACAGGCATTGCAAATTGGATATAAAATTCAAAGTGATATTAGAAAATAGCTCTTAGAACTTGATAGGGACTGTAATCCATGGATTGGGTGTAATTTAAATTCTATTTTCTTACTTTTCTTACTCGACTTTTGTAATATCAATTATTTCCCAAAAGCAATCATTCCAAAACAAGCTTAATCTTCATTAAGAAACATTTTTCCACAAAATATTTTATTTTTTGTATCATCTGATGCATTTTCCCTTT
This sequence comes from Passer montanus, assembly GCF_014805655.1. NCBI lineage: Eukaryota > Metazoa > Chordata > Aves > Passeriformes > Passeridae > Passer > Passer montanus. The sequence goes on along the minus strand of NW_024368596.1, from coordinate 1,679,209 downwards.
CTATCAATAGTCATAAAATTGAGGAATCATAACATTACTACTTTAAATTTAATACCAGTAAAATTAGCAATCTACAGTAGTGAAATATTAAAAATAAACATTGAACAACCTTCACTCGTACTCTTAAAATGAAAAAAGAAAACCAATAGGAAATTATTAAACATGAAGCAAAATATGGAAATGCATCAGTAAAACAGAATTCACAACTCTAAATAAGATATACAGGCTACTGCAGAAATGTTTTTAAAAATATTTCTGATAAATAAAAGAACAGTCTAAGCACAATTAATTATAATTCACAGTTCCATTGCATTTTTATTGTTGGGAAATTCCATAATATTCAAAGGTAGCAGAAAAAATTATAAATATTCTTGAATAATATCTTTTAAGTATAATCCATTAATGTGAAGAATAATAAAATTAAACATAGTTACTTCTAGATATATGTGCTTCATATTTATAGGAAGTAAACCAAAAAACTACTGACAGACAAAATCAAGCAACTCCAAACAGGTTATGCATAAATATGAGAACCTATTTGGATCCCTTTGGATAACAGGGGACAGACATTCTCCTCTGGATGTAGCTGTAAAAGCATTGGAAGTCACCTCCAGCTGCTCCTTCTTTGGCCAGCAGTTATGGCTCCAGACTTGAAACACCCGACAGGACTGTGTCTGCAGTGCTCATTTCTTTCTCTTCTAGTCACCTGAATTAGACCAAAGTCACCTCCAGGCAGAGATAACAGGACTCTCTTAAATAAACAGAGGGTTTTTTGGTTGGGTTTGTTGGTTTTTTTCCAGCACTGAGGTAATAACAAAGTAATTACTTTGGTCATTCTAACTGTGTATGCAAAAGAATGTTTGATGATGCCTAAAGAACAGGAAGGTAAGTCCAGGGATTTGTTTTCTGCAAATCCAAATTTTGATCATTGTTCCATGCTAAACTCATTAACTAGATGGATTGAAGTTTCAGTATTCAAAAGCCTGTTTCAAATTATGTTTTATATATAGATATATATACATATATGTTTTTCACAACTAGTTAGAATGTATATATAATATACATATGTACAAATGTATATATAACATACAATAAATAAATCAGCTATATTTTGGAATCAAGGCTATTGGGTGATTCTGCTCCTCTGCAAAGTCAAGAAAACAGGTGAGCCTTGGCATCATTGCTGAGCAGGTGTCTGTATGCAGCAAATCCCCCAAGGAAGGTTTTTATGTGGCACCATGATGCCACAGATGTTCATTACTTCCCTCTATTATGTAACCTTTAGAGTCTAATTTATTTTTTAAAATGAACTTGTAAGTCTGTGTGTCATGACATATTTATAAATTAATCACAACAACTTAAGTTTGACTTTTCAGGAAATCTCGTCAGGTGATTTAATTGAGAGTGATAAAAAAAACCACAAAAAAAACACCAAAAAAACCCCCCAAACAAACAAACAAACAAAAAAAAACACCAAAAAAAATCCCAAACCAGTAATACAAGGTATTTGCTGTTAAAATTCCCTGCAGTGTCTCTTGATTTCTTGATTTTACCAAAACCTGGCATTCTTGGCATTTATTTGCTCAGTTTTTTATTGTTTCTATCACATCATTAGGACCACTCCTGCTTTGTGTTTCAACTTGTCAGTAATTCCCAGAAACAGTGAAATAGTAGAAGTGGCATAATGAATTATCTTTGCACCAAAGGTGCAAGAGGACTGAGATGTGTTTCCTGGTAAGGTCAAATTTAGTAAAATAAGAAATGTCTGCATTTACAAACAAAACAAAAGGAAAACCCAACCCCCCTTCCATCCAGGTTTTATATCTCTAGCAATGATCATGATGTGGTTGGTCACTGGTAGTGAGGCTGTGATTGCCAAGCCCACAGGGGTGAGTGAAGATGGTCAGGATTTATCCCCCACCCTCAGATGAGCTGTGTGAGGCCCAGCAGTGGGGGCTGCTCCTTTGCATTCTCTGTGCCTTTGGTCCGTGCCTTTCTCCTGCCTGGAGCTGCCTTCTCCTGCCTGGACAAGAGGGCACAGAATTTTTATTTGCCAGAATTTTAATACCCTGCAGCAGCAAAGCAGAAGCAAGGCAAAGGGTAGTTCTAAGACTGGGTTTTTTTAATCTTCCTGGGGTAATTCTGAAACATTACAGGTGTCACTCTAGGACACGAAACAGAAAGACGCAGACACTAGATTTTTCAAGGTAAAAAAGTGAGTATTTAATTTCTGACTCCAACATTTATAGATTTCCAAAAGTAACAGTGGATTGGAGGGTGAAAGTGCCACCTCTCCATTGACACTGGACAAACCAACAGTCCATCAAATTTTTCCTCCTCCATAAAAGAATAAAAATAAGTTATTTACATAAAGTGGGTGAGAAAGTTCATTACAAGAATGTAAACATCAGAAGGCTTAGAAGAACTCAAAAGAACAGGAGTTTTTGTTGTTGTTGTGTTTTCTTTCCTGTTTGTTTGGAGGGTATTTTATTACTGTTTCTATGAGTAGACATTGTATTTCAGCCTGGAAAAGGAGGACCAATGCTCTGACCTCTCTGTTGTCCCATGGTGGTTTTGTGGTTGGATGTTTTGTGATGCAGAGGTAGGTACAAGTTGCAGGTGCTGGCAAAGTTCCTACAGAAACCCAGAAGCCCTGCAAACACTGACCCTCGCGGAGGGAGCGAGAGCACTGCATCAAGTAATGTCAAGGTAAAGCACATAATCATCCTTCCAGCAGCAGGGTGACATAACACTAACCCTGCCTCCTGTCACAATAAATCACAGCACAACAGAGAGAAACTGCCACAGGCAGGTGGCCCCTACCCCAATTTATTACAAATGTTCAAACCTGACTGTTTCCACAGCTGTAGCCACCAGACCCAGCTGTCCTTGCCTTTGATTCACCGGGCTAGCTCAAGCCACCTACTATGCTGTAAAACCTCATGCAGTCCCCACCAGCCAAGCACCATTTTACTTCATATATAAGGGAGAAAAAAACCCAAAAGTCAAAACCTGAAGCGTCCCTGTCCCATTGCTGAATGGGAATGCTGAGAAGTGTGACAGAGTCCAAAATAACAGAGGGGGTGATTAATTAATCACCTTCTCCTCACTTATCCTTCTTAGGGCCTACTCTTAAGGACAACGACATCCAGCATCTCATAAAGCACAGCAATGCTGCTGTGTCACTATCTAGGAGTGCTTTTGACAAAATTCCTATGGCACACTGATCATTCTTGCTATGGAATTTGGAAAACAGTTCATTAGAGATCCAGAGCTATGAATAAGTTGATTTCATCAGGGTACTCTGCCAGCTGAAGTGGCTCATGCGTTTGACAATCCAACACCTGCTGGTGAAACATGTTGTTTGGTTGGAAGAACACACAGCTCCTCCTGTCTTCCTCACAAATGGATTCAGATTCATCTGGCAATCTGGTACATTTTTTTTGTGCTTCTGTTACTGCTGTTTGCCATTATCCATCCATATTCGAGATACATTTAAATTTCCTGATGAATTCTGACCTCATGGTGAGCTCTGTGTCACCATCACTGTCTGAAAGCCCTTATCTGAAGTCATCTGTTTAAGATTATGCAATAATTGGAAAGTTATGGTCCTGCCAACTGAAAGAACAGAGGGAGATTTTTCTGGCAAAAAAACCCCCACAGATCTGGTGATGATTTTGATGATGACGCTTATATAAACGCCCCCAACCTGTTCAATATTTTCCCATTTCTGGAGGAAATTTGCCTGAGCACAGCACAATATAACTGCCCTAATATTTCATACTTAAACTTTAATATTTTTTTAAACTTCTTTGAACACTATATTTCCTGTAGACTTTAACTTATTAATCTTTTTTTTTTTTTTTTTTTGCAGCTCAAACCTGCTGTCTGTTTTCTGGAGATCCTTGATGTAAATGGACTCATTCTAATTCTGAGCACTTCTTGAGTGCACTGAAACCCCACTCAACTAAACACATGCAATAGAAGTAGCATCTAAGGTTTGTCAGCAGTGTGGCTGACATGGTTCAACTCCAGTAGGCAACTAAAACACAGCTGCTCTCTTATACACCCAACTCCATCCCTGCCCTGGCTGGATGGAGAGGAGAACTGGAAAACAAAATAAAACTCATGGGTTGAAATAAGAACAGTTTAATAAGATAATGATGATAGATATCAGATAAGGGCATACAATCAGACTGTAATTTGGAATGTGCCTTCTCCAAAAACCCAAAACATCTAAGAGAGCTTTCCTTCTTACTAGCTAGTGAATAAGTTGCTGTTAGATCATAACTTCCTAGCAAAGGCCACATTCCCTCTGAAATATTCCAGTAGCTCTTTATGGGCGGGATGATATATCCCAAGTCAGGGCCTTTATTGCCATTGCTGTGATAACATTAATTCCATTCCAGAAGAATTGGGTGGGTGCACTGTGAGGATTTGAACAGAAAGTAGAAGAATTTGAGAGGTATCTCTCACTTCTACCTGGCATGACCAGACAAGTCTTTGACGATGACAGTGAGTGTTAAAGTGATCACGTTGTGTGCTGTTGCAAAAATATGTTTATATGATGATGATACCATTGTGTTTAATCCAATGCATTTTATGTTTATGACAACAAAGCTGGAAACTGTTCATTAGAAAGTCTACTGTAAAGCATAAGCTTCACCATAGGCTGGTTTTAATTTTTATGGTCTCTTGAATTTGGATATACATAACAAATGAAACAGAGCAAGCAGTAAATACCCCATCTAAGCAGAAACCCCAGATTAAAAAAAAATGCAAATAGTCTTACATTCATCCAATGTATTTGTAGTTTTGACTGAGCAAAATGCTTTCTTTAGAAGCTAGTGTATCTTTACAATATACTGCTGAAAATTTACTTATTCTGTCCTACAGCTGAAATGAAGAAATGGTTTTCTGTATTCAGAAATATGCAGGTGATTGTTAATGATACATCTGAGGTCTGCACCATGCTAAGAAGCAGTACTGGTATTTTACGTGCTTGAGTGGCTTTTTACATGAGTGGCTTTTTACATATAATGCAATCTGTTATTATATTGTGTATTTAAGCAGAAAATAGACCAGGTTGGACAAAAGTGTTAAGAGGAAGGGGGAACTGCATGTACTGGAGAAAACATGTGTGTTTGGCCACTCTGCATTGACAGAAGCAGTTTAGGCATTGTTGTCAGAAAGCAAGGGAAACACAGCTTTTCATTATTGCTTTTGACTAGAACAGAACCCATTGCATCAAAAAAGATCAAGGATAAAGTTCTCAAAATCTGCCTCTGGGCACTTCAAACAGCATTCCCATTAATTTCAGAAGGAATTGGGTGTCTCTTTCCTTCAGTTCAAATACTTGTTGCAGAAAATTCAATGTGAATTTTCATTACTCACCAAGTTAGAAAATATTATCAATTGCAGAATTCAAATTCAATTTATAATATATTTACATCTACTTTTTCCTTGGCTCCAGTGATGGAGTAATTTCATAGGCACAGTTCTTTGTCTGCACAGAAATTATCACTTTTTTTCTTCTGTAGCAGTAAATAGCATGTGGCACAACTTAATTCAAAATAGGTAATTAAGAATCTTGCTAATGATGCTTAACACATTTATTGTGCTGACAAGACAACAGATTTCTCCCAGGGAGATAGTGTGCAGTGTCTTGGCTGTTTGCCTGTTTGGGATCACCCAGAGATGTGCAGCAGACCCTTAGAATTATGTGGTGCATCTGTCAGCCAGAGCCCATCACCACTGCCTCTGCCTGTGCTGGGACTCAACACCTCATCAGATGACACGTGAGAGGCTATGACATGAGAGATCTGCATTGCTACAACTACAATTTCATTTTCCTTGCCTTTCTGGAGGAATCTGAATCTGTTCTCTCACCATACATTTAGAATATCCATGCTTGAAGGTATGAAGTCAACATTCAGGAGCAATTGGGTGCTATTCCTTTGGGATGTAGAACCCCATAAACTCCCACCTAGTGAAAAATGTCCAACAATCATTCACCCAGCCTGTTGTTTTTAGGGTGGGTTGAGGAAAGTTCATGACAGATTTTGTTCTGTACTTAGTTGTAAAGCTATGTTCTCTAAATTCCTAGATCTGAGAAAAAAATCACAACAGGAGGCCTGGCTCAAAGCAGGTAGGAAAATTTCCATCAACTTCAGCAGAGTGCTGGGGAGGCCAAAGTATTGTTGAAGTGTTTGTTTACTGTTTCATTTCTGATCAAATGTAGCTGCCACATTTAGAAAGATTAACATACTGCATCACCAACAGCTTTAATGGAGTTAAATAGGTTTACATCAGCTAAAAGTGTGGTTCTGAGCTTTCATCTGATTGGAATGTACTGAACAACTAATGCTGCTAATAAGTAAAACTTCAAGAGAGTTGCATACTTTAAGTTTTGAAATTTTATCCAAACAAATGCTGCTCTCTAAACATGTTGTATATTCTACAAAAGGAGAGGTTGTTCACCTTAATTATTTATGATTGACTGATTTATGGATTTTAGTTTGTGGTTCACTTTTGGGTTTTTGCCATGTTTGTTGTTTTCCCTGATCTCAATTTAACAATCTCTTTAATATTGATCTGGATAGGGCAAGCAATGCAAATTTTTAATGTTCTGCATCATGTGGTATACTGCACTTATTGGGATTTACTGTCATGAATAATTTATAGCTGTGTTCTTTAATATGTTATTGATTGTTGCCTTTTTTAATAAAGAATGGAGTTCTCAGTTTTGCTGGATTGACAGGTATGGGTAGGTGTGTTCTGTTCAACTGCTCACAGTACAAGAAAAACAGTGGTAGTTAAGAACTAACAGAATCAAGAAAAATTGTCTTGAACTGAGAACAAATCAGAAAAATAAATAGTGTTTCCTTTCATATAGAAATAACAATAATGATTCTTTCTAGTTTTGTCCTGAATTCAGGACACTACTGAAAAAATTTTACAACCACAGGAAAAATAAAAGCATGTGATAGGATGTTTCATCTTTTGCACTGTAGCAATCTCAAAACTGATTTCCTGATGATAATTATTTGTAGATGGAATAGCTTATTAAGAGGAACTTATTTCAAAATCAGGTGATGGCATAGATTGCCTAGTAGAAGGATGTACGTTGTTCAAGTTACTGAAGGAATTTGTTACTGGAGTTTCTGACTCCTCTGCAAATGATAAAAAAATATCCAGACAAGGTCACTGCAAGCACATTTTCCATCTGTCAGTTGGGGAAAAAAATGGCATCAGTAGGGAATAAAATCTTAGAAACAATTGGTACTTTCTGAAGGCCTATGACCTATCTGAACTAATTAAGCACTCTTTGAAGTACCAGTATTTCAGCCTTCATAATACATCATGCATAGTCATTGCCTTTTTTTCTGGAGCAGCAAACTGCAATGCAGCAGATGGGATTTCCAAGAGTACTGCCCTGTCCTCACTTATGCTGGAGTCAATGAGAGTTTTCACATCGATATTTATGGGTAAGAATCATGATAACACTAACTCATTGACCTCAGCAGCAGCAGAGAGAAATCAATGATGATGGCCTTTGAAACAGCTTTTCCTCAGTGACTTCAGCCAGCTTGGCATAAAAGACATAATCAGAGGCAGGCAGGTCACCTGGGTCACCCTTCCAACCACCACACTGCAATGCCTTTGTAGGGAAGTTTTCAGGTGCTCATTCCCCTGCTGAGAACTAAGTGTGCAGGGCTTATGAGAAGGCTGTGAGTGCAATCTCTGTTTTTCTTCCCACAGAGCAGAAAAAGAGAAAGAGTGGTGGTATGAATTTTGTATCTCAACATAATGAATATTTTTGCAGCTCTGTGTGACTAGGAGGACATTTTCTTTGCACTGCCACACTTAGAACGAAAACATCAAAACTTTTAAGTACATTTGGGATCACAGAATCCAAGTTAAATATTACAACTCATTATGTGGTCACAAGCCATTAGTTGCAGCTCCAAATTGGCAAGAAAGTAGTAGTTCAGGACTCATATGCATGTGGGAAAAAATGTACTCAGAAAAATCTAAAAATTAATCAGAAAAAAATGTGTTTCATAGCAATTCCCTTTTTTCATTTTAACACCCTATTGCTTATGATGATGGCTCATTAGCTTCTGTCAAATATTTCATCATTTAATCCTCAGCCTTACTTGGGAATGGCTACATTACATTTCTATTCTGGCTCTAAGGAGGTTTATATTTGTTAGCCTTGATTTCAAATTTATTTAATGCTAATCCACTTCACCAATTCATAGTACTTCAACTACATGTTTATTCATTTGTCATTCTTCTCCAATACTAAATCAGTGCTTCAGTAATAAATTGTGCAAAATAGTTCTTCACAGTGGTAATTATTCTAAGTCACTGCTCAAAATTACTTTCATGTTACATAGAGAAATCCACAACCAGATATGGTCTGAACAATTAATGACTTCCTACACAAGTGCAGTCCATTCTCACCCTCTGTTCCAACAGCCTGTTAAAATAATACTGTTGGCAGCTAGCAAAAATTCTGAGTGCTCATTAAAAGAAAATGACATTTTTTTTCACTTGGACAGTATATGATGGTAAATGTCTGAGAATTACCAACGCCAAAGACTTAACTGCAGCTGTATGCTACCTCCTAAAACAAATGGGAAATATTTTTTCCTTGGTTTGACTCTTCTTTTGTATTGGAGAAACTCAGAGGGTATATCATTTTTCTGCTTTTGCTGAAGGCTTAAAATGACCTTCTGTTGTCTGTAGGAAACAGAATCCTGTGGCACACATGGAGCCCCTCAGCCAGGATGTCTAAGTTGTCTTTGTACAAACCTGCGCTGCTTGGTTTGCCTACTGATGATTTTAAAATAAGGTGGAATATGACACAATGCTGCTGGATGTTCCCTGGAGTCCTGTGTTTGGATCCTATCAGGATTGATCCCTGTTAGTGTGAGCAGCCTGTCAGACCCCAAACAGTTTTCAGTGACCTTTGAAAAGGCTGATTCATTTATTCGTATGTGTGTGACGACAAGAACACCTTTAAAATGGCACAAAGCCATGCACCACCGTGACTCCAGGTAGGAAGGATATCAGACACAGACAGTGTCTTTGCACAGCTCTCACCAGCCTGGAGTCCTGGAGTGAGGTTTCATCTGTGACCAGATGCCTTTGGAATGGTGAGATTTTGGAATGGTGTGGATGGTGCATCTCAGCCCAAGACAGATGTCTATAATCACGGAGAAGAATCACACTCTGGAGGTGCTAGACTCTCTGTCGACTTTCAAGTGAATCCAGATGAGTAGCTGGAAGAAGAGATTTCATTCTGGAGAGCTGAAATTTGGTGATATATATCTATACCAATTACCTACAAATTCTTGCTGCCAGCATGGCTCACAAGGACTAGTTTAGATTGTGTGTACTTGTCAGGAAGCAATGAGCGAAATTTGTTGTGACATTGTTTCACTCTAATGCAGCAGAAGATGGTAAGAATATGCATGCACAGGGTCCTTCTGCATAATTTGTATAATGATGATGATTATGGTGCTGGAAACATTTGGGAGAGCGAGAGCAATTGACAGAGGATGGGAAGAAGCACAAGCAAATAAACTAACACAATGATCTAATCTCACCAGAAAAAAAACAGAGCCAAATTTGACCCAAGGACTGCAATTGCAAATAGGCATTAATAGGATTCCTCAGTGAATGTAGCAGAACATAATTTAATCTGAAGTGCACTTGAGAAATTAGAAATGCCTCCCTTTTGTTGTTTTTTGTCATGGCAGAGGTCTGGATAAGCGTTAGGTTTTACTGTAAATTAACAAGATGAGCATGTCTGCAATTTGTCTACAAATAGTCTTCATCTGTTTAATTTCCCTCAGTGCTGTCACCCTCCATTTTATCCTCTTGAGATCCTTCAAGGGGAAAAGATTTGTCAAGGCAAAAAAATTATTTAAATTTAATTTTAAAATATCATCTTGGTTTCTTAGGCTGTCTTCTAATCAGGCTAACCATCTTGAAGAGTAAATACAGAATTAATCAAGCTTGTGCTTTCATGTTCACAAAATTCCTGAAACTCATAGCATACACTCATAGCAAAGAGGTTAAACTCATAATATTATAGAACTTTGTTAAAATGACCTATGCCTTGTATTCTGGAGAAAGGTTGAATAAGTGAACAGGGTACATAAGCAATCGTTTTGTCAAGTACTTCTCTAAGAGCAGCTAATTAGATCCACTTCTATTCAAAGATAACAGGAATTACATAGGAAAGGCTTGAAAATAAATGAAACTTTCTCTTCAGTTAAAGAATATTGAAATTATCTTTGGTGTAATTTTGAAAAGTCCTTTCATTGCTGTTAATGAGAAATTAAAGTGAAGTCTGTTCTAAACCACTCTTTCTACTTAGCTTCCCCAAAATGATTTTCACTTCCAACACTTTCAGATCCATTTTGCAGTTAAAAAAAAAAAATTAGGAGGTCGAGTGGAAACCTCAAACCTTTGTTTCAGATCCATTTTGCAGTTAAAAAAAAAAAAAAATGAGGAGGTCGAGTGGAAATCTCAAACCTTTACAGGGCCTAACCTCAGCTTCTACTTCCTTAGGGGTCAAACAACATTTCTTCCTCTCCAGAGACAAAATTATCATACAGTGAACAAAAAATGCTTTTCACCATGTCATTAATCCCAAAGTGCTCATATGGACTCCCCATGTTTTATGCCATTCAGCACAAAGGGAGAGCAGGGGATACACATCAGATGGTTATTACATATGTGGCTCTACTGTATGTGGCTCTACTTTCATTTGCAGATGCTGCTCTTGCACATGAACCCTTTCAACTCTCAAACTGTACAGCACAAGGGCTTACACAATATCAAGTAATTTTTGGCAGCTGCTGCTCAGTCTTACATTGCTGCCAGATCTCTGGCAGAATGAGCTGAATCCCTGTCTGGTATACAACCAGCACAAGGTCCTCATTATGCTGGAATTTAATACTCAGGGCCAGAAGGCTCCACACACAATGCAAACCCAGATTCATTCCCTTGCCTTTTGAGTGAACAACTGTTTAATACGTGGTGCCTTAAAAAGCTGCCATAATTAAAAGGGTAACTATTTATATACACATTCTGGTCCAATGTAAATAAATAAGAATGAAAAAAATATTGGGCTAAATATGCTGGAATACTATATTTTTATGCCACCAATGAACAATGACAACTGGCACAGGAGGCTATGTAGGACAATTATGACATAGAGAATGTCAAAGGCTGCATGAAATCTGCAGTACATGCCAACACTAGGAAAAATGTGTATAAATATGGACCAGTTTTAAAGCAAGTGGGAGACCCCAAGTCAGAACTACAATTTAATAGGAAAATTAAGATAAAGGCAATAATACAGAATCACTGGCTTAAACTGACAATCAGGATATGACCTGACACCCCGTGGGTCAGGGTGGTGGTAGCAGAACAATCAAATTGTGGCTGCAGTCTTTTTGGAGTGATGGATGTGATTCTGTTGAAGTGGTGATCCTGTAGGAAAATCTGATCCTTTTCTGGAGGTTCTGTGGCGATTATAGAGCTCTTCTCCTCTGGGAATCCAGTGGGCAGTGCTGCTTGTCATGTTCCAAACCTCAGATTGGTAGAGGTTGGATCCATATAGGATCCAGATCCAGGTAGGAATGCTTGGTTCCTCCCCCTGGGCGGAGCATCTCACACAGGGGTGATGTAATTTTATCAGTCATTCAGTGGGACTTGAGGGCCCCTTAGCAGCACAGTCCCCAGAGGGAGGTATCAGGGATGTGTCATGGAAGAGTTAAGAACACTGCCCCACTGTTTTAACATCTTACATTGTAACCTAAGAAAACACAAATACACAGTTCTGCACACACAACGCAAATCCTTTTCTGCTCATTCTCAGGATATTATTTTAAATATTAGCTATAGATTAGAACAACCACAAAACTTTTTTTCCACGATCTTTTAAGTTTAGAAGTCCATCCATTCTCCAAATGGGAAATGAGGAATATCTTACTGAGATTCTTAGCAATATGTTCTTGTGAATATAAATTGCCCCAAAAATATCAGCTCAGTGCTATGTTTATACTGCCAACATGCACACCCAAACAATTTGTTACACATAAGTCCTTGACAAAGCACCCTCCTTCTAAGACTAGTCTTGTGCATGCAGAGCCTTAGAAGCTCTGGGGCTCCCAACATAAGAAGGGCATGGACCTGTTGGAGCAAGTCCAAAGGAGAGCCAAGGAGGTGCTCAGAGGACTGGAGCACCTCTCCTGTGAAGAGGCTGATGGAGATGGGTTGTTCAGCCTGGAGATGAGAGGGCTCTGGGGAAACCTCAGAGCAGCTTTTCAGTGCCTAAAGGGGCTCCAGGAGATCTGGAGAGGGACAGTTCACGAGGGCATGGAGTGATAGGATAAGGGCACTTGAAACAGAAAGATGGATGCCTCAGCTGGAAACCTTGAGAAGCTTTGTGTGGAAGGCAAATACTGAGGCAGCACTTCTGCACATGCACAGCAGCATAAGGCTGAGAGTCTGGGGAACTTTTCATCTTGTCAGTCTAAGCAGAATTTTTTTACTCATTTTACTCATTCTGCCTGCATAAGTGACAATCTAGATGCCCAAGTACTATTCGATATTTTATCCTAAATGAATAGATAATTAGAGAAACTCTAATCATATGGCTAAACAGGGAGGAAAATGGAATTATTTTGAATGACCAAGTCAAAATCAATGATCAAGACTGTAAACAGAAATATTTTCCTTTTAATTAATTCACCTTCAGTGTTCTTTTTCATTAAAATTTAAATGAGGCACTGTAATTCAGAAGGAGATAACTGCAGAAGGTGGAGATATACTGGGCTTTAAATCAGTTCATGGGTGTTTAGGGTTATTTCATTGTGTCTTGATTTTGAAGCAATTTCACAAAATCAAGTGTTAGTGCTATGAGGCTGTTTGGCACAAGAACCCTTAAGGACCTTAAGGTTAAATAAAAACTGAGGTAGACTGTTCATGTTTCTATTTATAGTAGAATTACTATGACCTTGTGAACATTTCTATAAAACAGATTAAAATTTTGCTACTGAATTCCCTCTACAGGCTGATATTTATCACAACAAGGCTTCACTATTTTAATAGCTTTTCAAAATTAGACTCTGATGCTGGAAAAGGCTTTACTGTTTAGATCAAAACTGGCTGAAATTCAATTTTGTTTCAAGGGAATTGAGGATATTTTGAAGAATTTTTTATTTCAGGATAGAAGTAGGGCTTTCAATTTCCCATGGAAGCAAATATTTTTTAAAAAATAATAGTTTAAGATTAATTTTTTTGAGGAATAGTATGAATTTAAGCAGACCTTCCTAAAATGAAAATTAATCAATATGACATAATTACCAGTTTTGCAGAGCTTCCAGGGTGTCAGAAGACATTGCCATGAATTAGAAATAGGGAGTTGAGAAGTGGAGAACTCATGGCCAGGTTTGCCAGAGCTTTGATGGACTTTTGCTTCCTGTGGAGGAGGTTGGATATTCTGAGTCCACTGAGACCCCCTCAGAGCATCTCCTCCCAGTTCCACGTTTATTTGGCATTCCGTATGCCCTATAAAATAAAAAATAGTCTTCTAATTTTGAAAATGGGTACAAAAAGAGAGACAGAAGACAATGCCAAGAGCTCATCTTTCTATAACAACCTTGGAAAGTCTGCAATTGAGAGCAACCTGCAAATAAAGCCAAAGTAGTTGAGAAGAAATATTTATATGGACCTGTGACCCGGACTTGAGGGTGGTGCCTCCATCCAGTCAGGAGTCACAGTAATGTTCTTCTTTCAGTGCAGGAAACTCACTTTGCTTTGTATCTTCTACTAGAAAATTCCAGAAAGAAGGCCTGATCAATGTGCCTGTACATCAAGGCAGGAGGTATTTCAAATGAGATTCCCCTTTCTCACTTCCAAAACTCTTCCACTCTCTGTACCAAAATAATTCTTTGCTCACAGGGCCTGGGAGAGCCAATGGCTTTGTAACCAAGTGACTCAGATGTACCTTTGGGAGTCTCTCGTGCCCAGAGGAATTATATTAATCCAGAGCAAGATGACAAGTGGTAGGCTTGAAAGTCAATATTTTAGTTTTAGCTCCTCAGATCTTTCATGGGTCCAAGATTATGTGTTTATCTGTCCAAAGGCTCAAAAGAAAAGCTGTAGCTGAGCCAGCAGCTTAACTCTCTTGGCAGAAAATTCCTAGATGCTGTCAATGCTGAACAGTCAGTGTTTATCATGAAAAGGCATTATCTCCACTGATTTTCTTTGGTTTAAAACACAAAATTGCAAGACACATTTTCAAAGCTTTACAATTAAATAATAATTTTTATAAAAATAATAACAATAGTATAGCTAAGATCTGTAAAATGTAAAGGTGTGGTTTACTGTGAAATATATTTTTCTAGGAAACTCACTATGACTTTTTCTAACTTTATATAACTCTATGAACAATTTATGCTGCAATAAAGATCTACAATATGGAATGCACACTGGTTTCTCTAGCAGAACCCCAGGAGAGCTATTAAAATATAGGTAGTGAACAAACATTAAGTTAAAGTCAGAAGTCTTGTCAGATCTAAATATAGCTATTAATAGAATATAAACTCAAAATGAATCTCCCATTCCTTTGTGTTTAATAGCACTTTGAAAGTGCATATACTTTAATTTTGCCAAAACAGAATAGAAATAAAAAGGAATTAAATTACTGCACCACATCATAAAAGTATTTAGCAATCATGTAAATGTGAAAAACCTCTACCTTATTCTAAATCATTATGGCTACTGTTATAATAATTTATACTGTCTTGTGTGATCACAGCAGTGATTGCCAGCTTAGGAATGATCATACCTGAAATAAACGACAATATTTTACTGCAAGCCATGGAAGAAATTAAATTAGAACAAAAAAAGCTGTGAGGAAAGTGACACATAAAGTCAAGGCCTGTGATTTTACACCTTATTGTGTTAAATCTGCAATTTTGGCACGATTTCCAACTGAGGCATCCTACTCAATCTCAGCCCTGTGTGTGTGTGTGTGTGTGTGTGTGTGTGTGTGTGTGTTTGTGTCTGCCATCTCACAGATTTTACTGTAAGAAAGGTTTGGCACAGGACTCATTAGATAGAGGAATTTCCATCAATATACACCAAATTAATGAATCTCAATTAGAAATAATTTGTGTCATTTCCTTGAAACAACAATTAGTACAACAAAGTCACCAGTGAAGTGGATTCATGGCTAAAGAGCATCATGGAGGTGTGCATGAATGCATGCAAATTTCTTTCCTAAATTTTAGGAATTGGATAGGAAATATCTATATCCTACTTCTTTTGATCAAAAGATCTATCAGATTCTCTGTGTGCACATTCGTGAAA
Source organism: Passer montanus (assembly GCF_014805655.1). NCBI lineage: Eukaryota > Metazoa > Chordata > Aves > Passeriformes > Passeridae > Passer > Passer montanus. The sequence continues at coordinate 1,663,807 of NW_024368596.1, read as the reverse complement.
ACTCTTCATGAAGGTTCATTCCTGTAAGAGATTTTTGACATAAAAAAGACAGCACTGCAAAGTGGAGAATAAATTCTGAGTCTCTAAACTCAATTCTTAACCAAGTTTAAATATGAGTGTTGCTAACCCAGCAGACACTGAGCTGAGTTTGCTTCCTTGACTCACTCTAAATCCTAATTGAATGCAAATAATGGAATAAGAATAGTAAGAAGAGTTGCAAGATGGGGCAGTGCTAGATGAAAGGAGTAGCAAATGTTCAGCAGCTGATCATGTATTTTTCCTTTTCCAAATTTAGCATTTTTATTCATAGAAAATTAAGCTGAATTTCAGAACTAGGGAAAAATCCCCAAACACATCTAAATAACAGTCCTTTGACTCCAACAGCAACAGTTTCTTCTAAAAAAATACTTTGAAAATTATGAGCTCTCTTTGAGCCAGCATATGCCAAAAGAAGGGTTGAATGCAGCTGTTCCCAGTGCTGAGCATATACTTTCAACCTGTTCTTGGTTTTCTTTTCTATTAAAAATGTAAGAGCCTCTTTTTTCTGTGCTGAAAAACTGAAAAAAAATGCAGTAGCTTCTAAAAATTCGTCAAGGTTTAAAAGATCTCTTTAGTAAAGCATTTGATTTTAAAGTTAAGGCTAGGCTGCTTCCACTAGGTTTTTTTGCAGCTCCCACATGGAATATAATCTTGTTTCAGGTTTAAAAAAATATATAAATCTCTTGCTAGTGATGACTCTGGCTTTCAGTAGGATTCCTTGATGGTTCCTGCAGGATGACAAGTTGTGTGTCTCTGGCCCCAGCTGAGTGAAGATGCTGGGGATGAGCTGGGGCTGAGCAACGTCAGGAACATCATTCCAGCCACTGTCAGCACAGCAGAGGCAGGGCTCTCCTTCACTCTCAGAGCTGATGGTATTTCCTTGGGACGCAAATGTAATTGCAGTGGAGAAGTACCCTCTCTAGGCTGACAAATGCCACTGCACAACAGGATTAATATTTCACAGGCTAAGTGGAGGGAGGCAGCAGAAGTCAAAGCAACACTTATGGAGATGCCACTGGTGTGAGAGAAGTGGCTTTTTTTTTTTTTTTTTTTTGTCTGTGGTATAAAACATTTCTTATCAAATTAATATGCAAAATTATTAATAGCTATGAGCTATATTAATGATGAGGTCATATACATAAACCAACAGTAGTGTTGATGAAACTTTATGACCTGAGCAAATGTGATCAGGAGATATTCTCCTGGGTGGGTTTGTTTTCTGTTTGTTAATAATAAATGAATAAATATTAGCCTGGCAGTTGCATAATGAAAGTGAAAAAAAGAAATTGCAAACTTCTTTCCTTTGATGTAGGGCCTGAATAAGTGTGCAGAAAAGCAGGCATGAGGGAGCTGAGGATCAGCACTCTGCCATCCCTGTTTCCTGTGAGTGCTGCTCTGCTGGGTCCCGATGATGGGAGCTGTGAGAGGCTCAGTGATTCATCCGTAGGTGGCTGCCTGTCACAGGTGGGTGAAGTGCTTCCTATATATAGCTTGTGTATGGGTTCACAGCACACTTGAGGATGGCCTGGAATGAAAGGTGCTCTCAAAAAGCCCTGGGTAAGTCATTATTTTATTATTACAGGAAGGCGCTAGCAGCTGTCAGTCTCAATAATTGGATCAACGTTCATATTGCAAATGCCAGCAGGTTTGACTCAGCTGTTTAGGGTTCTGTAGCAGATAAATTATATTCTATGGAACTGATTTTATTTCAGGAGAGATTTTTGGGAGATGGAACAAACAAAGGCCAGACTTCTCTTTGCAGCTGTTAGAGATCTCAGTGCTGGTGGCTCAAAGGATTTTCCCTCTGTTGTGTTGAGAGGTGGCCAGACAGGGACTGGCAGGTCCTGCTCATGGCTGTGGCATGGACATTAGCACTGCAGTGTAAATGAAATCTCAGTCTCTGGTCCCAGTCCTGCACAGTGCAGCTCATCAGTGCTGAATCTAAATAGCTATAGGGATGCTCTCACTGCTGACTTGAGCTGTCTGGGCCTTGCAGTGAATCTAATTCCAAAGGCATTTAATGGAAGTAGGCTGGCTCACCTAGATAACAAGGAATTGCTGCTGCTCTTCTCTGGTGAGAGAAGTTAATCAGAGTCTCAGGAAGTCATCACCTGCAGGGCTGCACAGCTGGAATGTCCTCCTGGAAGAAAAGACCTTGTCTCCTTTCTAAAATGTGGCACAAACCTCATGTCAGGAGGACAATCCTCTTACATGGTAACCTTAAGTTCAGAGCTCTTATCCAAAACCATGCAGTGTAGGTTCAGTTTCTTTCTCTGTTTGAACATAGTCAGCTTTCATTCTTTCGAAATCCCTTAATATCAGAGCAAATTGGGTCATTAATTCCTGTTAACCCTCATCTAAACTCACATATGACAAAAATTATGCACTGAAGTAATAACATTCTGCTTTTCCTTACTGAATCATAATTATATCAATGGCACTGTGCATTTGAAGCAGTGGTTCCCAAGATGATCTACAATTTATATTTTGGAATTCTTAAGAGGGAATGCTATGAACTTCAGAAACAGAGGTTTAGGTCCAAACCCAGGAAACTTCCCCTTGATGTTTGTTTACTTTTCCCATCACTGCCTCTCTCTTTCCCTGGCATGAATAATGTATTGATGCCTTTTTCAGTTGTTTTGTTTAGCGGTGATTGTTTTTTCTTCATTTCTTCTCTTAACACCTCGAGAAAATTGAGCTGTTAATTTCTTACAGTGGCAGCTAAGACAGGCACAATTAAGCAGTTTACTTTCTAGGGATTGCTCAGTGAATTCTTCAAGAAGTTTCTGAGCAGCTGATGCAGTTGAGGGCCAGGCTATCGATTCCTGGCTGACAGCAGACAGATGGCCTGTCAGCAGAGCTGCTCATACTTTTACTGGGGTACCTCATTAATGAAGCCAACTACGAGCTCAGGTTTTCAGCTCCCTGGTATTTGAAAAGTGGTGCAGCACACTGCAGAAGTAGTTTAGTGGATCCCATGTGTCATTCAAGGGAATCAGCAATGTATGTTACTGCTGCCCTGCATTCTCTCTGACAAATTTGATTTTTCCACAAGTGCTAAAATAAAATATCGCTTTGCATCTACACTAGCAGTAGCTTCTCTTTGCATTCCCAGATATGTTGGGTGTCAAAGGATACCAGAAAAACCTGGGACAGCCAGAAATGCCAATTGTAGGTATTTTTATCTTTGTATCACCATTTTTATTTTTGCTTCACCTAGAAAAGACCAATTGAGTGTTGTCTGTAAAAATTCAGATTTCAAAACACCTGGCTACAGTTTCACACACTTTACATTTCAAATGAAACAGTGACAGTTAAAGGATCAATTCCCACTCATTTTGCTCTCAGAAACAGTCCCACTGAAACTAAGCCAGCCCTGTAAAATGTGCACTCTTGCTCCTTGCTTGTTTCCTGGAACTGAATTTCCCCAGGGCAGTGACCTGTGTGATGGTGTTCACCAGTACAAAAAGATTCATTGCTTCATAGTCACTACTTGTGTACATGGCAAAACAACAATAAGCTAGTTCAAAACCTAAACAATGAAAGATGATTTTACAATAAAGAAAAATAGATTAGTAACTACTGTGAGGCTTAATCACAAGAGATATATCTCCAATAATACTGATAGCACTGTGGGCAATATTCTTAAATGCTGTTACTGTTCACAGAGTCTTTTGTTCTTCAGATATTTTTTCTATATAATCTATGTACTTTCAGAAGAAATTTCCTCATATCCCTGTAGTCATCTTTGTCAATTTAATAAATGCCTGATAGTTTTGTTCAGTTAAATTTTCAAAAGGTTTCTTGTGTGCTGTCAACTCTTATTAGTAAAGTTCTCTACAGGGGGAATGGTGATGTCTGAGGTTGAAGTGGTTGCATTCAAGGGTTTCACTCAAGAAACTGTATTTTTTAATCAATGACTCATTTAAGAAAACCAAAGAATATGGAAAAGTATTGTTCCTAGGGTGTTTTATTGTACCTTTTTTGGCTTTTTTCCTGTTCACCATTTGTTATTCTTCTATTCTTTCTCTCTCAATTACTATTGACGTTGAGGATGACTGTCAGCTGATGGCTTTTTATAAGCTGTTCTGCAGGCTGAACACAAATAACATGACAGCTTGCAGGCTACTTGTTGTCATGGTGTTCTTACTTTGCTCTGGGCAATGCCATATAAAGAATTTTACATCTCGACTCCTATTTGCATCAACCAAATATTTTAACATTAACAGGATAATATCAGAATGCCAGGATGTTTATGACATTGCCAGCACCAAGAAAAACAGAATAAAATTCTGTTCTGTTTCCACCTACACATTTTCACCCACTCCCAGGCTCTGTACTACTGTGGTTACAGGATTGTTGATTTCTGAGGAGGTAAGTTGATTTCAGGTTCCAAGCCAAATTATGAAATCTAATTTAAAAGGTATTTCTGACTTCATTTGCAAGCTTCATTAAGTGAGATGTAACACAGGGAATGCCACCCTACATGCTGCTCTTTGAACTGCCTTCCACCAATTTACTCTGAGGTTGTCTTAGTTTTAGAAGTTCTCTGAAACATCCACAGTTTAAAAGGCTACAAGGAATTACAGAACTGACCAAGAAAAAAGAATAATTTGTGAAAAATAATTTGTGTAAGAATATTACCAAAATTATGGACTACAGAAATTTCCTCTATATGTGAATACCCTTCCTGTATTTAGGTTTGACTTTGGTTTATTATATTTGGTTTGGTATATTATGTTTTGCATTATTACTATAGGTTTGACTTTGGTTTATTGTTTGGTTCATTAAACTGTCTAGCCTGAAGGATAAAATGCTTTTTAAGCAAGAATATGTATTTTAAATTCTTGTATACAGTAACTGTAGGCACAGTTCTCACCATACAGCTGGTTCCAAGTTCCCAATGAATCATTTTGAATAAAACACCTCTCAGTGCTGTGCTGCTGGTTGTTAGATATGAGCAGCAGCCTCTATGAACATCACTGATGTGTTCCTGTATGACCTTCATCACTTTGCAAACCAACTCCTGTCACTAAATGCAAATTTTCTGTCTGCAAAGCAGGGTCATCTGCAGCTTTTCTCTCTTCCTCTGTAGTATGAATGTTTGGGAACATGAGGAAGAGCAGAGCCTTGCTGGAAGACCTGAGGTTGTCAGGAAATACCTGCTTCAATACAGTAGGTTTCATCCTAAAAAACTAGAATAGTGCAGTGCAGGAAGGGCTGTGAGAGGGGCTGTGAGAGACAATTTGGACCCTTGGAGCAGCTGCTGTGGTGGTCCCTCCCCAGCAGCAGTGAAAAGGCTGAGATGATGCTTCTGACCTGGCTCCTCGCGCCTCTGTGCTGCTTCCAGCCCAGCACCAGCACCCCCTACCACGATAAAATGGCCAGAGAAGGTTTTTTCCTGTGTTTCCCTGTGCTTGGGACACAGACCTTGCAAACCCCCGTGCAGCTGGTGAGCTGTTTGCCCCCAGAGCCTCTCTCAGGCCCCTCCGAGCCCCGTGTGCTGACCCTGGGCAGGCAAGGGGAGCTCTCCGTGGTGCTTGCAGGTGCCAGCACCCTCCCTGGTAAAGCAGGACATTAATACTATTATCATTTTCTCCTACAGAGAACAATTCTAGATGCCGAGAAAATAAAAACAGAGAATAAATATCTCATTTTGGTGTCTCTTTATCCATGTTAGGCTATAACAGCCTTTCAGTTTTCCAGCAGGCAGCCCCTGAGGTAAAGAAATCCACCCTTCTCTCCCAGCAAAAGAGAGAGAGAGAGTTGCCTTTCCTGCCTTGGCAAATATTAAAGACAGATAGAACCACTAGATCCTCCAAGTTTAACATGAACAAGGGTATACACTTGGCTTGGACTTTACACCTAAAAAATACAAGTATTTTGATGAAAATAACTATTTAAATGAAAGAAAACAAAGAAAAATACACCACCCAAATACAAATTTTATTTCACTGGGATTTTATTTCTTTTTTAAAAAAGTAGAAGCAATATACTAATATAGCCTTTGTTCTTCTCATACGCTTTATGCATTCATCTGGGTGTAGTTATTTTTTGCACACTTTCTCACTTTTCTAGGATGGCCTCTTGTGCATTTCATCATTGTTCTTTCTTGTAGAAAGAAATTAAAGGTTTAAGGATGAAATTTGCTTCAATTAAGTTGTCAAAAAAATTTCCATTCCCAAGTATTTACTGATTACTTATCATTTTGCTATGAAGTTGGAGAGCATTTTTTTCTTCCAAAGATCTGAATTCCTAGAAACATAAAAGAAAGTGGGAATTAATAAATAATATATATACCACTTGCTCAAGACTGGCTAATGAGCAGATCAATTGCCAGGCACAATCCACAGACACATAACATATTAAAACATTAAAGTTCAGCAGACAAAGTAGACCAAACTTTATCCTTTTCTTAGTTTGCATTCCTTTTGTGGTTTGTTTTACTCCCAGGAATTGTCACATTTTATCATTTCCTCCCCCCTGCCCTTCACAGCAAATATTAGCCCATACATGACCCCATCCTGCTGGTCTTTTGTACAAGCCCTTTATCAAGATTTTTTTTTTCCTCTGAATCTTTCTGGACACTTTGGACAACTTCAAATGGAAAGATAAATGAAAAATAATTTTAGCTTTTATGTTGAATTTGGTTTTACCTTTTCTGGCAAATGGGAAAGAGCTTCACCAGAGAAATATTTTTGGTACAGAAGAATATACAGGGTCATTCTAAAATACCCTGGAGACTAGAAATGCACCTTTAAGCATCTGTGTGCATGAGCCAGCTTTTTTAAGGGATATTGCTTGGAAAGGCAAGAGAGTGAAATACTATTCAATTAAGCATTTGGGTTTTTGTGGGTTTGTTGTCTTTTTTTTTAAACAGGATATAACGTAAGGTCAAATGCTTATAGATTTTTTTGACACTGAATTATGCCATCTATATTGTTATAACTCCACAGACAACCAAGAGATAAATGGTGAGACTACTGGCTGTCTTCAGGCATTTTAAGAGAAGAAGATCTGGAAAATAACTGGTTTTCAGAGACACCTAAGGACAAGCTATTGCAGGTTACCCTAGAGGCAGCTGAGCCCCTCTCAGCCACTCACTCCCCCACAGTGGGATGGAGAAGCAAATCAGAGCTGCAAAAGTGAGAAAACTGGTGGGTTGGGATGAAGACAGTTTAATAGGTAAAGCAAAAGCTGCGTGTGTCAGCAAGGCAAAAGAGGAGCTCATTCACTACTTCCCATGGGCAAATTGGGGTTCAGGCATTTTTGGGACAGCAGGGCTCCATCACATAGAACAGTGACTTGGGAAGACAAACACCATCACTCTGAATGTCCCTCCTTCCTCCTTCACCCCAGATTTCTATGCTGAGCATGGTCTGGGATATGCCCTGGGTCAGCTGTCCTGGCTGTGTCCCCTCCCAGCTCCTTGGGCACCCCCAGCCTCTCTCGGGGGGTGTGGGTGAAGAGCCAAAAAGGGCTTGGCTCTGGATAAACTCTGCCCAGTGACAGCTAAAACCAAGGGTTGTTTTAGTCACACTGAAACTCCAACATTGGAACTACACTGAAACATCATACAAGCTACTGTGAAGTAAATGCCAGCCAAAGCCAGTACATGTGCATAAAGCTGCTGAGAAAGAGCATTGTAATTGCTTTCATCAAAATCCATTACTTACAACTGTCCTAAAATCAAATGCCATACCTTGGGAATGTCAGCAGAGGCAGTTCATATTTGCAATTCATTCATTTAGCAAAACATCGTAAAATACTTTAATACTTGAGCCTGTGAAATCTGGGAGTTTTGAACATTTCAGCTGGAAAATGTTCAGCAAGACTGAGTATTGTATATAGTGCTAGGGCAAGTAATCTGTCAGGGAGAGGAAAGGGAAAAGAGCAGTGAAGAAAGGAAAGGCTCCTTTTTCAGGACGCTGCTCTAATGGAAGAGCAATTGTGTTATGATGCTGGGACAGAGCCCCAAGCAGCAGCAGAGGTGACCTTAAACTGACCTGATTGACCTGACCTGACTGAGCATTGATTTCCTGCAGTTTTTACCCAGAGGGCAGGTATCACCACACTGACAGAAAATTACAGGGAATTAAGGACTTTCTCTGGAAATAAAGGATGAAGCAGACAGCTGATTTGGCTCTGTTTGAAATGACCTCTTTGGGCAGTCCCCATTATTACAGAAGTGTGACTGCCAAAACACAACACAGGGATAGCTGCATTTCACACTGTCAGAATTCAAAATATTTCCACAGAGTTAAGAGCACAAACTGAAGTCTGAAAAACAACAAAACCAGATGCAAATCTCAACAAAACACATCACTAATAAGTGCTAGGTCAGCTCAACATATAAACCAGCAAGCCTCAGTTGACTGAACTGGGCCTTATTACCATGCCAGCAACATCCTTTGAACACCACAGGTCTGGAGATCAATCTGGTTTACAGAAGAAAACAGTAAATAGATGATCTTTCTAGAAGCTGCTTTATAGACGTTTACCTTAAAAGTAAAGATAGTTAATTAGATTGAGAAACTTTTTTATTTGCGTTCAGAATTTCCAGAACCTGACAGCTCTGAACATCCAATACCAGATATTTGAAGAGCCAAGAGGAATTCAAGGTGTTTCTTATGTCAGATTTATTGTGTGAGCATAGATATTTTTTCAGAATACACAGTACAGGTCCCAGCTTTTGAAGACAGCAGGACCAAGAATAAAGACCAGAACAACTCCTTTTTCTCCTGTTGTGTAAAGAATCTTTGGACCCTCAGATTAGTTTAAGAATGAGAGCCTTCCTATAGAATGGCAGGTAGAGCTGATGGAAGGCAGTATGGGACAGAGTCAACTAAAAATTCAAATGGAAATAATAATTAATTGTATACACTTATATAAGTTATCTTTATTTCAATTTGTTTATTGTGATTTTGCTAGCTCCAAGTCCCAGACATTAGTTTCCTCTATGCTTATATTAAATAGATTAAAGAATGATCTGTTTGTGGAAATATTAATCATTTAATAAGATAGATTTATTATTTACCAAAAAGCTGCTTTTTTCAAACCAACTCACATTTTACTTAGTTCTGTGATGAATTTGATCTCTTCTAAAGCCTTCCAATCTTACATTTAAATAACTATTGATGATGACTAATCTTTTCTACTTTAGACAAAGCTCAATCTTGAGAATTTTCCCTGAGTCCAAATTATCGCCAGGGCTACCCCGCTCTGCAGTTTCAAATACTTTTTAACTGTCTTTTTTTTATTTCCTAAAAAACTAAACACGCCTCCAAAGGAAACTTTCCTAGTATAAACTCAGAGCAGGTCCATCAGTTTTGTGCTTACATAACTCAGTTCATTTCCTATTCCTCTGTACTTTGCCAAAACCATTTTAAAAATGCATAATTCCATTCAGCTAATTAAATTTCCGCTGTATTTGTTTCCTCTATCTCTTCCTGAAATAAAAATTCATCACATATTTAACCTCTTACTTAACAGCCTTACAAATTCCCATGCATCATGCCAGTGCGTGATAAATACTTAAGCAGGTAGGATCCCAGATGTCCTTTAATACATTCATGTATTGATTAGTTGCATTTCTTTTAGTAATAGTTGAACCTGAACCTGCAAATTTTGTCTAAAATGGTCCTTCTTTTCCCTGTTACACTTTTTAATAAAGGATTTGCACAGCACAGTACAAAGAGGTGGCTTGGTACACTGAATTAAGATGATAGTGATCAGCTGATGCCCATCAAGGTGTTTATGATGATAACATCAAGGTTGTCTTTCATTTATGGACTCAGTCTGGATGTATCTCTGAGTGCTGGAGGCACATTTAATGTCAAAATCTGAGATGAGTATGCAGAGAAAACATTTTCACAGGAATGCAAATATAAAAATATTCTGACATTTATTCCTGGTTTTGAGAGTTTATGACAAGAAATAATCAACCCAGAGATTAAGGATTAAACAGCTCAGAGCTGGTATGGAATAAATAGCAATGTTTTGCACAGTGCTGTCCTCAGCAAAGAGTGAGCACAGTGCTGACGTCAAGGAACAAAAAAGCTGACCCTTTTGCTCTTTTTCTGGTATCTACATAGGCTACAGGCTCTCTGGTTTATAGATGTCTTTGCACCTTCCCAAAATTAGCAGAAATGCAGTGTCCCATATTGGTCACCTCTTAGTAGCTGCAAAAGTGCAAGATTACATCCCTAGCAGCTGTAAAATGTCAGAAAGCTGTAGTGTCAGCATGGTCTCCTAAGACATCTGTGTCTCTAATCTATTTTTCCATATGAAATCCTCAATATTCTGATCTACACAGCCACTGTTGGGTTTTGTTTGCACTACAAATACAATCAGTTACACATTACTCAAGATCTAATTATGTTGGACTGCAAATGATGTTGAACTAGGTAATTTCTTTGGAATGATAAAGTAAATTTATCAGGCCCTTTTTTGCCACCCAAACAGAAATTTTCCTAAGAGGATTCGTTTGGTTCATATTGGTTTGCTTTCAAATTTATTGCTGTTTCCCAACAAATTGCTGATACAGCTTAAGCACTGCTCAGTACCAAACATTTGTGAGGAAATGAATGAATGTTTTTTTTCAGTTCTAATAAAACTTGATCTGAAATATCGCTCTGGTACAACTTTCCAGAAATATATATTCATAATTACTTGCAGCACTTTTCATTCATATTATCATGGTCTGATTATTTAAAAGGATGTAAGTGTCCTGGTTTGCATGATTTACATAAAAATATAAAAATATTTTTAGACTTTTAATATTTTGGAGCAAATATTAATAAAATAGTAAAAAATATTAATATTATCTTTCTAGCAAAAAAAAATCTTCTTAAATATTATTTAAAAATTAAAGAATGTTCACTTATGAGAACATTCTGTAGGAGGAAAACATGAGAAATTTGATTTGGCCAGAAAGATTCAAATCTCCCCAAATGTATATTTTTTCAGTTTTTAGCAAACTGAAAATTAAATTCTTTTGGGACAAGGTTCTGGTCCAAATAAATAGAGAAAAGCCCCTCCTTCATATTATTCAGTGTAAAGTGCTATGAGTCTGTTCTAAACAGCAACTTAGTGGCAGAATATGCATTCTCCGAGGAATCCTGTATCAAGATGCGAAAGAAAATATTTTAAAGGATTACAGATACATTTTTTAAGTACTGAGAAAACATAATAATATCTGTGCTGCACATGCAAGCAGACATGAAGCTGTGGATTGATTCCACAACAGAATTGGTTCACAAATTATCAATATAATATTAAAAGATCTGAGAAACCCAATTGTTCATGTCCAGGCCCTCCTGTTTTTCAGTCAATATTGCCCCTGCCAAACCTCCAAGGTCTGTTCCACATTCATAAGGAATAGGAATCTTTCCATTTTAGTCAGCTCAAAAGGTGTCCTTCCTCTTGTCTACATTGTACCATGAGACTTACCAGGAGAGGCCAGTTCTCAGAACACTGAACACTTCTCCTCCACAAGGAAATAACAAAAGTGGAACAAATGAACTATTTTAAAAGCTAACTGGATCCCACAAACTCGTTCAAGTTTCCCACTAGCAGAGCTCTGCTGACCTAAATCCATCCTTTACTCCAGACACCAAGGTTCATTATTGATGATTTAGATGGCAGAATAGAAAGCACTTTAATATGAAGGTGATAACAATCAGAGAGGAATGGCAGCACTTTAGAGGACAGGAATGGAATGTGAAAGGATGTCGTAGAATGAGTAAAATAATGAGTAAAATTCAATGTATGCCACAAGGTGACACCTACCTACAAGATGGAAATGGTTCTACAGAAGGTGATCTGAGAATTAATGGACCAAAAATGGAACAGTGTCCACAGGGCCATAACCTACCAGGAGATGTGTGTAGGAATTCTTTACATAAAATACCTGAAATTTGCAACATCTGTGGGGCTCAGCTGGAGTACTACAGCAGATTTGGGCACAACATTAGGGCTGGAAAGTTTGGCAGCAGAAGAAAGTTCAAAACAAAAAAGCAAAACCCACGACATTTCCAATAAAACCTATGAAGAAAGCTGGAAAGTAATGCTTTTATTTAGCTGAAAAAAGACCAAAGGGAGAAATGAGCATTTATTTCAAACGACAGCTGATGTCACCAAGAAGTTGGTAAAGAGAGGAAAGCACCAATGTGCTCTCCAGGACAATAAGTAATGGATTTAAGCTACCACAAAGGAGGTTTATCCTATACATTATAAACATGCTGAATGGCAAGAGAACCAAGAGCTAAAACACAGCTTTTAAGAGAAGATGAGGATTCTGCATCACCAGGCTATTTTAAAAATAACTTGGACAAATAGCTGTCAAATATTATTCAGGTAAAGCTGAATCTGTCTGGGATAGTAAAGGAAACCAGTGATTTCCTGAGATCACATCAATCCTATTCTTAAGGTTCTGTGTCTACCTTCAGATTTTTTTTTAACAGCTCTAAAACACAGGCTACACTGTATGTATTGGGCTGAACTCAGAGCAAATCACACTGATTTGTGATCAAACACAGCCTGATGGAACACTATCACCAACCATCACTGAGTCAATAATAGAGACAAAGCTTTCAGTATAATGTCTGAGTTTATTCAGAGGGTAAAAGCCTTGGTCAAGAGACAGTTACCCTTACTTTTATTTAAGAAATGCACAAGGTCTATAATAATTGTTGAAATTTGGTTCAGTAGCTTTAAATATAACAAATTTGTGGTCCTCTTTTGCCTTTCACTGCATTTAAGAGATAGTAAACCACTGCTAAAAATAATGAGTTTGCCTCATAAAAGTTAGGCGTTAAAATAATAAGTTAGAGGCCATAAAAACAAATGTCCCTTAGGGATTTTATCCATCTGGACTAGACAGAATATACAGCTCCTGCAGTTATTTTGCAAACAATGTTAACAACATTATTCCAAAGCTTTCACATTGAATCTTAAAGATCACAACACATATCTGTTCTGCCTCAAAGATTCACAGGCTTCAGATTTACATCTAAAACTCAGAGATGGCCTTACAAGGTAATGGACCAACACAAAGCACTGACTCAGGAAAATATCTAAGCAACAGTTAAATCCATCTTTATTCAATAAAATGTTAATATGTGATTAACTTTAATAATGTCCACATTTAAAACAGAATATATTCTGCTCCCATGGATGTTCACATATGTTTAGCAATGCATTTAAATTTTTATCATTAATGTGAAAGAGGCCCCTAGAAGGGACCAAAGTTTAAATGTCTTAAAATTTAAGATTGCTGGGGGGCTGGAACACAAAGCTAGATGAAGTGTCAAGGTCAGGCTCTGACATGAAACTCTCTGTTGGCCACTAACAGTTGCAAGCAATTGCTATGTCCATGCCCAATTTGAATGGAAATTCAGCACAGAGCATTTCAAGGAAAGAAAGCCTGGCTGATCAATATGAAAATGGCAATTTTAGATTAGTGTATCTTTTTTTTCAGTTGCTCAGCACAAAATATTCAGTTTACTTTGAAATTACTTTGTTCTACTTTAATGAGACTGATCTAATTCCTAAAGCCTTAGACCAAAATGGTAATTGACAGGCATCATATAACATTTACAGGAGAAAATTAAAAATCTATACAGCATCTGTAAGTGATAAAGCTTTCTCAATGAATAAGATATGAGTTTGAAATGAGAGACTGCTATAGATAAAGAATAAATAAACTTATTATGAAGAAAAAGACAACATTTCATTATTATCTTCTTAAACATCTTGGTACTTTGCAATAATCAGCAAAAATCTGGAATGACAAGCTTTTCCCAGAGCAAGGGAAGTTGGGAGCATCATGTGCAGTATTCCCAGGGCAGCTGGGAAAAGTGGAATAACTCCAGAGTCGCTGGGAAGAATGACACTGACTCTAGCTCTGTGGCCACTAATGCATATGCTCAGCTTGAAATAGGGTTAAGCTACAACAGGAACAACACTTACAGAAAATGACACCAAAGTCTGTCATCAAAGGATGCTATAGGTTGGAGATATCTTAAAAAAACCCAACACATTCCTTAGTTGGCTAAATTGTAACTAAATTTAAATTTTATTGCATTTTCTTATACCTTTTATTCTTTTGGATCTGATTAAGGTCAGAAGTCAGAAATGACAAAATACCTGAGCAAAATATAACTGAATATTTCTAAAACAGAGGAGAAGAGAAAAAAATCCTGTTCCTTGGCATCCTGCCTCCCTGTGTAGATAATAAATCTACAATAAGTTCAAAGCAATTCAGATGAATATGATTGTCCGAATTTAGCAATTATTAATTTGAACAATAGAGCCTCAGTTAAGTGAATAATCTGACAATATAAAACATTGGTTTTCAAGGTTTTTAAGCTTACTTGCTACTGACTCTACTTGCTGCAAAACCTATCATGATCTGTTTATGAATCGCTCATAAAATGTTCCTAAGTTCAACAAATGCATTTCCTATCAATAAGTGTTTACCAGGTAGTCTGGGTTCATAATTTTCCTCCTCTTTCCTTTTTTTTGATCACTGACTATAGGACCACTCATTTTTCACAATTTCTGACATATTTGGTTGGCTAAATCACAGAGACTTATTTCTCCTCCTTGACAGTGTGACTGAGGCTTGGGAAAAAAAGAAAAAAAGAAATATATGAGAATTGCAAATTAGAAAAATCCTCTAGGACCACAGGATCTGCCATCCTGCTATAAACTATCATACATATAGTCCAATACTTTGCATCTGACAGTTTTCAGTACTGGGTCCTTCAAAAGAAGTCGGAAAAAAAATCTGTAACAGCAAAGGGAAACTAATCAAGACAACTCACACAGTTCTTTGCCTGAACTCTGACAGTTTAAAATTGGTTAACATCTGCAAGTAAAAGTCAAAATGCTTTCAAATTCTGTCATAATTATTAAATCTATGAATATCCCTGATACTTTCATACATGCCAATTTTCTTTCCATTTGGATTTTTTTTTTGCTTCAAAATAGCAAATGACAACTATAGCTTTGATGGCACAAATGCTTATTCAAACAGCCACTCACAAAACTTTCAGAATCAATATATTCAGCAACATGGAAAAGCTGTCAAAATATGTGTCTAAAGTATTAGGAAAACAGACTTCATATTTCTAGTCATGAAATAGAAGTTTTGAACTCTTAACTAGCAGCATTAATAAAAAGTCTGTGGGATAACAGAATAATCCCTGAAAATTCAAAGGTGTTTTACATTTTTTATGACTGGGTGCGAGTTTATAAAGTTTATATTGGATTCCTTCTGGAAAGCTCAAACCACATACAAGTTTTAATTACTTGTAATTTAACTTTCTGTATGTGGTCTTTTACCAAGGAAACTGTGCAACAATCTAGGGCTCAAATTACCATTAATCTGAGCAAAAGTATTTTCACTAAAGCGAACTTTGATTCTTAATCTCTCCTCATTTTAGTAATGAAAAATGAGGCATTTAGTCAAAACACAGGTATATAGAGAACATTCTGGGACAATGCAGAGTTGGGCTGGTTTTAGAGCCTATCTGAAAACAACTGTTTAAGACTGGGATGAACCACTCCTCTTTTAGACATCTTGATCTACCTTCCTTTTCTCTGCTCATGAGCCAAATTCTGTGAATTGCTAAGCACCCTCAGCTTCCTATACAGACCATAGGGCTTCAGAGAACACAACTCTGCCCAGGAGCAGCTCAATTCCTCTCAGACTAAAGCTTTAAGGAAGAGAAATTTCTTTTAGTAATAATCTGGCAACAGTTTAATGAAAAGTGGAAACACTGGGAGACAGGTGTGCCTATATTTCCATTAGAATCACTGATCAAAGATTTAGAAAACGCAGCATTTAATTCTTTTGAAATCTCACTCCCAGAAGCACAGTTCAGAACAATTCCACTCCATCTTATCAGTGGGTTTTACAATAAGACCCTTATTAGATTGCAATTGATTCACAGTAATCTATTCATTTTTAGTCAAATTAAAACAACCTTGATTGTAGTGCCACAGTTCATGCTGATACAATTAATGTGGTGTGAGGCATTTCTATTATGAAAATCCTTTATTCCCTGCCTTGGTTTATAGCTCAAGCATCAAGAACTCAAATGCACTGAAACTTGTCAGACAAATTCTCAGCCCAGGCAAGAATGTGTTCTTTGAAATATATAATAGTATGAAAAGAACTGGACTGCTTTCCCCTTGCAGTAATATAATGAGGAGAGAGAAATTGGAAATGTGCCTCTGGAGCTGACCACTTGCCCCATCAGATTAGCATTCTTTAATTGTAGATGACTATTAAGTGTGAGAACCAGGAAAACAGGTTAATCTGTTTTGTCTTCACATTGTATGGGACACAAGGATGCAAATTGGAGAAAGAGATGATTCCAAATAGTTCCCATCCCTTTAAATGTATCCCTAATTTCAAGGAGTGAACAGAGGAAATAGTCCCAGGGAGATGCAGGAACTGCAGACATATCCCAACACACAGACTGTCCTCTCACCACAGGCAGGGACAGGCTGCCCTAGAGGGAGCATCAGTGGTAAAGCACAAAAAGAGCTGTGTGTGATATAAAGCCAGGTTAACACAAACAAGCTGGGAAGGAGTCAGGAAACTGCAGATGTCCAGATGAAAGATAGACTGAAGCACATCTTTTACTCTCTGCATCTGGTATTTATCCTGGATTCATGCTTTGGGCTGTATTTTTAACTCAGTTAATGGAAGTAGCACAAAACTCAGTGCTTGGCAGAGAGAACACACTCCTATATCTTCTTTGTGGGCTTGGTGATGCATGCACTAATCTGTGCATGCACTGATTTACAAATGCAAGAGATATACTGAGACCAAATTTCAGGCTAAGGTAAACTTTTCTCCATTTGCTCCCTAGTGCTAAAGCAAACTGCCAGTCTTTCCTTGAGAAGTGCATTCACAGTTCCCCGAGCACTGAAAGCTGTTGTGAGCCAATGGTGCTGCTCAAAGCCCTCCATATACTCACAAAACCATCCCTTCAGCCGGAAGAAGAGTTCAGGTAGCTGCTCAGGGAGCTGATCTCAGTTACAACTCACCTGGCAAAATAAATACATATTGGTTTCCAGACTCTGGGGTTTTTAAATTATTATATGGATCACACTTGTGTAAACAAAAAGTGGTGGCTGGAATGAGCAAGTGAGGATGGGATTTCCTCTTCTGGCAGCATTGAAAGATTTGAGTAACTTAAACTGCTCTTCTATGTTAAAGAGAGTTGCCAGAACCTGCTTCTCATGCAGCTTCAATTTACCCTTCCCCAACAGAGCACAGCCGTGTAAAATGAGACCAAGGCACTCTGGGCTCTGCCAGGCACCTTCAGTTATAACATGTGCAGCTACTCTTTCTCCTGTGGAGCTGAAACATGAAAGCCTGATTTGCTTAAAAATCCTTCAAAATGGAAAATGGATACCAATGTAATAAGCAAACAAGGTAAAATTCAATGTGGTCATTTATCCTGAGTTCTTTTGTTTCAATACATGCAGTTCCTCTTCTCTGCACCTTTAAATACCAACTCTTACCTCTATTCCACCTCCTGTTTGTTTGTCCTGGGGACAACAGAAATAAAGATATATAAAAAAAGGTGGGTCATTACAAACTCAGGTCTAATTCCTATTCAGCAACAGGTTCCATATGTTATCCCAGCTGAGGGACCACTGGAAAGGTATTGAAGCCAGAGGATATTTTAACCAGCGCTGCCACCAAGAAAACACATGTTGGAACTTCATTCCCTAAGGCATCACCTTTCTGTGAAGTTTTCTTTACAGGTATTTGCTGCCCTAATTCTATTCAAACTGATTACTTGAATTTTATACAATACTCTAAAACTTACTCTTCCTTGGGAAGTCATCTTCTGAAATACCAGAATTACCATTAGAAATATTAAAAAAACCCTGGCATAATTGTAGAAAAATATAATATTAAAATAATAAAATTTAATATAATATTAAAAGTCAGGATTGTGTCAGAATTCTTCTGGAGCTGAGAGACCTTTAGCTGTTCTGCTGTCCTTCATTTTTACTGCAAAATCATTTCCCAGGTACAAAGCCAAACACAGAAAGCCAAAAGCATTTAAACAGAGCAGTCTAATTTAAGCATTAAACATTAGAATAGTTTGAGGAGCAAATTTCAATGTCATGGAGCATGTACAAAGGAACAGCAATTGATTTAACACAGGAATAGTGTCCATGATCAAAAAGTAAGCAGATAACTTGTGTGTGTGCCCCAGCCAAGAAATAGCAGAAGAAAACCCGATATTGCAACAAGTTTTATATTTATTTTTTATCCCCACTGGGTTGATCTTTCACACAAAGGTTGACATCATCTGTGCAAGTATGTATTTTTCTAGTAAAAAGGCTCTCTGTAGAACTTTAGATGAGCACACTTAGAAACAGTTTAGAGTCCAATCCAGAAATAATTACTGGTGATGGAATATCCATTGCTTGGAATATCCATTGCTTGCTATCCATTCTAACAGGATTGTTCTCTTAGGACAAGATTTTAATGCACACCTGAGGGAAATCTTGTATCAGGTCTTTTGACATGTATTCAAACCTATGTCTTGATTATTAAAAAAAAAAAAAAAAAAAAAAAAAAAAAGTAATGGAGTAGAGTTCTCAAGTAAAAAAAAAAAGGAAAAAAAAAAAAAGGAATGGAATAGAGATTAAAGTTCTTCTCAAGTTCTGGACCAGTTCCACATTTCTTCCAATTTAACATTAGCAGAGTACCCAAACATGAGCTCCAGTGAGATACATTCAATTATATTATGGCAAATGTTTACATAATTTCAACCACATTGATTTATAGAAATACACAACAACGTATGCACTGTTCAGTCTTGAAAGGAAAAAAACAAAGCAATGTGAAGAGCCATTAGTGTTGTCATATAACCTTGAAACAATTTCACTTTGTATCTCATACTTATTTACAGCCATATCTGCAAAGTATTTGAAGAGGATGTTCAGGTTTTATCCATCATCTTATCTCTCATCAATTATCCATCATCTTATCTCTCATCAATTGGGAACAATTATCAGTAAAGCTTTCATCTGTTTCTATACAGGTTTCAGTATTTACCAGAGAGAGAGCACTGGAGAGTTTCTTTTCCATTATTGGAGTAAAATCTAGTGGGTTTTTCCAATACAGAATTCATTCAACTGAGAGCTTCTATTCAATGTTTCACAGACATAATCCTGGTTGTTACAAAAATTACTTAAACATGCCCCTCACAGTGGCAGAACCACACCTGTCCACAGAAACTGACACAAATGTTAGAAGATTTCCAATTACCTGCAGAAATTAGTACTAAGTGAGCAATGTGGACTTTTGGGAGCACTCCTTCCAGCTGATCTTTGTTTAACCTTGTGTGGGATGATTCTGAGGAGTTCTCTGTATCCAAGGGCAGGTTTCCACTCCCCACTCCCTGCCCCTCATTGCCATTCAGGTGTGGGCACAGATCAGCAGAGAAATGACTGATGAGAACACATGTTGCCATATGCTAAAGGAGGACAGAGCTGTCCCCAGCTCCAGCAGCAGTGCCACACTCTGACACCAGCACTGTCATTCTGCACAGCAGCAGATGTTCAGAGCCTCAGACGCTGGCTTCCCATGGAGGGAGAAAGCAATGACAAAGAAGCTGACTGAACTCTTAACTCTTGCTAAATTTATACATGCACAGAGATTCTGAACTTAGGCACAGAGCACACAGGACAAACAGCTCCAAAAATGATGCCTCTTGACACCCGCATTATTTTATTGCAGTATTATGTTATATTTTATTGCAGTAAAATACCTGCAGTATTTTGTTGTTGGTTTTGATGGCAGAAAATAAGCTTCTAATTCAGAAAAAGTTGTCAAATTAAAAAAATTAAAAAAACAAACAAAACAAAAAACGGACTCAAACTTCTCAATAAGTGTTGACATTTTCTATGTAAAAAGAACAAAAAATATAAACACCTCTCCCAGTGAATTCTCATGTGCCTGGTGCTAATTCACAGCAGTCCTCTGTAATAAAAACAGCCTGAAACAAATCATGCAGCTGGAGACAACTCAGAGAAAAATTAAGAAAAAAGGGGTGAAAAGTTTCCTTCTGCTGTAAAAGACAGATGTATCCTCCTAGTTTGTCATATTCTGGGCTCTTTTCATCATCCTGCTGTCTTCACACATAATAAATAATGTAACTGGTTTATGTTTAATCTGTTTAAGACAATTTAAGTTAATTAAGAATAAACATACTGCCTGAAGTTAAAACACAAAGACCACATCTAAGTAAGAATATCTCAAGGTAAATATTTTCTCTGTCAATATTAAGGATATGTTTACACAAACTATTGGACAGAAGTAATTTAAAGTGTGTACTTTCCGAGTCTTCAGTCCTGAGCACTAACCTGTTCTCCAAAAGAAAAATGTGGATCTTTGCCTGCTCTATTCAAGGAGAATGCTCTTAACATCTGAAAATCAGTCATAGAATATGCCAGACTGTAGATGAATGAGTCTCAGTCTGAACAGACAGGTACACTATTTTTGGCATTTGTGCTTCCATTCCTTTCTGCTGTAATTGATCTCTATTACTTTATTTATTTTTCGTAGCTCATAATGCACCAGCAAGTCCAAAATGCCTACAGCAGTACCTTGGGTCTATTGAGCTGTAAGTCTTATTTCTCATCCCTAAAAAGCAAATCTACCCACAGGGGTGTATTACAGCTGATAGCTGGTTGTTTGTGGCATACTCTGTCTGGATGTTGTACAGAATGCCAACATTTGATATTCTGTGTAGCCACTGATCCTTTTGTTGACATTTGGAATGTAATTAAGAGCTTGTGCAATGGATATTCCAGTTTATTCCATCTCATCACGTACACGTGTAGGCTTTTCTTCCTGTGCCTTCCCCTTTTATGTTGTTCACTTATATTTAACTGTGAACAACAAAAAAATATATGAACTATTTTACTGCTATGTGTCACAAAACAATGTGATTTTACAGTAATGGTCTACCAAGGCTAATTCAAGCCATTAAGTAATTTTATACAAACTATATGAGAAACCCACAACTGATGCCATAAATTATTTCCTATATTAAATCTCAGATTCCTTCCAGAAGAGCACAACCATCCCAGATGTTTATAATTTACTAATGCTTCATTTAAGGAACAGTAATGAAGTTTGATCTAAAAGGCAATAATAAAAAGCATTGCAGACTGAAATCCACTACAGTTAATTTCTCATGTGCAATTTAAATAATAATATATATAAAAGCAGTATGCTGATACTCCATATAATTTTTATCAAACATTTTTCTATAAATGTTTAAGTTAGAATTTTTTAAGGTTTTGCTCTAAAAGCCATAACAATATTTTGATTATCATTTTACTCAAAGATAAAACCAGCATGAAAATGTTGAAATTTCTCTTGGGACAGAAATTTCACTTTCTCAGCAGCTCTAGATTTCATACATATAATATCCATACACTTTCAATTTGTATAAATAAAGCGTACAGAATATTTTAAATTTCTCATCCTTTTCCTCTTCAGCCTCTTTTTTCTTTTTTTCTGGTAAATAAACAATTTTTTAAAAAGCTTATTTATCCCATGTATAACACCGAAAGCATAAAAGCCAAATAGATTTAGGAAATACTGAAGAGTAACCGTTAAAGAATATAAAAAAGTGAAAGTCTTCTGAGCTGAAGATATGAGGCAAGTAGGACCTAAATCCAGGAGCAGGTGTGCACCAGCTGTTTGTGCATTTTAATTTACTTTGAAGGCTAAAAGAAATGACAGAAAAGTTGACCTCTCTTCTGCAACCTGTGTGCTCAGTATTCACCCTGTCTTCACAGAAATTCCTTCCCTTGCTCAGGGAATCCCAGAAGTGAAGCATCAGATCCTGGTGTGGCAATGCAGCACTGGACACCACGTGATGACGACAAGGAATTCAGCCCATGGTTTATGGGGGATCCTCTGAGACATCCTCTGCAAAAACTCTGGCTGGGAAGGATGGCCAGTCAAACACCACCACTCACTAAATTCCTTTGCTACCATTTCTAAAAGAAATGTAGAAGATTCTGCCATGGACACCACCCCAAAGCAAACACAGTGGGGAAAGACCCTTCTGCCAGAATCTGATTGCCTGGAAAGCAGCTCACCACTCAGCTGCCAAAGGCTTCAGCAGCTTCTCTTTGAAGATATTCTTCCATCCCTTCATTGACACTGTTATTATTAATGACTTAGACTGAGAACTGGATTGTGAATATTATACAGAACTTACCAGTGCTCTGCTCTTACATATCAGTGACATTCCTCTGTCTCATATTAGTCTGGTTGTTGCCTTAGTGGCTAGATATATTGTGCTTTTATAGAAATGGTAAAGTACAAATCTCACGTTGCCTTTTCCACAGTAGGAATTTTACCATAGGAGCTCAGGCTATTTTGGGAATACCAGAATAATCAAGGTCTGTAATATCCTCTTCAAAGATGACAATCTTTGTGCTACAAAGAATGAAATTTCCTCTATTAATTATACTTTTCTGCTGCTCTGCATCCTCAGATCCAGCCCTGTATCCTCAAAGGTATTTCATTATCTCTTCAGCCAAGAAAGGCTCAGTATCCATTACCCAGCTTCCCACTGACAAAAGATCTTCCAATAATTACAAAGAGACTTTCTATGGGTAAAGGCTACTGCAAAATTTGAGTTGTTGCTACAGACATTCACAATGACTCTTCATTTCTCTGATGATCCTCTTACCATTCCACACAGCTTCCTAAAACACTCCAGTGAAGCTCTTCAAAAAGTGCAGCTGGTGATGGTTGCACATCTCAGAGTGAAGGGCTTGGTTCTGCCCATGGATTCCCTCCTTGTCAGTACAGTTACAGGGGGAGTTAATCCTGAGTTTCAAATCATGGAGTTCTCTGCAGGTTCACCGGGGTTATTTCCAAACCACAAGCCTTGAAACAGTAAGTTAGAGTTGCTTTACTCCAACTAACAGAAAGATGCACTCTGACACTTGGTTTGCTCTCTGGAGAGAGATCTCAAGCTCCAGCCAGATGGCTCTGAGGCTCCTGCTAGGCCTGATCCATGCTCGCCAATTTATAAGAATTGGAGACCATAATATTACACATTTCACAGTCTCTGGTGTTAAAATTTGATGTGAAAAATGTAACTGAATCAGCTAGTGGCAGCATCCTTTTATATTTTATTGCATTGTGGTTCTACTATCATTAGAAGATATTGCACTCAATTACTCAAAAGTGAGAAAATTCCAGTATGAACTCTTTCATGCACAAACAAAAAGCATTTGGAGTACCTAAGGGGTATTAATGTGTAGGAAATCTGAGTTGAATACACTTTGTAAGCTGCTGTGGAAGAAGAGTTCTTTTTTTCTTCCCTGCTTCCAGGGACAAACATGATTATTTTACTGAGAATAGGGAGGAAATGGAAACTAAGCAAACAACTGCAGTTCCAGAAATTTTGCTTCATAAATTATGCCGATAAGGAAAATGTAGCTGGGTGATTTTACAATGCTTGAGTTTCAAATTGAATTAAGCAAAAGTGCTTTATGTGCATTGCCAAGCATTTTCAAGAGGCTGTTTCCTGTCTTTCATGATGCAGTTATCTTTTAATGAACTAGGTGTTTGGGTTTTTCACTAATGTGATGCATTTCATCTGAAAGATCTTACACTACATGGGAATAAAATATTCATAATTGAGCATCATGGTCCTTTTAGTCACTTATCCTCACAGTGAGATTTTAAAAAGAGCATTGCTTTACAATCATTTAGATTTTATTTTCTTTCCAATTTTCATTCTCTGTAACACTTCCCAGGGTGTCCAAGGTTGTTATAGATCACAAATGCACACACAAAAGATTCTGCCTGAACTCAGCACACCTTAGATCCCTTTCACTGCAAAGCACCATGAGAAAAGCTGACCAGAAGAGATTCCACTGTGAATTTATTCAGATCTGCATGGAAATCCACAAAATTCCTGTCTCCCTTATTTCTGACTAATTGCCATACACATCCTGTTTCTTAATTTAAATTTGAACTGTTTGCTACTTTCCATGACAAGGGTACTACATACCCTGGGAACAAGGTATCATTCTGTACATGTCTTTGAGATCATCACTTTAACTTTTGATGATCAAAACGTGATCCATTCTTAGAGACAGGTGTTCATTCTTAGAAATGGGCCTAAGAATGTGTGCCTAAACCAAAGCAAAATCTTCAGAGGGTTATTTTATTGACTGTCCAGATGTGAATGCTGCATTCTGCTGTATTCACACACTCAAACCTAAGGTCATTATTTAACCAACAAATTGCTCTTTTTGGCTTCTACACACAGAATACTTTTTCTTCCTTGCT
Organism: Passer montanus; assembly: GCF_014805655.1. Lineage (NCBI taxonomy): Eukaryota > Metazoa > Chordata > Aves > Passeriformes > Passeridae > Passer > Passer montanus. Next base: position 1,639,392 of record NW_024368596.1, on the reverse strand, counting down.
TGTATGAAAAATGCCCCTCTTAATCTCTACTTCTTTGCCTGGTTTCTCCATATATGAGTGACCTGCAGGACACTACTTATTTAACAAATGATATTTCATCTTTTGCTCCCTTATCAGCAGAACTTCTCTGCCTTGTAAAATACATAAGAATTATATGCCAAAAATACCATTCTTAGTCACACAATGACTCTTTTACAGAAAGCTACTTGACATAATTCAATGCTGTTATACTAGTTCCAGATTTTTCAATTTGGAGCCTAGAAGTAGGAAAGAATCAACAGTATCACAAAATTCCTTACTATAATAACAGTAATATACTCTGCCTCTTAAAAATTTTGCGTTAGTCTTTCTGTAGTTTAAAAATTTATAATACTGTGATTTACACTCTAGTATGTTTTTAACATCAAAGGAAAAGATCTAAAATAAAAAAATATGAGTTGCTGATGACTGAACATAAATAAATTTTATATATTTTAAACTTCAAATTATGTTAATAAATCAGAAAATAAATTGCCTGCACTTGATATTTCAGGGATAAGACCTGCTTACTGAACTTAAGAAAGTAGAGATTTGTCTTTCAGATTTCGTGACGTTTTGTTAAGATTTCAAAAAAACTGTATCTGGTCAAGGTCACACTTTGAAATTTATTCGCTGGATATATTTATCTTGAAGTCTTCTAATACTTTCATTGGTCCAGAAGGAAAATTTTAATTGCAACATGGGAACTCCAATGCTTTTCTTCTTGGTACTTCTCCCAACATTGAGCCTCATTAACTTTGTTTATCATGAAAGTTTTAGAATCCTGGCTTTAAGTCTGATTCAAAAGCTTCTGAAAGTCCACCTAAGGGAGGATATTTATTGATTCAGTCAAAGGACATCAAACGCTCAGAAAATAAGAACACTTTTTGTGTACATTTCACAAATATCATATCTTATTGGATGTCTGTAATGAAAAATTCCATCTAAATGTAACATTATAATAAAGAACTGAAGTTATAAGAAGAAGAAAAATGAGTTAATATTGTACTGAATTAAGGCTCTCGAGAGACACATCTCACTTTTGTTACAGTTTACTGTTACTATTAATTTTATTTAAGTCTCAACTTGAAGAATTCAATTCCCATTCTAATTCTAATTTTTTTTAACTTATGTTCAACAAAAATATGCAGAATACCCTCATTCATTGTGATAAAGAAAGGATCTTCCTTTTAAATACATTGAATTTGCTCAATTTTCCAGTCAAAACTACAGAGTATCTGTAACAGAGAGGGTGGTGAAACTCAGCTGATAAAAGCTACAGGTGTTGTGGCTGCTGCCCATGGAGAGGCTTGAAGCCAAATGGACGAGGGATCAGCACCGATGCCAAGAATTATTGTGAGGCAGAGATGGAGATTTGACACATGGGAGGGAGAGATAAACCCCTCCCAAGGGAGGGATGAATGCTGGATTGAACATCACATCCTTGCTGCTGCAGCAATGCCCAGTGGGACACCTCAGGAAATGTCAGTGAGGTAGATCCTTGCGAGATTCTCTGAGTGGGGAGAAGTTCAGCCTTCTTTTCTGGGCCAGGAAAGGAATGGAGAGCATTATTTTAAAGGCACATTCTGCCTTCCTTCCCAGCACCAAGAGGCCTGGTGCAGGTGCTGTACAGGAATGACTCAGAAGTCAGGGAGAGCTGCTCTCACTGTGGCTTCAGCGCTCTCAGCTGATGAGAGATAAGTGAGAAGGATTGCACCTCTACCATTTCTGACCTGCCCTTAATTCAGAGAATGGTTTTCAGCTGAGGAGAGGAGTGAACCACAGAGAGATACAGAGGCATTTGCAGTAATACAGAAGTGTTTACATCAGAGACAGCTCTATCACAAATGATTGTTCAAGTTTACCCAAATAAATGCAGATAATGCCTCTATCATTTCTCAGCATCACAGGTGGAACATTTGCTTACTCACTCTAATTAAACTTGTTTTAAAAACTCATTCAGTTCTCAGAACGATGCAAGAAACAGCCATAATAGATTTTTTAAGGAAAGACTCTAAAACATATTTTGAATATAGGAAGTGGCCAAACAACATAAGGAAATTGAGATACTCAAGAGTGGAGTCAGTCTTCCTTTTCTGCAGAGATGACACAAGCTCATTCTGACAATCTGAAGAAAGGAACATAAAATTTTCTTTACTTTGAAGCAATATCTTTGCTAAGTTGTATTGAATCAGGTGTCCATGGCTCCAGATAGACATATTGGCAAAATATGGCTCATTTTGCTTAACCCTTTAGATATGTTTAATATATGCATGTAAATGACTTTAACTTGATGTGGAAATAAATAATTCAAGTTGGTTTTAACAAGATCTAAATTACTAACTGCAGTATACATTGTTCTCCGTAGACTGAGCACAGCAGAGTAAATTTTAATTGTGATGCTTAGGGATTTTCATCAGCAGTGAAACCCCTTGTGCACTGAAATGAGAGTGTTCCCTAGAGAGTGCAGAGGCAGGCAGAGAGAATATGTAATGAACTGAGCTCAACAAAATGAAGGTCAGAGCCAACATTCATGCAGAAAAGAGGTCACCCTAGGAAGCTGTGTTATTAAATACAACCAGGAATGTCTATACCTTGACAAGCAGCAGGAAGAAATCACTACTTATTCCAGATATAATCAAATGATAACATGTAGGTGAATTTGCAGTGGATTTGCAAGCCAAGATACATCTTAAGGAACAGGAATTTAGTGATTTGCAAAATAGAACATGACTTTATTGTCCATATTCTTGGCCAAGAACCCACTCATCCTTGTTCAAAACTGACACAAGGAATTTTTAAGAAATAGAGACGTGTAAATGATTTTGTCTCACCAATGAAAAGGAATTCAGCAGAGGTACTGCTACAGAATTTGCAGAAGGGAGAATTACAGCTTCGTGTTGTAATAGAGAAAGAAACAGAGAATGTAAAATTTAAGTGAAATTATTTTGGGGAATGAATGAATCAGAATTATTTTGGAGAAAAACTTCTCTAGCCAAATCATCATGTGGTGGACAGAAACAAACTGGATGATCAAAGAACAGTCAGCACCACACAGGTTACCCTTGGGAGAGACAAAACACAGAAAATACAAAAATGCAGTAAGAATTCAGAACATCTGAGGAGTGACTGACAGAGGGCTATGTGTTTACAGTCTCACAAGAGCATGTCTCATCCAGTTCAGCTTACAAGTCCAGCAGGATGATGAAAGTTTGCTAATTGCCTGAGCACTTGTGAAGCAGCAAAGAGACCACACTGTCACAGGTATTTGATGTTTGACAGGACAGCTATTCTGCTTCTGGATATTGAGGCCCAAAGGATGGTGGGGAAAGAGTTACATCCAGCTGGGGCTGATCACAAGTGATGTGCTGCAGGCCAGCTCTGTTTAATGTCTGCATCAATGATCTGGAAGAAGGGATCAAGTGCAACCTCAGTAAGTTTGCAGTCAATACTGAGTTGATCTGCTGCAGGGCAGGAGGGCTCTGCAGAGGCATCTGGCCAGGCTGGGTGCACGGGCTGAGGCCAGTTGTGTGAGGGTCAGCCAGGTCCTGTCCTGGGTCACAGCAACCCCCTGCAGCTCCAGCTGGGCAGAGGGGCTGGAAAGTGCCTGGAGGGAAAGGCCCTGGGGGTGCTGCTCAGCAGCAGCTCAGCAGGAGCCAGGTGTGCCCAGGTGGGCAAGAGGCCACTGGCACCTGGCCTGTCCCAGCCATGGGGTGGCCAGCAGGACCAGGACAGTGACTGTCCCCTGATGGGCCCTGCTGAGGCCACTCCTCAAATCCTGTGCCCAGATCTGGGCCCCTCAGGACAAGAAAGACCCTGAGGGGCTGGAGCGTGTCCAGAGAAGGGAACAGAGCTGGGGAAGGGTCTGGAGCACCAGGAGCAGCTGAGGCAGGCATGGACTGGCCTGGAGAAAAGGGGGCTCAGGGAGTTCTCTACAACTCTCTGACAGGAGGGTGCAGCCAGGTGGGGAGTCAGTCTCTTCTCCCAAGTCACAAATGACAGAATATGAGTGGCAATGGACTCAAGTTGCAACAGAGTGGATATCAGGAATATTTCTTGGCGGAAATTGTTGTCAAGCATGGGAAGAGGCTGCCCAGGGAAGTGAGTCATCATCCCTGCAGGTATTTCAAAGACAGGTAGATGGGGCTTTTGGGAACACAGCTTTGCAGAGACTTTGAAGAGCCACATTTTCAATTGTATTTGGCAATCTTAAAGAGCTTTCCCAATCTAAAGGAATCTATGATTTGGAGATTCTAATTTGGGATGTCCACAAAAGAAGGATCTCTCTAGGGTTATCCTCTTTCCTAGAACTCCTTAAAGAATAGTAATTAATGACTATTTGCATCTTGCTTTTTTCAACCTGTATATCTTCTTAAAGATCTTTGTCTTCTCAGATGTTTAATTTCTACAGTCTGTGGACTGAGCAGCCTGATGCAAAGAGCTATGGTCCTTCAATCAGTATTTAATAGTGCTGTCCTCCCTTTTTGTTCTGAAAGCAATTTACATAGTACAGCACTTGCACCTACTGATCAGAGAGATTTATCAGAGTTTCACTAACAGTAAAGATCATAGCATGGCTTTTTAGTGTTGAAAGAAACAACTTGGTTAAGCTTCCAAATTTAATTGTTGTGTAGCTGTGATATTTTCTGGTGGTTTTTTTTTTTCTTTTTTGTTATTTCTCTTTTTCCCAAGGTGTATGAATTAAAAAAAAAAAAAACCACTAAAACAAACAAAACAAACAACAAACAAACAAAAAACAAAAAAAACCACCAGAAACTAGTGTTGAAAGTAAATATGTTATTTTGGAATTCAATTAAACAGAATAACTTAATTATCCTCAGCTTTACCTGTATTCACCTACATATGCATCTAAAAGTATCTCGACTAATACCAGGAGAACTACTCTGCCTTTAGTGTGGAGGAACAAAACAGACCACGGCTCACTACTCACTCAGCATCTCTGACTGATGGGAAGATGTCACACCTAACAACTACAACACATGGCTTTGGACTGGCATGCAACCAAAATCCATTGAAAAAGGAGAGGAATGCCAAGACAGAAAATAGCTCCTCCTTGATGACAGGCGTAACAGACTTCACTGCTATGTTAATAGACAGATGAATGTGTTTAGCATATTTCAAACTATTTAAAAAAAAACCCCAAGAATTGAAGTCCTTGCTATCATGTCTGCAACTTTCCCAAAAATATTGAATATGTGATGCCTTCATCCAACCCTGAGCGTATTCTCAGTGCACACTGAGCAGATGTGCTCTTCCATCCCTTCAGCTGACCAGCAGCAGCAGGCTTGCAGCAAGGCTCTGAAGCCCAGTTCAACTCCTGCTTCCCAGCTGAGCTTGCTGCCCTGGCCTGAGTGCCTCATTAACCCTGGCAACGTGGATCCTGGCTGGGTCAGAGGTCCCACAGCACCTGAGAGCTGCCTGCAAAAGGCTGCTGGGACTGCACTGCATGCACTTAAACCCCACCAGCACAGAGATTTAACAGGATTTGGGGCACTGCATGTAGGACTGCCTGCCTTTAAATTGTTCCAGTACAGCCAGATTCTACATTTTAAAAGGTGTTCAATAATCCAATAATGATGCTTAAAACAAATCTGTTGAAATGCATGAACTAATACATTTTTAAACACCGTTTCCCAACTCTACTCATGTCCCAATTAAAGACATTTTTGAGGCTTGCATTCTATTCATGGAAGTGGGAAAAAATAACTGATTGAGCCAGAAAAAATTTCTAATGGCAAATTTATTCTATTTGGAAAATTATTTATTCTATTTGGCAAATTAATACCAAGTGAATGGAATAATGAACTGAATGCAGGGAAGGGGAAGAAGTGAAAACCTCTTTGGATCGATCTGGGGAGAAGATCATGACAAATGTACCAGAGGAAAAGCTAAACAGCCTTTCCCTTTTGCTGAGGAACAAAGGTCACAGATGAACAGCAAAGCAGGAGAGTGTATCACCTTCTGTAAAGTGTGCTTAGATGGGATAAAAAAGTTTCTTGACCTTTGAAAAAGGTAGTTGTTAATCTTATACTTACAACCTGCATCTTGCTCCAGAAATTAGAATTGTTCTGAATCAAATGAACACACATCATGACATGATGACAGCTATAAAGTGTTCAAGGTCTCCACATAAGACAGATGTAAAGCCCTGGCAGGGGACAAAAGAAAAATCTCAGCTAAGAATGATTTGATGAAAAATATAATTGTGTAAAGAAGCTCTGAAAATCACTCTAAGACGTATTTATGTGAGTTTCAATGGAATAGTTATTCAATTCGTAAATTGTGGCCCATTTTTCTCCCTTCCCTCTTTCTTTGTATTTTTATAATTTCTGTTTCTTTGCCAAACGGATTTAATCAATTAAAAATGTATTATTATACTTCTATAAAGTTCACAGCATTTACAAATGTATTGACAAGCACTGCTTACTGTGCTTCCTTTCAGAGAGCAGCTTAACAAAATGGCCACTAGCAGAAAACAGACATGTCTCCTTCTAAAATTCAGAAAACTTACAGGAAACCTGGCAACAAGATAGTATGAAGAAATTTCTAAACCTTCTGCATTTATGATATCTGCTTAGGTTTAGTGTGGACTGCTATTAAAGGAGGGAACATTTCTTTCACAAGGGCACAACAAGAAAATATTAGGCTTCAAAAAAAAAAGCAGAAAATTTTGCAATCTCAGAATTGTTTGAGATCTCAGCAAACCTAAGTAGTCCTGAGACCATCCAGCTCTCTGCAATCATTTCTCCAAAACGATCAGAATCCTTTTTTTGAAGCTTCTTTGCCTCCTGCAGCTGACAGATATTTGACACTGTTAATGATCACAGTGGGTATTGAAAGCCAGCAGCCACTATTAACCTTCAGTGCTCTAGAGAAGCAAGGTGGTCTGTCTCTTCTCCTTGACATAACAAGAACCATTTTTCCACTGCAGGAATTAACAGTAATTGGCTCTTATTCTGATTGTGCCATACACACTCAATGATAATTTGCAGGTGCAAAGGCAGGCAAGTTCCTCAATGTACGTTAATTTCTTGGCTCTGAAAAGATACTTTTTATTTTTATAAAACTTTTTTATGGAAGTTTTTGCTACCAAAAGAAATTTCTTCATTCACACATAAAATCCCAACCTCTTTCTCTTTTGCAAGTTAAAAATCAGGAACTGAAGCCTGTAAACAAGACTGTTCAAATAAAGGAAATATATAATTAGATCTTAATTTTAGAGGAAGGAACTGATAATTGTGTGATTACCCTTCAGCTATGGGAACATCTTGCTCCAGTAATGGTCCTATTGAATTACATAAGGCCACTTCTGAAACAAGATAATATTCTATCCAAATATTAGTTGAGAGTCTTAAACACTAAACTAAATTATTTCAACAGTCCTACACAACACACACTTGATCTGAAGTATCCAGACCATCAGATTTTCCTGTTAAATACTGTCAAGTCAATGCTGGCAATACTGCCAAATTAAAACTCAGACACTCTTAATATGCAAATTCTTTTATGCATGTTTATTTTATGTATGAAAACTTGAAACTGCTGCTTTTTAAAAATCTAATTCTATTCTCATTTTATCTTTTCTAGATATTTCCCCATTCAACTTATTTTTGTTTCTTCTTCTCACTTGGCAATGGAAAAAATCCCCAGTGACTTTCAACATATATGTAACTGCTTATATATTGGGATGTCAGGGTATTAATAACCATAAAATGGTTGCAATGACTAGACTAAAAATAACAATATAACATGTTAAATTCCAAAGTATCAACATATTTCCTTGGAATTATAAAAGACCACAAAAACCAGCTGAATACATTCTATGGTTCATTAAAACACTAGTTTTACAAAATCTGCATCTACAGACTAAACCAAGCTTAGTGGTTCCACCTTTAAAATTGAAAAAAAACTCCCATTTCTCGATCCCTTTGAGCAGGTTTTAAATAAAAAATTTGAAAGGGTAACAAGCAAATAAGCAAACACCTAAAAGACTGAAATACATCAAGCAGCCTGGTGCAGAAAGAATACACAGAAACATCTTTATTGATAGATCATATTTTTTATAAAAAGTAGCAACTAAACATATGGTTGTATTTCCCTCTGTTTCTCTAGATAAAAACTGTCTATTAAATAAATTTGAAGACTGAAACATTATAGTCTGTCAAAGTGATTTTGAAGGATGTATATGTATATATAAGAGCCTGGAATTTGAACACTCAGAGCAATGAAACTGTAGTAAAAGTTGCACAGCTGAGCTAATTTTTGTTATTTAAGATATAGCCTTAATGTCCCTTATGTGATATTTGGGTGTATGCAACTCTTCAAGTATTTTGTTCTGTTCTATTTTTCAGCCCTTCAAGGCAAAGTTCAGCAATTATAAATCTTACTTGAAGGCAGTTTCAAGAGAAAGACAACAAATTTGCTATCTCTGGCTTGAAAATTGCAAACTGGTTACCTTCCCTCACCTGCCTGCAAAAAAAAGCACCCTTTGGTGCACTCTTGCATTGGCTGACTTACCTGGAAGAGCCCACTGATCAGATGAGACAGAGTTAATTTCTGCCTGCATTGCCTCCTGGCAGATCAGAAGCCATCACATGTCTCCCAGAGCTCTGCCTCCATTATGTGCAGTGACATTACCAGGGATGTGTCATGTTCAGCAAGCACCATCCCTTTAATTGCCTGTCCTTACAAAACACTCCTGCTTTAAATAACAACAGACCACAGCCTCTTTCTTTCCCTGACTGATTTTTTACAGTTCCACCTTGAATCTTAGACAAAAGGAAGGAGAACAGGTCAGTGCCTACAAAGGAATGCAGTCAAATGACTCTGCTGAGCAGAGCAGAAATGGTCACGTCTTCCAAAGTCATCTGGCCTCCAGCAAAATCATCATCCTTGGAGGGCCCTTCAGAAGCACACTTGAAAAGTTCTCTTTTAGTAAAGCTGCTGGTAAGATAGGTTTGTTTGTGTTGGGCCTTGGTGCTCTTCTGCACATCTCTGAGCTGGCTGTACCTCTGCAAATCTCAGTGAGAGTGAGGTGACCTAGGCAGAGCAATGAACTTCTGAGTTAAATTTCAAAGGATTTTGGAGCAGGCTTAGAGCCAGATGGTTTTGTATCTTCTGGGGTTCCTCAGGCAGTGTATAGAGGACAAAACTCTTGTGAGGTTATGCCTGATTCTTCCCTGTTTGAGTGAACACATGGCAGTGCCTCTCTCTGCCTTTGTGCTGCTGGACACATGTGCTGACCCTTTCTCCTGGCCATGGGGTCTCAGCCAGCTCCTGGGAAAGCTGAGCACAAGTCTGTCTTATACACATGGGTGTTTGGGCGTGATTTGCTATGTTTACATCTGTGGAAACAAGCAAAGAGTTAGCCTGGAATGTGACTAGGTTAGTCTTAACATGGGTGGCAAGATGAAACTGAAGGTATACAATAGATTCAGAGACTTTTCAGCAAAATCTGTTACCCCCCCGTAATTAAAGACTACGGGTTTAAGGATGTTTTGCTGGGTTGTCACTGTCTCAATGCTGTGTCAAAATGTCATCTTGTTTTCATTTTTCATGTACATCATGAGAAATAAGACTGTCTTCCCTTCCTCAAACCTCAACATTCCAAATGTGTAAAGTTCCATGGTGCAAAACAGGTGAACAGAATGAACCTCTGTAGAGACGCAGAGCCAGAGGAACAGCTGTGCTCCTTCCTGCAGAGACCTTCTGTAAGGTCAACAGGAGAAAAGTACAGGGGGCAAGACACTAAAATTACAATATCTTTGCATTGGACAACTTTTGCTCTCACCATCAAATTTACAACCATTAAAAATCATTTCCCAGTTGCAAGAAGAGTGACCTGGCACTTATGCACAGCTGCAACTGCAGAGTCCTCATCCAGCATTTCAGCCTTGAAGACCATGGTTCAAAAAGAATAAAAGAATTTGATACCATCACCCTCATCTGCAAGGCCTGTTTATTTCACATGTTGAAAGCAACAATCAGCTTGCTGCAGTTGGCAACCATAGCTAAAAAAAAAAAAAAAAGAGAGAGGACACAGCATTGCATTACAGTGGCATTAAAAACATCCAAGTACAAAATCTTCCACTGATGGGGCTGGCAGGGGAAGTGCAGGAGGGAGGCTGTTTGAAAAACAGCAGCTGTACTGCCAATATGTCTCAGTCTTGTCTGCAGCCTCTCCAAAATTTTAGCCAAAATGTGTTCAAAGTTAACTATGAAACAAGTGCTTCCCCTTTTTAATTTAAACTTTTAGGCTTAATTATATTTTTTTTAGTGTATTTTGAGCCTCCTTATTTTAGATCATCACTAGCACACCTGCTAGAGGTGCTAGGGGTATGATAAGATTTTTAAGCCAAAAATCCAACTAGCCATAACACTCCAAAGGCATTGAATCAAGTCTAGAAGTTTCTGATAATCTAGAAAATTTTAACTGAAGGCAGCAGGAATTTTAGAATCTTGCATTGGACACATGTTCCACAAAATTAATGTAAGAAAATAAAAATCTATTTTTCTCACTCTGGAGAATGAAATTAATTTTTCTAAGAGGTAAAGCCTTACTCAGCTTGCTACTCCAGTCAATCCTGTTGACTTGGACAATATGAAGTTAAGTTAGAGCAAGAGTTCTGGAAAATCCCAGCAGGAACAATCTCTTGCTCTTCTATAAACTGAGTTATCTGGCTGAAAACTAAGCAAGCCTTTTTTGTTGTTTTGTTTCTATTTTATGAGACAGAATTTGTGAATGGCCATTTAGCTGGTAGTGATATCTGTCACAAACAGACTGGTTCATTGGGGATTTAACATAAGCCAGGTTCATTTTGTACCAATACTCTGCTTTGGTACTTCTGATAAGCTTCCATGACAATAGAACAATTACAAGACTTGAAAATAAATAATGCTTTAGTCAATTGCACCTTATTTTAAAAAGGATTCATGACAATTCAATGAAAGTAATTTGTTTTTCTCTCTCCTTCAGTAATTATTCTGACATATTCCTTGCAGCTAGGCTACATTTCACAGGTTAAGGAGAATAGATGTGATTTCTTGGTCAGCTACTTTTCTTAGGAGTTAATAATTTAACAAAGCCCGATCACACATTTTTCACAACTATTTGTAGTTAGAAAAGATCTGGATATCTGATTTTACAACAGATGAAGGGCAAGGTGGAAAGGTTGGATAACCCTTCATGTCATTGTACACAAATGTAACAGCTTATGGAGGGCTGTAAGTAGATTAGGGACATTTTCTAATGGCCCAGGCTTTGCAGGAAAAACAGTATGGGGGGACATTTTTGCTACCTATGCATTGACACATTGCCCCAGCAGCTCAGGATTTGCACTCCTTTTTTGATTTTGTGTTTTTTTCAGCAGATACAGGTATGAATACTAAACTCTGAGGGCCTCTAATTTTATTACCTGGGAAAGAGTTAAATACTGATATGATGTTAACCTTTACCAAGAGCCAGATATGCAGGAAATATCACATTGTACTTGTCACTCTATTCATAAATACTAAACTTGCTGTTTTTTCAGCATCCAAGGAATCTGCTCAGTTACTGTATTCTCTATTTCCATGTTATCAAATCAGATAATGAAAGATGTTCCAGGCAGTAAGAGCTGCTGTCTCTTACTAAAAACTGTGTTTAGACTTTTAAGAGATTCAAAGGACTAAAAAGAAAATGGTAAATCAACATATGAAAAACTGCTTACTAATGCTTTTTGAATTCTTTATTTTAGAAGTTATATTTATGGACTAAATGAGATTGTGATATCATGACAATCTTGCAGTTCTTTGAGCTAAATATTCCCTCTAATGCAACTTAATTTATTTTACAGATGATAGAATAAACACCAAAATTACTAAAATCTGCAGAAGCTAAATCAGAATTCTTAGATGATGTTTCTGTTTTTGTTCCTTATTTGCTGTTTTAAGACAGAAAAATCACTTGAGTTATAGATAAACCCAAAAATATAAAGATGTATCAATTCAACTGCAAAAAGTTTGGGAGTCTTGCTTTACATTAATCTAAACCCTTGCAGTAGGGAATTGATAATATCATGGTGGGCGAGGTTGATAATGGATCAATAAGGGAATGTAACCCTTGGGATTGTGTAACTCTGGCAAACAGATATTTCTGTTACATGCAGTGATAAATGTAAAGGTAGGGTGAATACATTTCAGCCCTCCTGAGGAGCTCCAAACTGTTCTCTTTGATTGCCTGCTAGCTGTTATTCACTGAGATTTGTGATCTAAGCCAAAGAACTCCTCTTTTTTCTGCTGTCCAAAACAGATGCCTGAACCATCCTCGGCAGGAATATTGAGAGCACCAAATAACACTGCACAGCAGATGTGAGTGTTAGAGCATGACTGCCTTTGTTCCAATTCAAATTCAGGTACTCATATGGCACCCAGGTATTCTCTAAAAGTGCTGCATCATGTGAGCATTCATGCTTGGGAAACAAGGTTTTTCATAAGGGTTGAATGTAACAAATTTCACGGGACTCACACCAATGTTGTTAACTTGGTTCAGTAGTATTTATTTGTCTTCAGGTGTTAGGAAAATCTTGTATGAGAAGTTGTAAACATCCACGAAGTACAACAATTTTGTTCTGGATATCTATTCTTTTTTCAGCTAAAAAGGCAATCATATCTGCAGAAACACTCAGAGAAGTGCTTTCTGTGTATTTGACATTTATTTTTAATTTACACCTATCACAAAATACACATGCTTAATCACTCCCTGCATGATCTGTAAATTGAAGAATTACAACAACTTCCTGCCTTTGGGGCAAGGAGTAGATAGATTTTTATAAACACACACTGTAAAACCCATTCCCAGAATAGATACACATGAGAGGGGGCTTCTGAATCCATTTTCTTCAGTTTTAGCTGAACTTTAATCCATAACAAGGATCTTTATATATAATGTGCTACAGCTCCTAACCAAAGCCAAGAAACACTGCCAGCAAAACTACCCAGATCCTGATTTTATGCTCCTTTTCTTGTCATTCTAATGATTATGTCATGCATTTATTTTGGTGACAGCAGAAAAAAGAAGATAATAATCCACTTGCATTATCAGAATTACTCCTTCAAATTTAGGCATTTCTAGATGATAGACCACCACGCAGACAAGTCAAGCTAATACAAAATCAGAACTTAAAGCTGTTTTTTTTTCACAACTCACCTAATGTGGCAGTATCATTTTTTGTTTCAGCCTGAGCTCATTCTAAGTCTGTTTGTGCAGCTATTCCCCTGTGACATACAAGTCTAAATACTAACAACACATCCAGGATTTACTGGGAATTACGATGCCAAGCCCTGGCACAAGCATCCAGCTTCCATGCCCTTCAGTGACCTTCTCAGAGAACTCTGTACATCCATTACCTATAAATGTGTATCATGCTCAGCTGCATGTGATCCTAAGTCAATGGCATAGAAAATATTTTGACAGAGCAGTTCCACATCCACATCCTCTACCCTGTCAGAAAGAGCAAGTTTCTTTCAACAGATCAGTGAAGTCAAAATGCATCATTCATGTGCTGCTTTAACCTCTTGTAACAGATTATAACATACAGTTTACGATGTGTTAAGAATAAAAACTTTTTGCAACACTTATTTTTGTTATTTATTTATTTATGTGTTTTATGAGGTTTCTACTTTCCCATTTCAATACAAGCACAGCACTTGTTAGCCGAGAGCAGAGGAAAGCCAGCTCTCTCTAAATACACCCTTGTTAGGTCACAAAACACAGCAGAAATCCAGGGAATTTTTCTCTGGGACATCCCTTCCACCTCCTGCAAGAGATATTTGTATGTCCCCAACTTCCAGACTGTGAACTGCACTGTGGGCACTCTCTACACTCCTGTCCTTCATCACCCAACACCTTTGGATAGCTCACCTGTTGTGACTGAAGTTTTGAAAATATGTCAAGAACAGAACTACAGTGACCTGCAGACTCTCAGTTAGTCCCCAAATAATTTATAATTTCCCATCACAATTTATATACTCTCTTGAACTGACACCTTTATGTAGAACTAGGAAGAGTGGTGAGTAATAGTAATGTTTTCCAGAAAATACCTCATATGAAGAGTTTGTTTTACAGAGTTACACCATTTCACATAGATAATTCAACAGTACTGAAGCCAGGCAAATAAAATAATCTGTTTTGTTGTTATAAATTAATCATGCAGTAGATTTTGATAAATCATATTTTTTACTTTAGCATGGAATTACTGAACACTGAAAATATTCAAGTTACTAAATAACACACATAAATATATCTCATATGTTAATGCTGATTTTGACCCCAGAATAATCTTTTTTCACCTGTCTACATCTATCTATACAGAATAATTTACTGTCAAAACAAACCAATTCAATGACAGCACAATACCTGTTCTGAAACTGACCAAAAATATAGTAAGAATTCAGAAACAAATTTAACATAAATAGCAGTTCACAGCTAATCAAACAAAAAAAAATTAATTACCATTAAAAAAAATGCAGAATATTTGCATCACTCTGCAATGGTGGTAACTTTTAAAAGAAAGCTGGGGAAGGTGGAGCCACCCCAGACACTGTGGAGTGATTGGTCAATAGTACTTTTACAGAAATCATGAAAATATGATTTCTTAAAGCATCAAAGTAAGTAAAAAGGAAAAAATTGAAATGAATGGAAATTGAAGGTCTTCCCACTTCTGCTGAAAGTCTAATCCATATTCTTTTGAGGGCATTACAAAGGTAGCTGACATCAGGGAAAGGTTTTCACAGACCCCAGAGGATAAATAAGTGCCCAGCTCCCATTAAAAAGTTTTTGACTGGAATAAATCCACTAGAAACAAACACAGAGCATTAATTTACGGTGTAGTGGGAGACAAATTGTTTTCCTCAAAGCACTTGAGATATTTAGATTTAGATAATCTCAAATTAGATAACCTTGTCACTCAGCCGAAAAAAAGTCATCTTTTGCATTGAACAAGTGAGTGATGGTAATGAGAAAGGTATTAAAATGACAGTACAGAGACATTCATTGAGATAAACCTACCCATAAGGAAGGCACCCACAACATCATGATGATGATTTCTCAGCTAGTTCATGACATACAAGTATTTGACATCCTTCATGAAGAAATTCCCTAGAGGAGCACTGAGCACTTAGCAGCGCTGAGTACTTTGTCTTAATCCAACAAAGCACAGAAAATACATGGAACAATGATTTTAAGAACATTCCTAAGGACAAGAAGGTACTGTTTGATTTGCTAGACACTGGACAATTGTGTCTGTGCCTGTGAAGATTCCACTAAAGGTGAACTTCAAATATTAATATAATTTTAATCTAACTTTTCTGCCTGACAGAAAAGTGTCTGGAATATATAAAGGCAGAGCCAAAATATCACAGACATCTTTAAGAACTTTTTATTCAAGTTCAATTTATTGGTTCACCCTAATCTATCTAAATGGCAACAACAGGATCTAAAATGAGTGACCTTAATCCCCCTTCCCCCTCCTACCAGAAATCTTGAGAATGGCTGCAGTCCTGGATGTGTGAAGAGTTGAATATTAAAAAAAAAAAAACAAAAAACCAAACATGGGAACCTTTTGAGCTCTCTACAATACAGAAAATGCATTATACTGCAGTTTCATGAAAGCATCTTGTTTACAGGGATGTGTTTTTATTGTAAGTAGAAAAGTATTTCCCAGCGTGGCCCAGCTTGGTGACTCCCTGAAGTTAGGACTCTGTAAGTATGATGATCAAATTATACATATATATATATATATATATATATATATATATATATGTTTGTGTGTGTGTGTGTATAAACATATATGTGTATGCAGTCTGGGAGAAAGTTCACTAAGCTCTGGAATTCTTTGGAGACCTGGAGGGTACAGAGGAAGAAAAAAAAAGGCAACAAAAAGATGGATTAAAATCTGAAATGTCTTTTTGTTTCACGACTTTTTAACTTCAGAGATGCACTAAAATCTGTTTTTGGCTAACTGATAGTTCTAAGGTG
The DNA here is from genome assembly GCF_014805655.1 of Passer montanus. NCBI lineage: Eukaryota > Metazoa > Chordata > Aves > Passeriformes > Passeridae > Passer > Passer montanus. The sequence goes on along the minus strand of NW_024368596.1, from coordinate 1,623,338 downwards.
ATTTAATATCTTCAGACAAAAGTGGCCATATAAAAAGGAAGAGACAATAGATTGGTATTTTTTATTTCCTGGCATACACACAACTTTTTTCTCATTTATGTGGCAACAAGACAAAGAAATCTCAGTGTGGTTTATCGGTGGGGAAGACAGAAATCATTTCCTAAAGTGCCATTTATACAAGAAGGACACGTTAAACTGAAAGAATTGCAGCAGTTAAGAGAGGGAGAGAGCAGAAGTGTGTGAAGAGCAGTGAGTAACTCTTCACAGGAAAATATAACACTGCATTTCCTCTGGGCTCAGAGCTGGCTCCAGCCCCTCAGGATGATGGGGAGCAGCTGGAGTTGGATGCTCCAGGCGTGAAGTGCCTTTGCTGCCAGCCAGGGAGGGCAGTGCAGGCGAGCAAGGCTGGAGAGGAGGAGCTGGAGCGCACAGAGCCAGGCTGGCTGTGCCTTGGCTGGGGCCATCGCCCCTGCCAGAGCTCTGCAGCCACAGCAAGGCCTTTTTGGGCTACTCAAAAACAGAGGCAAAACAAAATTACAAGAATAAAAAACAGTTATATTTATTCAAGGGCCCTCAAGTGCATTTTGGGCAGATGAAGCCCACTCAGGGGCTATACCTAAAAATGGATAATGGGTCACAGGTTTTCATACTTTTACAACTTTGGTCCATTTGCATATTGAGGGTTAATTTTCCAATTTCAGCTTCTGGTAATGAAGTAATTTATTCCAAATTTGCTCTCCCCCAATTCACTTTTGTTTATACTTCTGAAGGCCTAAGACAGTGAGGTTTCCAGGTCTAGAGAGGATTTGTTGTATCTGACCAAAATGGGAAAGCAGCAGCTAACACTGTGTATGGAGTTTAGAGTTATACAAGAATTATTATACAAGAGTTATTAAACAATTGCAGGATTACAAATATATGAAAAACATAAAAGCTAAAATCCTAAGGCATCAAGGCACCCTGCCACTTGCTCAGCTCACACACAGCTCCTGCTGCCCTGCCCAGCCCTAGGCCTGCCTCGCTGCATTTTGCTGCATTTAACTTTCAATCAGCATGGACTGCCCAGAGCTCTCCTACTGAGCTCAAGGTCAAACTTTTTATCACCTTAGTGGTGCAAGATGTTTTGGTGGAGAATAACGAATCACATACTCACTGTTATGGCACTGAGTGAGTGTTTTATCATTCACCCAAGGCTGGACACAATTTTTATCACCGTGTCTTGAATGGAAACCACAGGCAGTGGAGCCACAAGAGCAACAGAAAGAACAAGGCAGTGGGATCACTGGTGACCTGACAGTGCTGTTCACTCTCAGCAGTGAAAAACCACAGCTGAATTTGCGCTACAAAACCACAGAGCAAATGAGCACACAGTTATTCCTGGCCAAAATGTTTACTTCCTCAGTGTCTCAATTTCCCCTTAGAAGACTACTGGTTGATCTTAACCAAATTTGAATAGTTATTTCAGAGATTTTAACACAAAATGGATATCAGTGACCAGGTACAGGATAGGTGCCATAGAAGAAAAGAAGAAGAAAAGAATCAGATCAGACCTGGTAGGATTAGCTCTTAGAGAATCCAACTAAAAGGCTCACATGTAAAGAAAAACATTTGACTTCAAAAGTTTCATTGCCCAAAGCACCACACATTCCACAATCAATATTTTTCTGTTGTACCATGAAGCAACAATTAAACAAATAATGATTATCTGCAGCAACTCCACAATAATAATTTACAGTTGTTCAGAAGCCATTAACTTGTGTCTCTATGGGCTGAATTATTCTACAGAATAAAAACGCTCCACATTTTAACCTTCATATAGATAATTAACAAGCAAGAAGCTCACAGTGCTCAACATTATTAAGGAATGGTTGGGACCAGTTTTCTGTAAAATTGTAAAATTGAAAGAGAGTTTAAGAGAGTTTAAATTTCTCTTAATTCTGTCAGAAGTAGGGGAAGCAGCTTCAGAAAACTTGTCCTACTACTTTAGCCTGATTACGCACATCAATTGGAAAATATAGAGCTGATTACTTGATGAAATCAAGAAATTCCTAGTTCCTCCACACTGCTTTTATGAGATAAAGTACTCCAGGAGTAAGATCAATGTTTTCCAAGTTCTTTTTCTAGAGGAACAGCCTTGACTCTTCTTGTGTCCCAAGAGCACAAGTGAAACCTGGGTTCAGATGGTTACCACTGGATCTATAACAAAGAAAGGAATGAGCTCCTCCCTTAGGTGCACTTCAGTTCACAGTGAAATCTGTCTTGACTGCTCCTTCCAACTGACATGACAAAGATCCTTGGCTAAAAGTGACCCTTCAGATCCTGTATGTGCAGAGAGACTGGCACCAGAGGATGATCTCCTACTGCAGGAAATTGCCTAACGAGCTGCATCAGCCTTTAGCATTATATCACACAGGGTGATCTCCAGAAAGCTGCTTGAGCAGATGCATTTGTCTGCTGCAAAGCCACATTGAGCTGTGGTGAATAAAAAATGGGTGAGAATGCAAAAAAATATTTCAGGCAAATGGAGAAAAATTATCTGACCGCATATGAATTGGACACTTGCTTCCATTACACTTCCCTTTCTGCCATCCTGGCCTTCTTATTAATTTGCTCATCTCCTATGCCCTCACCTTTTGTCTATAAGATTTTTGAATTTGGAAATATCATTAACTATAAATGTGTACAATTCACTGCATGAAGATACAGCTTAAACAGCCTGCAAAAACTTCCCTGAAATCAATTTCATAATAAAGCCGGTATGGAAGTCCAGGTAAGAGAGAAAGTGCCTAGAACTGATGTACAATATGAAGATTTCCAGTATTCCCTCACCCTAAACCTGGTTCAATAGGATAAATCTGGTTCAGAAGGATAAAACGACCTTCTTTATTATGTAAATTGCATCCCACATAACAGGAAACCAAGTGAGATTTAATTCAGTTAATTTATAACAAAATTACTATTTTGATAGGGCAGATAACATATTTCTCTATTCCTTATGATTTAGAGGAATTTAAATAGTGGAATTATTCATATACATGCATAACGTAGATATTCAATAGATTTATCTTTTACCTAATTGTTATGCTTCACATTGTTCCCCATCCCTAAAGATTATTCCTGATTTTATAGCCCCAGGCATACATATTGGACTCTTTAAATGGGAATAATTTTAAAATTCACAGAAACTTTCTCAATAACTGTTTTGCAGATGATACTTTCTGTCACGTCAGAAACATTCATTGACTTTTCAATGAATATAATCAGAATATTACAATACTGGCCTAGGTTTCATCTGAGGTCAACTGTACCATGTTTACTGGAAGCAGAATTAGGAAATGCTTTTGAAATGTTAAAAAAAGTAAAAAGCTCTGTGGAATCAGTCTGTTCAGTTAAAAATACCAAATCCTGAGCTGGTGAAGAGGTTTTGCAGACTGGGGCCAACTTTCTTAAAATGCTTTACAGGAAATAGATATTTCTTGTAAAATAGAATTAGGATTCACAAGCTTTGTTTTCTGTTTCCAATTATAATTAATTCACACTTTTTCCCTTGTTTCAAGCACTGTTCCTTTCTCAGATGTAGGTTTTCTCACAATTTTCATTCCCCCCTGTAGGAGGAAGATTGAGCTCAAGCACAGAAGGTTCATCAGCAGTCCACCAACCCCTCTCTTCTGTAAACCCTAAAATATCAGACTCCATGAATTGATTTCCTTTCATTCTCTGCTTCAGGCGCAACTGTTAATGAAGTTGCCAGGTCTGTTGAGATCCTAAAGATTTATTTGTTATACTGAATATAATGTCAAGACAGAGTTATTGGTTGCTTTACTCTGACAGTTTTATTCATGAAGCAGAATACTGGAACTTACAGAAGCTTGGCCCACTCAATACATCATTCCTGAAACTTAGTTAACTGCTTAATGCAAACTTAGTTTAAAGGAGAACAATTGCCTTTAACATGCAAATACTTTATAAATAAATTGCCTTAAAACATCTAAGTGAATTACTCTGTCATGTAATCACTCTTAGTGTAGTTGTGGACTGACTTCCTTCTATTAACCCTTAATCAATCCAAACCACATCAGTCAGTATTAGAAATGAGCCTTTAAATATCCTATCCTGTTCAGTTTTTTTCCCTTTCCCCTCTTATACTCACATTTGAGCTTTGCTACATCAAGGCAACTTTTAAAAACCCAAACCAAGAAAAAACCTTGAAACTTAAACAAGAAATGAGTATGACCACCATTTACCTCTATGACATGTCATAGTTTAGAAAAAATTGCTTCACTCTGAAAAAAACAGGAAAAAATTTACTGAGGTAGATGAGAAACTGAAAGCTCAGCAGAATGTTTTCAAATCAAAGGCAACACAGTTTAAAATTTTGAGGACAAACAAGTTAAAGACCTGAAATAAATGCAAGACTCTCTTTCTAGGTGATGGTTTTTCTTTCTTGGAAGATCCTGTAGAGAAAGCATCTTGTTCACTTCTGCACATCATTGGAGGAGGAATTAGGTAAAGAAAAGCAAATTTCATTTCCTTAATCTTTTAGTGAAAAGCATTTATTTCTTCAAAATCGGAATTTATCAATCAAAGCCATAACATCCTGAACACCAGAAACATTTGAGATTTATTGGACCTGAGCTTCTAGCCTGAACTGAAGCAAGGATGCTTACATCTTCCAGCAGAACTAGGCTTTTCTATAGTGAGTCCTTGCTGCTACAAACCCAGTCCAGTTGCTACATCTACCTGCCCAGAACAGACTTTGGATCTTTGGTCTCACAGGTAGCACTAGTGACATATATTAGATACCAGACAAGCTCTCAAATAAATTTGATTTTTTATTTTCCTCCTCAATCCTCCAAGATGGTCAAGTGGTCCTATTTGAAAATATTTGCCTTTTAACCTTAAAACACAAAAATTAGAGCAGAACCTATAAAACATGTGAGTTTAATGGCACACTCTTGCCAGAATTTAAAGGTATGAAAGTCAGCATTTATGATCTCAGAAGTGGAAGATTCATGGCAGTGCTGAGAGGCAGGAAGGCTTTTACAGGTTTGGGACTGTGGCTTTACTCAGGGAAGAAGAACTAAATTCCAATGAAATCCTTCACACCCTTCCACATTGCTGTGTGCTCTGTATATAATTTCTCTTGTAGCAAATAACAACTTAGAGTGCTTTTAAAAGACCTACTATTTTTTTCCTTTCTCTTATAAAACAAAAACCTCTAACAAGTACAGAAAGAAAAAATATGATAAGGTCTATATTTAGGACACAGAATGAGAATAGATTTAATGAAAACACTGTGCTGCTCTGTCAGTGTTTTGCATGTAATTTCTACTTCCCCAGTGATTCATTTGCTTAAAAAGGAGGCCCTGATCCAATGATAAAATATTCCTTCCACACACCTGGCTCAACCTGGTCTTACCCAGGAACTGGTTCAGTAAGAATGTGTTGCTATTCCAGTTCCCAATAAGAGCATTTGCTTACTGCTTGCCAGTTATCCTTTTGTTGTCATTTTTATTGATGCTTGGGACATTTCAATCCCAATCCCAAATTATCAAATTGCATTGATGTTTTCCCAGTTTTATTTTAAAAATCTCTGTTCAAAATATTTTGCTTCCTATGTATTATTTACAAAATAATTTAAAGTGTCTCAAAACAAAAAGCAATTTTAGGACCATATTTTCCCCCTACCTTCCCAAGAAAAAGCTTTCCCAAGAAAAGCAAAAGCCAACAAATGAACAATTCACTTCCAGACAACTTGGTTGGTTTTGGTTTTCCTTTCGTTGATCCTTTGTTCAGTTACAAAATGGAATATTACAACTAACCTTGGCCACAGTACTGTGCAAAAATATCACTTGATCCTAAATATTATCTCAGGGATATCACCTACAAACACATAATACACATCCTTTTCAGTGAAAGCTCTTCTCTCAGCAGTCTCTAATATCTGGATTTGTCATTTGATAGAAAAAGCTGAAGGTAGGACAAAAATTATTATTTTTTTAATTACATGGTGGTACAAATTCTCTCAGCCAAACTCAGTGCAGTGACGGAGTTATTATAAACATGTAAAACTGGCCTACATCATTAACATAACTGCAAGGACTCATGGAATACCTCATACATATCTCCTGTGAAAGTGACTACTCATATTAGAAAACATAAGATGAACAAGAAATCAATAGCATAGTTCACAAACCAGGGAAAACCCCTGAATTTTCTGTTCAAGGTCAGGGACCCAGCCTGAGCTGCTGTTAAATTAAAGCTACCCTTTTGAGATGCTTAAATTATCTGTGCCATGTGGATTGGGACCATTGACAGCTGATGAGAAAATTACTTCTGTACCACCTCAGGGGAATTCCCACACCTATTAGACCTCAGTGGAAATGAGATAAGTTTGCTTTAAGCTCCTTCCGGGCTGTATGCCAGAGTTTGGCAGAATCCATAAAAGAACAGAGCTCCCAGGCCAGCAGTCACTTAGGCTTGGATTTGGTGTTTGACAAGGAATGCCTAAATGAGGCTCAGGAGGAAAAATAAGTGCCTTGCTTTGATTAGATGAATCAGAGAGTACACTGTCTTTCAAAAAAGTAATTTTAGGAGAAAAACTTCTCCTTATTTCCAAAGAATTGGTGAGTAAAATGATGCGATGGGGTGTACCAGAAAAGCTGAGTCAGTTAAGAGCCCAAGGTTATCAATTTAGCAGTCACAGGTTATGAAATATTCTGTAAGACTATTATGGATCCTGATGTGTAATTTCTCAAGTGCACATGACAGATGCATCATAAATAATAAACCAATGCATAAATGTAGCTTATATCTTGGGGGATAATGCCACATTCTTTTCACTCACAGGTCATTAGCTGTCATTTTAATTCCTGGGATTAGGGTCTTCAACATTCCTCAACACTGGCAGCCCACTTTTAGATTAAAATTGCTGCACTCCTGTAATTTGCTGGGTTTTCCAGGCAACAGAGTGTAACAGAGCAGAGTAACTGTTCTTAATTGCTATGCAAGTAGCAGGGAAACTGTAATTTTACATTGTGTGAGCATGGTGGTCCTTCAGCCCACGCCATCCTTGGGCCTGGCTGCAATCTCAAAAGCTCCTGATAAACCTTGACTGGAGCATCTGAGAGGTGAAGTGTCCCTTGACCACACCAGTCAAGCTGTGAGGCACTCCTGGATTTTACCAGGAGCTCTTAAATGGTGCAGATGGGAACAACCAGGAGCAGCAGCTGCCCAAACAAGGCCAGCCTTGAGCAATTATCCTCTGCAGCCCTGGTGAAGCATTTACCTGAGTCACAGCCCGAGTGGAGCAGTGCCGCTCTTACAGCCCAGCTGCTGACACAGGTTATGGCCAGGATGGAAACTTGCCGATGACCAAAGTCAATCATCTTGTGACCCTATAGACAGTGGTCCTGAGTGAGGCCCTTTGAGCTCTGCTGGGCCTCAGTGGCTCCTCCAGCACCTCCCTCTGAGTGAAAGACCTCTCAGAGATCGTGATCCCTCAAGCTCCACGATACTCAAAGGACCAACAGTGGTAATGAGGCCAAGGCTGATACCACCAAAACCACCCCCTGATCCTGCCAACTTCATGTTCCTACAAGAGTAATACATCTCCTGAAGCTGTTCTGTCTCTCCCTTTTCAGCAGAGCTTCCTTTTAATAACCCTGAAGAGAATCTGGATTTTCCTGTCTCTTTTAGCTGTCACAGAGCACATTGCTACGAGAAAATCCTGCAGCCAAATCCCTACTTGTTTTAAACCTCTTCAAATTGAACTCAACAGAGATGTGTGGGTATTCCAGGCACTCAAACTGCCTTTTCCCTGAGCATTCTGGGAACAGGATACAGCTGCACTAGTTTAAAATTACCCACGTTCTCCTAAAGTCTTATCATGTTGTCATGCTTTTCTGTCTTCCTTAACAGGGATGGCTTGCCTTCAGGAAAAGGAATTCACAAGGTATTCCTAAAGTCCTTCGAGTGATCCTGGTCTTTCTTGATCTTCTTTCCACATCCTCCTGGTTAAGTAGGCTTTCCATGGCCTTCCTTACTTGTGTTCACAGACTCTTTGCACAGAGATCAACGGGCTCTGAACTCTGTCATTAACTCTACCAAGGTCCTGAAAACCAGCTAATGAAAAGAAAAAATTCCTCTATGAATCTCCTTTGCTCACTCCCCACAGGGCTTGGATTATGTACTCCACAGGGCTGTTCTGTTCATAAAATGGCACAAATATTGTTTTGTTTGTGCCTTATATTCTGGTGAAACACAAGGCAACAGATCTCAAATTAAATGTGAGTGATGTCAGTCACATAGCTCTGCCAAGACACCCCAAGCTACCCAGCTAAATCTTACTACTTATTAAAGCAACTATAACAATCACTATCTTCATCATCAATATATTTATATTCTTATTTTAGTTTGTTTTCCTCAAGGCAGAGTTAGAGATCTTCCTTCAGAGTCGTCTGTTAAGCCTGGGTTTACTAAGGCTCTGCAGAAAAATTTTTGTTTCAGGTAAGGGCATTAAAGGTTTACATGTGCCTTTTCTTTATGCCTTAAATTTATCTTTTATTAAAAAACCACAAGAAGAAAGCAGTGGAAGAACATTACAAAAATGCTACAAATGCTTGCCTCGTGGGGTCTCAGCTGTCATCTGACTATGGATTTTAAAATGACAAACAACAACTTGAAAGTGAAAATAGCATGTCATTTCTCCTCTCACCTACCTCTGGGTAAGTGGAATTGCCGTTAACAAAAAAAAAAATCAAGGTTATTTGTTTTCACTTGGCAGCAGGAACTAAAAGCACGTCGATGCTGCTGTCATGAGTGGTATCTTGGACTGCCCCATAGTGGTGTTTCTGCCTGATTGAAGGGGACACTTCCAGAGCTACAGACAGGGAAAGTCAAGCTCAGAGAGCAAACATCAACAGATATTTCACATTTGATCTTAAACTTAAGAAAGGGATAAAGGAAATTAAATCTATTCCCAGGTGTTGCAGATGGCATTCATCAAATGATCCGTAAAGTTACACATTTTTCCCATCAGCCAACTATAAACTGTTGCCTATAACATCTTCTCATGGAACAGATTTCCTTATTTAAAACACACTGATAATTGTATAACTGATAATCCCAGAGATCAAAAATGTTCCTACATCCTCCTGGTTCAAGGGAGTTAATTTCCACCTGTGAAACACCTGTCATCAGATGCCAGGGCTGCAGACAGTGTGAAAGAGAAGAGAGCTGCTGAATAGTTCAGTTGTGTCACAATGGTCCTTGGCTGTGTCTATATATACATCAGTCATCTGCTGAGCCATGGCTTCTCACTGTCTCCCTCAATGTTCACTTCAAAATGCTTAAGTACAAGGCAGGATCAAGATGTAAAAGAGCCAAACTTAATTTCAACTTCAATCTCCTACAGCTCAACCAAAGGGAGAGAAAAGACTTCAATATTTTAATATTACTGGTTGCCCTTCTGCCCATGATCAGTCAGGCTTCCCACAAATGAAGAGCTCCTGTCTCCTTGCCTTCAATTCCAGGCCAAGCTGGAAGTCCATGAGGGTGCTCTAAATTGTGTCAGCTGCCATCTCCTTTGCCATTACATGTACTAGAAACTCCAGGGGAAAAGATATAAAGAACCATCTCTCCTGCTTCTGGTCTCCTGGAACTTCTCCACTCTAAGAGAATATTTAGTTGAAACCAGCAAAAGTGAAAAAAATCATCCCACAAGACCTGCAAGAGTAGCAAGGCATAAAAAAATCTTCTCTAGTGGCAGGCATTACTTTAGTTTCTTCTGTATACAACTGATGAAACAGAAAAAAATGAATCTCTGCAGAGAGCCTGCAGAATACATTTAAAAATGTCATGTGAATATCAATTTGCTTTGTTCATATTCCTTTTTGTTTGCATTTCCCAAATACTCCAGTGAAAAAGCTTTCCTAGCACAAGTCTTTGCAAAGATTTAATATGGTCTGCTCAAATTGGAAATGAGGAATAGTACACTCAAATATGGGGTTCATTTTTCTTTTGGATATAAGTCATTTGAAGTGAGGACAGGAAAGCTGCCACATGCATTCTTCAAATGAAAATTCTTAATTGAGCATTTTTGAATGGCAGAAAAATACTGACTTTTAAAGCTAAATTGGAATGCATACAAATAATTGAGTAATGCATAAAGCAGAGAAGAGTGGATTGAAGAGAATTAGACAAATGGATATACTTCAGAATGAAAAGTACAACCTTTTGAGTGAGATGCCTAAAACCCTGCTTCCTTTGTTTTGCATGATGTCTACCAAATACTGGACTGTCTAGGCTGGCTGCCCTTAGCCCCTGAAATCTTTCTTGGGAAGAAACATATATGTTGAAAGCTGTGAGAACCTCAGGTTTCTTTTCCTTATTTAGGATGCTAAATAGGATAAAGGACTTACACTTGTGGCAGTGGTCACTTTCTGACCCTCAGCTTGATGTCATACCAGCCAAGAGCAAGAAATAAATCAGAGGAAGGCGTATCATGTTTTAACTCTACCCAGAGTCCCCAATTAATTAACCTAAACTGGAAGAGTCCACAGAGCCTCTTGTCAGCCTAACTTGCATGAGAAATTCTTCCCTAGCCTCCAAAACTTGCAAACAAAGAAAAACACCAGTAGGATTTTGTAAGGACAAGCTCAAGCGTGCTCTTTTATTACCATAAAAAATTCATTCTTCTTTGTCATAAGGGATTTGCTTACAGGGAGTTGTAGGGAGTTACCAAGACCCATCACTCACAAAGCAAAATCTGACTCCTTTGTGCTTAAATCTCCCAAGAAGGAAGGTGACTATCACTGAGAGCACCTCCAGCCCAAAGGACAGCGAGGGAAGAGTGAGAGTGGCTGCTGAAGGAGTGCCTGGGTGGGACCCACCATGCTCAGCTGTCCAGGGACAGGGGCACACCTGAACAGCAGCTGCTGGAAGGAGAATCAGAGACTCTGAGAGAGATCTGATAATAGACACCCTTGAGTTGAAGTCTGTGCTGGAAGTGAGCACCACTGAAAGCCAGGTTGCTCTAGAGAACCTGCAGGGAGTTCTGTGTGAGTGTGCGTGCAAGTGCTCATGGACAACCTGAACAGCAGCTGCTGGAAGGAGAATCAGAGACTCTGAGAGAGATCTGATCATAGGCACCTTTGAGTTGAAATCTGTGCTGGAAGAGAATGCCGCTGAAAGCCAGGTTGCTTTAGTGAACCTGCAGGGAATTCTGTGTGAGTGTGCAAGTGCTCATGGACGTGGAGACAAAGCTTCCTGCCTGAGTCACTGCTGGGACATGCAAACTGCTCTCTCCATACATCCACTGACGGCCATCCATGCACAGCTCAGGCAGTCATGGATGGTGATTCACATCTCACTTTTCTTGCCCTTGAGCGCCAGTATTGGATGCTTTGTGTTGCTTTTTGTGCTTCTGCACCTAAAGGGACAAATTTGGGGATATTTTAATCAGGAAACACATCTGCTGTAGTCTGTTTGAGCCAAACATTTACAACTGAGAGATAGTTTTGACTTCAGAAGAGTGACTGAGAGACAGAAAAATGAATTGTGACTTTAAATTTAGCCTAAAGGGAAAAAAAAAAAAGCAAGGGAAAATGCTGATTTTTTTTTGGGAAAGTCTCATTTCACTAGAGACTTAAGGCTTAATAGGTCTGGAACCTTGGCTTTCCCCACAGAAAGGAATATGTCCAATGGAACAGAGTTGTGCTCAGTGAACATGAGGCCTTTGTGAGTAGAAACTTCAGAGCCTGCATTGATTTCCTACAAGAGACTGCAGTATTCCCTCATGTTAAAGTTAATTCTGCTTGATATTGTTTATCTGGCTAAGACACATTTCTCAATATAAGGAGACTTAGAATCCTATTTGTGGCCACTTTCAGAGAGGATTCCTGCATCACTTGGCTGAGAAAAGGCAGGGAAAGAAGGCAGCCCTGTGAGATTTGCCTACCATTAATAACACTCTGTATTTCCAGGTGTTGTCACTGAATGTCACTCTGACATATTCCCTCAAGAAACCTCCCTGTCTGACTGACAGCAGCACAGATGAGATGTGTAATGTGTAACAATGTGCTCAGGAGCCTTTCCCACTCAACTTCCTCAGTGCTGCATCTGCTTCCAGAAAGACAGGTCTGCTCACAGATCTCAGAGCTGGCACATAAATGGCTTGCATCTTTCATATTTTTAACAGAAGTTTTTCCTTTCTTCCTGTAGTAGGCTCAACTATCCCCACCCACCACTACTGCTATTTCAAGGAGATGTTTTATGACTAACTCCTCTTCAAGGGGGTGTTGAAATAGAGATCAGATGGTAAGAAATAAATACAAGGACCACAAGCCTTGGCAAGCAGAGAATGAACCCCTAAACATTTCTGTGCTTAAATTCAACATAGAGTACAGTGATGAAAGGCAAAAAGTGCTTCTTCTTGCCATCCTCCTTTTCCCCCAATCCATTTGTGTTTTCTTTTGTTCTGTAAAATTACACTTGAAAATCTTCTGGACAGAAAAAAGAAGAGGTCATAATCATGAATCCTGTTCCAATCTGTCAGTTAACACAATCTGAACATCCATTCACACAAATGCTACACCCTTCATTATATGCATGTGCTTCTTATATTTTTGGTTCCTGGTAAGTGGTATCAAATACCCTAAATTTCTTCTATCCTACCTTTTAATGCTATTCACAAGCACTCAGTTATCCTGTAAGAACAGGCAAACAATACATTTATTACAAACCAATAATTTAAAGGTAAAATATAGAGTTCATATTTTAACACTGTGTCAAAAAAAGAAAAAGAAATCATCTGGGTTTTTTTCTATGTTATTTTAATGAGTAAAAGAAGTTTGGGCTCTTCAGTCCCTCAGAATAGAGATTTATCACGTAGCTGTCAGACAGCCCTGTTTTTGTAATCAACAGGTGAAGGACCAGTGGAACTGTCACGAAGCTTAATTGACTTCCTGGACTGAGACATTCATCTGTTGGGAAGTTAAAGATGAATGCCTGGAGCAAGGCCTGAATTTCTTTTCATAAGTCTAAAATTAAATGTCTCCTGCTATGACACCAGGCAGGATTCACTTCATAACAAACCACTAATATCATATCAGTATGTACATGCCAGAGCACATCCCAACACAAGTCCTAGTGGAACTGTAGCTAATAATCAAAATTCCTATAAATGAAGTTCACTCAGCAGTTTTCATTCATAACAGGTCCTCAGAACACTCCAAAATTTAAATGCTTTAATCACAAGTTGCACTGTGGCTCTCTAATTAGCAAGTGTTCACGGAATGAGCTGCTCTGCAACAGGACACATCCCACAATGGCTCATAATTTGAGTGGGAAGGTAACAGACACATTTAATAGCACAAATTAACTTGATGGTAATGAGGAAGCCTCTCTGTCAGCAATATCACAAATTAAATTATCTGCTACCTCACTAGTGATGAGGAATAATTAAGAAAGCTACACAATTGCTTACAAATAAACCAGCACCAGATCAGCTGAAAGATGGCTGTCCTGGAATCTCTTTGACATAGCAACATTCATTCCCTTAACTCTGATACCATTTGTTTGTAGGTAAACCAGATATTCAGCATTATCTTAATTAAGCTTTTAAAATTTAATTTCCTTTTTCAAAGGAGAGTATCTTGGGCACTACACAGTGAGTTTTCATTAACAATGCAGCAGCTTCACTAGCGCATTTCCAAGCTGAGCAGGAAACAACAACAAAAAGGGCTGATGGCCCTGGGGGGTTGAGGGAGAGAGGAGCACCTTGCAACACATGGCTCTCAACAGTCACCCTAAAACACATCTTGATTCCCCAGAGGGCCTCAGGCACTAAGCAAGTTAACTGCAAATTAAGCTTTAATGTTGCATATTTTATTTAAATTAAATTTCTGGTTTGTAGGCAAGTATTAAATACTTATAACGAGTTCTTTTCAGATTGTTTTTTGGTTTGGTGGGGGGTTTTGACATTTTAAGATTTAACTGAAATTAGACACTTTTTTTTGACTTTGAAAACAACTGAGGAGACTAGCAGATTATTTTCCTGTAATTAATTAAAACAGAGGAGGATTATCAACTCTTGTAGCTCATTCATAGAGAATCCAAGATCACTCTTGGCAGCTCAGTAATTATTCATATTAACTACAGATGCAATACCCTTATTTGGCACTTGCTAGAACTGCAGATTGGAAAAGAAGTAAGACAATGAGCAATGTAAATAGGTAAAGTATGATTGACTTTTAAAATTTTTATAAAGTGCAATGTATCTTTGGTATCAATCAAGACTGAAAAATGAGAAATATTAGTCCTCTCTCCCCACCCTGTGCATGTGATTTTGGATCTTTTACTTCACTGCAGAAAGTATAATATCCAATGCATTATATCTGGGAGATAAACTGGCAGCAACTGAGCTTAAAATGTCACAGCTCACACAGTACAATAATGATGCATTTTGGGCAACTGCAGATAAGGTTTGTGTGTATAATGTGTTGGTGCTTTAATTTACGTACTTGTGATATTAGGCAATCTTTTGCAGTTCACATATTGTAACCAAGCATACAAGTGAAAAACAGCTGGGCCAGCAATCTTTTGGAAAGCAAATAACAAAAATGCTGCTAGTGATCTTCCAATCCTCTGTTAATCCAAGTGATGTTAAAATAGAGATACAAAATAATGCAAGTCTGAGCAGTTTCAGTCAACAAGGTAAGCCTAACAACAAGAGGTCTCAGAGTAGTAATACACTCTTTTCAATTTGGGTTTTCAAGATTTACTGGAGAAATAATGTTTTAGCAGACCTAGTCACCTGGAGCATAAAAATACACACATATAAATGTATCCAGTCAGGGCAAACATGCTGGCATTACATTTCTTACAAGGTGAAAAACTCAATAAATACGGAAAGGAACTAACACATGATTCTCAACAGCACCTAAGATAAAAAGGAAAGGTAATGACCATGGAAGACATAAGTAATTTCACCCAGTGGTGCTGGACAAACTGCATGGCCATAATTTTGGGAAGATTACTGTTTGGTTAGATGCACTAAAGTTTAAATAACACCTACAAATAATCCATACTTTCCATTTCCCTGCTTAGTATGGAGATTCTAGCAATAGTCCTGATTTTATGGAACTATATTTCTTTCTATCTGAACAGCAAGAGATATCATCTTAAATATTGGAGTACTTTTGAGAAAGTTCTTTCCTCTTCGCAAATAATTCACAGATTACTTCTGCTGAAAAGAAAAGCTATTCTGCAATAACTACATTTCAAAGTAATGAAAGTAGGCAGACACTGGAAGACTATGACAAAATATATTTGGTTGAATCATTCTGGAAAATTTCAAAGATCTTGAATAAAATTATATCACTCAAATAGCAACATTTAAATGAAAGACAAACCATACTCAAATATTCTATATTAAAACTGAAATAATTATAATTTTCCAATTAGGGAATATATTACAATATTGTATTCTCTAGTAAAGTTTACTAAAGCTTTAAAAACATACACAGAAAGAAAAATTAAATGGAAAATACTAATTTATCCAAATTATTTGAGGTTTGTTAAGTATCCCAAATATCACAGGTGGAAACAAAAGAACTTGCAAATATCCAGATTATTCTGAAAATCATTTTAAATTCAGTAAAAAGCAGTTGTCATGTTTTGGCATATGTAATGAGATTTATAGTAAAACACACCAAAAAAATACCCAGTGATGAACCTAGGTCAGTAAGCTTATAAGGCCAGTAGTCTGCCAACAGATAATTTATTTACTTTAAAACAGAGCTAGCCACAAGTAATTTTTCTCTGTTTGTATTTGCTAAAGATAAAACAATTCCAAACTACTTATCCATGCTCTTAATCAAATGAGACTTCCATATTCTGCAATCCCACTTTGATGGGGGGAAATGCCACGACAAATTCACTCTTCTGTACAACCATAGATCTGTAGTTGATCCTGATTCCTACCAGCCTTGGTTTGAGACCTGCTCCCAGGTGAAACAAGGACAACTAAATCAAAAGTACTAAAGCTGTTGTTCTTCTACACAAGATGAAGATTTGATTAGAGGCTTGTCAGGGCTGCAAACAAAGACAGGCCACAGGATACAAAATAATTTCTTCCATAGCTGCCCACCTTCTCCTCCCCTGATCTGCACACATTCAGTTTACAGCCATTATTGTTTATCTCCCTAAGAAAGGATCTGCTATGGCAAAATGTCCATGCCCTTGGTGACCCACTGTTACTCAAACACAGGTTAATAAAATGAGTTTGTGTCAGTAGCACGTCTTTCCCAACAAATAGTTATAATTTACCAGAAACCTTTAACATCTACACAGTTCCACAGGAATCGAGTCTGTTACTTCCTTTTTACATTTCTTAGGCAAATCATCAAAATATAACCCCCTGCTGTTGCACTGAAGAACAGTTAAGTACAGGCCAAGAACAAAGCAATTGTTTCCAAGGCTGTGCACATTCCCCTTGTGTGCTCTGATTGCTGCAGCCTGGCACCTCCTGGTGATATGAGAAACAAGCTGCACAGCAAAGAAAACCACACAAATACAGCTCTAATGCACGGGTTTTGTCTAAAAGATTATGATATTCTACTTAAACTGCAATAGGCCCTCATAATGTGAACATTTAAACAGCTGTTAATGTCCACACATGTTACTGGTCACTGAACACGCATCAAAATCTCAAAAAACTACACACTCATAATGGTTGACTGGCAAGTCAGATTTTATTACTTAAATAGTACATGTCAAACAGCTTAATTTTAAATGACTTCTTCACATTTAAAAAGACTTTTCATTCCAAACCATTTTTTAAAATATAAACTAGTGTTTAATAACAAATTCTTGTAGTCCAGCATGTTACCACAAGAGAAATGTCAATATTTTACAGTGTTGTCAGATTTGCAATGTGCAAAATTGAAAGTAAATTTAGCCTTAAACTCTAAGTGGCAGCTGACTGCATCCCCTAAGAGACTCTCTGCACCTTCCGAATTCTATTGTCATAACTCAGATCAAGCTGAACTCAAGATTCATCCCAAATTCTTTTCCAGGTAACAAAGAAGAAAACTGTTCTCCCCATTAACCCCCAGTGACCAACTCACCAATTAGCAATATGAATTCCAGATGAGAGTATTTAGGTGCATGGTGAGATCATTAACCTTATTATGCCACCCTGTCTTGTTTTCAAGCTTCCCACTAATCTGTTGCTAATAGATACAGGTGCCTGAATTATTGCCTGCAAAGGCTTTTCCTTATGTTTGAAACAATTTGTGGTGCTGCCATTTATCACTCACATTTCTAAGGTGCCTTTTATGCTAACATGTGGAAGCCATTACCAACAATTTGTACCTCCATGGAAGGAAGTGCCAGTGCTTCTGTTGTCTGCCTGTTCCCATCTGTGGAGCTGGCTGGTTCCAGAGCCCTGTTGTTTAGGTAATACCTTCTGGCACAGTAGAGGATCCTGGATTTTGAGCTGTGGGCCCTATGGCCTCCTCCAGAGGAAATCCTTTGCCCTGCACTAACCTGACAGTGCTGTTTGAACACAGAACTTACACCCAGTGTGAAAAGCTTTGGTGTGCAGCCCTGCCTGGAGGGACCTGGTGGCAACAGCACTAAAACACAGCTGCAGTAAGGAGTGGTCTGCAGCTGAGTGAAAGTGCTCATTTATTTATCCACGTTGTGCTACAGGGATGCTGATGAGGACATGGACACATTGGGTGATGTGGCTCCGAGTGGCAGCAGGGAGAGCTCAGCTGAAGCTCTCTCAGAGCCAGCACTCTCTGCAGGCAGCACAGACCAGAGCCCTGCGGAGTCCCACCACCCAAAGCTGTTTCCAAAACTTCTCCTCTGTTATAGGCATCCTCCCAGAGTCTTACCACTCTGCTGCCTCAAAGCACAATCCAATATTATCTAATTAAGACCAGACACTTAATGTGGTCTCATGACTCACTATAACCCCGTTTGACTGATTTGTTATTTGCACTTCCTTGATGGCTGTAGTACAAGCAGACAGTGTTCTCTGGACACATTCTTTTCTTCAAGTCCTGCCACACATGTCTGTTAGCTATTTCT
This sequence comes from Passer montanus, assembly GCF_014805655.1. Classification (NCBI taxonomy): domain Eukaryota; kingdom Metazoa; phylum Chordata; class Aves; order Passeriformes; family Passeridae; genus Passer; species Passer montanus. The sequence continues at coordinate 1,605,239 of NW_024368596.1, read as the reverse complement.
TTGTATTACTAATGATTCTAAGCAACACCTTGAGGCAAATCTTGATTAGCATGTTAATTAGGAAATTCCTAGCAGGCACTTTGGGTGACAGCTTATTCCCAATCACCAAGAATAAAAAACGTGTTCAGATTGAGACATCAGGTTGAATTATAGAGATGGACGCACTGGAAATGCTGTCAAACAAATAAAACTCCCAGTTCCTTTCCCTGGGTTCCAGAATGCCAGCCCTTAAAAAGTAAATGCTTGTACAAACCAGCCAGGCACTGGCTCCCCAGGCTGCATCCTGTGACTCTGTTGGACTCCCTTGCATTTCTTTACAGACACAGGACTGGGGGCTTTGGAGAGCCAGGTTAGTCCAGAGCTCTGAGCACCTCCCTGCCAGCTCAGACCTGATCCTGCCTTCAGCTCAGGGAAGATTATGGGAATATTTCCAGAGAGTGTTGCAGGCTTTGAGTAATGTCCAAAAGGTCAGATTATGAAACAAGCATTATCTGCTCTTCTGGCAATTACCTCTCACAGAAGAATATTTCTCTCCTCTACTTCCCCCTTATTCTTCCAAAACAAACACAGGGCTGAAAATTAAACCAATCCCATACTGGTTTAAGTACTGTTTATGTAGCCATAAAAATATATAGATATGCCTTTACAATTTTCCATGCTGCTGTTGTGAAGCTATGCTTCATTCAGTATGAATCCACTACGCTAGCAACAGGGATGAAACACACTTGCAACAAGAACCCATCTCCAGCTGAGTGAAGAATGCTGATTTTTTTATTCTACACTGGTTAGTGAGAAGGGAAAGCGCACATCACTGGTCTCAGTGAATTATTTTTTCTTTTCAATAAGATTTTTAAAATATGAAAGAATTCTTAAAGTGTCTCTCTCACATAATTTCCTACTGAACAGTGCTTTAATCTGGAATTAGTTTCAGTATTTTCTATGGGCTACATGAAGTGCAAGGACCTTTACAGATAACTAAGGAGTAAGATTGGGCAAAATCTGAACAATCCCAGGTAACTACCCTAAGATATGGGGGAAAGTTTCTACCCTGGAAACAATGCTTTGTTTGTCAGTGCTGCATCTCCAAAGCATTTAACTAAACTACAACTTAAAGTTGTTTCCATAAGATACTGGCAGGTTAAAAGAGATACAGCACCCATCTCACCATTCCACTCCAAGTGTGGTAATGCCCAGCAGGTGTTAACTCTGCCAACATTGCCAAAATCAGAGCTCCAGAGCTCCAGGACGTTGCTCTTTGCAGAGGAGATTAATCCCATTTATCAAATGGGATTAATTTATCCAAAATTTATCCAAAAACACCTGGAGTAGGGATATCTGCCAACCAACCACCCCTCATCTCCAGCCCCCTCCACCAGGGGCAGCTTGGTAGCCAGCTTTGAGTAGTCAGACACAGTTTAGGAGGCTAAGGCGAACCCAAACCTGCCATTGGTTTACCAGAATCAAACTGGGCTTAGCAGAGAAGAGGTGAAATCCATAAAATCTGCAGTCTTCTCTCATGGATCCCAACCATAATTCTCCCTGATTGCCTTTTGGTCACTTTTGCTTCCACTGATCTCAGTGTGGATGAGGTCAACACAAAACTGGCTGTGTCAACTCTCATTCACTGTTGAGACACGAGGCAGAAGCACATTCAGGCCCAGAAATCTCCTGCAGCAAAATGCTGATACTCTTTGCTGATGTCTAGCTCAGCCCACAATTTCTTCTAGTGTCAATAAGTTATTTAACACAAAGATAAAGGGAGAAATCCAGATGCAGATTTGTGTTCAGGCAAGTGAGGTTATTACTCAGAAAAGAAATCTAACTTTCAGTCTGAATGTTTAGGAGGGGCATTGGGGTTCTGTCACTGTTCTACTGGTTCTGTCACCAATTTAAGTCCCCTGGTAAGTAAAAGCATTGTATGAGTGCAAACACAGAATTTAGTCTCCCTTGATTTTTCTTTTTCTTGTGTTTGGAGAAGAGTGAAAAGAGACATTCTGGAGACTTATTCATAAGTTTGGAGACCCAATGGAAAAATAAAAGGCATCAATAAGAGAGGCACAATAAGGCAACAAAGGTGGGAAGCAGAAAAAGAGAAATTAAGCACACAGTTATTTCACTCCAGCCAATATGGAATATTGGAATATAAAATATGGAGCAGTGAAAAAATAAGTTCCATAATAGCTGCTTTGCCAAGAGTGAGCTATTAAGAAAAGTAAAGGTGAAAAGATAGCAAAGTTGCTCCTGAAGCCTACAGCAAAATTCTCAGCCCCACAGAAAGATGTTCCCACAAAACAAAAGCAGGTCATTCACATAAACTGTTTAAGAAATTCTTGCACTACTGATAATTACATGTAGGTGTAGTATTCCTTATATAGGTGCAATATTGTGTAAAGCTGTAAAATTAAAAGAAATTCCAAGTCTAGGAAAAAATAGAAGCCACAAAGAAAAATGCAAAATCTCCCATCCTATTTGATTAAGGGAAAGGAAACAGAATTATAATTATATCTACATTAGTTATTTTCTTTTTTGAAAGTAGTATTTAATTAACTTTTCGAGAGTGAAAAATGTATTATGCATAATTTATTTATGAAACAGAAAATATTACTGGGCAGGTCTGTGTAATAAATACCTGCACGTTGTTTATATTAGAATAATGACAAATATAGGCAATATTTGAGACAGAGCTGTTCTGCATGTTAAGGTATTTACATTTAATGTTTGCCTGTAAACATTTCTAAAGTAGGAAAAACTAACACAGCAGAAGTACAAACCATCAATATTATTGACTTTTTACCAGAAAGGTATTTACATACAGTTTCTGAGGTGTACCCACTATAAAAACCACATCTCTTTAGTGCAGATGCAAAGGAAAAGTGTGTTTTGTAGAGGTAAGAAGTGGAAAATGCATGCAGCATTCTACATATTCATTGAAACATAGCTCCAGGGGATATAGAAATACATAGAATATAGGCATTGAACCTGTATACTGATATAAATTTGAAATAAAAATAACATAATTTGAAATCCTAATTAATTTTAGACTGCATCCAAAAGAACTGGAATGCAGTAGTAATATAATTTTCAACACTGAGGATTCAGTTATTACTTATTCAAAGTATTGCCCAAAACATCATTTTTTGTTCCTCTGCAGCTTCCCAGGTTTCCAGATTTTCCTTATTTTTCCTAAGGGTAGAGAATAAAACAAATAACAGCAAAAGAGCAGACATTTCCTCCTCTACCACCAAAGCCTGAGAAACCTGCATAAAAAATTAGAAATATGGTTTTGACCTTAAGAGTTTGTTATTGTTTTGTTGATCTCAGATCTCTCTCTGAAATGTGGAAAATGGAAGGGTACTTTATTGAGATTACTAATTTCTTGTCTTTGATAAGCTTGATGGGAAACTACAAGAAAAAGGCAGGTGGAATAATGCCTTTCTTGAAGACAAGGGGAAAGAGTGGAACCTAAATTTCACCCAGGCTATTCATTGATTTATATGTTGCAATTCTTAACAAAGTGGGATTTTTTCAAGTTGTGCTTCACATGCTCTTTGTAAGAGCAGCCTATTAGTGTCAAACTGTAATAGCATCAAATTAGGCGATGTGAGCACTCAGGCCCTTAAGCCAATTTTTTTTTTTTTTATTGTGGCAAGAATGAGTGTGTGGGATGAATCATGCAGCCCCAAAGCTCGTTGGTAATCTTGGCTTTATCTGTTCTGTTGTGCTGCTGTACTGAGGAGAGAAAGGCAAGATAAAATCCTTGATATATGTGGCCCAGGAGCACAGAACCCTCAGGTGACTCCACCCCTGCCAGGGAGGTGTGGGCTCCTAATGTGCCTGTGAGCATAAAAGAGCCAAAGGGAGGAGACTGCCTGGGACCAGTTTGATTTTACAGAGAACATACCTTATGTTTTGTTTTCCAAAGCTGCTTGGGTCTAACCCAAAACCCACAGGAACAGGTGGAAATCTCCTACTGGCTTCAATAGGCTTTGGTAAAGGACAGCATTGCCTCCAGCCTGATTTCCTGTTGAGAGTAGAGTGGATTATCCAGTAGTTTAGGATTCCTGAAGATTTCACCTTGTTTCAGTATTAGATTTACACAGAAACATGTGGATGAGAACACTGTCATCATCCCCTCAGAGTGGGGATTATTTTTCCCTATATTTTAAGACTCTCAAAAGCAGCCTCCTTTCACCAGCAAGGTTAATAATACCCATGTTCCACAAATTTTGTACTTAAAAGATTCAAGTGAGGGAATGATGATAGCACTACATAGACAGTAGCATAGTGCTGCAGCATGTTTAGCTAGCCATCCTCATTTGGTTTTAATTAGTAGAGGGAGAAGGGAAAAATCCTGATTCCTTGACAGCACTAGATCATACGTAAGGACAATCATATTTATCAAGTCACATTTTAATTTATAGCCAGTGACTTGCAGTAATTTGAATACACTGCTAATTAGTATACATAATAAAATAACTGTCAGAATGAGTGAGACTGCGTGATTGCTAAGACTGGATCAATAAAATGCACCTACTTAAATTTTAGGAGAGCACTTGTTTTTCTAACTGAACATGTGCATGTACAACAACCTTGATGAAATTCTGTAATAAAGAATATTCTTTAATTGTCACTGCAGCCATTAGTGGTACTATAGAATGAAATACTGGTAATGTCCTTGACTTTGTTCTGCAGAGAATTTAAGAATTATCCTTTATGTTGCTGCAGACCAGATCCAGAAGCCTGTTGAAGTTCTCTTTCTTGTTGGCATATGCTCCTTATTCTGTTTCCTATAATTACCATGCCTCTAGTATACATTCAAATACACAAGAGACAAGAACAGAAAACATAAAATATTTAATATTAAACCTTCAAGGTGAGTGCACACACAGGGATATGCATAAATCCCCTGCTTCTTATTAAAAACCCGTACCTACATTGTTATTTTAGACTGAGCACCTACAGAAGAACCGTTCCTTACATCTTAGCAATGCTACAGGGACCATAAGCAAAAAAACCCCAACTACAACAAAAACCACCACAAAACAAATAAACATGAAAGTTACCTTCCAATTTCAACCTTACCTAGAGTAGATGCAACAAAATTCATATTTTTCCTAGGCAGGGGTCACTTGCCTGTCATTAAAGGGCAGCACAATATTCCAGCAACACATAACATTTGTCTCTCAGGATATTGTAAGATATTACCAGTGATTAAGAAGCCCCCAGCTAGGTACAATCTATGCCAGGGCTGACAGAAAGCAGCAGCCCATTCAGAGCCAGCAGTGGTGGGTTTGAGGCCCTGGTATTTGCACTGTCCAGCAGATACTGAATGAACAGCTATTAATTACAGCACATATTTATGCCAGTGTTCTTCCCAGCTGGAATACAACTCTTTTTTTTATTTCTCTTTGCAGAGAGCACAATGGATTTCAATAGACTAGAGGGAAAGATAGAGCAAGAAATTGCAATCTACTTACAGTTCTCTTCCTTCTGCCCTTTCATTTGAAAAAACATTCTGCAGGAAAAAGCTTGTAGAGAGCATAAATTTCAGCAGACTCATGACAGACTTCTTCAATCTTACCAAAACAGGGGAAAAAGAAACTGTTGTGTCACAATACCTACAAAAATTTGAGGATCTTAAAATATCTTACTCTACATTTCACTCCCTAAATTTCATTCTAATCTTCCCCTTTCCCATTCACTTCACAAGAAATCATCCATCAACTACCACAATATGAACACTAATAAACATCATTAAACCCCAAATATTTAAGTGATCCTTTGCTCTATATTGCCATTTTATAAGAATGCATGTTTAATCTGATTCCAAACCATATAACACCTTGTATTTCAGTGTTTTGAAACTTCTCTGACTGTAAGCAGAGCCATGCTATGCTTGTTTTATGAGGAGAACAGACTCTTCCTCCCAGCCAGAGACCAGATCTCCAATCTCCAGCTGTCACTCAAGCAGCTGCACCCTGCAGCTCATGACTGCTGTCACTGCAGCAATCTGGGGCCAGAGCAGCCTGGCTGCTGCTCTCCTGACCCTTGCAAAGCCAGCAGCAGTGTTTCTCAGCACAGCAGATTAACCTGCTACTCCTGCTCCTTTCAGCCTCCACCTGCAGCTTCCTTCTTGCCTGCACTATGAAATCAGTAAATCTGTAGTCACTGCAAACCCGTGTCAGTCAGAGTGGGATTTCCCCCCCCTCCTCCCCAGAAAGCAAGGTGCTTTGGAGCTGGGTTCATTTTCACCTGGATTACTGAAATCAAAGGGGACAAGCTTGGATATCCAACTTCATTTCCACTTAGGCATTCACTGCAACAAGCTCAGCTCCAAATCAATGATCCTCACTCCTGGGGAATGAAATGAAGTTTCCACAGTCACTGTCTGTGCTGGGATGCAGTGACAATCTTCCCACGCTGTGGGTATGGGTCCATCTTGGCAGTAAATTGGGATGCTCTTCCCAAGTTATCAGCAATATTGCAATGAAAATGCCAACAGATCTAAGTTACAGCTGCCTGAAGTAGCAGGGAAGTGGTGGTAGAGAAAAAGCTAATTAAGCAAGTAGTGGAGGCATCTTTTACTGCCTCCTACATTAATGCTTCATTAAGGATCTGGAACTGCACTTAGCCTGGAATGATAACAGCATTCACATATTCAATAGACCATAAATGAGAATATAAAGTGCAGGACAATACAAAGCATAGCTTTAAAGGATAATCACCTTTAACAGAATCTAAAATTTTTACTTTGATTTCAAAATATAAATACCAGGAAGGGCAAACCCATATTTTCCTCATTAAAAGAACCTATAACCTTGAATGGGGAGGAGTTTCTTTCCTCAAACTATCCAGAGGCAGGTCAAATGGAGAAAGACATGTGTGAAAAACAGTTTTGCTTCCTTCTGATTTTCACACACGGGATCTGGCAGGATGACTATACACACATTTGACATGCTGCCAGTGCTTTTCATTTTCACCTGTAACAGTTCTTTGGCAAACAGCAGCCAAAGCAGCAGTGTTGTTACAGAAGATGACTTGGTTATCATCCTTTCATGACAGCTTTCCATAAAAATGAAGCTTGAGTAAAGACATGGTTGAGCTGTACCAGCCCAGGAGACCTTCTCCATGGAACTGTTCTCCTTCACATTTGTCAGCTGGGAAGACTTGTGTGCCATTTGTTCACAGCCTACTAAACATTTTATAATTTTTTTTATGGCAAGGGGAGTGCTTTGAATATAGAGGCTGCTGTTGTTGGGTAAGACAGACTGCACACACCTCTGGTAGATGGACAGCTTTAACCTGTCATCAGATTCTGGGATTTCTCGCACAAGGAATAAGAAAAGCACTTTCAGGCTGATATTCATTTGATGTGAAGCCCCAGGAACATACAAATCAAGATATGGCTTTCATGTGTTTTGTGGAGACTTGCAGATCAACCCTAGCCTGCATGGAAATACTTGTTGCAAACTCTTGACCAAAACTGAATCCATAAGTTTTACTTACGTTCAAAATTCCCCATACTGAATATTTCCTTCTTGTTAATTCTCTACCATGAAGAAAAGCATTAGTCTATCAACTATGACCTAAATATTTTGATTAGATTCTGAAAGTCAGTAAATTCTCATGTAAGACACCAAAAGACCACAAAAAAGATCTGCATGTTCCATAGAGAGCAGATAATGAGGGCTGTGAAAACGAAAGCTTTGAAGCCCTGGCATTTTTCATATTCATTAAAATCCATATAGGCACTTGCCTGCTACACCCCATTCCAAGGCAACATGACATGATCTTCTAGTGAGCAAGATTAGCATTCAAATCACAAGACTGGCACAGAAATATCTTAGAGCAAAAATTAAAATGTTGATAAATCCCCTATTTATATAGGACAGATAATTTCTAAGCTGTCCTACCACTTCTTTCTCATGTAGTTTCCATTTTCTTCCTCACAGGAGCAAATGATTTTCAATGCAGAATCACAACCGTATAATTTTATACATCTGATGAACATATGTGAATGTTAGGATCTCTGCAAAATGTTAGGATCTCTGGAAAATATTGAAATGAATGACAGGTATCTACTCATGAACACATCCTGTTCAGGGATGCTTATTGCAGAGGGGGCACTGCCAAATCCAAACCTCTGCAATCAGTGTTTGGCACCTTCCACAGTGCAAGGATGAGCTCTGTCTGCAGGGACAGCTGCTTTTCAGCCCTTCCTGTGTTCCAGGGGAGAGGATGCCATCAGGCCACACCTCCTCATTGATACATTTCAGAATAGAGGAGGTGGCCTGGAAGCTTTTACTAAATGCAAATGTGAAGCTCAGAAGCTTGGATTACACCAGCATGAATGCCAATAAAAATGCAAGGGAGAAAAAAGGCCTTTTCTCTTCTCCTGTGATTACAAGGTACATGTATATCTCTCCCCTTTTTCTCTTGATGTCTCAGCTAAGCACTGAGCTAACCATCATTATCCAGCATTGCACACACTGGGCAATTTGTCAGTGTAAAGGCTCTCAGTTCCACCAAGTCAGGCTGGTTGCACTTTAGAGAGAGCAGCCTGAGCAGATGGTGCTGTTCTTGCTGTGCTGTGATGAGGCCACGTGCCCCTCCACAAGGCAATTGGAAACTTCATGCATGAGAATGTTATTTCTATTATTTAATACATCAGGTAGTAGTTCTACTGTTTTTACCCAAATTATAGCTGGGCAAAAAGAGCTGGATTCACATACTGAGAACATTAATGTTCCTGTTTCACTGTGTTACCCCTGTCCACATGACAAAATTGGGCATGTTCACACATGGAGAAGCAGGACTGAAACTTCTTTCAGGCAGTGGTAGGGGGAGTTTTTAAATGCAGAACAAAGACATTAATGTGTAGACAACTTACAATTTAGCCTTTCCTAATGATAATAAAATTGGTGTTACTGAATTCATTTCATGTGAAAAGAACTTATGAAAACAGCATAAGGGTGTGGCTTTCCTTTACCTATGGTATTAAGGGTATTTGAGAACATCAATAAGAAACTTTTCTGAATTAGCAATAACCACTCCCTCTAGCACTAAATGGCAGAGTAAAAGTCCTTAAAAGTTACTGGCTGTGATGGATTTCCTTAAATCATGTGCAGCCAAAAGTGACAAAGAGAGAATCACTTTCAAGCCAATGTGCCGCAGTACCATCACTTGAGGAACTGGAACAGCAGGAATGCTACAAGGACAGGAAGGGCTGCAGCCTCATCCCTTCAAGCCTGCTCTCTTACAGACAGGGAGATAGATATCACTTTTGTTCTTCTCTCTGTGAAAAGAAATTAGTGCTCTTCAGAGCCAAACTTGATAGAAAAGTGAAGGCTACTCACTAAGTGACATGCAGGAGATGAATCACCTGCTGATGCTGGGTGGGGTAGAAGCTGACTAAGAAAACTCTGAATCTCTGCTCTAATATTTTGTTAGGACATAAATTGAACAATCTTCCAATACAGCAAAAGCTCTGACCTGCCAGCTCAAAGGGGAAAAAGTGAAACCAGACCCTCTGTTCATATCCTCACGGGGCAAACCTCCTCCAGGGCTGCTCTTAGACCAAGCAGTTCTCAGTGCCACCTCTGGGGACAACCTTTGTGTGACATCACAGCTTCTCTGTAAAAAGTCTCTTTCCTTCCTGCACTCAGGGGTCTGACAGCATGTCTGCTTCTGCCTCTCTCAGCAGTATCCTGTCTTGCCCTCCTGCTCAGGCTCTGTGCTGAGTGAATCTGTCTCCCACGAGCTGTGTTCAAGCACCAGAGTATTTCCCGTGTGGAATGCACAGCTGGGGAAGAGATCACCTTGGAGACACAGCCTGAGCAAGAGTGCTGGTCAGCCCAGGTGGGGCACAAAGACAACCCTTCCTGTACCTTCCCCTGCTCCCTTCTGCCTCAAAAGCAAGTGAACAAACACCAGGAACCCTCAGGCCAGAAACAAAGAGAATGGGAGGTGTCTGCCAGAGCCCCTCACATCAATACTAATGGCCAGCCAGGACCTCGAGGGTTTTGGTGCTCTGTATTCAAGTCTGGGCTCTTCTCTTGCCAGCACAGTGAGTTTAATTGCACACAATTGCATGCCAGGAGCTATGCTGCCAATCCCCAAGAATGTGGCAAAGTTATTAGAGCTCAGCTTTAACACCCCAAGCAGGTGCTTTTAAACATTAGAAGATCTACAGACATTGCCTGAGCAAAGGCTCATTCCTCACAGCACAGTTCTGCTGCAGACATCCTCTGAACACAGCCACATATGTTCAGAGCAGAGCATGACTTAGTGCAGGCATGCACAAGGACAGAGCTTTAACACTGGGCAGTAACATTACCCAGTTGTCTCTTATCACCATTATGAAATTCATCTGTAAAGACAGAGGCCCCTGTGGTTGTGGGAATCATGCCACACAGATGCTGCTCTGTGCTGTTTCAATCCTTTTGTTGGTCTATAATGTGCCTTTGTTTCTCCACATGCTCCAGAATAGAAATGAACAGCTGGTGATTGTCTCCAAGTTTATATCTAGCTTTTATTTAAAAACTTCACAGTCCCTCCAACCTTCCCAGCAGACTGAATCACAGAATGAGATCCCTTATTTACAATATGCATTCCTCCTTTGCTTCCCTACAGGGCATTCTGAGTCCAGGTTGCTCAGACTCTCTCCAAATTTATTCCCCAGTGTCCTTGTTTCCTTGCAGGATGTACTTAGAAAGCATCCAACTGGACCACTAACAGATGGCCTGCTCTGACTTCAGACACTTGTAGAGCCAGGTGTTGCCATATTGAAGCTATTACAGATAATTCAATCCGTGCCATGATGCTTTTTGAGATGCTAATGCTCACTGTGATTTAAAGTACAGCAACATGAATTTTTTAAAAACCATATGCTGTCACTGTTCTATAGATAAGGGCAACTATTCAATTTGGTTGGTTCTAAATAGGCATAACCTCAAAGGAAATCCACAGGAAAAGATGATCTGCATTAGTATGAACCATGGTCTGCAGGTAGATATTTTACATTGAAATTTATTGCTGATGAATTGAAAATTCCTAACCTGTGAACATGACTGATCTCATATCCTGAGATTTCATTTGACTGCAAGAGAGACCCCCCAGCTGTCAGGCAGTTCTTCACAAGATCTGCTATGAGCAGTTTGTAATACTGGATACACTGGGAGGTGTCACAACACAGGGCACATACATCCAACAGACCACTGCAAGAAATATCAGCTTTATTCAGTGTGCCTTGTGTGATATTACAATCATTCCAGTGCAGGGAAAGGAACACAGCTTTTCCCAGTGTGTGAATGGAGAGTAACCCTCACATACAGTGGCATAAAGGAGCCTCTCATAAGCTAACTTCAGCATTTAGATTCCCTGGGATGAAAGGGCACTGAAAAAGAGAACTTGGTGCCTTTTCCTTCAGTCTTTCCTTGTCCGCTTCCCTGGATCGTTCCTGGAATTTACCATTCTCAAGATTCTGCAAGGTCATAGGGAAGCAAAAAGTTTATCCACGTTTGGTTTAGAACTCAGCAAGAGCAGCTGGTGCTCCAGAATCCAACAGGACTGAGGAGAAAACAGGACATTCACTATAATTTCATTTGCCATTCACACACAGGCAAGTTTGGTACAAACTGCAATTTCTGCCCCAAGGTTTGACAGTCTCAAGCTCTGACAGGAGGATTTACATGAGGAGCTGTCTCAGGAACGCTGTGATGTGCTGCACTGCACACTGTGCTGCTTGGATTTCAGTGCTCTGAACAAAATCTAAACCCAGTATTTAGATTTCCATTTGGGAGAGGATTTGAAAGCCAGCAGAGATGCCTGGGGCCAGCAGCATCTCCAGCAGGCGGATTTAGCTGCAGCCAGGGCTCCTAACGATGCCATATTTGCTCTACAGCACTCAGTGGCTCTGTCAATGTATCAAACTGCTTCATTACAAGGCAATTACTGGCTGAGAAAACAAGGAGTTTCAGTTCCTACTTTGTAGCCCCTGTCCTTGATGTTAATAAATATAGAAAAATTTATTACTATGTCACAATGTGGAAGGTCAGAAGTAAGAAAAAAAAATTAATTACGACAGCAAGAATTTATTAAATTACTCAAACAAAATATTCAGATTCCAGAGGGTCAGTGGGATTCACATCTGTTTGCTTTGCCTTTGCTGTGGGATTTTTGTCCATGAGTCCTGCCCCTCTCCCAGTTGTGCAGGATGTGATGGAGGAGCTTTTCCCAAGCAGGGACCCCTTTATTCTGGCAGCCACAGCGTGGCACCAGGGCTGGCAGGAGCAGGACCTCACCAGCAGGGCTGGCAGGAGGAGGATCTCAGCTCTCTTCTCCAGTTTGCTCCACAGTGGCACAAACTGAGAGCCTCTGTTCTCTCTCCCATGCCTCTGCCTCTACTTCTCACCCTGCTCCTGTTTGCCTTCAGCCTTCTCTGTGCACTGCAGGTGTGGCCCTGGCACACTCTCCAGCTTCCCACGCTTTGCAGGCAGAAAATAAACTCAATATACAGCCTCTAACAACTTCTCCCATCCACGTCCCATTCATCCCCATTATGAGAATCCTGAGCAGCCCCTTCAGGCCAGCCTTCAGCCCATTTCACCATCCTGAAATCGCATCAAGCAAGCTGTGAAAATTTGGCCCTTTAAAAATAATAATTTGGTATAGAGATAGGCAATATTACAGAAAAAATATTCCCAATTGTTAATTTTTGCTCTGGCTGTGTTATGTTAGCTCACTGAGATTTAATTGCTAAAGGGTTATAAGAGCCTAGAAACAGACCTAGCATCTGTCTTTTTTTAATGTCTCAATTATCACCACAGTAATTTAATGGCACCGTGTAAGAGAATCACCATTGACATGCTAATGAATGGCACCATGTTCACGTATATTAGCTCTATTTTTAAGAGGTTATAGGTTGAAGAGAGACATTTTATGCTTCAGATAACAATAAAGCAAGCAGTGTCACATTTATCTCATTTTGCTTTTACGGCTCAAATTGCTTATCTTAAAAATACTCACTGAAAAGTGAACTGCAAATGGGTTAAACTGTGTTTGGTTACAATTACCTCCTTCTTTAGACCAAGGAACAAAAATCTTTTCGACCCATTTATTACATAATTTGTACGCCAACATCTACTGTTGAAATTTTCTTCAATATATTCTGTGGGGTGTGTTTGGTTACAATTATGTACCTCCTTCTTTAGACCAAGGAACAAAAATTCTTTTTGACCCATTTATTATATAATTTGTACGCCAACATCTACTGCTGAAATTTTCTTCAATATATTCTGTGGGTTTTTTTCCCCATAAATATCTATGTCTTTTAATATTAGCTTTTTAATTGAACAGCCTTGCTTTACTAGGTTTTACACTATTCTTCTCATTTTGCTGAACCAAATTAACCTATCAATAATTTTCTTTCATTTATTCCACAGAAACTGTGTTGCTAACTAGAGAGTCCCAAATCTATTTCATCTAAATGATCACAGCAATTTCCATAATAAGAGATGCAATGATGTACACTGAGATATTTATCTGCAAACGTTTCAGCATATTGTGTATGAATTTCTACAGACAAGCAATAAGGGGTTGACTTCACAAACACAATGGAGCAGCCTTTTGAGATCAGATAAATGCTAGTGTTAGCATCAGAATTGATTTTGCATGGAGAGCTGACAATAACGTGAAACGATTTCTCACTTCAGCAAATATACCACAATACTGGAGAGTAACCCCGTGATATTTACTATTAGCATCTATTTAAGAAACTTTTAAAATCAGTTTACTCTGTCATCATAAACACTGCCAACAGTTCCACTGCACAGCTCTGTTCTGCCATGAAGGACGAGGGAGGCCAGACTGCCAAACAGCTTTAGGTGTGAGACCTTGCTGGTGTTCCATGAGCACTCCGGGCTTTTAGTCCTACCCAGGCGGCGAGATACGAGAGGATGCTTCAAGCTGTATTATATTAAAAAAAAATAAGTTTTTAAAGTGCGTTGTTGGCACCACAATGATTACAGGCGTTTCCTTGCGAGGCATCTCGCGGGATGCCTGCGCTGCGCCGGAATTCCATGGAAAAGCCGGACTCGCATCCCGGGCTCCCGCAGCCGCAGCCGTTCCGCCCCCTGCTGCCCGCAGCAGCTCCCGCGCTCCAAAAACCTCAGCGCCCTCCCCGCTGAGACCTCCCTAACTCCGGGCTAAAAAAATAACAAATTCATCACGGAAACCTCTGATTCCCTGAACACTTTTCAGGTTTTTTCCCATGTGATGTTTAATTCTGTCGCATTGGGATTGTTGCTTCCACCCCTGGCGGGAGAAGGAGAGAATCAGAACCTGGGATTCTCAGCCAGGGCAAGTCTATGGGATCTGTGACAGGCAGCCAAAAGCTGCTCTTAATTTCTCTGCCTCCCGTCATCTCTCGCAGGAAAATATGACAATGTGTGGCTCTATTCTTCTCCTGCCTGAAATATTTCTCTGGCCAAGTGCCAGGCTGTCCCTTTGTGGCTGGGTTGCTGCCTTGTAGGAAAGCTGCCACTAATTAGCTTTGTAATCTCAGTGAGAGAAGCAATAAAGGTGAAGGGAAAAAAAAAAAAAAAAAAAAAAAGGTCATTCCACGGGAAAAAGTGGTCATTCCATTAACTCTTCCTTATCTGTGATCACAGAAGCTTATAAATTGTCTCACAGCTACAATTATCTGTTATAAAGCAGATTAAATTCTGTCAGGCAACTTGGGACATCTATCTCAGTGCAATCCTGCAGATGCTCAGTTTATCTCCCCATTTGCAAAAGAGCCTGTGCTCTGTCTGCACTCTGCCGTTCTGACAAGCAGATCCAAGGAGGGATCACAAGAGAATCGTGGCAGACACTTCCCCTCCTCTCTCACACTGCTTTTTGTTAGCCAAAGGACATAATTTGCAGAATAAATTACAACAGTAAAATAAGGAAAAGGCTGCCTAGATCAGCTTAGGGCACAGCCTAGTGAATATTTTCTCCTTAGTGCCCTGTTGATTGCTTGAAGGTGAGCTTGTAATACACTCACTCTTTATAACCATGGCTTATATTTGCTCATGTTACTCTTTATTAACCTACTGCAACTGTGAGGAGCTTGGTATCAATCATTAGAGAGATTGCAGGCATCCTCAAGCAATTTAAACCTGAAGGGTAATACATGCCCCTTAAAAGAAAAACTAATTATTGCAGGAAGAGTGCAATCTAACTGTGGGTATCAGTAATTGGAGACTTTGAGAGATAGGAAAGAAAATAGCAATGAATTTAAGTGTAATCCATGCAATGTTGATCTGAAAAATTATGGATGCCACAGCTGACTGCAACTTCTTTAAGTTGCAGTGGTCTTCCCACTCACATCTTTCAAAGTTAGACTGAATATTCATTATACTCACCTTCACAGTGTTCTGATTAAAGGACTTCATCCTGCTTAATTGATGTCAACATGTAGTTCTAACTAGGAAATGAACTTTTCCCCTCTGGCTGACTGATTGGGATTTTACATAGGTCAAGAAGAAATGAAAATCCACACAAACATTTCAAATTTCAACAATAATCTCATGCTCTGGAAAAAGTAAATCACTGACCAGTGTCTGGTTAAATTAAGTTCAAGGTCTGATTCTCTGCACACCAAGGTCTTCTATTTAACTTACTGATGTTTTATAAAGAAGTAAGACTTGTACAAGCCTTTGTATATCACAAAACAAGCACATGTTTCTTACTGTTGCCTCTCTGGTGTGTTGAAATGAATTTTGATACTTATAAAGGAATTTAGACAGTGTAAAAAGCAGAATGTTACAAGAGGTAATGAAGAGCACTACAAAGGAAAAACAATCATGCATGATAAATACTCTCATGTTTTGAGAACAATTTCCAGGGACTTAAAAAGATTAGATTAAATTCAGCTAATTTAGTCCAATAACTTAAACATTGTCAAATTGAATCATAAGAATAGGTAGGCAGTTTTCTGCACTTGTTTTGTGTAGTGTTGAATACATTTGAAGATTAGCGAGTTGCAAGTTTAAACACTTAAATTAAAACAATTTTGTTGTAAATCCACCTCAAGAAGAAGTGAGGGTAGTTTTTACAGTGTGCTTTTGGACAGAGATTTGACTCATGAGGAAAGTTCTTAGACTGCCTTGAAGAAGACTACACTCAGTCTCTACTCTTTGTCCAGAGAGCTTTGGAAGAGAAAACAAAGTCTGAAGGATGTCAACATTATATCTGAGAAATTCAATTTCCATTGACAGTGACATTACAAAGACATTGACAGAGAAAGAACAAAACAAAACAAAAAACCAGGCCAGCCTATTTCACTGGTTAATTTTTTTTTTTCTCCTCTACTGCAAGTGTTCTATTAATGAAGTTCTCCCTAAGCTTTCCAAAGCAGTGAGCTTTGAAAAAAAGAAAGTGCAGAAACAGCAATGTATCAGGAAGGATTTTCCTAAACAAGATACTGGGAAATATGTAAAAAAATTCCAGGACAGACAAGTTAATGCACATTTATGGTTGTACAGAAAAGCCTACATTGTTCTGATCAGATGAGGTTTCTGCTCTAGTCCATCTGGTGGAACACTGTTTTTAGGTCCCTTGGGGTGATTCCACCACATGCTCTTTTCTGTGAGACTGTTTATTAATTCTTCCTTAATTTTTTTATTCCATGAGCTGCAAGTAGCCCTTACTAGTAGACTTGTCGTCATGTCCTTGATTCAATAAAATCCTCTCCGCAATATAGCCATACCATGAATACAATCAGTCTGCTTCCACATGGAATTCACCAGATATTCCACATAAGATTACAATTATCGGCCTTTTGTGCCTCTATTTGACAGTTTCATCATCCTCATGAAGACTTTGTAACAGCCAAACTCCTGCCAGTGTGACCACAATAATTCATTCTTCATGTGAAAGGTGAATTTTCGTGAGAGAAATTATCCTTAGTAATTTCTTGTAGATAAACAAGCAGTCACATTTTCTATCCTTTCATTGAGTGACTGTTGCTTATCAGCAGATGGTTACCTGCGTTCATGAACTATTTCATGCCCATATATTCTCTATTTAACAAGGACAGCTGAACATAAAATAATTTATAAGAACACAGTTGAGCTCAGCTGATGCAAATTGGAATACCACCAGATTCAAGACAGAAGTGCTCACCTAAATCTGCACAACATGTCGTTATCTTCAGATCAGAATGGAATGGATTTATCTTTCAGCAGACACTAGGGGAAAGAGGAAACATTTCTGTGGGTTGGTTATGTTTAACTCATTCTGCAGTCCAAATAACAAATTCCATCCCAGTATTCAAAATATACTTGTTTGACTTAGCCTCAAAGTCTAATACCAACATCAGCTGTATCCAAGTTGGAGCAAGCTGTCATTATGTCTATGAAGACAGGCTTATTCTGCACTAAAAGTTTTGATTATTCTTGTACTGTGATTTCATCTTGGACCAGCTGATATTACTACAGAAACACAGACATTTTCAGGCACAAAACTTATCACCAAGTCTGAAAAAGAAGCAGCTATCCAAACTGATGAAGGGTTTATGTGCCAAAACATGCCCATCATTTTTCAACCATATTGCATTTTAATTTGTATCTTTATTTTTAACTCCATTTATTCCCTTAGATCATAATAAGCAACTCTTCTGTTATAACAATTTATATCTTTATATAGATCTGGCATATCAGATGTCTCATGGATAAACAACAAACTACTTCATGTATTTACTTGAGTTTTCAGGATTATGCAGGACCTTTTTTTTTTAATTTTAAGAGGGAGGAGATGAAGGAAATAAGCATTTCCCTTTATATAGATCTGGCATATCAGATGTCTCATGGATAAACAACAAACTACTTCATGTATTTACTTGAGTTTTCAGGATTATGCAGGACCTTTTTTTTTTTTTTATTTTAAGAGGGAGGAGATGGAGGAAATAAGCATTTCCTATGCATCATATTCAGAAAAGGCACCTTCCAAATGTACACCAAACATTGTTGATCCATTAGTGTCTTCCCCAGCCTGCCAAAAGACAAGCAATGCAGATGAAAGGGTGCAGGCAATCCAAGGTTGCTCTGCCAGGGCTCAGCCTGGTGGATCACAACCCAGCTCCAGCCTGGAAGCTGCACAGGAGCCAGCGTGGCTCCCTGCCCACCAAACTGAGCACAGCTTGTGAGCTCAGGCACAGTCCCAGCTGCACATGGGGGCTGGGGCTCCCAGAGCAGTGGGAAGGAGCAGCAGCAGCCCAGGGCTCCCTGCAGCCACCCCTCACTCACACCTGGAGAGCAGCACCTCACTGCATCATCCAGCTCAAACCCCCACTCCTACAGCAGCTCTCTGAGACTGCAAGAAAACAGGACAAGAACGGGGCAAACACATGGAATAAAAGCCATGGAATCCTTAAGGCTGGAAAATATTTTCAAGATCTTCAAGTCCATCCTTTGACTGAACAGCCACCCCCACTAAATCAGAACTTGAAGTGCCCTGTCCCAGAGCAGGCTGCTCCAACCACTCCTCCAGTGAAGAACTTTCCCTTGCAGCTCTCACACCTGCAGGGACATGAACTCTTGAACACCTACTAATCCACCCACTGGTGACATTTCAGATGACTGATTTATTGTTGCTCAGCTGGGAAGAAGCAGCAGGTACAAAGTGGCACCACTGAGGAACACGGAATGTTCTTCAGCACTTGTAAATGCATTAAGGCACTACATGTACTAAAGGCAAGGGACATCATAGGTTTTTTTCTGACAAAGCAACAAAGCTTGAAATAATTACTCCTAAACCACAATTCCTGGCTGTATAGTGGGTTCAGACTTTTTCATGCAGGATTTTGTCTGTGGGGAAGAAAAGGTCTTTATAGCATGTCCTGGCATCCTGATCTTTTATTAATACAGTGCACATTCTTTCTAAAGGGCAAGACACATGTGAGGAATCCAAATAATTAAATCACTTTGCTCTAAGAAAGGCTTTCTCTTTAAGTTCTGTCTCTAATTAAACTAGGTCACTCCAACTTATAGAAGGAAAACAAAAAAACCTCTAAGATAGGAGCTATGCATAATGAAAAAATATTATCATGGTTAAGATGATACTAAGCTGAAGTTTAAAAAAATTGCATTTTTAGATATTAGACGTCAGAATTTTTAAAAAAAATTTAAATCATACAAATTACAAGAAAAAAACAAAAATACTGGTTAACACCAAACAAACCCAAACAAACCCAAACAATACTATAAACAGACAAAATTCATAATTCCTGGAAATGAAGAGGAAAAAGTTCATACCTCAAATTGTATAAAGCATCATGTGTTCACCATATTCCAATATAAAATATATCTACTCCTTAGGCAGAAGTTAGCTTCTCTAAGCTCCTCAAAAGCAAAATTTGGCATGTGTAAACTGAGACATATGGGGGACATGATCTCTTGCCTAGGGTTCACCATGAATATTGGAGACAGAACTTTGGCCTGCATCCAGATTCGTCCCATCACCCAATTCAGTGTTCTTTCCACAAAGCTGCATTATTCACTGTCCATTACAAATATTGCATCAATTCCTGGGAATTCATCAATGTGCCTGTCCAATAAAATGCATGTTCCACAAAAGTAGGTGTTGTACACAGAGCAGCTACCTTTGACTTGCACATTGCTGCAGCTGGGAGACACTTTCAGCTCCACATGAACCCCTTGTAGCATTGCTTAAATGGAATAGACTGCTCTGTGAACAACAGCAAGATCAGGCTCCTGTAGCTCTCTAATTAGTGCTAATTTCTGCATACTAATTGGGTGAATGCCAGTAAAGAATCAGTAGGCCTTCTCTGATAGAGTTGGTGAAATACTTCAGAGGAAAACTGGATCTGTGCCTTTTTGAAATCAGTTTAAATTTGTTGCTAGGCTTTTCATTTTGCTGAGCAGCGAATAGCAAAGTGGTAAATGATATCTTAATAAGAATTCACAGAAGTCTTCATGCTCTGAAATGCTCTCTGACCCCACTGCAGTTGAGGAGCCTTTCCCAGGGTCTAGGCCCTGGTGATCAGACATACAGACGTGCATCTGTCTCATCTCAGCTGCTGTCCAAGGGCATCTTGCTGGGGCCACTGATTCATCCTGGTTGTGTGGCTCATAACAAGTAACTAGAGAAAATTACTGTGTGGCTTTTAAGCATACTAATTATCCAAAATCTAAACTAAACCATGCTAATTGCCAGAGACTGGGGAAATATGACAGAGCAATAGACTAAACTTAGATTAGCAGAGTAAAACTGGGCTGGGAGAAGAACTGATCAAGAGAAGCTCTGCTGAAAAGAGCTTGGGGGATGCTGGTGGCTGAGACACAGAAGTCTTCATGCTCTGAAATGCTCTCTGACCCCACTGCAGTTGAGGAGCCTTTCCCAGGGTCTAGGCCCTGGTGATCAGACATACAGACGTGCATCTGTCTCATCTCAGCTGCTGTCCAAGGGCATCTTGCTGGGGCCACTGATTCATCCTGGTTGTGTGGCTCATAACAAGTAACTAGAGAAAATTACTGTGTGGCTTTTAAGCATACTAATTATCCAAAATCTAAACTAAACCATGCTAATTGCCAGAGACTGGGGAAATATGACAGAGCAATAGACTAAACTTAGATTAGCAGAGTAAAACTGGGCTGGGAGAAGAACTGATCAAGAGAAGATCTGCTGAAAAGAGCTTGGGGGATGTTGGTGGTTGAGAGGCTGGACATGACCCAGCCATGGGCACTCACAGCCCTGAAAGCCCCAAATGTGTCCTGGGCTGGAGCACAACAGCAGGGAAGGGAGGGGATTCTGCCCCTCTAGTCTCATGAGACCCCAGCTGCAGTGCTGCCTCCAGCTCTGGGGTCACAGCACAGGAAGGATGTGGAGCTGCTGGGGCAAGTCTACAGGAGGCCATGAAGGAGATTGGGGTTTCCTAACTGCAGCCTTCACTACTGCAGGAAAGATGGACAGAGACTATTTACAAGAACATGTAGTGACAGGAGGAATGGTTTAAAACCATCAGAAGGCAGGCTTAGATTACATATTAGGAGGAAATTATTCCCTGTGAGGTGGTGAGGACCTTGCACAGGTTCCCCTGAGAAGTTCCCCAGAAGTGGCTGCTCCATCCCTAGAAGTTCTCAAGGGCAGGATGAGGCTTGGAGCAACCTGGTCTAATGGAAGCTGTCCCTGTCCATAGCAGAGGGATTGGATGATCTCTGAGGTCCCTACCAACCCAAGCCATCCTATGATTCCATTTCCTACTCATGCCATACTGGTCAGGTTTCAGCTTTAATCTGATCTCTGTGCACCAGGATGGAAACAAGGATCTCATGCAGATGTACACATCAGGAGATACATAAACACCCAACACTTTCAGGTGTCTTTTTCCAAAGGATGAAGCTGACACACAGTTGATGAATGCCTCTGCTTTTTCCTGGAAAAAGCAGCTGAGAAAATGGTGGTTTTATTAATTGTCTTATTGTTAGTGTTCTGGCAGAGATAGAGCCAAGGTGCCTGCCCATTGCTTCCCCCATTCCCTTCTGCCTCCATGCCACTGCTCCAGGAAGCAAATTCAGAGGAATTCCTTGTTCCATTGCATGGATTCAGACTAACAGAAGTTCTCTATGAAAGGTAACAGCTGTTCTCTCTTGCCTCCTCCACAAAATGGCTTTCAGATAGCCCCAATAAACAATGTTCTTCCTTCTCGTTGGTGTTGAAGCTCACGCTGCACAAACATCAGTTGTACTGATGGGAACTGACATAACCATTCAAGTCAAACTACAGCAGCAAATCTTTCAGGGCTGCTGGGTTCAGCAATTGGCAAGCATAAATCTAGAGCTTTTGGTGCAAATCTCTTTTAGTCATCTGTTCTGTAAGGGCATTCTCAAATTTATGGAGACATGAAAAGTACTTACTGTGCAAACAAGGAAGTGAAAGCATGACTTTGCCATTTCTCCCTTTTGAATTTTGTGTTCTCCCTTTTGAATTTTGTACTTTGTATGTTTTTGAGCTAAGATGAAAAACTTTTGACTACATCTCTGTTGGCTGCTTTTTTGATTTGTTTGTCTTTATCAAACTTTGAAATATAAAATAAACAGAGTATGCTTATCTTGTTGACATTTAGTCCACATCAGAGAAAATCTTATGTGATAGCAAGCTTACCAACCTTATAGATATTGTCTATATCTATTTCTGCAGGCTTAGCAGAAATAGTCTGAAGTTACAAAGACAACCAGCAGTCACAGTAGCACTGGACAATTACTCCACAGTGAATGCTTAATTCAATATATCTTTTACAGTTTATATTTTCTGTTTCTATTTGTGTCCAGGAAACATTTTTCCTCCAACTATGCAGCATTTGTCCCTTCTGTGAGTATCAATTTCCATGGCTGGCAGCATTTCTGTCACAATGCCTTTGTGAAGGTTTGAACCCAAAATGGGGTCACATGCAGTCCCCTTTACAAGCAACCTCTTTTGACTCAGCTTTACCTGCCACACACAATTTGTTTGAAGTAACTCTTGGCTAAAGGATTATTCCCAATTTCATACACTTCTGATCCTGTGAGCAATGCATCTTCTATGCACTTATCTTCTCTGGTTTTGATCATAAAAGATCAAAGCTAAAGAATAAAAAGAAAGAAAAAATGCTTCAGCTGATCATACACAAAATCACGTGGCGAACCAAGTAGTAAAATGATCATGTTTGGTTGCATTAATCCTGGTGCAAAGTCAAAGCAGGAAACTGCCACACAAGAAACAAATAAAAGTATTTTCATTCTTTCCTCACCTCTTTTTCACCCACTGTATATCCATGAAAGCCATTAGAATATTCAAAGTTCTGTATAAGCTACACTTTTGGCTGAGACTTTGCTCAAGAAGGCCAGGCTCTGAGCCTGGGTACCTGAGGTACATTCTGCACATCAGATACAGAATTTCTCTTATTTTTCACGATAGGGAGTGTCCCAGAGCTATCTTTTATCTTGGTACCTTCACAAGCTACATGTGATCTTGCAGTCACAGTGCCACTCAAATGCTGAGATTTCAAAGTGATTTCAGTCTGTCAAAGACATGAAGATATCTGCTCTGCTCAGATTCTGCTCACTGCAAAAAGCAATGGCTCCTTCAACATGGATCCTCCAAAGAGTGAAAAACACCAAACCAAATACACAAACACTTATATGCTGTGCAAATAATTAGAAAACAAAAAGGCAGTTTTGTCAAATAATCACTTTCTTGCTTTCAGGAATCCTGTTAAATGGAAGTTGTTTTGTTGATGTGGTTTGTGGTGAGAGAACAGAGTTCAGCAATATGAAAAGGCTGTCATGTGGCTAAAAAAGTCTATTTCCTAAGCTATCTGTTAAATGCCTTTTTATTTCTTGGCCTTCATATTATAATAAGAATAGTAGTAATCTTAGCAATCATTCCCTGTTCGTACAATAATAATAATAATTAAAAATTCTCTTATTCTATTAGAAAATGTCATGAACTTTTCACTTTAATTTTCAAAATTACCCCAGAGCACCAAATGACAGTTACAACTACATTAAATCAATGAACACATCAAAATGGCAGATCAGCTTTTTTTTAGCTTTTTTTTTCTTTACAGGCTGAACAAGCACATTGTGTGTGTTTATGGGGGTGGAGAGAGACAGAGAGAGTGCATTTATGTACTTGCAAGCACACACCAAGGCAGATAAACATGCACAGCATACTGAAGGTTGAAGCAATGTCTACATTTTACTTTGAGATATTCACATGCAGCAGTATATAAAAAAGTAGAAATAACTGATCCATTTTGAAATAGAACTAAGTTTTGAGGTTACAAGTCTGGAAAGCATCTATTGTACATGCAAAGAAGTTCTGTCTAAGGTTTACTGGGATGTATCTATCTGAAAATTACCTTTTGTATTCAGCCCCTCAGCACAACAGCTTAGATTTCTGCAGAGGACAACTGGAGGACATCACAGTACAAAATTATTCTATTATGTCTGCTGCTAAAACAAATGGAAGCACTGAATTACAGTATACAGTATCAAAAAGGAATATTTTACTAGCATACACTTGTCTAAGAATTTTGTGAATGTCAACAAGGACACAGAAAAACAAAGGAATTTAACAACTGTTTCACAGGCTGAGCAGTGAAGCACAGCAATGCTATATCCTTATCTGCTCAAGTGAAATACCTTTCCTACATGGCTCTTTTACTGTGCCAGCTCCAGTTTTCAGACTGTACCAAACATTTGGGCTCTACCTGTATGGCTGAGCAGGCCAGCTCACACACCTGGGTATCCCAAGAGTCCTCCAGGCAGTGTGGGACTGACAGCACACAAAGGGCACTGGGCACAAGTGTCTGTGGAGTTAAACAGAGCAGCCATCTCTGTACTTTTGAAATTACTTTCAACCTTTCCATGCCTTCCTCCACAAACAGTGGTGACTTCATCCTGCAGTGCCTCACTTGAGGAAAACCTTTCACCAGATTCTGCAGTGCTTGCTTTGAACAGACAGGTTGCTTTTATTGGTTCAGGTGAAAACACAATAGTAAATTTAATAATTTAGTAAATTTAGTACATTTAACAGCTTCTTTCCCTTGCCTCCACCCACACGTGAGATCACACTTCTGCACCCTGACCTTGCATTTTGTGTTGTGTTGCATTTTCCTTCACAATTTCCAGTAGTTCTTAATTTCTTTCCACTTCATCATGAAAACCCCAAGGTACCTCTGTGTCAGAATCTTGGCAGTGCCATTGGATGTATAAGATGCAAGACTTAAAGAAGACACAGAAGTTGAAATACAGAGAATATATTTGTGATATTAAAAAAAAAAATCCTCTTTGAATAATTTTGTTCTATGTGATGCAAAGATAAAAAGGAGATATTTAAGCAAGATTTCAAAATTCCGGTGTTTTAATGAATCACAAATTGAGATATAACAGCCTTTTTGCAGACCCAAATTATCCCCTGAGTTCTGCAGGAGTTTGACTATTAGGACATCCTGTCTAATTAGTCAGATTAGGTACATGTAAGTGGAGCCTAACAAAATTAAACCTTGATGAAAGGGAAATATGTGTGGTAGAATATCTTAAATTATCAGAAAATTAGATGATTTCACTGGCTGACAGGAAACAGATCTTTGAGGGGTGTGTTACAGAGTTATTTTCAACAAAGTCATTAAAGAGTTATTAACATAAACCAAGATATAGATATGTCAAAAGGTGTTTTATTCAGTGGAGGATGGTTAAACATAAGAAAAATCTGTCTGGACAGTACACTTCATCCAGATGATAGGAAATGCTTTCCATGCTTCAAAAACCTCATAGTTCCATTAACCTAACACTGAGATACTGTGTTTCCTCTCATCAGGAATGTAATGACCTGAGGTTAAGGAGCTGCATGTAAAATCCAAGTATTTATCAGGAGAATTAAAATTTAGGCAAAGAAAAATCTGACTTCTTGTTACCCATCCATTTTGCTATTGGAATCTCAAAAGTATTTCCCAATCTGCTTTGTTTTTCATGAACTTCTCAGGCACATTGAATCTTTCAAAGAGGCTCCCATGCTTGTAATACTCTGAAAAACCAGCGAAGTAGCTCCTGGTGCCTTGGTTTTTCTGCACATAGATTACAGCTTGCAAGAGCTTCATGCATCTTCCCTGCTGAAGTCAGCAGTGCAGCCCAGTTATAAATCTCCAGCCTTGCTGAGCTTTTGTTGAGACAACAGTTAGTAAAGACTCGTCCTGTGAGACTGAGATTCTCTGGGTGTGCACTCCCCCTTGTCACATAAAAGAAGCCATGCCTCTGAGAGGGACAGCTGGATGCATGCATGGGAAAGGTCAGCTGGCTCTGAGGGCTCACAGGAGGGGCAGACACAGGGCAGGAGCAGAGATCTGTTCTGTATTTCCAGAACACCGATGCAAAATCACTGGGAGAGCTGGGGCTAGAGTCAGCAAAGGCATGCTCAGGTCATCTTAGCTCCTGGAATCATCAGGATACTCATCATGTACACAGCAATCTGACACCTTGGCTGAGAAACTCCCTCCTTTACTAATTGCTGCAAATCTACTAATTGCAGATCTAGTAATGGATTCAAGTCACCTGAGCAGGTTGCAGTTTTATTTCTGTTGCAGGGGCTTGGACTAAGGTGTGGTAAATCCTGTTAGACACTGAGGTGAGAGTTAAACTCCTTGAGCAATATCCAAAATCCGAGAGTTGGATACTGTATTATCCAACTCTATTCTAGCAAATCAAGAGCTTTTGACAGAAGTGATTGCATAGAGGGTAAGAGACAGGAGAGGGAAACCTTTACTCAGTGTTGTGAGAAATTACATCCTCTCCTTGGAAACTCTTCCTTTTCTGCCCCATGGACAGAAGCACACGTTTTTCTTTCAAAATATCACACAAACTGTACTTAATGTAGCTCTGCCCTGAGAAGCCATGACTTTAAATCCTTTTGACAGACAAGGAAAACCAATTCAGATCTCCCATTTCCTGCACAAATCCTCTGGCCACTACATTAGTATATGGAAGGAGGGTAGGAGTTCTTCCTTAGGGTGCAAATTAAAGAATGAACAGCTGGAACTTGTCTGTGATCCTTTACTAGCTGCACCTTGAGAGTCTCCACCAGGAAATCTCTGCAGGGATTTAAACAGGGCACTGACTGGATTTGCATCTAATTGCTCCAAGAAATGTGAGGTAATTGTTGATGTGGCTGTAGATGTGTGAGGAAGCTGATGGGAAGGTATCTGCAGGGTCAGTTATGTCACAGGGTGCAGGATCACATCTCTGAAATTAAGTAGATTGATTCTGCCACGTCTGGTGGATCTGGCTTGGATCTGAGTGCCTCTGTCCTGGAGTAGGATTTGTGCTCCCATACTGGCCAAAGTACTGCAGTGGATCTTAAACAGACAAACAGTCTTATCCAGAAAGCTGTGACTTTTGATGATAATGAATGATAAAACTGAATTTTAAAATGTATGTAATGAATCTCATTGGGTTCAATGTAACTATTAAGATAATTAGCATATAATTAATCAAGACTGATTATAGACTTAACTACTTTTCACAATCCATGTCAGTGTTTCTGTTGCTCATAAGACACAGTCAGGTAAGCTAATTTGATGACACTTTTGCTGTTTTGTTTCACTCACAGTAATTAACCTCTCAACATCTGTAGCTGTTTCCTCCTGTGTGGTTAATGCACATCTAAAGTGTCCAACATGCACTGTTTCCCCAAAGTGCTATATTATTTCAGCTTGGCCTCCAGCCAACCTTTTAATACCCACCCTTACATTTCATTCAGCTTTTCCAGTTGCTACTGAAAGAGAAAAGGTAGTAAGGAGCTCCACCTGGAGAAAAAATAAAAATAAAAAAAAAGACCCTGCCTATTCCCCTTATGGATATTTGCAAATGTGTTAAAAATTGTCCAGAGAAAATCTGGCTCAGCATGACCTCTAAATACCTTGACCCTTGATAATTTTTAGGAATCAGTATTAAATTATTTCAGTACTTATGTTCAACACTATAAAAAATATAGTTTATTCATCAGATGAATACTTTATTTCTCCAAAAAGGCTCTAATACAAAACCCATGTCAAAGCTAAGGGAAGCATTTTTAATTATTTCGTGATACTTTGGATCAAGTTCACTTACTTTCAGGAGGATTTTGAAACTGAAATGGATTATTTCTTTTTGCCCAGGGGTTAGGTTACAAGAGGCTGAAGCATGGCAGGAGAAGTGATTACTAGAACAGTCTAGGAGTGAAATAAAAAGTGTTAGCTGGATTAGTTGATGAGCTCTTTATTGCTTCTTTTTTATGTGAATGAAAAAAAAAAATCTCTGTGAAATTATATCCAGTTAGATTCTACAAATGATAATGATGACAATAGCTTTCAGTGATCTGGGATGCCTTAATCATATCCTGATTAGTCAGAGAATATTTATGTTAAATAAAATAATCTAGCAATAAAAGAACAGCCTTTCATTCCCCTCAGAATCTCTACTTGCTACCACACCAGCTCTGCTTCCATCTGCAAAGTCAGGGTAGAGAGACAAGGTCTGCTGATTCACCTAAAAGCTGAAGGACTTTCCTGTTCTAAAGTTTGAGGAGTGGACTCATGGAATTGCTACTGAAGCCATTAGAATTTAAACATTTGAACTGAGATTTAGCATTCTGCTCAGAGAATCTCTGGACAGACTCTCTCACATCCCCAGTGTAGCACAGCATCGTGCCCTTGCCTCTGGGGGATGGAATTTGACAGGCAGCTCTGTGGGGTCTTTCCTACACCAACCTATCTTGGTGCACAGTGACACAGAAGGGGAAGAAAACAGCCAGAAAACAGGACCTGAATAATTCTGCATTCCTGTCCAAGAATCAGTGTAGATTAATAGCAGCAAGGACGCACAGAAAAGGAGCTGAGCTTGTAAACCCAACGTGCACAAGTGGCACACCTTGCTTATGGAACCTACACCATTTTCAAAATTATGCCTGCTCTCTTCACGAGTGAAAACAGTAACTCTGTAAAGAAACTCAGGCACAAACTCATTGGACTTCCAGTGTCAGCCCCACTGGCATGGAGTGCAAAGTTTGCATAAATTTAATTAGCACACGTCCATGGCAGATGAGATAGCCACTATCAAACATAAGCCAGTGAACAAGAGGCAAGTCCTATCAATAAAGTACAAGTCTTAGGCATGAAGTGTGCAAACTCTCAGAAGCTGCTACCATTTAAGAAATTGGCAGTCTAGGGAAAAACAAATGGGTTTTAACTGAAGACCTGCAAGAGCTGGAATGCCACCAGCTGGGCAACTTTCCCCTCCATTCTGCACAAATTTGTCAATGGATTCACTTCCAGGGGCAGTGAGCATGGTAAATATTCATCAAAGCCTACACAGAGCTATAGATTTTAAGGAAATCATAAACTCAAGGCCACAGGCGACTACTGTTGTTAGTATTTGACTTCTCACTTAATAGACCATTTAATAGCACCTAGCCATGCCTGCACTGAAGAAAATTCTCTGCAATATAAAGCTGGAGACCTTAAAAGCTAAACCCAGCCTCTCGTGTTGAGATTTTTACACTGCCAAATGTGAACATTCTTCATTTTTCAGCATTTGATTTCATTTTCCATGCAAGAATAGATTAAATTTGAGAGGGAAGTCTGCAAACTTACCCCTAGAGCAACAATTAAGAACAACCTTATGTTCTATTACATGGTAAAGGACAGAGATATCAAAATTTCATTCCACATCAAAATACGGTAGGGGGTTGTTGCAAATAAGGATTCTCAGGATCAATTTTAGATGAATCTAGGTCTTTTAAGGCTTAGGTAATGGACTTATTTTGCATTATTTGTAATTGCTATGAAAAAGCCACCCCAAGGTTACTTTCTCTCCCCATTCTTATTTCTCTTCCCCAAAGAGAATTTTAGGTAGTTTTAAAGCAAAAAGAGGAGCTCCTGCCAGATCTGTCATCCTGGTATGCCCCCACAAGAACACATCTATATATCCTGCAATTTGTCACTAATCATTATTCTGAGTAGCTGAAGATGAAATGGCTTTGACAGAAAGCATTGGAGAGGGCATTTGTTGGGGGTAGTAGTGTGTATATATACACATAAATATATATTTAGGTATAGGTACACACATATATAGAGAGGCATGGTCAAAGATAGTTTTAGATACAAAATATTCGTCCTCTGAAAAGGAATAAATTTGAGTATGACCTTTCATTTTCATCTGACCTTTCAAAAGACATGATTAAACTCTATCTCCTGGCAGTGCAATTGATTTTCCCCAAAGTGCCATTTATCAGAGAATAAACTGGGTTTATACCTTGAAGTGTATATTTTGTGGCTTTTACATATCAATTGGTATTTTTAAAGAAGCTCTCCATTTTGAAAGCACTTCTGAGAATACCAGAAAAAAAAATTAAAAACAACTCAGGCAGAGTCCTGACTTTTTATCAATGTATCACTCCAGTAAATCTTGTCAGTTAAAAGACTAAATTTTGAGAAGAGCTGTATTGAAATAACAAACAGAGTTAGATGTGACTAGCAAGTTGTTTCAGCAAAAAGGGACCTAGGAAAAACTTGCCTAAACCAACACACAAAGACATGAGGATTCATGTAAAGTTTGGGCATTAAAAACAAAGGTACAAAATCTCTTCCACCTCCTTCAGGGATGGTGGAACACACAAACAAGGAATTCATTGCCTCCTCCCATGGAAGGCAGGTGCTCAGCCATGCCCAGGACAGCAGGGCTCCATCCCCTGTGACAGTGACTTGGGAAGGCAAACACCAGCACTCCAAAGGTCCCCCCTTCCTCCTCCTCCTCAGGGAATAAAGGGAGCCAGCATATCCAAATAATAAATAAATATTCTGAATAGAAATATAATTTATATTAATATGTTAATAAATACTCTGAAAGGAAGGGAGTAAATAAATATTCTGAGCACCAGGAAAGGTCTTGGCTCTGGATAAGGACTGCTCAGAAGTCACAGACATCTCTCTGTTAGCAATGCTGTTTTCAACAAAAGTCCAAACCACAGCCCCATACCAGCTACTATGAAGAAAATTAACTCTATCCCAGTCAAAATCAACATATACCATAAAGATCAAATGTTGGATTTTAACTGATATCTGGGGGTTATGATGCTCAACAACCTGGGCACGTAGACACCTGAATTCATAGCCCACTGTGAGTAACACCCCAAAAGTGCTGTGAGAATCCTTGTGTGTGCAGTTATAGACATCTCATTTAGGAACAGGCAAAAATGTTCAGAGATTCCAATCTCGAGTCATAATTCCTTAACTCTGAGTGTTTTAACCCATGCATTTTGATACTGTTTTAAAACAGAACATTTTATAGTAGTGGGAATCAAACTATTTTCATGAGCAGTTCAATGCTAGAACAAGACACAAGATTTACTTGTTCTACAAACGAGACTTAGTACTCCAGGTGAATTAAAAATAATTTTATCACTGCAGCTACAAAGAAATTTAAGTTAACCAGAAAGTAATTACCTGTGTGGTGCAGCAGAGGTAAAGTGATATCTAGATTTAACATTAATGTTAATTGAATTATACATCTGCTGTGGGAGAAAAATAACTTGCTTAAACTCAAATTATGTTCTCCCAAATGTGATTACACATAACACATTTGCTATTCTCAGACAATCATAAAGCAAATATTATTTCATCAGAAGGTAGAGTTACTAGGAATATTTACTCTAATGAAATACAAGAACAAACAGATAAACAAGATATTGAGGGACAAATATTAACCCTCTGTACTGAGCATTACTTGAGTTCAAGACTAACAAGAAGACTTGGGAATTAAGCCAGCACAGTATTTGAGCACATCCTTAGCCCTAAGTTTTGTCAGCCAGGCTTTACACAAACTGCAGATTCTCCTGGAGATAATCTATATGAAGGTGTCAATTTGCTAAACAGTGTAAGCAGCTCTTAGGATAATAATAAATACACCTTTGGTATGTGATCCTCTGGTTTGGAGGGGGTTGCTCAAGCCCATAGACTTGTGTCCTGGATCAGCACTGCTGGCTGCCTGCCTGCAGGAGCTGCTCAGAGCTCCTTGCCATCCTCTCAGATTCAGTGTCATGCATACAGAAAAACAAAAGCAGGGTATAGAAGGAAAGATAGAATACAGATGGGTTGGAGGAGATGTGAAGCATTCAGTTGTTGAATAAAACTCCATTTTTCTCCATGAGATCTTACAGCAGTGTCAGCCTTGGTACTCACTAGCAGAGGGGACAGGTTGCTGGAGCACGAGTGACCTGCTCAGGGATAACCTGCAGACCTGGGACAAACACTGGGGCAGGGCCTGTGTAACTGCAATAAACTATACTGAATCTCTGACAAGCATATTAAAGGGGGAAGGTTAAAATCTCTGGAGAAAATCCCTAAAGACTCCACTTACAGAACAGCATTAGTTTGAGGTAGATTAGTTTTTAAACCACATGGCAACTGAGATGAAAAACACACTTTAAAACTTGCCTTGCTTTCCAAATGAATGATGGTCATAATTTCCTGTTCAAATGCACACGGGAAGGGATTACTTTATTGGCTACACTGCCTGCCACCGTCTGCATTTCACTGGCAGGAGCCTGAGGCACCGTGCAGAGCTGGGAGCTCTGATTTAGCAGCCACCAACAGGCAGCAGGGACAGCTGCACCAGAGCCCTGCTCAAGCACAAACGCTTGCTAAGCTAATCGAGGTTAACTTCTTCTAACTAATATGCAAAAAAGCTCTGTCCTGCCTGGCTTCAGCCAGGTGATATAATGACAATAGCCCTGTGTGTATACATATATATATATAATATCACTTATGTAAAATATCATATATATATATATATGAAATATATATGATATATATACTTTTTTTTTTCAGCCCAGCACTGGAGCCAGAACTGAATTGGGTGGAATATGACATGACAGAATGATTTGATCCCCAGAGATGTACAAATAAGTTTGAAAGAATGTTAAAAAAATATTGATTTAAAAGTAATGTGTTTAAGGATCCCCTTGTTATAATAACTTCCAACCTGAATTCTGTTCTTTTTCTGGCACAGTAATTTACAGGGTGATTTAAGAATTAACGTGCAGAATTTAGATAATTTAGAAATGTCAACATTTTGACATCAATAACTGTAGAATTGAATTTCTAGTACAATTTAATGTCTCTGACCAAAATAAGATGTAAACTAACAATTCCAAAGTCACAGTGATAAGAGGTGATAGGAGGTTATCACACCCACAAAAAGACAATTTGAAATCCTTTCCAGAAAAATGAAAAATTACCATAGGGCTTTGATGAAGACACTGGCAAGACACCACACTGTGAATCTCCCGTTTGGTGTGAAGTAAGGAACCCAGAATAAAAAGGAGATAACCAGTAACAATTGTGTATTGATGTTTCTTATGAAGGAGTTGAGGTTGCTCATTCTAACAAGAGTGCTAAATTCAGTGAGCACCAGTGTGCAAAACTGTACCACTTTCAAAACAAAACAAAACCACCAAAACAAAACAAAACAAAACCAAAAAAAAAAAAAAAAAAAACAAAAAACCACACATACACAAATTCTTACAAATTCCACAACTGCTGGGAGAGAGTAATACCTGAAAAGACACCACACATTCAGCTGGTTCAGGTTCGCAGTCCTGAGAGTGCAGCTGCACTGATTTACAGCAGATGAGCATCAGTCTCATGTCCCCTCCAAAGCAGCAGATTGAATCTTTGCTCAGAGCCACAGCATTTCAGCCAGGATGAGGAGATCCTCACTTCCAAGGGTGATCCCCAGAGTGTGAGCACAGGATGGTAACAGAGACCTTGGAAATACAAGGCATAGGATGAAGCCAAAGGCCTCCAGCATCTCCATACAAACAGCCAATTAGTGCACAAATGTTACTTTGAGAGGCAACCTTTGCTACAGCTGGCATTAGGGTATAGCAAAGAGAAAAAAGAAGAGGTATCATATGTAAAAACACTTATTCTGCTGAAGCACAGAGGTAATTGAAGGAAGGTATAAATGTAACAACCTCCATAGAAATAGAAGTATTGCAGCATCATCCCCACAGCTTTCCTGGTGAAACTGCTGCTTTTTGTTTTTTCAATCACCAGATTTTCCTACTTCAGTTTTTCACATGCTATGTGTTATATTTATTAAGTTATTAGGTAGAGTAAATTAGAATTTCAGAGACCAGCATGTATATAGATACATGTGTTTTCTGCTCTAACCTTATCACATGACAGTGTGATTAATATCAGCACACCAAGTCAGAATAAATCTTATAAATATTTAATCTTTTTCTTTATAAAAGCATTAATAAAATAGCAGTAATAGGTGCAAGAATTCTGCAACACCACATTTCTCTGTTATTTTTATTTATTTTATTCTATGCTATTTTAGATTTCTTGTTGTAAATTCATGTGTTGCATACAATATTTTTCAGTTGTAAAGACAGCAAATAATGCTAGATAAATTCTGGAAAGATTTAGAGCAAGTAGCAGCAAACTCATCTTCTTGTAGGATTCCCTTGTACCAAAGGGCAGGAAGCTGAACTCAATTATCTGTGAAGTTCTGAATGTTCAGGTAATCTTTTATAAAGTTAGAATTCCAGTTTAAACTTGCCTTTTATAACCCTTCACAGATTTTATTTTGATTCTTAGTTAAATGCTGTTCAACACATAAGCAAGGATATTTAATCAGTGGGCTGAGGTGAGAAATCACTGCCACAACAAAAGAACCCTGGACCACAGTGAGACAAATTGGGGTCCAGTAATTTAATTGCAAATATGTACAGCCAACATCTCCAGCAGCATTTGACTGACTCCAAGGCAGTTGTGCTCCTAAACACCTCAACCCAAAGAAAAACCAAAAGAAATTCCTTTTTTCACTTTGCTTCTAAGTGGTTCATGTGAAAACCTATCCTTTCACACTTAAAAACACACTAATTTTTGCTACCTTATTATCATTTGGCATTGCCATACCTCAGTGCAACTGGTTTGGTCTTGGAGAGGCTCATGGAACATAGGGAGCCTGTGGGTTACAATATCAGCAGGTGGATGACAGCAATACAGGCATGATGAATATCCCAAGAAGTTCTTTGGGGCTTGTTCTAGACATTAACAAGTGGTGCAAGTTAGGTGTTCACTGCAGTAATTCAGCATCTGATTTAAAAATATCTCTTTTAAAAAAACTCCTCTCAGGAGAAACACACAGGGGAAAAAACCCTGCACACTTTGATATGAAGCAGGAGCAGAGAATTCAGCTTTTCTCACTGCTCACTTGGCTTCACATCCTTTCCCTGCAAAGAGAAAGAGATTCTTCTGTGCTAGAGGATTTAGTAGGTGGTTCTGCACTGCTGCTCTCAGGATGGGGAGGAATGCTTTAAAACTATCAACTAATGTCCAGAGGCAGCTGGGGAGCCATCCTTCCCTTTACAGAGTCTTTGCACATAGATCCCATTTGGAGAAGATGTGTGGCACAACCCTCCAGGCTGCCAGTGTGCATAACCCTCCTGTGAGGTGTAATCAAAGCACCAGTGTCCCTCAGCAAATATCACACCCTGCCTGAGTGTTCCAGGCTCCAAAATTCAGCTTTAACTGTGACATCTACTCTCCCCTGAGCTGGCTTGATACAGCACTTGGGTCACACAGAGGCAGACAGAATAGCTTTGTGAATAAAAATCTGCTATGCAAACTTTCTAGTTAGGAAATCTCCACTGCTATTTGCCTCCCAAGCCAAACATTACTCCATGATCTCCCATTGTGGCTGAGCATGCACTCAAAGCTCTTTCCCAGGAGGCAGACTGGTCTGCACTGAATTTCTGGGACAGGGAAGGGAGCTGCCTTCACGTGCTTTTGGTTCCTCTGGCACCGTAAAGCAACAGAAGAGGAAATTCTTCTTCTGACCTTGAGAACTTTGTTCCTTGCCCTTATCTTACCTTCACTCTGTTTGCCATAAAATTACCATCCTCACTATTTGCTGAATCAAACAATAATTCCAGTAGGCATTGTGACTATATTGTCCTTCTGCAAAATAAGAGTTAAATGCAATTCTTAAGATGAGAAAAGCAGGGATGCAGGAGATAGTCAAAGCATTAGACACAACAAATAGTCCATTTTTAGAGGATTAAGTCTATTCTTCAATATGTGTCACATGGGACTGAAGGTCAAGTGCATACAGCCACCTGAGCAGTGAAATAATCCTCCAGAAGTACCTTGCCTGCAGAGACTTCTTATTATTCTGAAACAGAAATTATTAAAGGAAAAAAGAGGAAAAAGATTCGGAAGCCCAACTTTTTCAGAGATTAGTTCTATAAATATAACAGCATTCAAAGCCCATTAGAAACATAAAATATTTCAGCTATTCTGAATATATTCTATTTTTGAAATTCAGGCGTTATTCATATAACTAGAGTAGCACCGTGGATTTGTTTTAGCTGATTATATTAAATCAATGTTTTTTAAAAATTCAAAAGACTATAAAAGCCTACATGTGCCTACAGCCTGTTTGAAGAGGTTTGCAGTCACAAGAGTGGAAGGAGTGCTGAAGTTGACAGTTCTGTCTGGAAACTGAAGATGCTGTGCCATGGCCTGCCTTCCCTTGAGGGATACTCTGCAAAATACACTTGATGCAAGTTAGGGAAACGAGGGATCATTTTGTGCATGTGAACCTTGTTCTTGCAAGACCCTTTCTGTATGTCCAAGTTAAAAATGCTGCTTAACTGCCCTTCTGTGGCACTGCAGCTGCACACACTGTGGAATGGTGCTTCAGGGGAGCTCCCTGTCAGGAGTAACCCCAGCTGTCCTAGAATACCCAGACTTGGCAAAGGAACAATTTAGCTTCTAATCAGATTCACTGTGAAAGTATCAGGTAAATCAAAGAGGATGCATTTCTCAATGCCTGATACAAAAATTCCAACATAATTGCTGTCAGAGCCCCATCATTTTCTATCATATTGCTAAACCCCCACCAGGATCAAAAGCAGCTGAAAAATTGTGAAGGATGCAACATTCATCTGATACATTTCTTACAGCTCTTATAAGGCTTTTTTTCCCCCCTCAGATCACAAATCAAATAAAAGGGGCACTGAAGTTTGAGAACATTCACTTGATTTTCTGATTTCCTAAGAGCAACACTTGACAAGCAAAGTGGTTGCATCACCCTCTTTGAAACAAGGCAATGAAAAACTCTGATTCATATTCACTGGGCTTGTCCAGAACTTACAGGTGGCCCAGGGTGGGGAGGAGAAAGCAGAGACTCTGTATATTTGAGCAGTTGTTGTCAACATATCCTCATTGCATTTTTTTGAAGAAACTATTGACATTATTAGGAGTACAAGTACATCAGAAGACATGGCAATATCTATATAAAATGACATGTTGCAAAGTATAAACAAGGTGATTCAGCTTGAATAGGTTTGCATTAACAAACTGGTGTATAAAATGACATGTTGCAAAGTATAAACAAGGTGATTCAGCTTGAATGGGTTTGCATTAACAAACAACTGGTACCAGCTGATGATAAAATTTAAAATCTTAACACACAGTCAGTATAGAAATCAGATTGGAAATTACCATAATGTTACAAGCCCTGTTTAACACCACATCAAGTCTGCCAAACAGCAATCCAACTTCAAAATATTATTTTTCATATCTCTGCATTCAGAAATATCACACAGGCAATGCCTGCCATCTCAAATGGAAACCACTTCAGTAAGAGGTTCTGCCACCACTGCAAACCAAACCTCTCCCAGCTCAGGCAGGTGTGACCTTTTAAAAGGGTACCTGCATGTCACCTCACCATTAAGTACTATATCCATAAGCTGCCCACCACTCTGCAATCTAAAAATATTGCCTAAGGCCTTTGTTTCCTTTTCTAGTCTCATAATTGCAGTCAGTTTCTGCAGCAGATTCTGACATTCTCTTGTGTGCTGGCTGAACTCATTCTGTCATGAAAGGTCAGAATGTAAACAGCTTCAGAATGTCAATAGGTGTTTAAAGTATTCCATCTCAGCCCCAATTGCTTATGTGCTCAACCATCAAGTGTTGATTCAGAGGTCATTAACTTTAAGGTAGGCAACTTCAGCTCATAAAGGGAAAATTTGCTCTTTCCTACCTTCTTCAATAAAAATTTGAGTCCAGGTCACATTGACCATTAGCAGTTATTCAGAGTAAGATGAAGATTACTGCACTTCCTTAATCCTCCTCAGCAGTTCCATGATGTGTATTTAATGAGAGTGACATTTACTGTATTTACATTTTGGGAGCTTGGCTTGCTTAAGAAAAGAGGACGTCGTGCTACAGATCCATTTAATCAGACTTGCCCTGATTTACCACAGTCCTGCAGAGGACCTCTATTACAAGCCAAAATAAATCATACCTAACGCTATATAACATTTTTTTTTTCATATGTGAATTTTCAAAGGCACTTTACAAAAACAGTTTAGGTTCATTATTTCTAGTAAAAAGAAAAGCTTGTCAAGCTGGCCAGTTTGTTAGTGTCAAGCCAGGAATATAATGCAGGTCCCCTGCAGGGACTTAAACAGACTCAGCTGCCCAAGACCAGACTAATACAGGCCAAACAACTGAAGAATTGCAGCATGGTAGAAAAGCAGTGAACTTGTGAGGAAATCACAAGATAAGGAAGTATTTGTGATTCTCAAGCCCATAACCATTTTTTGAATAAAAGACTTCTGAAAATCACTCTTTTCATTATTTGATATACTAAAAATTAAGAAAAAATTCATGTTAAATTGAGACCAGAACTAAAATGTATTTAATAAACTATACCCTGCACTCCCCAAATTTAAATTATTTGTTGATCAAGAGTTTTGTTTGCATTTCCATTAGGATTCCTTTTTTTCTTTAAAAAGAGAAGAATGATGAGAACTAATTCTAGTTCTTTTTCCGATAGTTTTATAGCAGTTTAATATTGTCTTTAACACTTCTTTGAAGTTCAATAATCTTTGATGAAGTTGAGTTTTAAGAGCTCATTTTGGATCCACTCTACTCATCAAAATACTTCCAAAAATCTTATTCCATGTACAAGATCACCTATAAACAACCTACATTTCAAAATTCAGTTTAGAAAAAGAAGCTTACCAGAAAAATCCCACTGAGAGTATCATGAGAGTGGGGGAGAACTGAATACATATTATTTTAAAGCTTGTGATCTTATTTGCTCTAAAAATAGCCGTATCTCTATATTGTTTCTTTTTTTTTCAGTATTAAAAAAAAAAAACAAGCCACATTTATTTTCAAGTTCTTAATCAGTTAGTGCATGCTTGTTTTTAAACACTACCTTCAAAAAGGCTGAATAAGACCCAGATTTGCAGAAACAAACAAGCACCAAAATGTTATGATCAAATGCAAGGCATTTCAAGTCAAAAGTCTTTCTTGTTTGCAAAGGGAGGAGCAACTGAAAATGGAGTTTCTAGTAAGGCTGCATTTCAAGCCCACTTTCTGTTTGATAGAAAAATGATAGATCTCTCAATGTACACTACAACAGTTTAATTGAAAACAAACAAAAAGCCAGCTAGCCCCTGAAAAACAAATCAGACATAGAATAATGAAATAATCCCTGCACACTGCCCTAGTTTGCCAGTCAGTGTCTGTTGCTTTTATCCAGAACATGCAATTTAAACATTTTTGCTTATTTCTTGTTTCTTTCTTTGCAAGAACAGACAGAACTGACTAGAAGTCTCCTCTATTAATATGCCATATGCATGCTGTGCTCCAGCTGCCACGTTAAAAATACATAAGGCTAAATTAAAAACTGCTGCAAAGCCTTTTGGTGGCAATCAGATAACTCTCTATGTAAAATATCATTTAAAATGATAATATTTTTCACACATTTCATATCAGTAATATAGATAAAGGACAAAAGAAGTCTACATTTTGATAATTATCCTTTATGGACATTCTTCTGTGTCAATGCTATAAATAAACTGTATTTCTAAATAACATTTAAAAGTACAAGTACTGAATCATAGCTTCAGCTGGTACAAACAGTGGTGAATCCAGCAATTTTCACCAGTTTGAGTGTCATGATCAAATGAACAGCTTTTCTCTTTGGAAGGAAAATAAACCCTTGCAAAGTAGTTATCATACTACTCAATGAGAGCAGTGAACTGAGCTGTGGTGTTCAGCCAAAATCAGACCAAGTAGAAACAGTGAAATAAATCCATTTGTGGGAGATAATGGTGCCAGGATGTAGTGCTGTTTTGGACAAAAGAAGGAAGAGCAGAAGGAAAAAGAAGCTGGCAAATTTGCAGATATGTGCATTGTCCTTGTTAATGGCCACAAAACGCAGAAAGCTCTGTCTGAAAGTGAGCAGGGTTTGGGGAGCTGGCTGCCCTCAGGGGGAGGATGAATCTCACAGTGAGCTGGTAAAACAAGACCCTCCTAAGGCCTTACACTTCAAGGAAATGCATTTTAACTGCCTCAGTCCCAGCCTTGCCCAGCCATGCCCTCAGCAGGGGGACAGTGAAAGCATCCTGTCCTGCTTTTTGGACTCCTGTGTCCATATCTCCCGAAAGTCCAAAAGCACCTGTGGCTGAACAGTCCCAATGCTGCTTTTAGCTCCCCTGTGGCAGGATATCTTCCCCAGCCTCCTCTTAGCACAGACAGCTGGGGCACAAAGAGATAACCCAGCCTGGAAGGCTCAGCAAGGGGCACCTCTGGCACCAAAAGGGCTCAGCCTCAGCTAAGAATCAGCATCTTAATCTGGAGAGCAGATGTGGGATGAGATAAAGGAAATATTCTTGACTAAGAGATGCTGTTTTACAGACTATAAAAGCACACACAGTTACCACAAAGGCAGAAGCCTCTACACACACACCCTGAAGGAGTGAGGAACTTCTCCTGGTGTTTGGACACAAACCTGTGGTTACTTTCCTGGGAACTGAGGAAAGGATTTCCTTGTGTGCTACACCAACAATTGGATGGTAACATACATTGAATCCTAAGCTTATACTACTTCTTCACTTGCTGTAACTGAAAGGGTACCTTATCATGCACTTTAGGTTAACCCACTAGTGGTCCTTTTTTCCGTATTTTTTCCTTATTCCTGTATCATATATAGCCTGTGTTAACTCTTATGTCTGTTAGTTTTGTGTCTATTAAAGAAATAATTAATTCCATAACAGACCTAATCAGCCATTATTAAAGAACTAGAGTGGGTATTGAGGTGTTGGCCGCAATAAAGCCGCTGCCTGGGCAAAAGGCAAGGACTTATGTAAACCCCCACATCCATTCCCAGCAGTACCCTGGGAAGCTGTTGGGAATGTGCTGCCAGCAGTGTCAGGGACACTCAGGATTATCCTTCCCAACAGCAGAACTCCAGGAGCTCCATCCCTGTCCACAGCCAGCAGTGCCGTTTCCCAAGCAGCCCCGAGCCATGCTGCTGCCAAAGCAGGGAAGAAGAACCGTGGGGCTCAGGCTCTGTGCAGCCAGCCCAGCCCCAAACTCCAGCCCCAAACCCCAGCCCAGAAGTCTCCAGAGCTGGGCTCCCCTGCCTGCACAGGGCTTGGTCCTCTGTGATCTGCAGCCACACAGCTCCAAATCCAATAACTCTGCTCTTGGGTCCCCAGAGCCGAGTGCTGGGCTTGGGACAGCAGATCTCATAAAATTGTACTCTGTGAGGGGTTTAGAAAATCCTTCCTTTGCAGATAAGGAGAGTATAACCTAATCCATCATCCCAGGCTTTCTTTGGCTTTGTTTTCACACAAGGGAAAGAAATCCATCAAAATTACTCTTCAGCTGTACAGATCTATATTTCTAAAGCAAAAATATATTGTTGTGGTCCATCAGTATATCTGTACAAAGGTTAATAATTGTCAAGCCAGAAAATAATGGTCATATCTAGATAATAATTTTAATAAAAAAATATTTTTGGCCTAACTGCCTAGTAAAGTCTACCAATATTTCACTCCACCTGCAGGAAATAAATTTCTAAATAAATGGTCATTTTACTTATTATGACAAAAGTATTGGGAATGAAGCAGCTATCAGAAATAAATTAGAATAAAGAAATTCCTGTGCCATATGTTGTGAAACATGACTATTTAATTTTTAAAAGACATATGAAATTATTTGTATTGTATATTAGGTTAGCTTCATTATGCATTTATAATGACATTCAAATATCTGGCTTGTTTACAATATCTGGCTAGTTTTAGGCTCAAGAAAATAGTTCACATCAGTCTGAGAACCACACACATATATAATAACACAAACAGAAACTAAAATAATACGTGTTATAAATGTGAGAACGTAATGTAAAACAGGGCTGGAACATTAATCTCTTCCAAGATGCAAATTCACTGATAATGCAAAATTTCTCTCCATCACTGAAGTTGTTCACACCACAAAACTCCACTGAGTCAGATTTCACCAATACAAGAAAAAATATTGTTGGACTTTTAAAATTTGTGTTATTTCAGCAACACCAGAGCTATTTTCCATTGTCATGGCAGGTCTAACCCAGGGTACTGGTGCAATGCCTGCACTGCCAAGGAAAATCTATAAAATACCTTTATTGCACATAATACTGTGAGAATGAGGTTATTGCTGTGCAATGCTGCCATAGACAGGGTAAGCCCCAAACATATCCAGTTTAAAACAAGGGATTTTTGGTGCTTCTGCCTGTCCACCCTTCTCAGACAGCAGACAACACAGAGTCACATGAGCTTCCTCAGGATCTGCTTTTCCTTTTAGTATTGAGCACTATGATCAGAAATGAAATGTTAAGCCCTTTTCTGAAATGCATTGATGCCACACATGGTGATAAGTTCCTCAGGTCTTGAGTTTAACCCTCAGTGCCAGTGCACATTGAGCAGCAGTGTGTGGATGCATACATGGCATACCTGAGCAAAGCAGCCAATGCACTGTGAAATTGCGCAGCAAATGCAGATGTGAACAGCACATAGACTTAGTGGTCATTTAACAAAGCCTTCAAGACTTCTCAAAAATCACTGGATCAGCTCTGAAAGCTGTAGGTTGCCTCTT
Source organism: Passer montanus (assembly GCF_014805655.1). Classification (NCBI taxonomy): domain Eukaryota; kingdom Metazoa; phylum Chordata; class Aves; order Passeriformes; family Passeridae; genus Passer; species Passer montanus. Next base: position 1,562,710 of record NW_024368596.1, on the reverse strand, counting down.
TATTGCATCATTAAACATGGTGGGTTAATGGATCGATAATGAAATGGAAGACCAGCATTTTATAGTAAGTATAAAACATTTAAATTTGCCTTGAAAGCAACACAGAGGCGTATGTGGCACAGAAATTCAGTACTTCACAGTAATTTTAACCCAAGCAATTGATCTGGACAAACACAACTCCAACATTCAGACTTGAAAAAAATTCACATTGGTTTTGATTCTTTTAGTTAACTAACCTGTTAAGTAATTGAAGGAAATATTATGTCTCTATTATGCAGGAAAAACTTTCTTCTAAATTATATTAGAAATATGTAGATAATTTCCTTGAGAAGATTGACTTTGGCAGTTTTCTTTAGGGGAAAGACCAATTCAGAGAAGTCTCCTGAGTGAAGGAGCACAGCTGCTTTGTGCAAAAGGAGTTCAGGTGGAATGGGAACATGGCATCAATCATTCAGGCAAACCTGTCCCTTTCACATCAGTGACTGACATGACAGTTTCTAGATCTTGAGGGAGCCTATAATTTGCTTCCTTGTAGTCTGGTGGTTGTTTTTATTTTAGTTTTGGGTGGTTTATTTCTCATTGGTTTGAGGCTTCTTTTGGTAATTTCAATTTACTAGAAAATCAAATCAAGCACTGCAATAAAATGCTTCTCTTTTCCTTTTCACTGGGTGCACACCTGTTTCTCTCTGCAGTATGTCCTAGAATTATCCTCTTATTGCATTTCTGAAGGAAGTTTTGCTGTTTTAGTCCCCTACATAATATAACACAGAGTAGAACACAACCATCTCCCTTGTACATCTCTGACAGCTCCCAGGGGAGGGCTCTGAGATGTTCTAGCCCAGGTAAATTTGCCCAGCTACTTTGGCAGATGCTACACTGTGTGCAGGCAGTCAGCTCATCGCTCACCTGGGAATGAAGATCAAACCTCTTCTTTCAGATCCATCATGATTTCTTTATTTTTTTCACTGCACAGAAGGGGGGGAAAAAAAGGGATATCTAGGAACAGTGTTCCCTTTTCCTCCTCATGTAGAAATCCACATTTGGCAGGATGACAAGAAGGAGCTGGCAGCTGCTGTGCTCTTGGTGGTGAGTCAAGGCATCTGCATCACCACAAAAGGGAGTTCCTAAAACCTCCAACTGCCTTTCCTGATGGGGAGTAAGGAGGAATTATCTCAAAGTAAATTATAAGCAGAAAGAAAATCTTCAGGATTAATCAATACAATGAACTGTAATAAACTGCTTTTGCTGATTCAGCAGTTCTACTTCCTGAACTCACTGAACTTGCTACATGTGGTGAGCACCTTTCACTCCAGCTCCCTTTTACATCTAGGAACTCTTCTTTCTATGACAATATCAGACCTTTTTCCTTACTCCTATCATTCTCTCCAATGCTTAGTAAATGAATTCATTCTTAGAAACTACTAGGTATTTTCAGCCTTCAATTTATTATATAAATAGTAGCTGCAACTACTTTATTTGTTTTGCTTGAAAAGACAAATAGTGGAATGTAATGATTCTGATTTATCTTTTTTAATTAAAAATAAGAAGCTTGGTAGGCACCGCAGGATTGAAAAATGTAAGTAATTTAATTTTTCCCACTGTTTTTTCTACTGCTGCTGCAGAGGTACTTTTTCCAGACATCAGCTCTCATATCTAAATTTCAATACCAGTGGCATAATTTGAAGTCACAGAAATGCAGAAAAATTACTTCATCTCCAGGAAAAAATAAGCAATATGATTGCATTGTATCTATGTATGATTATTAAGCAAATAGTTGTATGGTGTAAGACCAAGAACCAGAAAATTACCCAAAGTATCTCATTATACAGTATAATTTCTCCAGATGCTTAATTCAAAGACCATAAAATGCTCATTTTCTAAGTCTTAGAATATGTTTCATATTCAGATTTCTATTAATTGAATAAACAAGATTAGCTGTGTTGCATCTTCAGTGTCTTTGCAATTTTATCTGCAGACTTATTAATATACTCTCACTTCTGGTACTTGTGCTAAGTAGAGTGAAGGCTCACTTTGCAGATTTTCATTGAATCTTGCTTTTTTGCAATATGCCAGAGAATTACAATTAACCTGCAACTCTTCCGCATTTTTTAAAAAATGGGCAAAACACAAATAACATATTTGCTCTTCAACAGAACTTCATGAAGATTTCTAAGAGATGTTACAAACTTTTGTGCAATTATCTTGCCAAAAATTATATATGGATGGCACAATAGAAAATATAGGGACTCTTCATATGTATTGCAAACAAGCAAATTAAAATATATTCAACATAGCTTAAAAGGGAAACAGATAAATAAATACTTCAAGTTTCCCAGACCTCTCTGTGAAATATAAATGACAAATTGAAATTAAGAGGTCTCACGTGGACATTACATACTTTGATTTGAGGAACAGCAAATACCATGACAAAAAACAGAAAAGTATATTTTTAAAATTATTCTCAAACATGGAACAAAATGTTTGATTTTGAGGTTCTACTTTATAGGATTCATCATAATGGCAAAAAATACATGACAGACTGTAAAATATTCATGGAGTGCTTAGTTTCTCAGTGCCAAAAAGATGTTGTGAAACTGAACAGTCACACATCAATAATAGTGGTATCCATGAGATACTGGTGGGGGTATCTGATGCTAAAGGTTACATGTTTAACATTTGCTGGTAGTGAATTATTTACATTTATCCTAACTAATGTATTTTGTTAATTCAATTTAGTTATGGCAAAGATTTCTTTAGCAAACTTGTAAATTTGGCTGTTCTGGCATAAACATAAACAAAATACAGGAAGTAAACCCAAATGGATCATATAAATAATTATGATTGGAAATTTTTTATCCATTTCTAGCGTGCTTGAGTTGCAGGTTTGGTGCTCAGCATGTGATATTGAAATATGAAATTCAACAGTTCACAGAGATAAAAAAACAATTCACATTTCCTACAGTTACCTCCATTATAAACACCACCACCCCACTTATTTCTGAACATAATCTATTGTTAAGGTTTGCTACCAACATGAGACGCATTTATGTCTTTCTGTAGATAAATAATGCTTAGCTGAAAAAAGTGTGAAGTATTGCTGAGAATTTCCCCATAAACAGTTATAATTCTGGTAAATGGCTGTTGTGGAAAACCCAGTAATTCTAATAATTTTCTTATTACTGGGTGCTCTTTGCCTTCACACTAACCGAATCACTAAAATTCATTTTCAGTCTTCAGAAGTGCAAAGACAAATGTTTCTACTGACAACTCATAGAAATGGACATGATAATAAAGGCAAATTAATGTATTATCTAAAATAAGAGCACTGCTCTTATTGATATGATACTCTTTGTTACTTTAAACAAGTCAAATATCATCCTGAGAGCACTGTGAGCATCCAGGACATTAATAAGTACAGACAGGAAGTTGCAGTGTCCTGACGTTTTCATTTATAACTGCATTTCATGGACTGACATTAGGGTTTGGTTACAGTCATTCACAGCCTTATTTGAAAACAGTCCTTTTCTTGAGAACCTACACAGAAGTGGAAAATACAAAAGTTTATTTAAGCCATAAATATGTAGAGTCAATGAGTATACAGACAGAATTCCAACACAGAAAAAGAAAAACTTAGCACCACCTTATAGAGATGTACTGGCAATTTCTGATTATAATGGTGAATAAAAACAAGTCACTAGATGAGGAGTTGTTCCATACAGGCAGGAATATTAGATGGGATATATTGCAAACACAGCTAAGATGGAAATCAGGGTCTGGAAACCACCCCAAGTATGCTGAAAGACAACAGCAAAGTCAGCTCTCCCGCTGATTGCTGTTATCACCATGGATGCTCACTCAAGGTAGCCTGTGGGTCTCTTAAATAAATGACAGAAGATATTTTTTGGCAGCCACAACCATGTGATGCTAACAGAAAATTTCCTGTTAAGTTCAGAAAGCTTCAGATGCAGCCCTGTCTGAAGAGTTCTCAAAAACACACTGAGACTCATTGTGATTATTCTTCATTTTGTCAAGGCTTCAGTTTCCCTATAATGGGCTCAAGAAGGTCTTGAAGTTAACTTTGACAGGCCAAATCCCCTTTCCATTGGGAGCAGTAAGGAAAAAATAGCATGAGCAGGTACAGCTGGTTTGCACCTCTCATCCCATCAACAGCAACAATTGCAAGAGCTGAGGGATCTTTTCCTCATGTCATGCTGCTGCTTAGAGCACATGCATAATGTTTTCTTTTATTTTGGTTAATGCTTATTATTAATGTATGTAACATGTGGTAGCCTGTTATAAATTCAATTAAATGTTAATGTAAACATCTGCTTGACTTCATCTGTACACTGATACATCAGGCCAAGAACTAAAATTTTTACCCTGTGAGTTGCTTTTACATTATGTGCCCGTCCAAGGAGAAAGAGACAAGGGAAAAGAACCTGTTAAATTTACACTGGGCAGCTACAAACTTCTCTAAGTCATTGACACCATAAAAGATACCTGTATCAAAGGAATTGAGATTAAAGGCACAGCAGTTAAAACATTTCTCACAGGGCTGAGGAGTACCAGTGACTATTAAAGCATAAATAATAACCTCAAAGAGAGTGCAATGGGAGATATCACAGTGTTTGGAAACAGCAGAGTGAAGCCAGTTGGACAGGCAGGAATAGCTACACTCACTGGACATGTTCAACTTGTCAAAAAATGACACAATTCTCAGACACAATCACAGGTCACTCCTAGAAGAGTCACCCTGAGAAAGCAGCTCCTGAGACAGGAACATAAATAAAAGTTTCAATTGTTACAACTTATATAAGAGATGGCCAAACAAGCAACAGCAACTTTGGAATGTGAATCATTACTTAAACCCATCTCTGAATCTGAGAAAAGCTAGGAATCATGACAGAAAATTTGCTCTGCTCTATCATGCAACAAAGCAATTATCACCTTCCTCTTAATGTAATTTCAAAGCTTGATTTCAGACAAACCATCTCAAAATTAAACAGAGCTTTAGAAAGCAGAAAAATATTCCTATGGACTTGTCACATGGGGAAGATAAGAATACCATTAGTCACATCAAGCAAAAGAGCCACCCCCAAATTCCTGGCATGTTGGAGTGCAAGAAGGGTTCCTCACCCTGGGACACCCCTACATGGTGTAGTCTGCCAAAGAAACCAGCTGAAAATCAGTTGCTGACAGATGAACACATGTGTTCTCACTCACATGAAAACACCTACATGACTCCGTGAAGAATCACTGATGCACCCCAGCAACATTATATCCCTTTGGACTCTAAAGATCCAGAAGTTTCAATACCAAAAAGTCATTTGTGTGAGGTTAGTTCCTCTTCTCCACCTTAACATGTGGCTGGAAGATGTGGCAATGAGTCAGCTCAAAGGCCCAATTCTGCTTTTTCTCCCTTCTCCAGTACTGTGCCTTTGATTGGCAGCCTCAATTAGAAGTGGTACCATGCAATTCTACTAATTATCATCCTGCCTAATTCTTGTTAAGTCTGAAGGAATTTAAGTTTGGAAAGTTGGTGAATGAAAAGAACCTGTGGGTTGTTTTGGTATCTGCTGGCTTGTTAATACTATAGCATGTAGACTAACAAGACAAAACAGGTCAGGATGGATAAGAAACTAATGCTAATGGACCCCACTAAAAGAATCATTTTAAGTTTTGTCTGTTATAACATTTAGAACACTATTTTAGCTGTACTAAGTTTCTCACCCTTGGGAAGCAGAAATGGAGCATCAGTGGTCTCTCATGTCAGTGCTATGGAGGTTGGTGGAAATGTTGGTGGAATGTCTTGAGGACTTTGAAACTAATTGGATTAGTGCTTATATAATTAATAGGATTACTCTGACTCTGCACATTAATAGGATTTTTCCTTATCAATTCCAAGCTTAAATGTTATGAAACTGCATGTGTCTGTATGCCTCCCCCAAGAACTCTGTGAATCACAACAGCTCCCAGTCTCATAACTGTGAAGCAGTTTCTCTGGAAGCTCCCCTCTGAATATATTTTTCTGAGCTTTGCAACTCTTCCGAATAAAAATATAAGCTCAACCACATAAATGTTATCCAATGTCTTCTGTACACCTTTATCTGTTCTAAACTGTGCTTTCAAGCACATACCTACTTTACTGAAACAAGGTTTTCACTGAACACATAACGCTAAGTTCTCTCCAAGGCTGCATTCAAGATTACTTTTTTTCCCCCTACAACCAATTTCCAATCCATTAAGCTGCTCTACTTTTCTCTTTCCAGCAGCTATTTAACTTGGACATTAACCTTTGTGCCTGGCCACAATCTCTTAAACACTTTGCTTTGCAATACACTTTCCTAGGCTGTCAGTTATATTTTTTGTAAAGAAATATGATGGGAAAACCATTAAGCCTTAGTATGGTATTTTTGCTGCCATTTTTAGCATTTAACCTCCCAGGATGCTTCTATATGAAACCTCTGAGAAACAAAATATTTTGGACAAAGTACTGCATTAAATCAGTGGAAATGAATCCACTTCAGTGCATGACTGTTTGCATCACCCATTTAGTTGGCAAATTGCACAGACCAAACAGATCAATGCACACATCCTTGACTTGGCACCGTAACTAATTCTGCCTCTATTTCCTCAGCACAGCCATCATCTTCACGAGAAATGTTCATGACTTTCTCTGGGAGTTTGAAACTTGAGAATGAATTAACTCACAGACTGCACAAAACCTGTAAAAGCTAAAAAGGATTAAGAGAGTGCTGCCACTCTTCCTGGCAAAAGGGAGGAGTAGAAGTTATTTCTTAAAAGCTGCTTGACTTCAGCAATAAGACCACCATAGAAATCAAAGTTAACTTGCTGGCAGACCTGGCAGAAGACAATATTTGCTAAGCACAGGGTGTTTATATGTCTTGCACTGAGCAGATACAATTTTTTTTTCGTTACAGGGTATCTGGGTGAGTCACAAGAACTCCTAATTAGAAAAAACACACTCTTCACACACACATACACCAAAAAAAAAAAAAAAAAAAAAACAAACCAAAAAAAAAACCACATCAACTTTATTCCTTACTTAGAAGATGAGCTAATGGCCCAAAATTTCAGAAACTAAAAAAAACATTAGGGTGAATCTTCAGAAGGTGTTTTGTTTTTTGCAAGATGAGCAGGATCACAGAGTACAGCCAATGCAAAGAAAACACCTGAATTGTTTCTTCCATAACTTGAGAGTGACACATATTGCCCAGTGAAATCCATAAAGGACCTGGGTAGGAAAGTAATCTGTACCCTTTAATGTCAGGGCAAAGCCCTTTTCAGAGGCTGCCACTTGTTTTCAGCCATGCTCCATTTCTCAGTGAGTGAAAAAGCAAGTTTTAGCAAGGGAAAAAGAGTTTTCAGGTGTGGTAGAGCATAAATTAAATTAAAGTGCCTGCAGGAAGATGCTTAGCCTGTGCCTACAATCAACTTCTTGTCTCAAATCTTCTCATGTTTTTACAGTCAGGGTAAAGACAATTTTTTAAGGCAACACTGTACAAAGAAAGCATATCATTGAGAGGAGGCATTCAGAGAGAGTCATAAAGAACACACCACCATGTACAAGAGAAGACAAGAAGAACCCCATGTGGCTTCCCTGTATCTGCCCCTTAATTTTTTTTGTTTTCTCAATCTGTGTTTCAATCCTTCTCTGTAGCCACAGATACAACACATCCTGCTTGTACATGCTTGGCAAAAAAAAAAAGAAAAAGAAAAAGCCACTTGGCACTTCATTTTTTAAAAATATATATTTTTTTGCATTTCTGTAAATAAAGATGTTTTAAAATTCATTTATTGTTCTTCTCATGTGTTTCTGATTGAAAAATCTGACTTGAAAATTGAGTTTTCCAGTTTATGTTTCAGTAGATCCAAAGTAACTCAGTATTGCTTCATGCATTTTGTCTGCTGAGAAATTGAATTGACTTGAGCAGAACCACACCAAAAAAAAACATGAGAATATTACAAGAAAAGAGGAAAAAGTGGTGAGATAATTACCACAGATACAGACTTACCCTAATATAAATCATTGATGGTACTCACAAGACTGGGTTGCAATCTCATTAGGAAAAACCTAACCTTATTTTTGCTTGTAACAATTATCTTGCAATTGTTTGCAGCAAAGGCATGACAAAGTAACATGGTTTTGTACCTCTGTCTTATGGTTTATCTGATTAAATCTGGAGAGGCACCAAACACAGAGAGATTACAAGCAGTTGTAAAAATAAATATTTGATCTTCTATTAAAATGAAGGCTCTAAAATTTGAACCTCAAGTGCTGGCTACATATTTCGTCACAATGCAGGCTGGAAACAAATCATAGTGTCATCTGAAAAAAGTCCATGCCTTGTAAGTTTGCATAAAACTCTGGTTTCATTTTTATTACTTCTGGTGCTGCTTCATAGATAAATATATTTTATTGTAATAGCAGTAAAGTCTTTGGTAAAAAAACTATGCCCACAACCATAGCTCAACTCATTGCCTTGTTCAGGGCAGAATTCAGTTTCTGTTGGAGCACTGAACCATTCAGGAATTTCACCAAATAGCAGATTCCATTAGCAAGGAAAACAATACTCAAAAAGTCAATAGAGAAATTTCTTGTTTCAATCTACCTATTTTTAACAGTTCCTTGGATAGTCCCTAAGACAAATCCAGTGTGCAGTTTAAACATGTCCCTGCTGGTTTTTATACAGATTACAACATACATCTTGTAAGTACCACAGGTCACTGGTGTGGTCACAGTTTCTATTTTAAATAATCTTATTAACCCTACTGCTAAGATTAATTAGTTTGGCTAATTTGTACCATCTCCAGCTATAAAAGATTCACAGATCCATAATTCTATGTAATTATGCTGAAAATTAAGTGTGAAAACATTGCAACTGAATCACTTGCAAAAAAAATGTCTCTTTTCAATTGACAGCTACTTATTTTAAGGAGAGCATGTTGAAAGTGAGCTGTCTCTCCTGGGCTGAAGATCCTAGGAATATGACCCAGTGTTATGCTTGAGATGAAAAGAGATTTTATACATTAATCAATTTTTTAAAAATCTATATATTTGAGGGGAGTAATCTTCTAAAATTTAAATAAACATATTTTTCAGAGTTTCTAAGTCTAGATCTGTGCAGAAAACAATGGTGCTGTGTTACTGGGAAGAATTTTGTAGAGGTTTGACACAAATTGACATGAGATGGAGGGATCAGCAGTAGTGTAGAAATAAATAAATGTAATAAAAATTAAAAATGTAAAAATAGATGTATTATAGTGCCTTCATTCCCACGTATTGAGGAAATTCAGACATATTTACATGGCAACATGGGATATCTGAATAAAAACTAGAAGTGGAAACACTTTTAAAACTATACTTGTACAAAACAACAGAGATCATCTACAACATGCAGGTTTAATTTTTCTCCCTCAGTCCTTAAGATACAGCATGTGTTTGCCACCACTTAAAATTAAATATGTGATGTGTAGCCTCAACAGCTCTGACAACATTTCTGAAAGAGCACAAATGAAAAGATTCCACGCCTTGTGTTCTGTACAAATGACAAGACTGCAGAGCACAGAGGAGCAGGGTTAAAAGCAGCACAAGGACATTGCTGAGGCAATAAGTAACAATAAGGTGTGCAGTAGTAGAGCCATCATGGAAACAAAATGTTTACATAGGACACAAAGAAAAGCTGACAGAAAAAAAATCCTTTCATATTCCTTGGTACTTTTCCTAAGTATTGTTCCTAAGTATTTCCTATTTGTATCTTTGGCATGAAGTAGCAGATGATAATTTGAAACTCTGCCATATTATTTGCCATAATAAAAACCTAATTATTCTATTTTAGTTTTTAATTATCAATTTGCCCCTCAGGTCTCCAGAATCACAAGTTACTCTAAACTTCATAACAGTCCTTAACACATTTTCATATTACTTTTCTTCTTCAGTTAAATTCAACAGCATTTTAATTAACTTCTCAGAACATAACGTTTTTTAAAAATGCTACTTACTTTCCTATCTGGTCATTCATACATTAATAATGAACAACTTTCACGTGGTAAGTTGTTAACAGTAATAAGTAATATGCTTTTTTAAAAAGTTTTAACTTTAACATACTTTTGTTTAGTTCTATTATTTTAGTCAATGACTAAAAATCAAAACATGTAAATCATAATAATTTTTTTGTCCTAGAACCCTCATGATAAAGGCCAACCTTCAAGCACTTGCAATTTAGTAGGCATGGTGGAAAAAGAAAAATAGTATAAGGTACTCAATGTTGTGTTCTATTCAGAGTGTTAAATAGTTTGGAATGTCCCCAGGAATGCATTAGCAAAGGTGAGATGTACTGTGATGTAGGAGTGGGGCTGGAGAAGAAAATCCTGACAAACTGAACTCCAGCAAGCTGTCAGTGCTGAGAGGCCACGAGAATCTCTCCCAGCCAGAGCAGAGGGCTACAGAGGGGAATGGGACAGCTGCTGTTGGCACATCCCCATCTCCTTTTGAATGAAATCAATATACCAGGTGAGATTAAAAAAAAATCCCAGGTTTCAATTTTTATAAGCTGTGAACTAAAAATGTGATTAAATCTTTTCATTTGTAGCTATTTTCTGCATCAATCACATCATTTTTTCTTGCAATGGTTATGAGATTTTGAGCAGGTTACTGAGAAATCCAGGTCTGTTTCAGATAAAATTGTGTTGCTTCATGAACTCCTGGACATATAAGCCAGTCTTATGCCTTGGGATTTTTATTTACAGAACCAAACTTTCTTTCCTTAAAATGTATTTTGACCTATCATTCTTCAAACTATAGATGAACACCTGTGTTTACAAGTGCAGAACTGTAGCCTGAGGGTTTCTGGTATATTTACCTCATCACAAAATAGTGCTGCCAAGTAAAGTCAGTATATTCAATACAATTTATTCAAGGAGAACAATCAATCTGAGCAGTGTTTTTCATCAAGCAAAAACCAGTATTCATCATCAAAAATAGAATATGTGTTTAGTCTGGACAAAACCACCTCCATGCACACCTACACCAGCTAAGTTCCCTTTCTTTATCACAATAAACATCTACTGGATGCTGCAGCCAGCTAGAATGATCTGCCTCCTTCTCCTGGCTGTTGGACACCCACTACCTTTAAAAGTGTGCAATTATTATGAAATTCAAAGTAATAATTTATGGAAGCTTGTTGCTGTTGGCTTTAAATCCTGTGTCTTTGCTGCAGATGGGAGTGTTGCTATGGCAGCACCCGAGTCAATGCAGGCCACAAACCCTGCCCAAGTTCAGGGGCCTGGTGTCCACTCTACTCCTGGTTGCCATGGCTGCACTGCTTTAAGTACCAGCTAATTTAACAAGTTATAATCTGCCTCTGTGCATTGCCATCTTTGTTTTAAATTGCTCTGTAAGAATGGTTCTGGGATTGCCAGGACAAATTCCAGGAAATTGTTCTGCTTATTATCCCCCACTCTTCCCAAATGGCAGGGAAACAATAATAAGGTGGCATGCCCTACAAAAAACATTTTTAAAAAAGTCATTCATACAAAAAAAATCTTTACTTTTTAGAATACTTTTTTTAACAGAAGTGCCACCTGCCAATATGTAGAAGAATCCACTGCTGTTTATTTCCCTCCATCCCCGTTTCCTCTAGGCTCACACACTCACCATGATGAGTGGTGTACTGTGTCTTCTGAAAAGTGCCCAAACTCAAATGATTTTTGTGAAGTGAAATTAATTCATTTCATAGGACATTTAGTTCTTTTAAACACCCAAATGACTCTATAGTGAAATCAAGAACAAGTTATGCCACATTCTGCAGGATCTAAGAGAGAAACAAGATTAAAGTCTAAAGATAATTTTTTGTTTGTTTGGGTTTAGCCCTAAAACCTCCAACTCAACATGTCACCTAATACATGGAGTTTGCCATCACGTTTCAGTGTGTTATCAAAACACCCAGACTGATATAGATCAGACAAGTCGTGTAGCTGTTCAGACTGCAGACTGCAGGAAAGAAAAGGGAAAACCAGAAAAATATCAACATTCTTCCCTACCAGGAGATGATAATGATATTCTCCAGATAAGATTTGTATTGCAAGACGTAAGAGCATCAAATCCAGTTAACTTCCCCCAGTTTTCACTTCCCAAATGTTCACAGCCCTGCTGTCACTGTTAGCATGAGTCACTCCCAAGTGTGCTGAACATCTTTGTTTTTCAGGACAGGAATGGGATTTTCTCTGATACTTTCTAACAAACTTTAGGATGCAGCACATTCTTCTTTAACAGTCCTCTATCTGTTTAGGGATTTAAACAATGGCTCTGCTGCTGGAAACATCATCATGAATAATGGGAGTCTCAGATTTTTCTGATTTATGAGACTTGAGTTTGAGATTAAATTACTTTCCTTAATTATCAGAAATTACTGCACTAAAAATAGTTTGTAAGCAAATTTTTAATCCTTTTTTCTACTCTTTCCTTTGTGTCCCTAAAGGACCATAGTTCAAAATCTGAGGAAAATTGTTCCTTCTATAAATGCTTACAAAATATTTCTTTAAAATATTGTGAATTGTTTTTAAACATTTCCATTTTACAAATATCAGAGTAACCAACTTTAAAATACCTTTCTTCCTAGCATTACCAATGAGATAAAGAATACAAACTCCTCATACATTTTCTCTTCTTGCTAAAGTTCAGTAAAAAATCTGCATGACAAATCACTGCAGAGCTGTCACTTCCATTTCTAAGTAAAAACACAGTGAACAGGAAAAGTCAAGTTGATCCTTTTAGAAGAAAGCTGGCCAGTATTTGCTGTTTTTGTAACAAATGTACCTGTTTCCATTAATTATCTTTCTCCCTTGCTTAGGCATTATATTTAACAAGCTTGCAGGGTCCTTGCAGGGCAGCACAAAGGTCTCTTCCCCACCTGCACAGTTGTCTGAGCACTGAGATGTGACACAGCTGACTCACAGGAGCTTCAGGAGACACAACTCTCCGAGAAAAGGAAAACCTCACATTTGACCCAGACTGCCTCTTTGCATTTGGGGTAAATATTCCTTTTTTTCTCCAATCTGTCTTTCTGGTGCCTTGCTCATTTACAGGACCATATATTATGGCAGAAGTTCATTTGTGTTGCTCTTGTTGAACAAGAAAAAAATCTGTTCTCTTTTCCTAGTCAAGAAAATGTATTCACTGTTGTCTACATTTGTAACAGAATTCTGCAAACTGTCACCCTGAAACACTGAAACAAATGAAGCATTGCAAAACATATCTGTTGATTCTTTCTACTAAATAATAAGAGATTTCCTGTTTTTGGTTTGTTGGGGTTTTTTTTGGGTTTTTTTGCTTTTTTTTGTTTGTTTTGGTTTGGTTTTTTTGTTTGTTTTTACAACACTGGCAGGTCAAAAATTTACTTTGCTAGAACATTCTTGGGTGTACTCACAGAAGCCAAAGAAATCAGGTGCTTCTCACTAAATTTAAAACCATTACAATAAAATAGATCAGTGTTTAAAAATAACAGATATAAAGAGGAGCTTACTTCAAGTTTGAAGCAGAAAAATTTAGAGGCTTCTGCAAGAGAAACTCAGGGTAAGGGCATTAATATCTTAATTTGCTTTCAGCTACTACTTGAAAAACCCTAAGAGAAGGCTGATTTTCATGTATTTCTCTAAATTCCTGCGTGTAATTCTCTTGAATTTCAAAGCTATATCTATGACACTGACTTCCTAGACTATGCCTCAGGCTATCTAATAATAAAAACGCAGTATTAAAACATGTTTTCATCACTAAGAATTTCCTAGAATGACAACAAAGAGCTCCCATGTAAGAATGTGCTGGACTCAATGTGACTGCTCCAGATCTAAGCAGATGTAATGCACAGATACTGAGGCTAGCTGCTAACAAAGAACATGTTCTAAAGATGTCTAATTTTGAAGCAGAAAGGTCTATTCTAGAGAAAAATGAGGCAGTGGGACAGCAAATGCAAAGGTAAACTGTAACTCAGAAACAACATTCACCCTATTAATGTGATTTCTATTCAGAAATAGAGTTACTTAAATTATTTTCGAAGTTCATTATGAGCTTAAACTGCACTCAGAGGAATGCTGTGGATGGAATTAATTTAGTATAAGGCTATATATGCACAGGCTTAGAATGAGAAAGACTTTTTTTTTTTTTTTTTTTGTATTGTGGAACTCACAGTGTTAAGCAGGTTGCATCAGAATTTCTATCCAAAATTACATATTTCACCTTAAATATTCCTCTGAAGATGCATCATTGTCTTGTTTTGGGATCCAGAACAAAAGATACTTAAGGTAAATGGAAAGGCTGCCATCAATGTCAGTGTGTGTTAATAGCCATTTGCAAAGGCACCTTTGTGGGAAAATGGAGAAAAAAGTCAGGAAAGTGAAGGAACAGATGGATGTGAAAATTATACTTTGGGAACAATAATATCTGCTCCTATCCCAAGAGCTGAGGCATTTTGTAGATCGTGTTTAAATTCAATTGAAGAAAGAAATGCTAGAGGTGATGGATGGTGATGTTTGTTCACATAATCTACCAGAAAGCACGAAAAATTTTAAAAAACACATTAAAAAAAATTAGTTTTGAAGGGATGGATCGATCCAGTAAAATAATCAGAATTACAAAGCACATTGTGCTCAGTGCAATGGTGCAGAGTACAAACCTTGACGGTAAATTCAGATGAGCAGAGATAAACTCTGGGTTTAGAAAGAGCTTAGCAAAAGTATCTCTCTTTGTGAAGAAATTCTTGGGGGCTCTAACAATACAAACAATGATGGGAAAGGAAAGCAGCAGGCACAGCCACCCCTCACCCTTCCACACATGTGGAAGCTGGGCAGATTCTGGGAGGTAAACAGGAGATTTGTGCCCAGCAGCAGTGAAGTTTCTCTGGTTTCTGTTATGGCCAGCCCAGTGTCTCCCAGAGCATCCCCATGGCCCTGCCTGAAGAGCCCTTGGCTGGTGTCACCCTGGTTACACCCAGGTTACACAGAGACCCGTGAGAATATGCTCTGATACCAAGAATCCTTATCAATCCTACCTGAAAGGGAAAATCAAACCAAATGAGAGTCTTCAAAAAAGGGGCAGACAGATATTTATAGGCTGTCTTTGGGGAATTAAAAAGCGATCTCACTTGGATATTTTTCACCAGTTTATTGATGGTGCTGTCTCCTCTTTTGCATTTTCAGGTAATCATACTTTCAGATTAAAGCTATTGTGCAGAAAGATGTCAGTTCCAGTTGCTGTTTCTTTTTTTTTTTAAATTATCATTCCAATTTTTCTTAAACTGGCATGTAGCCTGCAAATTAGTATCTCAGCTTTTGCCAGGAAACAACAAAGGACTTGTCACCAGTGCCTTTTTCTTCCATAAATGTTTCTTTTCTGGTAGGCAGCCTCTTGTTAGACCTAGGTCAAAAGCCACCTTATATAAAGAAATGTATGGGTAAAGGACTATTTAAACCAGACCTAATTATGATAAATGCTAGCATTCATTACCTAAAAAACAAAATTCCAAATCACTGTGGATGAAATGATGCATTGTGTTATTAATTTTGGGCAAAGCAAAAAGTAGTTTTTATGAAAAAAACCACCTTATCTGAACTATCTAAAGAGCTTCTTGATTAAAAGAAAATATATAACCCCAAGAAAATAACAGCAATAAAATCTATGTATAAAAAAAAATTTGAAAATATGCAATCAACAATATGATTGGCTTTTAAGCAGCGATACCTCTGGCTTAATTTCCTCCCTCTGGGACAGGTTCTCAGGTGGTGTAGGATATCCTCAACACCTGCCAGAGAGCAATAACAACCATTAGGCAAATGAAAAGCTTTTCTGAGTGTCAGCCCTTGAAAAAGACCATTCATTTCTCTTTGCTCTCTGTTTCCCCATCACTCACTCCTATGGCAGTTTTCACACACCACCCTGCTCAGCTGCAAATTCATATTTCCATTTTATTGCATGTGCTTTGCAAGAATCTTTCCTCATGACACCTTTGACTTACATTAACAGCAAAATAAAGACTGAAAAACACTGTAGTGGTTTCTGGATTTGATCATATTATCATAGCAGACCTCTGCATTTTTCCTTATAAACAAATGCATTTCAAAAGCCTCCTATAAATGTGTGTGTGTATATAGATATATGTATGTATTAGCATCTCCTGCTTCCTCTAAGAAAACTATTTGTCTACAAGGGCATCTGGTGACAGCACATTTGCTTTTCAGGTGTATTTCCACAATTTCTTTTATACATTCTATACCATTACCAAGGAATAGCTCAACGTTCAGTGCATCAGGAACACAAGAAGATGGGGTTTTTTATTTATAGGTGTGCAACTGTATACTTTAATACCAGATATGATCAATCTCCCTCTAAAGGAAGTACACTATGTTTTATTGAAAACTTCTGGAGAACATAATTCTCACAGTAAGTGAAAGTGTAAATAAATATTCTTGCAAGGGATATATGAATTATTCTAAGCCAGCAGTACCATGTCAGTCAGGGCTGATTAGATTCTTTATAATGCCACCTTATGAAAAGGCAAAATGTTGTATTTGGTCCAAATAGGGAATTTTTAATGAGTGATATTTGTGGAACTTTTGGGATCAATGAACCTCCTGTCATAAACTGAAGCAAAACCTTTACTGCAGGACTGTGAACAATTTTTGGGAAATTAAGGTTTGCACATGTTATAAATCTGAATTATATTAACACTCAGAGAGCTCAGCTGAAATCAGCTCTCATTGTAACAGGTAAGACTAAAAATAGTGAGAGAGGCACAGCTCCATTATCTTACTGTCAAAATTGCCTAAGTGCTAAAGAGAGGACAAAAGGTGAATGCAGTCAAGGTCCTGTGTTACTCCAGGCTCAGATGCCAACTTGACACCTGGTTAACAACACTTCCTCTGCTGTCCTCCAGCCTCTGGCAGCTAAATCCATTTTAAGAGAAATGGCACCACAAAGAAAATTTATGCAAGTGTATAATCTTCCAGGGATCTCTTCAAGGATGCAGAAAAAAATACCCTAACACATTACCCTAGAGGCAAACTCAATAATATATGGTCTGCAAAGCATAAAATAGTAAAGAAACATGGTGTTTCCAACTTCCATCCAGATATATTTGAAAGTATATACAGAGTATCTGTCTGAAACACACCAGTGAAGGATATCTGAATACTGCAAGGAAATTACCTCAATTCATTCCCCTTTCCTCTCAAACTCTGTAAAAGACTCATTTACAGAAATCTCGTGCAGAAACAATGCTGCCTATTATTGCCAGTGAAAGCTCTGAGTCTACACTTTCAGAAAGATTTTTGGACAAGGTTTGTTTGCAGCTATAACAATTTACATCCAGAGTTACCCCAATGGTATCTACAGAGCTGTTCAAATTTACACAGTTATCACAAGGAAGAATTTGGTTCTGTGTTTCACATACCCAGATTTAACAGTTGTCCTCTGTAAAATGCAGTTAGGTGATTACAGGTATTTCAGGGACACTCTGGTATTTTATCCTGCATTGCAATTCTATCTAAATTGAAGTAGATATTCGAGCATGTTGCTGTAAAATGGATTCCTACTTGGTTAAGAGTAGACCTGCATTTATAAAGATGCGTGTTTCTTCCTAGAAATGGATCATTTCCAGATTAATTAGTAAATTGCTGTTCCTTGGCAATTAGCACAATTTGGTTTACTTCTACAATAACATAAACATTCTCAAATGAAACTGAAATTACTTTATCTTTTCTCGGCCGGTTTTCTTTCTGCTTGAGTGGGGAAAAAAGTAAAGGGAAGAAAAAAAAGGAATGAACAAATTCTGTTGCACTGCTGGGGAAGAGTAACTATAGTAATAAGATTACCATGTGATGTTGTAAACACCAATATTATAACTGTGTCCAAAAAATATGAGATATCACATTTTTAACAAAGAGTATCAAGCAGATAAGTTTTATTTATTTGATTTACCTTCTAAAGATTAATTCCTTTAGGGTTTTTTCCAAGTATATGGGCTAGGATTCTTAAAGAAAACTGATGTTTCCACATAAACAGAGTGGAACCATGACAAAAACTGAGATACAGCAAGAGTTTTTACAGTAGCTTAAAGTGGTGTCTTGAGAGCTGATTCTGACCTTAAGTTAGTTGCTGGCCTTTTCATCAATCATGGCCATTATTCAGGTAGAGTTTACTTCCACTCTCTCTCCCTCACTTCTCTGAAATATGTTTTGATAACTTGACAGGAAAACTGCTCCCTAAGTTGGTCCCATAGTTTTCTGTAATATTAGTAATACTGAGGAAAGGCAGGTCTTATCCAGACCTGCTTACAGTTCTTAAACACTATTGTTTTCTACAGTTTAACAGAAGTAAAGATTGTTTATTCAGACAGTAAAATCTGTTTCTCATCAGCTAGTGAAAGACAATTCCTTCCATAAATATCTTTTTATTCTCTTACTTAGATTTGCTAAGAAGTGCCATGGAAACTAGACATCAGTATGGTGTGATATTTGCAAGCATCTACAGGTTTAACAGAAAAAAGTGACAATTAAAGGGAATATGAAAATTGCTGTGTTTCTCTGATAGATGGGTTTTATTAAATTACAATTTCTTGATCATTAAGCAATTAACTTATTCTGTTGTAAGTGAGAAAATTACTAATGATTTATCCAGTTTTAGAAGCCAGAAGGGAGATGAGAGAAAGGTTATTTTGAATGTTACTTAAGAAATATGACAGTTGGGAATCAATATGGAAGCTTTTTTTTGACAAAAAGCTCAAAGGATGCTGGTATCTCACCAGGGCAGTGGGATGGAGCTTGCCTGGTTCTAAAGCCAGCTCCCTGCAAGGCTGTGTGTGAGCAGGGACAAGAGAGGCCACATTGAAGTCACCCATCTCCATGGTCAGTACTCACATGGATGGAGATGGAATGGGAAATAGCACAACTTTAACAAAACTTAAATTTTGGACATAAGTGGCCCTAAAGAATCTGATGTTCACTATTAACTAACAAAATTTTTTGTTAGTTAATTGATTATTTTACCGAGAGACACAGTTAAGGTGCTCCCCCCTCCTAATTTTCTATATTATTCTGCAACTGCCTTGTCATCTGACCTTTCAATGTAGATGCTCTTTAAGTTGAGGTAACAGTATTACTATATTTTCATTTTTCATAAAATAGAAAAGTCATGAAAAACTCATGCAAATTAAAGAGTGCCAACAAAGGTGCACTACTTTGCTTTAGCAAAAATGCCTTTGGAGTGCAATATAACTAATGAGATATTGCTCTGAAATATGATTTATTTTACCATGTAGATTGATTTTTCAGCAATTTCTTACTAACTGCAAAATGTCTACTAATTAAAGCAAGCTCAGTCTCGCCCTCCAGCACCTACAGCACAGTGCTCCTCTTCTGAGAACCAACAGAACTCAGTGTTTTTCTGCAACCAAAATGTAAGGAAAACATTTGAACCAGTCTTAATATTGATTAAATGAATTAATGAAGGCTGGAATCCAGTATCTCATTTTTGGGGTGACAATTGCAAAACATACAGGCTATTCAACAAATTTAGAACTTTCAGGATAGAAGGAAGGTCTGAACTTTGTAGAACAAAAATATGTTTTCTTCAATTTTTTGCTTTTGATGAGCAACATGCTTACACTGATGTAGCTTTTTCAAGGTCATATGCAATAGCTTGTTGTAACTCTAACACACAGGAATTGAAAACTGAAAAAAATAGAATTCCCCTCAAGAATTTTCTTCCCTCTCTTCTCAAACTAAAGGCTGATGAGTGTTCTAATTATTGTTCATAAAAATCAACCAACATGTAGGGCTTTTGTGATCTCCTCTGCAACACAGTATCCCAGAAGAAAAGAAGCATTCCATGAGAAATGAAGATATTATTTTTTCTGAACAAAGATATTACAATACTGCCTGAGAATATGTGCACTTCCTTTCATTTGTAAAACACTGAATTTGGGTCACAGTAACCAAATCCTGTGAAGGCAAATCCTTCTCTAACTGACTAGCTTACACACTAATTTTAGGAAAATGGTATTAAAAAGGAAGCAAACATATTTGTGGGTTTCCTTCACAGACTCTTTTACAGACATTTGAGATTAGCCCTGCTACTTCTGAATCTTGCCTGTAACTCCAAATTAGATTTCAAGCCATCCTCCCCAAAGAAGGAAATATCTGTACAACCATACCCAGTGCATCTTACTGCTTCTACTTACCACCTTCTCCCCCTTTGCCTGGCAACACCCATAATGACTTTCAATTCCATCCCCCAATTTGCATCAAATTTAGAAAAGTTAAACGTTTCAGACATGTTACACCCCAGCAAATTCCCCCCTCATCCTCTAAAAAAAACCCTGAAACAATTCAGTACAACAATGAGCTTTGACTTACAGTCCCCATAAGGAAAATGGTGCAGCATCCTTTGGTCTGTACTGGACCCAGAGAATCAGAACAGGACACATGTGTTTTCAATATTTACAGTCCAGGAAAAGCACTAACAGATTACTACAAGAAAAGAAGAAAAAGGTCAAGGAAGAAAGAGTGTATTTTGTTTCTCTCACTCACAGATGGAATGATAGAATCTGTTAGGTTGGAAAAAACCTCTGAGACCGAGTCCAGCCACTGACCCAGCACTGTCAAGCCCACCAGCAAACCATGTAATGAGGAGACACATCCACACATCTTTGAAATACCTCTGGTGATGGTGACTCCACCACTGCCCTGGGCAGCCTGTTCCAGTGCCTGACCACCCTCCAGTGAAGTTTCCCTGATATCAAATCTAAACCTCCCCTGGCACTACTTGAAACCCCTTCCTCTTGTCCTATGGTTTTTCCTAGGAAGAAAAAACTGACCCCAACTGGCCACAACCTCATTTCAGGCAGCTGTAGAGAGCAAAAAGATCCCCCCTGAGCCTCCTTTCCTCCAGGCTGAAGGATCTGAGCTCCCTCAGCTGCTCCTCACCAGAGCTGTCCTCCAGACCTTCTCTGGACACCCTCCATGTCTCGTCGTGAGTGACCCAAAAATTGCCAGGCTTTTGCTTACTTGTTTGTTTGTGCCATTCAGTTTGTTTTCCATTTCTATTCCTAGGTACCTTTCTATATTTCCAAAAGGTTTATAGAAGTGTTCTACAATATTAGGAGACACATTGTTTATCAAAGACTGAGAGAAGGCCCTTGTGGTAAATATGCTACTAATTTAGCTCAGAACTGATGAGTTTTTATGTAGAAATTTTTATATAAAGATTTGCTTTAAATAAAGGCTCTCTTTCAATGCTCATTATGGTGTGCTAAGGAAATACAAAGCAGCAAGTGTCATCTTTTATTATTCCCTCTCCTGATATAAAATAATGTTTACATTGCAGCTCCTCAAAAAAGGCAAAATTTTCCTGATCTTGCAACTTATAACACAGGTCAGTGTTTCCTGAAGCCTTGACCAAAAGCAAATCTAACTCCAGACATCTTTATTTAGGTCATCTATCCAGGCTCTGTAGAAACCTACCCTGTGCAATGAAAGATGCACTGAACCTTTGACATTTCCACAGATATACATCAGTGCCTTAGAGATTTATGTGAACATTTCCATTCCACCAGAGTAAACACATCGCTCCTATTGATTTTAACTTATCGAAACGAAGATGGAAAACACTAACTTTATAATGTCTTGTTTAATGGTTGGCTGGGAGATCTCATGAACCACACTTACAGTCCCAGCCATGAACTCGATCCTCTAAAATGCAGAAAAATTTTAGGACATAAAATGAAAATTAATAACATTTCCAACACAAATAGAACTTGTCCCAGAAAATTTCTGGAAGTGTAGATTGCAGAAAAGAAAGAAAACTAAAATACAAAAGAAAGTACTCAAGAGAATGGTGGTTTCTTTTGATTAAGCCCTTGAATTGTCATGTTCAAAAAAAATTTAAAAGTAGTGAACCATAGGAATCATGGATGACTGAAATATCAAAGCTCACAAAGGCAAAACCTACATATTTACCATAAAAAATAGGATGTATTCTTAAAATTTACTGCAATTCAAATTGCAATATTTTTTTAAGTAGGTATGTTTAGTAGATTTTGTTGTTTTGTTTTTTTTTTTTTTTAAGGCATGGATTGGCCTGACAGAAGGATAACCAATACTTTGCAAAGTTCAGTACTTGAAAGTAAAACTCAGTGAGGAAAAAGTCAATATAATTTAGAGCTTTCCCATCTAGTTCTGCTCCCAGTGGAATGCATGCAAAAGAGCAGCAGCAAACAAATCACCCTAACAAACTTTGGGTGAGGAGGATGGTGCATAGTTTTTCAGAAGTTTGGACTTCAATTAAGGCTCTCAGGCAAATCTCCTCTGTGGGTGTCCTGTGATGCCTGAGGCACAAGGTCATGATGAGTTGCTCCACTATTTCAGTCCAAAAGAACTACACACACTTTAATGCTACTGAATTTTTTGCATCTTCTAGAATGCCTAAAATAAAGTACAGTTTTCCTTCAGTCCTCGTTTAGTCAGGGGAGAAGAACAACCACCTATGAAAAGCAATTCAATTTTTCTTATTCAGTCACTTTCTGGAGTGTTTTTTTCTGGTTTCTTTCTTTGTTTCTTTGGTTGTCAGTACTTTTAGCCTGACATTATAAGCACTTTGCATAAACACACCTTGGTCTCACAGAGATGGAAATGACTGAAAGTCTCTTAATAAATTTTAGATGACTGTTAGAAAATCTTTCCCTTTTCAAACATATTGTCAAAGCTGAAATTAAACATCTAGAAAGCTCAGAGTTGCTGCTGTGCCAGGAGCAGTAACTGAATTTCTTTAGAAGGGTATGCAAAGACCTTTCTATCAAGGCCTACAGTCCCATTTCATTGCATTACCTATTTACTTTAAGAGACTAGACTTAAATATTGCTTTAAAAATCTTAAACTATGCACTCAGCTACATAACTACCAGCCTTCTTCACACTGAGGAGAGTGATAACAGCTAAACACATGATTCATGAGCCCAAGTGACATCACACCCTTGTGGGGGCTCTTTTACAAGAGAGAGTTTTCAGCAGCAGTCAGAAAAGATCAGGCCTGTGCAGGATGATGGGCAAGGACATGATCCAGCTCCCACTGAAATCTCTGTGAATGTTCCCATTTGCTTCAGCAACTTTGGAAACACAGAATATTCTGCTGGAGTAATGCTAACTCTGAAAACATTCAGCTGGCGCTGACTGCATGGCTGGAGAGCCTGCCAGAGATATCTCTTGGTAAGGGTGGAAAGTGTTGTGAATTGACTCAAATTCTTGCAAACTGACTCCTTATCTGGGTTATGAGGCAAAAAAGAGGAAAAGTTTAAATACTTTTCATCTCCAGCACCTTAGTCACCATGCTTCCTATGCAAGAGAAGTGTGTCAAAAGAGTGTTTTCTCCATAGAGGGGATCTGGTTGGGGGAGTGGGTGGTGGTAAGATTGCCACTGTTTTTATAGAATTTTCCTTACAGAGGCCAAAACCCAGCAAGTATATTGCACACAGCTTCTTCAGCAGTGCAACAGAATGTTTCATAAACTAAGCTGCTATTCCTCCTGCCAGAATTTTAAAGGAATCTCAGCCTGCAGTGGAGAAGCAGTGACTCCAATGGTCTGGTCCAAGTGCAGCTCCACAGGGTCTTAAATGAGATGGATATTCAAATTAGGTAGTCCTCTGTCTGCTGGAGAATCTGATATGCAAAAATATAATTTCAGGAATTGGCAGGTTCTCCTTGGTTTGCAGTTTTGCCTGTTTTGCTCTCTCATATTTCACAGAAGGAGAAATTCCTAAACTTGGCAGCCAGGAACACGTGAATAGGAGGACAATAATTCAGTAATTACTTCAGAAACAAAACAGGGAGGATTCCTGCTCTGATCTGTCTTCACTCCCTACTCAGAAAGCTTACTGTATAGAAATAATACCCTCTGTTTATAAGCTGAAATAGGGTACAAAGAAGTAACTGAATTAGAGACGCAACTGCAGGTCCTAGAGAAACTAATAACAGCAAATGCGTTATTTATGTTATAATGCAAGTAAATTCTATGCTATTCAGAATAAAATGTCTATTAGCCAAAGAAACACTATAAATTGAAATGTCCATAATTTTTACAAAACCCCTAATGCTCTGTTCTAAACTCACATTAATACAAAATTTTCCCAATTACCCAACAAAAATGTTTGTTACAATTTATTTGGTTTCTTGGTCATCCTTCATGAACCATATTTACTTTTTCATTCTTTGATTCCAAGCAAAGCTGGACCCAGATCAGCAGAGGGAGACTTCTCTTTCTTTAGTACTCAATTATAAAGAATTGAGTCAAAAATTGGCAGTAGATGTTTGCCTTGAAGAAAATTATTAATTGTTTGGCCATGAAATTCACAGGATTCAGTTCTACTGTAGTTATCTTTATTTACTCTCAATAAATTTACCAGAGAGCATGATTTCAATAGTCTGTAAATTTTGAAGTTCCTACTTATTTCCTGACCATTCTGTAAGAATCACTGACTTATGTCATTAGTATAAACAAGAGTATGCTCTTTTAGCAGTTAATATCACTTTGTAGTAAATACCTCACTATTTTAATTAGAAAGCACATATGTCTATTAATGAGTGAGTTAGAGAATGGCTATCTCTATTTGGATCCAATGACTGCATACAACTCATTTTCCCATCTAAAAAAAATCATATTTATATACACATACATATTTATTTTGTGGGGTAAGATTCATTGCTGATAAGATGGATGAAGGAAATGACCTTGCTTTAATTTCAGAAAGACATTTCAATTTCTTTAATTACTCAAAATTATTTGTGAACCTCTGATAGCAATTAAGGGCATTGTTGTAGTAAGATAACAGGAGTGATAAATTTGAGAAAGTGCAATATTTCATTTGAATACAATAAACAGGTAAAACATAATTGTCTTCTTATAATTTAGACAAATGCAAGGCTAATCAGAAATAATTGCCCTTAAGTTACTATGATGATTTTCTAATCAAAATGTAACTAGATTATTTTCAAATTTAGAATATGGCTATCCCTAATGTGAGAGGAGAACACTGCATTATGAAAAGGAGAATGTTACACCTATTACAATGCAAAAGCCTAAGAACCTCCTTCATCTTATTTACTGCATATAGACCAGTGCTTTTATACACCTTAATTGAGTGCTAATTGACTGCCAACTTTACATGCCTATGAAGAGTGGTTTTCTTCACCACAGACAGCCACATGGAGGGTTTTATTCCAGCAACTGCAAACTTCTAATTGAGCCTCATCAAAATTTCCCAAGCTTTTCCCCTCTGATATTCCTTTCAGCTATTAGCTCCTTTATTCTATTTCAAATAAGCACAAACACATTTGCTTTCTCTCACTTAATGTAAAGTCAGGCACAAGAATGCTCACATAAATGTACTTGTCAAATTCAGTGAGAAAAGGCAGAATAGCAGCCATGAACATGTATTTACCAAGTTCAATGTGTGCTAAATCTTAAAAAGCAGGTAAGGCGTTAAACAGAGCAAACATCTGGGATTCTCTGTGCAGCCAACCACTACACTTAGTGCATTTTGTGGTCCTCTCCTTGCAAGGTTACACTGAAAGAGCTCATTGAAAATCCTTGAGACGAACAGAACTTTTCAATTATCTTTATTTTTTTTTTCATTCCCAGTCTTCTGGAAGCCTTTTCGAAGTCAGAGAATATTTGTAGCTGAAGAAATAGGTAATTTGTTGAGCACTGCTGGTGATGGACACCATCCCTTTCACCTTTTCATTGTATTGTGTGCTCTGTACAAAGCCAGGCTATGCCTTGCATCCCTTAATGTCAGCAGCTGTTCAAGCCTGCCCTGCATCTCCAGAATAAGGCTCCTTCTTGGGCCTGACTCTTCAGCTGCATTCATTTATCACTCCCTGGTGGGTATATCCTTTCAAACTCCTGTCTGCTGCAGGATGAGTTTGGCATGGGAAGCAGAGTGCACCCTGCTGTGCTGTGTAAAACACCACATCCCAGTGCTGCTTTTCAGTGGAACCTCTGCACTGTGGCAGCTGGCAGACAGCATAAGCAAAAGGGATAAAATCATTTCCATTCCATATTTCAAAGCGGTTGGATTATTTTCTTTTTAGACAAGCTACTGAAAAAGTGTCTTCATGCTACCACTGGTTCCTTAGGATGCCCCATGAGATGTGGATACACAGAAACTTGATGGACAGAATGCTCTGCACAGCAGAACTCACTGTGCAACAAGGGCCTTACCCTGCACCAAATTATGTTATTAATTATGTTACAATTAAAAACTATGCTGCTGTTTAAGTGTTGCCAAAAATCTCCACAAGATACAGATACTCCAGACTTCCATTAACTGCTTTAAGGAGTCTTACATCTCCTTAGCATTTAAAGGCTAAAAAAGTCCACTAGATGTCATTTAGTTTATAATAATAGCTAGAGACATTAATATAATTATTCCTCCCGACTGCGCAACATAAAACCACTCCCTTTGACAAAGATGCCTTTAACTAGAGGAGTAAAGGGCTGAGACAGTAACAGAGAGAGACAAAAAGAAATTTTTGAGTTTACAAGACAGACAGTGCGAAAATCTCAAAATATTATTTGAGCCACCTGAGTCCCTTCCCACAGCTCCATTCACTAGGCAGACATTAGTCATGCTCATAGTATCACAGATTTTTGTCTTTTATTCTTTTCCTTTTCTTCAAACAATTCAGATATTATATGAATACAATTTTATTTCTTTACACTGGCACAGGTTCCTGAAGAGAGATGTTCAAAGCCCCAAGCCTGTCATTGTTTGAGAGGCATTTGGATAATTCAAATTAACATTGTTCTAATATAGTCAGTCCTGGATTGGTCAAAGAATTGGATAAGATGATTATTTTAAGTCTCTTCCAACTGAAACATTTTATTCTATTTTCTCTGCACATTTACAAGTAATGTGACATCACTGAGGAAGGAAATTAAACACTTGCCTTGATTTACATCACATATTCTACAAGGTTCACATTTTCTATATCTACCCTTCTCCCTTTGTTTCCCTGATCAGAGCTCTTCAGTGCTTTACAGGAACTTCTGCATCCTTAACTGAAATTGAGTAAAAAAATTCCAAAGGAGAACAAACCTCTGCCATAGTTGTGACCTAACCAAAGAACATTTCAGATCTCTCTTTTACAAGAGCACAAAAGACTAGAAAATGGGAGATCAACAAAGCTACTGCTAAGAGCTGACAGAATGATCATCTGTTTACTCAGAGCCACCGGCAGAGCTGACTAACACAATATCCTGCATTTCTTACCTTCACTGTAAGAGCAGGGATCAGAGGAGGTGCTGTCCCCAGCTCACCACCATCCTTGGACACACTCTTGGTGAATGCTGGGTGAAGCAAAGAGGGACATTTTGGCAGGATGGATATGGTGCTGCAAGGAACTTGGATTTGTCTTCATGTAGCAAGAAATGAAGGTGCAGATCAACTCAGCACACAGGGTTTATGAGTAAATAATTAATTTTTCCTACAAGATAAAATCCTTAATACATTCTCCTGCAGAATGTTGTGACTTCCTCTCACCTGTTTCATATTTTCTGTGTATTTTTTATATGTGATTCTAGGAAGCATGTCTTGTTCTCCCTGCCTGCTCCATTTTTCCTCTCTTTGGGAAAAAAAAAAAATCTTTTTCCTCTTCTCATCTCTCAGTTCAGTCAAGTAATCAACTGTCCTGAGGTTAAACGAGTAAGGCATGAATGCATTTTAATGGTGTAAATTATCTTGGGTCTGACGTGACAAAAGCTAATCTTTTAGCTTTTATGGCAGTCTTTTATGAACTGTTAGAGTCAGATATACAGACAGCAATTTTCATAATACCAAAGATTATTCAAAAACTATGTAGATAAATTATACAGATATCGGCTTCCATTATTAAAAATATATACTTCCATTATTGTCTCCCAGTACATCCTATTAAGATATTGAAACCTACAGAATTACATTTCATTTTGCGGATAAAGAATAAATATATGCTCAAGGTCAACTGTCCTGAGGTTAAACGAGTAAGGCATGAATGCATTTTAATGGTGTAAATTATCTTGG
Source organism: Passer montanus (assembly GCF_014805655.1). NCBI lineage: Eukaryota > Metazoa > Chordata > Aves > Passeriformes > Passeridae > Passer > Passer montanus. The sequence goes on along the minus strand of NW_024368596.1, from coordinate 1,534,590 downwards.
GTCTGACGTGACAAAAGCTAATCTTTTAGCTTTTATGGCAGTCTTTTATGAACTGTTAGAGTCAGATATACAGACAGCAATTTTCATAATACCAAAGATTATTCAAAAACTATGTAGATAAATTATACAGATATCGGCTTCCATTATTAAAAATATATACTTCCATTATTGTCTCCCAGTACATCCTATTAAGATATTGAAACCTACAGAATTACATTTCATTTTGCAGATAAATATATGCTCAAGTAATAAATTTGTGGACCTGTTAGTCCACACTTTTCACTGACCTGCCACATTGACAACCATTTCAAGTAAACATGATATGGAGAGCATTTAATCTATATTTTACCTATATTGACAAAGAGAATTACTCATCAGCCTAAAGTGAAGCACCGTTGGAAGAACCATATGTTTACTTAATCTCTTCTAAAAAATCAATAAAATTAAAGAGCCTAGAGAAATAATAAGTTTACTCACACTGAACTTCCCAGCTGCAGTACCAAGACTGCTAGGAAAGGAAATGAACAAAACAGCAAAACTTACAACTGAGTAAAGATGTGTGAAGGTGTCTCAGCTGAAGATGAATATCTATTAGGGAAATGAGGCTTTCCTAAAGGAACAAGTTAAACATCAAGAATTGCTAAAAGCAAAGGGCAGCCAGTCAGCATCAGCCAAACACAGAAAATTCAAAATCTGCCCAGCAAGCCCCAGTTGAGAGATAATTGTTGAGCACTGTCTTCATCAAGAACAACAGTTTTAGGCAAAAAGGAGAAATACTGTCACATCTCTTTGTAATCATACCTTTCTGTTAAATAATCCAAAATTATTTTTGGTCATTTTCCATTTTGCTGTCTGTGCAAGCAAAGAAAATATGCTATTACACCAAATGCAGCATTCTTTGGCTTTAGATGAGCAAAAGCATTTGATAAATTCTAACAATGAGCTTGGCAAAAAGGTAAGAGCTACCTGAGATCTAAAACTAGCAGGGTTTGGGCAGCAACCTTTTCATCCTGCTGCAAGACAAGAGGGGAGTGTCCCCTGGGACTGATGTGGAGCACTCTGGGATCACCATCACCAACTCTCATCTGCTCTCTGCCTGCCAGTGCTGAATTACATGGATCTGCTCTACATTCTCTATTAACTCTCTCATCTCTATCTCATGGTCAAAAGCTTTCCTGAACTCTGCAGCATGCAGATATCTTTCATTTCCTCTGAATTACTTTGCCTCAACCTGCCCTAAAGTGGCTGAACCCTGTGGACAATCCACCTTTTTGTTGTCCGACCACTGAGCAGCCAAATCCATCCAGGTGCTTTGGAGTTCCACACTGGAATGCTTTCAGATGTAGATAAGGTGGTTTTTTAAAACAACCAAAGAACTAGATGTGGCCAGAGGCATGATTCAGGTGGGAAAGGCTGCTCTGTGTATGGATTTTACAGGGTCAAGGCATACTGGGCTTTAGCTTGGAAAAATCTGCAAATGGAGCAATAGCCCAACATCAGCTACTCTGATAATGTCTGAGATCAAAAGCAGCCATTTCAGCAATCTTTTATACTGTCATTATAAGGGAAGTGAGCTCTTACTCTCTCTGCTGCTTGAAGATATAAAAGTCCATTAAGGCAATTTCACATAGAGAAGAAAATCTGAAATTTTGACACAATCTTAACTCTGCTATGAAGCCAAATCCCACTAAATACCCCATATATTCATCAACTGCTGGTAGATGAGAAAACAAAAGTAAGATCAACGGGTGGGGGAAAAACACAAACTTCTTCATATTTTTGAAAATATCTTTCAATTGATTACAGTTAGTTGTTTTGGTTTTTTTTAACTGCTATTGATATGGCACATACATAGAATATTTTAGCAAGGATTTTATTATGGAGTCAAGTATTTGCCTTCCTGCTAAACATGAAGTAATCATTCAACCTTAAATTAATTTACAGATTAAGAGAAAAAGGAACCAAAGTCTACCAACAGAAAAATAGGGGGAATTTCTTACATTGTCTCTTTTAAATAGCTGAATCTTTGTTTTTTTCCTTTTGATCATAAAAAAAACAGAAGAAGATGTGCTTATTATGGAGTCAAGTATTTGCCTTCCTGCTAAACATGAAGTAATCATTCAACCTTAAATTAATTTACAGATTAAGAGAAAAAGGAACCAAAGTCTACCAACAGAAAAATAGGGGGAATTTCTTACATTGTCTCTTTTAAATAGCTGAATCTTTGTTTTTTTTTCCTTTTGATCATAAAGAAAACAGAAGAAGATGTGTTGTCATGTTGGATTTAAGCCCTGTGAAAGAGTAACTTAGACTCAATTTATTACATAGTGCTTTTACTTTATTGTGCAGGTGGACTCAATAAATTAAGATGCTTGTTATATTGAATGGAACTTGTGGCACAACCTAGATTCAGGCTGTCAGCCAAATCCTTCCATCTGTAAAATTTCCTATGGAACTTCAGCTTCAGGGTATTTATACAGTTCAAACAGGGCACAGATGTGCCCAACATGCTACTGATGCCTGTTCTTTATCTCATGGATACATGATCATGGGTGTGGTTCCATGAAATATTTATCAGATAGGATCATTTCAACCTTGTTTTTCAACCTAAGAAACTCCTTCTCTTCTCTTTATTACAGTAGACTTCAATGAAGATTATAAAAAGACAACTTGGATAAGTATTTCTTTCTAAACACCAGCAAACCTCACTCTGGTGGTGTATAGTTTATTTTGGGGCCTCACATGGATAGTCCATACTCCATGGCCAGGAGTGCACTTATTCCTGAATTCAACTTAGAGCAAGAGCCTGGGTTTGCAGAGGAAACTCAATGACTCTACCACTTAAATCATAGTCAACAGCAGGCACTACAGAGGTCCTGGTGGGCCAGACAATTTTCATTTTAGAGCTCTTATTAGACCTCTGGTGTATCCAGAGCAGTGGCAGGAGAGGGGAGATGAGAGGATGTATGAAAGGAAGTAACAGGTATATCCAGGCCTCACTTTCTGGCAGCTTTCTGAAGTTTAGAGGTTTCCTCCTGCAGATTTTGCAAACAATCTCCTTTTTGGTGCCTCACCTGAACTTCCTAAGCTTCAGCTCCCTGCAGGCTCTGCAGTTCACCTGAGGACAGCAGAAATATTTTGGAATTGCTTCTTGTGTTGCTTTTTGGTAATACAGAGGCAATTTATGTTACAGAGCACTGCAAGAAACATATCACAGCTTATACAAAGAATTGTGAACATGGCTGTAGCTCAGTTTGTCATAATGCTTGCTAAAAAGTTCCTTAGTTAAATCACTTAAAGAACATACCTGTAGCAAGCAACCATTTCTTCAAAAGATTCTAGATCATTACTCTCTGCTTCTGCCCCCGGTTGCAGCTGCTATTACCTTCTGCAATGTCATCTATATTTATTCCTTCACATCTTCCTCCACTTTCACATCTTGTCCTTCTAGTAATTGCATGAGAGAACCTGTGGAACCAGCGATTTATCCTGCTAACTTTGATACCACTTTCAAATTCTTTCTCACAGCATAGAAAAATCTGACGTTTTAATGATGCAGCTACTTTAAACTGCCCAGCAACTTTCCTCTGAAAGTTGCTGTGTTTTGTGCACCTGTGACTCTCACTCCCAGTACAAATATTAGAGTACATTTTAAAGCATTTATCAGTTTGGTTCTAACTAGTCCTGCTTTTCTCTAAAACCAAAAATAGAGAGAGCTCTCGTGCAAGTTATTGGAACAGAACTATATAATTTTAGGAAGCCACAGATCTACCTGCCAAACTAAATTTATCTCCCAGAAAGGGCATATCCCCAAGTCCTTTCACTACTTATACAGGAAAGCCAAGCTTTTAAAAAGTTTATTCCTTCCTTGTACCTTTCTTTTGGCTCAATTATCTGATTACTAAATTGATTTTGTAACAGACCCAAGGTACTACATGTTTCTTTTGCATCTGAATATCTCTTTTCCTCTTTGGACTGTCAATCTATATAGGAGCATGCTGTGATCACAAATGATTTTTTCTTTCACTCATACAACTATTATTGTTAATGGCTTTCAGTTATTAACCTTGGGATTACATCAACTTCAGAAGACTGATGGAAAAATTTTGCTCCAAAAGTCAAAATATAAACCAAGATAAGATGCAACTCAAATATTGTTATTGTGGACTGGCATGTTTTTTTCACTGTCTACCTGCCTTAAAAAAGACAAGAATTCAAAAAGCATTAAAAAATCCAAAACCAAAAATTAAACTGCTTTTTTTCTGTTCTAAAAACTTTCAAGATTTCCATGTTTTCTGTTAGTGAGCAGTTTTTTCAAAATCCAGACTCAAATTTTCACACCAATATAGGCCTTTCCAAAGGTTTAGTTGTACCCAATCTATATCCTAAACCTACATATTTAGGTGCTTATATATGCACTAATATTTTATTTTCTGCATAGTAGCTATTATAAAATATTGTAGTTAATAATGCAGTTAATAACTTTAAAACATGCTGCCATGCATTGAATCTTTCCTTGCAATTATGAAATCAAGGGCTTAATTACCTGACATGCCAGGCACTGGCTTTTTTTTCAGGGAGGGTGTTTTCCTTTAATTAAGCATCCATTGTGTTTTGATGTATTGGAATTTCACAGGTTTTTTAAAACACTTTTTCATGAGTGACTGTGTACTAGCTACCACTACTATTTTGATGTCAAAAAGTTGGCTTTTATAATTGGTAATAAAAATACTTCAGTGCATAAAATAGCATAGATTTTTTTAATGTTTTTCATTTATTTTAATGTTATCACCAAGGCATATTTTCAGTTAATATTTTCCTCTTTTTAAATTACACCAATGTTTGTATGGCATTAAATATCATTTCCATCACAAAAATTTTCTGTCGATTTTGACTTCCATATGAATAAATGTACTGCCGCAATAAAAGCCAGCTGTTAGTGCTTCCACACTTTCAACTTTTAAATGAATATCCCAAAACATATGGGAGTGCCAAATACCTCCTGCAAACTGACATCAGCAAACTGGGGTGGTGAGATTTGTTTCTCATGGAAAATGGCTTCCATATTATTTAAATTTACATTTAACATACCAATCTTATTTGAAGCCTAGTCTTATATGCAAGTATTATTCATCTGTATAGAAAAACTCTTCTTCTAGCCTGATTGCGGTGGTGGCTGTACCTATTTACATTTGTAAAAAATCCTTCTCAAAAACCCTTTTATACAAAAGCACTCTTATCAAAACTAAGCTGGTTCATGAAGTTTTGCAATCTGTATTTATAGTGAACTGAACTTCTGTTTTCAGTGCTCAAATAGCTGAAAACTTTTCAACAATGCAGTCATTTCCTCTTTGATCAAATATTACAGTGAGACCCTGCCTTTGGAAAAGTACAGGAATACCAGTAACTCACATGGAAGTGAGTTCACATTATCCAGATGGTGATGGAGGAAGATTTATAAGAATGTAAAGCATCAGCTAGATCCACACAAAATAGAAGTGAGGAATATTTACAGCTTCATTCTGAAATATTTTGAGTTGTTTCTGTCTATAGATAAAGGCACTGGTAAAAAAAGGTATTTTGAGTTGTTTCTGTCTATAGATAAAGAACATCTACCTGCACTGGTAAAAAAAGGTAAAGTTTTCCCCTATCTGAAAAAAGCCATTACTTTTTACCCATGAAAAGCAAAACCAACCAGTCAGCTAGGTAGCTAAATTTTGTAGTTATATGGGCATTTGTATCTCATAGACACTGACAAGTTTTTTTGCTCAGATAACATGGTCTACAAGATTCAACATTTGTAGTTCTCTGAGAACACAACATTTTACTCTGAATTACATACACAATAGTTTTCCTTTCTTAGCTGGAGATGCTACTGAAAAAGTGATTCCCAGAAATATCACAATCTGATACATGAAATGCAACTAAAACCTACAGGGTGCTATCTGATAAATCTAGAAACCAGAAAGTTGTTTAACTTATTCATGAGAATCCCCACACTACCAAGAGAAGATTGATACTTGTGCACCACACACTAATACATAAGAAACATTAACTTAGAGCCATCAGCCAAATTACTAAATTTTGGTGGGTTTGTTTGTACTCCAGTATAGGTATTTATTAAGTTATATTTTCTTCAGTGTAAGTCACATCAGGGTTTCTGCAGGAACATAGGCTGCACACTGTTATCTTGACATTTACTGTCGGTTTTATTTGCAGTTTTATGTGTGTCATTTCAGGTACTTGCCCTATTTCTAATTATTTATCAACACAATATTTGTTTCATGGTGCTCTTTCCAGAACAATTCTTATGCTAAAAATGGGAATTTATTCTATTTGATTTATGCCATATCAGATGTGACTGATGGAGACTCTAATGGTGGGTAATACTTCATATCATGGGGTGCATCTCTTACAAGCACAGCACACGTTGCTTACATATTAGGTACTGTAAATACTGCCAAATAAAATTTGCTGGACGTGTCAGCGAAGAATGAAATAAAATTCCTCAGTGATGGCAGTTCAAATGTTCCATTTAGGTAGTCAGCACAATTTATCTGGGAACTATTTAACTACATTTGCTTGCACTATCAAGCAGAAATCAAGAAAGTTTGAAGTTGTTTGTTAACTTCACAGTAACAGACACAAACAACATCCAGGAGGAGTAAAATCAGCAAAGCCTTATTGGAGGCAAAGAGCTCAGCCTCCTCCAGCACTCAGGCTGCACTGCTCCCATTCTCACCAAGCAGTAATTATCCTCCAAGCCCAGCAGCAGTCAAAAATTGCCAACAACTAGCAATACATTTATAAATGCTTGAAATTTTTTCATTGTGTAGTTACTGAACTGAGTGAGAGCTGGAAGTCTTGAAAACAGGAGGCTAAATACTTGATACAACCCTCAGAAAAGGTTGTCCAACTTTATATAACCATGATATATACGCTTGAAGAGAGGGGTTTGGCCTTGACAGGACTGGTTCTGTTGCAGAAACTCAAGTGCTGATGCCTGTTTTCTAAAGTTTTAAAGTCACTACTGTTCAAACAAATATGCATTTGACATGGAGAAATCATGAAAAATGCAGAAAAACAGGTAAATAAAGGTGCAAGAGTTTTCACTGATGATACTGAACTATTTCAGAGTGTGAAAAAAGGAGAAATGACTGAAAAAATGCTGCAAGAGGACATCAAAATACTGAGCAATCAGGTGACAAAACTGCAGGAAAATATGCATGGTGATAAATATTAAAAGCAAAAAAATCTCCAATGCATTGAAAGGCAAGAGAGCCCTAACTGCACAAAGGAAGTAAAACACTCATGAAAGAAGGAATAACTGAAAGTCCAAAATTACCCAGTAGTGCTCAAAGCTCCAATTTAAGGAAAGAATTTTAAAAAACAAACAAACTAAAAAATCCTTGTTTTTGTTGTGATGGACCAGCAAACTGCCTGCAATCAAAGTGCTGGAAAGGGAAAACAGATTAGAACTTTCTAGCATCTAAAATAAATAGCTGCAGAGGTGTGATAGATGTCTTCATAAGTTATAATGTGAAATAGCTAATCTTAGATGAAAGGTTTAGAGTAAAAAAATGGCAGAACTTAATCACACCTACTGTAGTTAAATGTCATTGTTAATTTCCTCAAGATTGGTGCAGATACCAACACTTTACCTAAGTTCAAAAAGTGGCTAGATAAACTCACAGAAGAAAAACATCCCCTAGTGCTTATTAAACTCAAACATGACAGTTCTGACTGAGACTCTCATTAGCCTGAGGAAAGGCAGAGAATTTGAGGGTACTGGGGAAATAAACTTTAAAAAGTTATGCAAAATAATACAATAACTGCCACATCAATGGGAATACAGTGCTAAGAAATTTAAGTAAAAAAATGGACACAGTAACATGTGATGTAGCATATGTCAACAAAATATAAAATATATTAAAGACATTAAAAACGAGAGTCATAGACAAACTCTTATCTGCTTTCAAGATGATCAGTCTGTTCAGAAAGTATTCTTTCTCAAAGAAGGGTTCAGTGGAATTCAGTTAGTGAGAAAAGATCTTCATTACCTTAATTTGCTCTGTTTTTACACTGCAGCAACAACATAATGAAGCATAGATTATACCCTCTAATTTCCTAAAATAGGTAAACAATGGCTACAGCTGAATGTTAGGAATTTTGGAGAAAGCTGTTTGAAGTACAGATTGTTATTAGGTAAACAATGGCTACAGCTGAATGTTAGGAATTTTGGAGAAAGACTTCTGTTTGAAGTACAGATTGTTACCAGTTCCCACTAATTTAGGCCATTAGGATCCTTAGGAATAGCTACCAGATGTGTTCATCCATCCATGAAGGTTATCACAACACCCTCTCAGATGAACACCAGAAACAGCCAATGAAATCAAAACATCACCTCCTTAAATGCTAATCCTTATCCTGTTAAAGCCATAGGCAGATATGCCACAATTTGAGGCATAGAGAGCTGGTACCCAAATAATTTTGGGTTAGTATTTTCCCTTCTTTCACTTGACATTACTTCTACTAGCTGCTGTCCCAGAGACAGGACATTAAATCCAGCTGATCTTTGGTGTGATGCAGCACAGGTGCTCCTATACTGAGCAGTCAGTTTTCAGTTTTACTTTACCTTATTACACAGTCTTTATATTAATAAGCAAAAAACCACTACCCCCAGTCCCTGCATTTTTAATGATATTGCTAAGCAAAGAGACTATCTCAACACACAGAACAAAGAAATGAAGAAGGGAGGTTTTATTTTCCTTAAACCACATCATAGTTGAAATGCTGCCAAGTACTCCTTTAATTTCTTTTACTATTAACATTTTGTTCCCTCTTTCTTACTCCTTTGTCTTTAAATCTTCTTTAAAATCCTGCTTTGGATATCCCAGTGCATCGGGATACCTCTGAGAGTATCCTTATCCTTACAGAGCTTTCTGTACCTGCTGTGGGCACTAAAGCTGTACCAGGTAACTCATGCAAGGTACTTTAATTTGGGTTTCCTATCTGAGGGGAGGGTCAGGCTGCTAAAGCCAGTGGATGATCATTTTTCCTGTGTAAAATATGAAAGTAGACAAAGATTAATCAGTGCCATGTCACAAGTGCTGACAAACCTTCATTAATAAAATCAGCAAACACTTTAGGATCATTATGTATTCGAAATGGAGCACAGCAGAGTATCCAAAGGATACCAAGAGGCCAAGGGGCTGACAGTCAATTGTCCTGCATGCAGTATTCTGCACTTACTAGTAAAGAATTGCACTCAAAATACCCAGATATATACTGGAATTCAATATTTTCATCCTACCATTTTGAACACAGGCATGTGTGGGTATTGTAAACAGAGAATCAAAGAGAACTCTCAGATTGGTTTCCCTAATGGGGAAGGCAGGGCAGCAAAATTTTCCAGTGGCAGAGATGATATTTTCAAAAATAATACAGTTATGTATTCTAGTGTTCTGCAACAGGTCCAAATACACACACTTATTGAAATTAAAGTAATTCATCACATTGATCTAAATGACAGTGATGAATCAAAGAAAAAAGAAATCTTTACATCTTCCTGGAAATATCAACAAAGCAAAAGAGAAACCACTTCTATATATAAAGCATTGATCAATATGATTTGTGGGAGGCTAATATACCTGACTGCCTAGTCTAGATTTCCATTTGTATTAAAGAGGAAATTTTTCTGGCTTGCAGATGCGCAAACCGCAATTATAGGCTAGAGGCTCTCATCATATTTTTAGAGCATAGAATGTTATCGTTCAGGTCCCTTTAAAAGTGAAAAAACCACAATTTTAACAATGTACTCCCAGGGAGGAGTGCTAATCACCTCTTCAAAAAGGATAGGCAGGTCATGGAACCATTCTGATAACAGCCAACAAATATTGTTTATCCTTTATATTTAGATTATAGTCTTGACCCTTCTGAAACCTGCCTTTTAGGAACCTTCTCACACAGTAGACACAGTGACCTGTAACATTTTGATCTATGACATATAAGTTCCATCAATGCACCATGCTTTGCTTTGTGGTGAATTTTATTTCTTTTAGTGATAAAAAGTCAGGTAACAAATGTCTTCTTTTTGGTACACATGCTACCAACACATGAGAACACTGTTCCAGTTAAATCTAAGACAAAAATCTTTCCTTTTCATTTAAGAGGGAAGAAAAAAAAACCCCCACTTTTTCTGTGAATCAAATCTCATTACGAATTATTAAGTTCTTTACATTTGGAAAATAAATAGATAATTTTTATACACGTAGCTCATAGTATAACTTCATCACTAACTCAATTACTTATTGCAATTTGGATGCAGATTACCTGAGATTTGCCAAAATTTTGAAGATGACCCTTGTTACCACAGTCTCTACATCAGTTCTGTAATGAAAGGGGAACTTAGCCCAATAATTCCCAGCAAGAAGTTTTAGTTCATTTCAGAATACTTGAGACATCCAGTTGTTGCCCCCTCAGTTTTTAGGGTTTTTTGAAATTGCAAATTAACTAGAAGGAAAAAGGATGTGTGTGATTTAAGGGAACTATCCTGGCAATGCACACAATACAAAAGATTTTGCAATATCCAGTGTTCCCTTTCAGCATCAAGTACAATGTATTTGTTTCCCAACTGCCTATAACACTGGCAGGCTATTTTTAAATTAATTTTGACAGTATCCTACATTGCAAGTGAGAAGTAAATGAAGATTTTACCTTGGAAAATTTGCATTTCTAGCTGGTAAGGTAAGAACTTAATGAGGTAGTTATACAAAGCATCTTTTATTCCTCAAATCAAAAATATCTAATTGACTGTTCATTCTCTTGCACACCAAGATTCAACCATCAATAATAAAACAGAAAAAAATTAAAATTTTCTTAGAATCTGGTAGCTTTAATGTGACTTGGGGATTCCTTGAATCTCGTTGGGCCCTGTATCTTGCCTTGTAAGGAGCTGATATTTTATTCACTGCCTCATCAGAAGTAAATATTCCTGTGCTTGCTCTTTCACTTTTAAATATTTATACATATGTTTCTTCTTACAAACTTGGAATATTTCTGTCAGTGACAGCAGTAAGACTACTGACATATGGTTAGAGAACAGAAGCCTACTTCTCTAACTGCAGGTATTATCTGGTCAAATGGTTTTAGCTATAAATGATTTACAGGGCATCAGCAGATTCCTCTGCCACATCTTCCTGAGAGTACCCTGCACAGTGACATCCACACACCTTGTGAGCCCCAAAAGGATGCTGTGCCACGACCCTGGTGCTGTGAACAGTGCAGAGGATTTATTGGCTCTCTGTGAATTCCCAGGTGAATTGTAGGCCAGTGACCTGTGAGGAGATCATCACCCTCAGCGTCTCTCAGCTCCTTTAGAGCAGAAACTGTCAAAAAGGCTCTTCCTCTTACAGAATGCTACATGTGACACCAAGGAAATGCTGAGGGCATTAGGTTTCCACTGACTTGCTGATCCATTAATAAATTATCATCTATCACAATTCTATTCCTTACAATGCTTTTTCTGTTTCAAAGAACCCCCCAGAGAATCTTGGGTTTTTCAAATCCATGTGCTGTGCTTACTGGAGAATAGAAAAGGCCCTTTCTACCCTTATATTGTGGCAAAGAAGGAGGTGAGCACATTGTCCTTCCAGAGACAACAGTGAAGCTATTAATAGCTATGTTTGACAACCCATGCTCCAAAACACCCCCTCCAAAGCTAAGGTTCAAGCATGACCTTTAATTCTCCCCATATCAGGAGCAAAAGACCTTTCCAGAAATATTTAGCCCAATGGCACTCATTTTGTATTAGCCCTTGCTCATTCAAGCTTCTTGAATACATCTGGAGGGTCCTTCAACAAGTTTTTGACACTATTTATGGAACCCTTCCGACAGCTCATTAGGCGAATTCATGAGCTTTCCCAAACATGCCTGGAGACTCGTGTTCATTCAGAGTTCAGAGTTAGCTAACAGATTGCTGCAGCTCTAATTAAAATGTAAAGTCATTCTAAGCACACAACCTTTGGCAAATCAAATGCGCCAACTGATTTAAAAAAAGAAAAAAAATTGTTTCGATTGTAAGAATAGTTTGCCAAAATATTATGTTTGCTCCTAATGGAAATGAGCAACAAATTTATATCACACAGCAGCTAAAAGCTGAGTGGGAAAAAGGCTGTTTTAGCTAGTGACAGCATATGAAAGTGACTCCTTGTTGTGGTTAAGAGATTATTAAAACACATTTTTAATACAAACTGCCATGATCTCTGGATGGAATTTCTAATGAAACACACATTTTAGCCTTCTGATAATATTATTGCTGTTAAAAGTGTTTCAATGAAATCCCAAAATACAGCAATGATTGCAATGCTTCACAGGGAAGTGATTTCTAAACCCAAAATTGAGGTCAAAGGCCAACAACATTCCCACTAATACCAAAAATTTCTCTTCATATGATTTCAACATAACTTATAGCTGTACATCTCATATCCACTCTAAGCAGGGGGAATAATTTCACTATATATTAGCTTCAACTGGAATGGTAGTTTCTACAAATATTTGTTGCCCTAAAGAGGTTGAAAGAAACAAAGAAAATAGAGACAAAGTGTTTTCAGGAAAGGTTTAAGCATTGTAGAACAGAGCTATGTGGTTCTTATTATTGAGACCAAGCTCACTTGTATTTCAAAATATACTGGGAGACACATATGGGAAAAAAATATATCATTGTGTAGAATTCTGTATAGGTATTTCCCTATTACAAAAAAATATCAAGGGCATTTATATTAAAAAAATAAGCTTTATAAAAATGTACAAAGAAACAGGCATAATACAAAGAAAAATATGAGCAACGAACAAAAATAATGTAAGATTCTCTTCAGAGTCTCCATAGAAATCCACAGAAACTCACCTGTCTCACGGGCTACCTTTAAAACAGCATGAATCTAAAATCTGTCTCACATACTGACTTAGCTGTTGAGGAAATGCATGCACATGACTGATTCATTCTTGCAAAGTGAAAGTCCTATTAAGAAAGCAGATACATCACTGCAAACTTCCACATTTGTTAGAAAAAGTGCAAAAAACATGCTACATAGTTTACAACACTCAACATTTTATTTCTAGCATAAGAATAATTTGTAGTTTATGGTCTTCCTTCACTGTTTCTCTGCTTCTTTTCACTTCCTCCAACAACAGAAGAGAGTAATGAGATTGGTGCTGTCAGAAAGCAGCAGAATTTAGTCACTTTCTGCACCACTGGCTCCCTCTCTTGAGGATCCAATGAATTAGGGTCTCATCAGCTCATAAATATGAGGATGCAGAGGGTGACCAACGATGCATCACCCAAGGCCTGCAGCAGCTGATGGAAGAACAGTTTTACCTTGTTCCAGCAGTAAAGAAACCTATGGGATTAGACTTGTGTGTGTCTTGCTTGCAAAGCTTCATAGCCAAAGTTCTCTCTCTTATGTGTCAATGAATACGATGCAAAGCACATTTTCCTTTCCAAAAGCTCACGTTACAGCAACTTCCAGATGAGAGCTGCTCTTACACAGCTAAATCATGGCACAAACACCAGCTGCTTAGCAGCACATGCTGCAAATAACTCATGAAATCCATATTCTTGGTCTTACATCCAGTGAACAAGCTGACAAAGGAATTTTCTCTGATTTAGGGGTTTCACTCTCTCTGAATTGATGGCTTGAAACACATTGATCCTCAGACTTTTAAGCAGATGCTTGAATTTCAGTTTTGCACTAAAATACATTGACTTCAATGGGACATAACCCAGGCTGCAGCCAGGAAAATTGCTCTGAGTGATCAGGGAGAGTCAGTCCTGAAAAAATTAGTGCAACAGCATTCACCAGCATGGGCACAACACAAACTGCATTTCTATCTACACTCTCAAGCCGGTGAATCCGTTGCTATCTGACTTGTTAAAATAAGATGAAGGAGAAGTTACTTTTCTCATGAAAAAATTTGTAAATCAGAATTTCTGCATGGAGAAAAGCAGGTTTGAGAGGCTTCGTGACTGATTCTCAGCAGGTAAAGGAGTTACTGGTGGCCTGGCCCAACTCTAACTACTGTCAGTGCCCTTCACAGATAGCTGTTACTCTGCTGTTGATGTTATATTGTAAAAGAAACAAATAAATTCTTCACTTAAAAACAAAACAAAAACAAAACTCATTAAATTTTCAATTTGACAGTGTTAACATTCTCTCCTTTGCCTGGCTTCCCTTCTCTTTAAGATCTCCCATGAAAATGCAAATCTATGTATAACTGTGTATTGTGAAAATATGCTCCACTGGGTGTTTAACCACCCTGCCTTTGCAGCCCTGAAACTGTGTGACTCGTCAGCATATTCTTTCAGCATTGAACTCAGTGATGTTCCTCAGTTCAGCAAATATTTTATTTTTCTCCAGTGCCATAAAATAGGTGAGCATAACAATAAGTTTAAAATATTTTTGGTACAAGTGGTCTTTTATTTCCCACCCCTTTCCTTGTAATCATTTACATGTGTTATATAATCAGGAGACAAAGTCATTTCTCCTGTAAATAAACACTTCTGCATTTATTTTTCTGAAGGTACTTTTCAGGGTCTCGCATTGGTTTTTCTGTAACTGTATTTCAATTAATCCTTGTGAACACTAGGGAAAATGAAACTTGGGTTTGAGATGTTTGATTTCTTTTCATGCCTGTCCTTCACTTTCTGAGAGCTGCTATGCATTCACACAGAATGGAGAGGGGCTACAAGGATAAAATTCCATTCAGGCAGATGCTGATGAGCTGCATGACAATGAAATTGCTGTACTCTCCGTGCACACCTCTCAAAGGCTCTTCTTGCATTGCTCTAACATAACCCATGTCTTTCTTTTCTGAAATATTTGACTTGGATTCTACTTCTGGTGAACCAGAGGCACGGGAGGGCAGTAAGGACTCCAATTCAGATTTGTTTCACCTACCATGGGAGACAATTCTCCATTGCTGTCAAAAAGGCTTTGTTCAGATCTCAGGTGTGTAAGACAAGAGGGAAACAGAACCTCAGTGCATGTCACTGTGAATGAGCTTTCAGTTCTGGGAGGAACTGGATGGATTTGAGGGAAAGGTTGGATAATATATGGAAGGACCATGTTTAACCCCAGTTTATGACTGCTCCCAGCTGAGAATTTGGATAGCCTTGCATTCAAAATACTTGGGACCACAGACCTTCCTGAAGCTACTTCATCCCAGATTCAGAAAAAGCAAAGTTCCTTAGGATTTCCATTTCTTGTCTTTACAAGCATAAAAGCCTGGTCCCACAGTCCAAGTGGCTGAACCTCTGGCTGTGATACCAGTACCTTAATTTGCTTATTCACCAGAATGGATGGGCCCTTTCAAACCCCTTCAATTTGCCTGGGAGGACTGATGAAAATACTGCCTGCCCTCCAGATTCTCTGCTCTTCAGAGCAGTCCCTGGGCATGTCTAACCTTACTTTAGGGTGACAGCTGGGCCAGGGCATCTGATAAACTACATCTAATAGGGTACCTGACCCTTAGAGCTGCAAATGCTCTCCTCCCTTTTCCCTCTCTCTTTTATTTTTAAAAAGTTCATAGGAACATTTATTCCAGCCTCTGAACATAATCACTGAGTTTCATAAAGAACAAGATTCCCACAAGGCCTCATAAAAGTTATTCTCAGTATTACAGTTCTACTTCAAACAGGAAAAAAAAGCCATTTTACAATAACCTTGCTGTCACAAAGTGCTTACAGCCAGGGTGTTCACTGGGAATAATCCATAATAAAAAGGAACCCTTTGGGACTGTCTGTCCAATTGCCACATATAAAACAAAGCAGAAAATAAAGTGTTGGATGCTTAGCTGTACCTCCAGCTACTGACACCCGCAGTGTCAAAAATAAGGGAAGGAATAAAAAGATAGTCTAATTAGATAGCACTATCTGAAGTGCTGCTCTTAGTGGGTTTTATTTGCTTTACATCACATATTTTAGTTCCAATTTCTTTCTTTTATTTTTTGTGCCTCTTTTTTTTTTGGTTTTGTGGGATTTGTTTGTTTGTTTGCTTGGAGGGGTTTTGTCTCAAGTTATTCCTACTTCCAATACACTCTGAACAACTTTGCTCTAATACAGATATTTTGTAATCCGTGTGGAATTCAGCATGTGCAAATGTTGGGCAGGTGGTGGGGAGCAGGGCAGAAGGACCTTGAACACTGAAGTGAAAGAGCCCAAATTAACCCCTGCAGTTCTAATCCTTCAAGTTTTGTGACTGTTGTACCCCTGAAGAGAAACATCATTTTACTCCAACTCTCTGCTTTTTAAAAGCATGTATATATGTAAAGACATGGGCAGCTAAGACATGAATCTTTTAATTGCTTTTTATCCCAAGCAGATTCAAATATGTCAAAAAGATGAGGTTTTTTTCTTATTATTTTCTTCTTACTTTAACTTAAAATTAATAATCTAGAATTGTGGTACGTATCTTGAAGCACTCAAGAAGAGGAAGAGAAATCTTGTTAAGGAGCAAGCATGTCACAAAAAGAAAACTTCATTAGCCATACACCAATAATTAGTTTAATGAGTATTCTTTAGTAAAACAGAGAACCCCTACTTTAAAATCTTTAATCTAACCTCACACCATAGTTTTTTTTATCAAAGATTCCTTAACAAAATGAAGATCCTTATCCCTTTCCAAATATTTTTAAATAGATTTCAAAAGCATTAATAAGAAATCCTTAATGCCTCCCTCCTCTCCCCCTTCCTTGAACACCAAAATTAGAGTGCTAGCTGCTTGTTTTAGCCATAGCACCTGAAATCAGAACCTGTATCAAAAAGACGGAAATAGAGTTTGCCCTGCAGGATAATATATGTAACTGCAGCTGAGCAATCTCAATTTTGTCAATTTTGTCAAGTCCTCGTCTAATTACAACCCAAATATAAAACCACATTATTTCACTGGCTGTCATTGTAATTTACACCTATGTGCTTTCTCTGTCATCTCTATAGTTATTACTCAAATCCAATTTCAAGAAGAAAACTTTCCACTTAAGATCTTCATTCTTCTCCTGAAGAAGTGCAAACTCCTATGCACCAATGATCATCATCAATTTGCTAGAGACCTTTTATTCTTTGAGATTTCCCAGGTTCTGTAAATCTTCCTTTAGCTGCTTTCAGTATCTCTGCTGGACACACCCACATTTTAACACAGGTCAGCTTGAAGTTCACACCTGACAGTTACTGGACCAAGTAGAAAAAAAGAAGTCACAGATGTTTCCCACACTTTTTTACCAGGTTCTTCCTGATGTAGGACTGGATTAACACCTACTAACAGGAGGAACCCCAGCCTCCTCTGAATAATTTGGAAAATGTTTTGAACCTTTCAACAAAGCAGATGTACAATAGACACACTACTACTTAAACCAGAGGGAGGATGATTGAATTTTCATTCATCTCTAGGGGAAAAGTATCCAGATCTGGATGCAGAAAGAAGCAAGAAGGAACAACTTGATTTATTGTCCTTGGGCCTATCTACTTGTTCCTACTAATGAGACACTACTAAAATTTAAAAATTATATCTCACAAATTCTAATTTTTGGTCAAATTCTGAATCTTTATCTCATTCATTCTGTTAGAAATAGCTGGACAAACCTTGTCTAAATGGAAAATAACCATGTGAGATGATGACTTCCAGAAGTTCCCCAACCACTGTGTAATTTAATCTTCAGGATAAAATTACCTTCATTTCCATATTGCAAGATGGTGTAATGGAATACATATTTCCATGAGCTTATGCTTTAAAAAGAAAGTAAGTACATTGACGAATATGCTTTTCATTCTTTTTAATAATCAGATTATGATCACACAAGCAGCTTCAGAGTTTGAATGACGATGTAATAATTCATCCATGGCACTCTCAATGACACTTGGCTTTTGGCCTCATGCTTAAGCCATGTTAGCTATAAATTACTATATTATAATTCATGCCTTGTTGCTTAAAAAAGAAATTACTGGAGCATAATAACTGTAAAATTGTATTCAACTACTGGTTTTATTCACTCAGTTAAGTATTTTCAGCACCCTTCCAATTAATGCTTGGATCAAAAAATGAAGTAAGGGGATAATATGTACTTGAGAATTTTTGATATTCACTACTATTGTCTTCCTAAGAGACCACGGAACAATACAATAGAGAGAAATGTGAGACTGGATTTATGGCAGTTCTACAGAAAAAAAAATTGCTGCCTATTATAGACATTTCTAGCACTGAATAAACATCAGCTAAAAGATGATATTTAACAGTCTGTTACAGATTTCTATAGAAAGATTTTCTCACTGCTTGAGAAACAAAGGCTGTCAGAAAGCTGCTAACTTCACAATATGTCTGACCATATCAAGTAAGTAAACAAAAAAATCAAACTTTCTGTGAAAACGTTTATATCAGAGCAGCCTTGTAAAGCAACTTGGGTGGCTTAGTTTGAGTAAATTATTTCAAATCATGATCAGCAGTGATTTATACCTGTAGGACATGCTGTCCTAGTGGACCATATCTGCCATTGGGAGAATTTCTACTCTAGAAGCAACATTCCACAGAAAAATGTGGAATGACTAAATATAAGCAGGAAGAGCTTACAATCTGTACAGATAGACAAGAAACAGGAAATTACATCTGAACCCATTTTTAAAGGATATGCCTGAAAAATTGATGCTCTAAAGCTCAGAGTGTGAGGCTGATGTGAAACCAGCTTTCTGCCTAGTACCTGTTCAGTACTCAAAAACTCTTTAGCTAAGGAGCACAGAACAGAGAGGATCTTGTCCAGACATGGATCAACAGAGTGTTCTGCTTTTCTTGGCCTCTCCCTTCAGGAATTCAGCAGAAGAGATCAGCAGATTGCCTTCAAACTTCAGTGAATTTTTCCTCTTGGAAGACATAATGCTGCTTATGGATTTTTTGTTTTTCATAGCATGCCACTGTTCTTTTCTCTTTCAGCAGGAGCTAAAAAAGTTTAATATTATTTCAAGCTGTCTGACTCTGTCTTCCTCAATTATATTATTAAATTATTGCAGCTATCAGCAAAGAAACTGCGAAATAAAAATAGTTTGTTTTGTTTTCACCAAAACAAAAGAGTTTGCAGTATCTCTACCATATTTTGTACCTCTGCCTAGGAAATCTTGCTACTGCAGGTGACAGTGACATATTAAACCTGAGAATTCACTAAGATCAGAATGAAAATGAAGAGGAAAACATGGCTGAGCTGCAATTGCAGGCAAACAGAAATAATTTGTCCAGTGTTTGACAAAGTCTTCCTGCTCTCTGACCATATTAGCATGATTTAGCAATGCAGCTGCACACTCAGGTGTAGATTCTGCAGAACAAGGCACCATCCTTTACATTCAGAGCATTTGGAATAATGCACATCCTTCTCCAAAGCTAAAGTGGAATAAATCCTAAGCAAAATTAAGTGATTCTGTATAAAAACATTTTGTGTTGTTTAGGCAGCAAAAGAGAATTTCAAGTCTGAATAATAACTTATTTACCAGAATATTGGACTTTAACAAGAATTACACAAAGATCAGAAGCACATAGTACAGACAGAAGGAGTAGAACCATCTTTCTGTGTGTGAAGCTGATCACAAACTCATCCTAACAAATTCCCAAATACCTCATATTTCATTCCAAACTTTTTACAGGTTTTGTTCCACCTCCACAGATGTTCATCTTTATTGCCAGTGTTGATATATTGTCAAACAGAAGGCATAGAAAGAAACAAACCCATTTTTAAAAACTTCTCCAGGTAGCATTTAAGCAAAATTAATCTTCCTCCCCAAATAAAACCCGAAACAAAATGAAATAAAACAAGCAACGTCCCCCCAAATAAAATTGAACACCCCCTCAAAAACCAACCAAATCACAACAACAAATAAAAAATAACTCCACAAATTTTGTATCCTAGAGAATACAAAAAGCTATCTCTTAAAACTATTATGCATTTTTTCTTGGAAAATTTGATAAATGCTTTTTAAGTAAAATTTTCATTCAAGATAGGTCAAAGGATTTAGGTAGGAAATACCCATATAGGAGCTAGGTAGTTCTATAGTTAATGCAACTAGACTCATGGCATTATTTCATATCTCAGATGATGATATGCCAAATAAGCTCCTATTATTCCAGCATCACTTCTTATTCTGCAGAATTCTGGGGTTTCATTAATCATGCTGAAGTGCAGCAATTATTTTTGAAATGTCTCCTGTGCAGTAAAATTGGTTTTTACTCTAGCTTGCTATTTTTTACTCTTATGCTTAAACTATTTTCTGTTTTCACACCTGGAGCTTTTGCCTTCACTTTCATGTCCTTTGCCAGTCTTTGTTCACAGTGGCAAAGCAGCCTCCTCATTTCCCCTGCTACAGCTCTGACATGGAGCCATCATTCATGTCACAGCATATTGAGTTTATTTACACACAATTGTACCACATCAAGCTTTCCATTATCCTACAGCAGTGATCTCAGCACAATCACATGCAGCTGATAATGATGATATCCAGAGAGTTTCCCCTCTATTTCAGAGCACAAACTTCCTTTTGGCAGCTTTACTGCAACCATTCAGGGCAATATCAAGGTTTCTGCCTCACACATAAGTAGTGTCTTGATTCCTCTTCTCATAAAAGCATGCCAGAAAATTCTGTCTATGCCACCTATCACCCATGAGGTGCACTTATGAGCTGACTCATAAGTGATCCCACTGGAATGTGAATATGACAAATATCAGACAACCCCCAGGAAATGACCTGATTGTAACACAGGGATATCAGAGTCCTACATCTGCAGCCAGACCACTGACTTCACTGAGGGTCTCTTTTCTCTTTTTGCTCTATTCATCCAATTCACTTAACAGTGTGATGAGAGCTGCCTCACAAAACTATTTTTGGGAGAATTGGAAGCCTGAATGGAACAGCACTTCCACATCAGAAGAGATCAAGTGCTATGCTGTAGAGGGCTGTGCTGGTTGTGTAGAAAGTGCAGACAGCAAAGGTTTTGAACTGGAACAGGCAAGAGGAGAACCCCAGCGATCAAGTGCTATGCTGTAGAGGGCTGTGCTGGTTGTGTAGAAAGTGCAGAAGACAGCAAAGGTTTTGAACTGGAGCAGACAAGAGAGCCCAGTTCCTGAGTTTGCAGATCCAGGTCATTGTGGTACAGCCCATTGTAGGATAGAAAACATGTAAAAATTTGAGTTCAACTCAATTGGTTTACAGATCTTCCCAGGGGTGATCTCTCCCACTACATCTATTCCCTCTTGACTGTCTGGATTCAGGGTCACAGAATTTTTTTAATTTTGTAAATTTAAGGGAGCTTGAATGATCATGTCATGAATGATCACCAACCTCTCCAGCACCAGCCTCACCAAAGCATTCTGATTAAAGCAAATGCTGCAATCAATCATCCATAGAAGAGAGCATCACATGACAATAGCATCAAGAATATCTAAGTCTCAGTGGTATTTTAAAAGTACCTGGTCCTTTGAAGCCTTAAAATGCCAGTAGCAGGGTGAAAAAGACAGCCAAAAAAAGTGAAAAAAAAATCCAGTGTCACTGTGTAAGCTCAGTGAAACTCTGTGTACCTCCTGAACATTGAACCAGCAATTAGCCTATTATTATTATTATTTTGCATATATACATATCTTATTACCATTTCTGACTACTTAATGAATTAGCTTATTAACATATTCCAGAATTTTTTGAACACAAGCAACTGTCTTTCCCTTATACAGAATCAAACCTAGTCACAGTTTCTGCCTGGGACAGGAATCTTCAGTGTATGTTTTTATTTAAGAAGCAACAAATGAGAGGATAATCAGAATATCATCTCCCTAAATACATCCAGAATTACTGTTTGGTGATTTGCTGTATCATTCTTTTTCCAGTGTCTTGTACTTTCTAAATAACATGTAATTTGAAAATTACAGGAAATATATCCAAGTCCTTTTTGCCCTTCTTAAAGTTATCAGGCATAAAGATTGAAATTTAAAAATCACTCAATTTAAATTGTAAATACATTCACTAATCCAAAAACATGTGAAAAAATACAAATCTGACAAACCAGAAGTCAACAATGAATGAAAATAAGGATTGATCCTTGATGTAGAGAGTGTGAGGATGTAATGTTTGCTTGATGTTCCTCAGGTAAAAAATGTATCTGAGGAAACAGGAATGTGAGTTGAGGAGTAAATAAAAAGGCTACTAAATTGTTTTAGTCCATTAATTATATTAGCCAAAAAGAGTGGTTTTGTTGGAGAATGTCGAGATATCCACTCAGTAAGATGAGAAGGAAGTTAATGGGGATATGGGATAAGGGTATTTGAGTTTTGTTCAGCACTGGTGGCAGCCCAGCAGCTCTGCTGCAGCAGCAACACTGCAGCCAGCACTGCATCCCTGCCCCACCTGCTTCTGAATCCTGGAGAATACACACCACATTCACACCCCCCCCATGCATACATTCTTGTCTTTTTGTAAAATACCAATACATTTTTGAGTTTTGCTTCTTAATTTTCTAACAATGTAACAATAACTAAAAGCCAAAAATTATTTAAAGATATTTTAAAAATCTTTAAAAGTATGTCAAAAAGGGAAGTAATCCTCATTTTACTCTTTTTCCAGTGCATCACAATTACCTCCTCCTCTGATAATTCCATTGCCTTTTCTAAAAATAATACATTGCCAAAGAAATCAAAATGCACCACTACAGACTGAATGAAGTTAGTTATAGAAGACTTTTTGCAGTATTGTATTTATGTCATTATTCCCAAAATCATTGACCCAGGAATTCTCTGCTCCCTCTTATTTTTTTGCCTTATCAACATTCCAGAGTACAGATTAAGCCAAGCTCTCAGTCTTCTGTGACCAAAGTGCAATAAAAAGCAACAACTGAATTTGAAATATTTATTAGAAGTGTAGAGAATGAGAAGAGAAAAGCAACCGAGGGAAAAGAAGCAGCAAAAGAGCATTGGACAAGGTTACTTAAACTGCCAATTAATGTTCAAAAATAACCTCAGCAATAAGCACAAACATGACAGGCCTGACAAAGAGTAAGGCTGCAGCCTTAATGAATACTTGATATCAACTGCAGCAGGCAAGAAGTAGCTTTTTCCCCCCAGGATTTTCTATATGGAATGATGCATTTTTCCTCACTTTTCCTGAGCATTAAACATCCCAGGCAAAGGCTCAGAGTTCAAAGGAGGGATCAGTTTTGGGTGGGCACTAGGAGCCAGGCCAGTGTTGGGGGTTGGAAAGGGGCAGACAAGGCTGAGCATCCCCCGTGGTGACACAGCTGACAGGAGATTCTCTGCAACCCCATGCTGGCAGCTCTGCCCTTGCTCTGCTGCACCCTTCAGTCCCTTCTGCCCCTTCAACACCTTCATTTGCTTAGACAAGAAGTTCTTCTGTACGTATGTCACAAACATGCAACAATAAAGTACCCAGCACAACAGGGCCAATGGCCTTCCTGCCGAGGCGGAAAATGCAGAAAAATGGAAAAAAATGCAGAAAATGGAAAGAATGCAGCAACATCAACCCTTTGTGAGACTGTTTCTTTGCACTGCTGTGGGGAGCTGTTCTGAAATAAATGGCTGGTGCATCCCATGGTTTTCACACACTGCTCTCCAGCTGGAAGAAGAAGGAGCCACTGCTTCCAGTGACAAACTTTTACACAGTCAACTTGAGATCTGGCTCTTCTCTTAATTGTCTGCCTGATTAATTACACGCCTTTTCCCCCACCAGCATCATGTGTTTGAACACTGGGTTGAATTGTGACTTTGTCTAATGAGCCATAAATTCTGTCTTTTATAATATATCAGTTTCTGCCTCTGGGCTTCTGTTACCTGACACAAACTTGTCCGATTATTATTTCTGTGAAATCCTTCACAGTTTATAGTTCACTTTCAACAACATTTCAATAACTGTCTTCTATTTGAAATAGCTGTCTTCCCTAACAGTACCATTCATAATTTAAAGTCTATCTTTTAAAGAAATTCAATTATCACTCTGTTGAAATATTTTCTATACAAAATGAGAAAATACTTAATAAGCAAAAAGAGCTAATTAGAAGACAGTTGCACTTCATTTTAGTAAAGTAACAAGTGATTTTGGATCTCTGCATTAACTTTAAAAAAATACTTAAATTAATGTTTCCCAAGTTCTTTTTCACCTGAAGATATAGCAAGAATTTCAAAAAGCTCAGAGACTTGTCTCTCTTTGAAATCAAAACAGGAAAATTCTTGCCCTGAGGCTCCTAAGTCACTTTTGAAATGTGACAGTGTTGAAAAGAATACAAATTGCTTCTTAAAGAGCTTGAAGCTGTTGATGGATATAGAGCTGGAATTAAAGACAAAGAGGTTAATGACACTTAATTATTATTTATTAATTTGGTGCTTGGAAGAAAGAAAATTTATTGGTTAAGGATCTTTCTAAAAGCACTCAAGTAAATGGATGGAGAGGATGGGTACAACTGAGGAGCACACTTCATTTGAAACACAATTTCATGTATATGAGCCTCTCCTTCACTCAGAAAGACACTGTTGGATCACTTTGATAATGCTTGAACTTCCACAGTGGAGTTTGGGCAATAATTCTTATTCTTGCTCTTCACATATCTAATTCTTCCAAGATGTTTATATAGGAAAGATGTGCTAGAAAAGCCATGGATCCTCAAAAGCTCTCCCCTTTGCTTTCCGCCCAGATGAAAATAATTTTCTAATTTTCAGGAAGGGCTGGGAGCTTTCCAGAGTTACATGTCCTTGAAACTTTGTTCTAAGGGAAATTTACAACTGTTAAATATCCATTATGTGACATATAATTGAGATCTTCGATAAATTAAAAATATTAAATTTTGTGTTTGTTGCTTACGGATAAGAAAACACTTTTTTTCCCCTTGAGCTCACGTCTAACACAAGTTGTATATAAATTAAATACAATGACATTTCTACATTTTTGTGACACCCCTGGATTGTTCTAAGACCTGTCTGTCCCAACAGCATAATTGTGCAATGCAGTGAGGTGTGCAAAAAGAGAGGTCCTCCAGGCTATCACACCCCAATCCTTTTTGGATACTTCATTAATAAAAAGGAGTGTTAAATATAGGAATTTCAATTAAAAATATTTGTGAAATAAAAAAAATATTTAAAAAATATTTTTTAAATGTAACATAGTTACAATATCTAAATTTGATATTACGTTCTGCATAAAGCTGTCTTATTATAGTTTTTTACTCTCCATTATCCCTTACAAAAAGGCACAACAGCCTTGTCTCCTGACATCTTATCCAACAATATTCCACATAATCAGTGTGGCAGAATGAGTCCAATACTTACAGTCACTCATGTTCCATGTTCAGGAACAAACTTTTAATTAGTTGAGAAAGATGAACATGTCTCTTCATCTAATCAAAATTTTCATAAACTTTATTTTTTCTCTTACTTTTTTTTTTTAAGAAATCACTCTAATTTTATAAAATACCACAGTAAGGGAAAAATAGAGAAATATATAATTTGATCTAACAGCACAAACTCTCATATTGCAGTAAAAGCTGGTGTCCAGTTTTAAAACAGAAAATAGCATTAAAAACAAAAAGAACGGAAAGGGTCAATCTTGATGAATGTTCTTATGAGAGGGGTTCTATTTTCTCTTCCTATGTGTTCCTAAACTCTGTGTTTATAGCAGCCACCCATTACGTTTTTCAGGGAAAACATTCCTAAGTGAGATGGACAGGCCTGTTCTATGTACAAACACCAAATACCTGCCATTGGTTTCACTGCATTAATATTTATTTCTACTCCATCTGATTTGCAGAAGATAAAGTTGAAAGCAGAACTGATAAGGAGATTATGTCAACAAGAATTTAAACTAATTGTT
Source organism: Passer montanus (assembly GCF_014805655.1). Lineage (NCBI taxonomy): Eukaryota > Metazoa > Chordata > Aves > Passeriformes > Passeridae > Passer > Passer montanus. Next base: position 1,508,708 of record NW_024368596.1, on the reverse strand, counting down.
TTTTCTAATTATGTAATGTTAAACAAAAGTCTCAGCTTTGCACATGATCCAATGATAACACAAAATGGCTCCTCCAAATTTCGAGGACAAAAAAAAAATAAACCCAGAGGAAATTCATCAAAAGAAAAGTTCTAGGCAATTCTATTTCTATCCTCATTCTAAGACCTGTATTCTTTACATCCTGATTAACAAATTCCCTCACATTTTCTGGCTCCTGAATACTCCTCCTAACACTCATGACATCCATGGTATTTCGCATGGATTTGATACACAACTTATATTTTGCATAAAATAAAAGGCAAGGTAAACCTGTAATTTTGGCCTCTGCTACACTGGAAATGAACAGCACAGCAGTTGTGGGGAAAAGTGAATTCTCTAACGGTCTAGAGAGTGATAACCAGTTATTGAAAAAACTTTCTGCTCATTCTTCAGAGAGTAAGTGGGTGAATGGGAAGGGCTCTACCTCCAGGAATAATAAGTTCAACAAACTGCAAGCAGATAATGGCACAATGAGAGCCAAAGCTACAATTTTCAGAAGCACATTGAACCAAAAGCAAGGTGAAAATATCCTATATTTAGATCTGCCATGCTGTAGGTCGATTCTGCATTCCCACTATTCAGAACATAAGTGAATTGATCTTTAGAAGTACACAGACATTAAAAGGAATGCCAGAATATTTTTCCATGGACAGTCACTTTCCCCATCTAGAAGAGGGAAGGAAACCACTGCATATGAAATTTAAAATGCCCTTAGTGATATGTCATTTAAGACAAATGCACCACTTATCAGCTTGTGAGTACAGCTTACCTTTTAAGTAGAATATGAAATAAAAAATTTAAGTATCAGCATTTACATGAAAAATGTTTTAGCCTACCATACTATTATTTCAACAAGAATTCAGGTACTCACTCTCCCCCTAAGCAAAGACATCCCTAAACTTTTGGGATTCTCAATATTTGGGAGGTCTCTATCTCATTCCTTAAGCATTTAAAACTGACCGTGAGACTCATGAATTTGTAAAACAGGCTGCAGTCACAGGCTGTAGTATCTCATCAGTTGTTCAGTGCTTCTACAGCGGGAATCTCCAACAGGAAGAAGGACTGCTGACAAATGAGACATACTGACAGAACCATTTCTGCCATGGGGACACTTCACCAGAGCTGCTATGTTTCTGTTTCAGTAGCACATATTGATTGCCAGGCAAAAATGTGTGAAAGACCCTATAAAAGATAAAACATATCCTAGACTGGGTGAAAGCCAAGTTCAGGCTCCTTATTGAGGATGATTTAGAGTCGGATGGATTAAATACCCTGCTGTGTCTCAGCCAGAATATCATACTCCAGATTTTTCTGAGTCAACACAAATCTGCATCTCTCACATCCACAGGCAACCAGGACCCACAGCTTTCTCCAGCCAGTCACCACCTGCAGACCAAAATATTCAGGGCTTTTCTAGTTTTATCTAATGAAAAAAACAAAACTACAAAGTTCCAGACTATGGTGCAAAGCAGAACAACCCAGCTTTCTCAGGGAGACCACATCCTGACATAATCAGCTAGAAGTACAAAAGATGAATAGATGTACCAGATGAACAGAGTTGTTTCCTGGCACAGAGCTCAGGCTGAGCAAAAAAGCCTTTGCTGGGTCAATTCACAGCACACAAAGCATGTGGAACAAGTGGCAAAATAAGTATTCACAGTCAGGTATGATTCCAGAAAAACATACAGTATTTTAACGCACAGTCGTGTTAAAGATACTGAAGTGTGATGGCTGATCTCTCTATTTTAATCTAAATGGATGCTAATCACTAAAGAGTCCTTCAAAATGATTGGGAGAATTTTCCTTCTAAAATGTTACTGCTAAACTTGGCAATATTATCATTATTATTCCTGCAGCTTAGGTGATGTGCTGCTGTTGGCTTTTTTACCACTGACAGGCAAAATGCAGTGAGAGAGGAGATGTTTCCACCCCTTTCTCTTCGCAGGGGCCTTTCTGGGCCACAATAAACAGATATTTTTCAAAAAATTACACTATACAGGTATTCCAGAGTAAATTCAGAGCAAGAACCTATTCTGTGTTCACCTATGAACACAGAAGTAATGAAACATTACTTTTAGATCTGTTCCCAGAGTCATGAGGTTTAAATTAATGCATGAATTCTACATTCCAGACTATATACCCATCTTGAAATTTTAGAGAACACGACAAAACCATAGACATTCTCCCCAAATTACATTGTCTTTGAAAACCATTGTGCTCAAAATAAACAGTGATTACATGTAGTTTTAAAAGATGCCTTGAAAAAAAGTGCTGAAAAACTGGCTTGGGTAGGACAGGGAGATCCTTGCACAAGCCTGGAAAATTGAGCAATTTTGAAAATCCATATTCACAAACATTTTACCTAAATTGAGCAATAGAGACTGTATCTGAATTGGAGACCCACACAGAAATTAAAAGTCCCTTCTGCATACAGAAAACAAATGAAAAAAAAATCCCAGAAGACAGCACATTACAAGGTTCTCTCCAGTATTTGCTCTTCAAAACCAAAACAGACACAAAATTTTAAAATCACTGTAAATACTGCTTGGATTTTTTTTCCAAAAATACACACAATAAAGATACAGCTAAAGTTTCAATTCAAACAGTCAATGTTTTGCTTAACTTCAAGAAGAATCCATCTTTACAATTGACAGAATTGGACATTGAAAATAAATTGGGTTTTGGTGGGAAAAAAAACACATGGAAAACACAAAATTAAACTTACTTTTCAGATACTCCTGGAAAGGTTTTGGGGATAGAGTGTTTATCCTCTCTTCACTTTCACCCTTACTTAAAATATATTGTCACCTGTTATTAGATCACAGACAGATTTCAGTAACTGTGGTTTCCCCAGTAATGCAATTTCCTTGTTCCTGCATGTAACTGTATGATTTGAAAATAATTCAAATGTCTTGTAAAGCTCATCTTGAAGGTTTAAATGGGATGAACATTAATAAAATTAATAAAAGGGGTTGTAAATGTACAATAGGATGTTCATAATACATGCCTGTAAACCTCTAAAGGAATATATCACTCATTAGTTTAAAAAATTCTGTGCATTAAAGCAGAATTGATGATGAATAGGCCACAGGAAGCTGTGAAAAATATTTGGAAAAACTAAATGCATCCAAGTTGACAAGACCAGATTCAGTTCACCCAAGGGTATACAGGAAACCAGCCAATGCAATCTGTGAGTCCTTAAAGCTTATTTTCAATAATTTTTTTAAGACATAAAGGGAAGTTTCTAAAGGACTAGTGAAGGGCAAGCTTCATGGGTATTTCCAAAAAGAGGAAAAGTACCTAGAAAACTATAGATCAGCCAGTCAAACTTCAGTCAATGTTCAGAGAGATACCAGGACAAATCATTTAAGAGTCAATTTAAAAGCACCTACAGGATAGTAAATGTGATAAAAAGCAGCTAACATGGATCTGTCAAGAACAAATCTCATCAAAACGATCCAATTTCCTTTCATGGCAGGATAATGGGTCTGGTAGATAAGGGGGAGGCATTAGAGACAATCTGTCTTGACTTCAGCTCTGCACTTAATGCCATCCCTCAGGACACTTTCATGAGTAAACTGGGAAATTTGGGGTTGAGGAAGACAAAAGATGGGCACAAAACTCCAAATATGTGCAGTAACCAACAGTTTGTTGGCAACCAGAAAAGCATTTTAAGCAGAATTCTACATGAGTCAGTCCTGGGCCCACTTCTACACATATTTTCAATTTCAGTGCCAGGCTGGAGCAAATACAATCTTCGCTCAGAAACCAAGAGACTACATATAATGGATTAAGTGGATAGAATCCAAATGGATTTTAAAAAAAAATAAAAATCAGTTTTAGTAATTTCAAAACAGCTACATTTAGAAAGATGTCCAGAATATCATTTTGCAGCAAAATAGTAGTGTGGAATAACTTTCCACAACCTTTGAAGAATGCAGGGCTGCTCTGGGGATCCCAGGCACTACCTTTGCCTTCAGGCAGAAGTCTGAATAAAACCTTGCATTTTTTTCTTACACGTTAATGTAAAATTAATCATTTTTTAATAGTTAATTAAATATTTTACTGTCCTGAAATAGCAGCAGAGGAAACATAGAGGGAGAACAACTTGCTTTATTTTCAATCCTTTGTAAAAAGTTTCTTTTCCTTCATTGTTTATTTCACCAATGCCCTAGCCTGAAATGTAATTAGATTTTTCTGAACTGTATTTTTTTATAGTGGTTGTATCATACTGAATCATAAAGATGATAGTTTTCAACACAACAAAAGCAAAAACTAGACCAAATCAATTTGTATGTTTTTATTCATACAATCAGCCTGTATTGGCCTAGCCTAAACTTCCTTCATATCAAAATGAATCCAGTCTATCCAGTAATTTTTGCATTAGGTGTTCACAGGTGTAATTATAGAAAACATTCATGCTTCATAGGTGCTCAGCTAAAACAGCACTCATATTGTAATGAGAAACACATTTATCAAGACTACCTTGGTATAGCAAACTGCTAAAATACACTGAGTCTTGAAAAGCATTATAAGCTGATTTCTCAAGAAACAAAAGAAGTTGCAAGACCTCTACCTACTGTTACACCAACTCACTGTAGAACTTGAGCAATTCACTTCATCTTTCATTCTATTTAAAAAACAAATGATAATTCTTCCTTAATTTACCCCCTGTGCTGAATAATTAGTTAATCTCTGTGTAATTATTTCAAATTGTATAAATGTTCTCAATATTACTATTAGCATAACCCAAGCAGGGTAAGATACAGAAAAAATACCACTGTATATATTCTATCATATTGAGTTGTTAGGCCTTGCAATAAACAAAATAATAGCTGGCTTCAAGTGAGATGGAACAGGGAAAGGAGAAGCTGAATTAAGTTCTGAAACAGGAAACAAGAGAGGATCTAAATAGAGAAATAGAAATATCAGCCCAGAGCTGACAGATTGTCGTCATGGCAGAGAGGAAAGCAGGCATGATCCAGTGAGCAACACAACCACACCTCCAAGCCAAAGGCAGCTCATCTGGAAAGAGATCAAAACTTAGAACAAGGGTTCAGAGTGATCTCAGTCACTCATTGAAATGGGAATCCCTAAATTCACAAGTTTGTAACAAGTAGGAAAACTCAAAAAATTTGGAATTTGCATAACTGCAGAGATTCCTTCAGAGCTGATGCAGGGGGCATGATGAGTGCACAGAGTATGAAACATTAAAGCAAAATCCCATGCAGCACAATGCAAGGGTAAAATAAACATCATTTCTGCATCCAACAATGTTCTTTGTGAGGCTCTCAGGTCACTGCCTTGGCTATTCTTCACTTTTCACTGCCAAAGATGAACAGAAAGAAGGGAGAGAGATAAAATCAAATCAAATATCAAATATTTCTGAAAGTGGAAAATGCTACAGATTTGGGTGCAACTTTAAAATCCCTTTCCTCTAAAATGTTGTGCCAAAAATCTGTTACTGGAGTGCACTGGAGGGTGAATGGTGGCAGGTAAATTTCATATGCACTCCCATGTTTACTGTCATAAATTATCTTTTTCTTTAAAGGCACTTATAAACCTGGGTTTCTTGTGTTCAGGGAGCAAGGTAACATAGATTTTGATTTACAGAGGTATGGTAATGTGTTCTGCTATAGCCCCAGATGCAGCAAGGAAGCATCCTGCTGACCAAATAAAAAAGATCAGTAATTGTTCAGCCAGCCATGGGATGAAGAATGATCAATCACCAGAGGAGGATAGGGATTTCGAGATTGCATTGCACTACAGCAAATTAGTTTTTTAACCATTAGTGAAAACTTCCTGTTTAGCATTGCCAAAGGTGTTTTTTTTTCATTTTTCAATCAATAAAATGCTAATGCTTGTTGTCTTTTTTAGTACCTTAAGTAAACTTGTTTTAAGATATTTGTTAATAATAACGTTAGAATTTCTATAGAGATTTTGTAGATTTTTTACTTCTTGATTAATCCCCTTTACAACTTGTGCAGGGATAATCAGTATTGGTAAAGTTAAAAAATCCTGTTCTCCGAGGGCATGCATGACTGACAGCAGAGATTTAGAAAAAAACCAACTGAAAGGAGCCTGTGGGTGACCCAAGAATAGATCAACCAACAGTCAGCTTATCCAACTATGTGGACACTGTATTCACCCCAGGCCAGGGCTCCAAAATTCCCCAGCAAGCCATGATAATGAAAGTTTAAACAGGTTTAGGTTTTGAACATCCATGGAGAGTCTATTAGGGCTTGTTTCTGCATTCCTGCTTTTCCTTCCCTTGGTGGCTTTGCCCTTTCCACCCGTCCATCCAATTAGGAGCACTTGAACAGAATTATCATCTAAGCTGTTTATCTGTAGCTCATTGCACCTCAAGTGAACAACCAGTCTCCATGAAGAGGAAAATCTGTGTACAAAAGTATAAACTTTGCACAGCCTACAGATGTACATTATGACTTTTTTTTCCTCATAGCACAAGCTTCACAGTCAAATCTCAATTTACCTCTCTACAGCACCCTCCAAAATGAGAAAACAAATAGCTTTTATCTTGCTACCTGGTAAGTCACTGACTGAAAGCACCTTCACCCATTCACTTCTGCTGACCTGAAAAGGTTTTTTAGGTGTGGTTATTATGACCATAACTCTCTTCAGAACCAATTTCATCTCACTTCTAACTAATTTTTGGCCTAAACAACCAGACTTCAGAAAGTAAAGCCTCCATGAACAAACCCCTAATCCTTTCCTGCACCAAACCTGGGAGGTTTCATTTCCCTGGGCACAGGCCTGTGTGGGAAGGCACTCCAGCAGTCATGGAGTTAATAGGATGGGTTGATGTGCCCCTATTGAGCTGAGCATCCGACTGAATCAGCCAGAAAGGGACCACAGATTCCTGCCAGAGTCACTCTCTGTGTACAGGAGAAAAGAGGTGAAAAAACTTCCACTTTTCTCAGTGATTTATGTTAAAAAATGATAAGTTAAAAGAATCACTTTTCAGATCAGACACAAGGGTCGTCTTAAATGTTCTGGAAAATACCAATGCACATTTCATCTAAATAGAACAGGCTTCTATAATAAAATGTGTGTGATAGCAAGCAAGACAGCATGATAGCTTCTCATCTGGGACAGCCAGCAATTTGTTCCTACACCCATTTAGGGGGCACACAAATTACCTAAAATGCAGCTGGTTAATTCCACAGAATAAAGTGACCTTTCCCTAAAGCAGAATTCCAAGCTGTTTTACACTGATTGTATGCAGGTGATATCAGAATCAGACTGTTCAAATCCAGTATACAAGTTACCTCTTAAGCAATAACACACTGTTAAAAATAAGAGTATAAACTGCCTAATAAATGGAGAAATAAGAAAAAGTATCAATATTCAAGAAAACAGGTACAAGGAGAATCAAAACCAAACTTGCTTATCCCTGAAATTATTTTTTCATGAGGTTGACTCATAGATTATCCTGAGCTGGAAAGGGACAACAAGGACCATCAGGCCTGCACAGAACATCCCCAAAAATCCCATATTGTGCCTGCTTGGGTAGTTAGACTTAAAGTGTTTGGGGCTAATATAAATTTCCATTACACATCAATAATAATGTTAGAAGAGACCAACTGGGCATTGTAATCTAAATTTAAAAAATTACTTATTAAAAAAATGCAGATTTGATGAAGGCTGTTCAATCTTAAAAATAAATAATTAAATAAATAAATCTTATATATATCTATATATCTATATCTATAGATAGATAGATAGATAGATAGATAGATAGACAGACATAAAAATTGAGGGAGAAGGTTAATTCTACCAGCTCTGCTGTGTTTCTGGTTTAGTACATCTACTGGATATCGTTTGCACAGCCTACAGATGTACATTATGACTTTTTTTTCCTCATAGCACAAGTTTCACAGTTTAGCACATCTACTGGGTTTCATGTTGTATCAGTGAAGTATAAAACTATAATGCAAGTAAAATTTTTAAAAATTCTATTTTTGAGTATGAAAACAAGAAGTTTTATATCTTTAACTATGAGCTCCTCTACTTACACCAACAATATATCAAGTTCCAATTATCTCAGTGTTTGCTTTCCAGGAAAATTAAACATTTGGTGCCTTGTTGTTCTTGCTGTTGTTCTGTAATGAATTGCACACATCTAAGTGTTACTTAAATATGCAGCAGGGCTCTGCTCCCCTAAGAGTTAATTTTCTGTCTTGAAGACTGCTGTCATTTAATAAAGTACCAGCTCTTAATCAACCTCCAAGTGTAATGGCTAGCTGGGGTATAAAAACAAATTCACTGCAAAGTTCATCAACACATCATTTTTTCTAACAAATAAATATCTTAATACTGAAACAGTGCAATATTTGTCTCTATAAATTAACAAGATTAAATGACTTATCAATAACTCTGTAATTAATCATTTTTTGTTTTTCAACATGAACAATTAAGTGATGAAAATTGATTGGAAGGGCCTCAATAAGCACCAGTGGAGTTGAATGGAGAGACTCTCCATATTTTAGGATTGTCTTGATAATAAATATAGAAGAATAAGGATCTGGATTTTTTTAAATTATTCTTCTAACTGTATAGAACTAAGAATAATTTATAGACATAAATCATTTGCCTTCAAGAGATTTTTGCATAAAGTGGATTAGAAAAAGCAATGGACAGAAAATACCTGGAGAAAACATCTCCATTAATTTATGTTATCTACTAGGAGGTTCTGTGTCATCACCCCTGCACACAATACACAACAGTATTCTCATCTCTTCCTTCCCCTCTATTCTATACCTGTAGAATATTTACAGGTATCCTTTCCTTCAGTTTTTGCTCTTCCAGAACTTGTAGGATACTGTACAGTTTTTTGTCTCCCTCTGAAATAACAAAATCTAAATTATACAATTACTAGGAAAGAAAATATGCACTTACAGTAAGGTATTAGAGGTTAATGAATAAAACATTATTTGTTTCTTAAGTAGAGTACAGCATTTTCTGTTGCTGTGAATTTAGGTGAAATCTGTGTTAATCTCTCCATAATGATCCTTAAAACTCCTGAGGAGAAACCTTCCTAATAAAAAAGACATTAATTCAGAAAACATCAGTGTAAAAAAATAATTCAAATCTCCTTTTTGCCACTTTGACCTTGCCATGGGTATATTCTGCACTGATTTGTCCTGCTCAGCTGCCCAGAGCTCCTGAGCTGGTGACCCCTGCCTGAGGTGGGGCTTGTTCTCCATTCCCACATCATCACAAAATTCAGGAAACTTCCCGAAGACCTGTCTCTCTTCCACTGGCCTGATTCTGTTTCCTCCTTTACCCATGGCTTTCTTTTCTCTCTGCCTTCTGCTTCTCAGATATCTTTTTTTTTAAATATTTCTTCCCTCAGGAGGATAAGATTGGGTTCTCCCTGTGTTCTACAAGAAATCTGCCTTTTGTTTCGTCCATGACGTGGGGAAAGCCACAGTGTAGGAGTGATGAGGGTTTGGGGGCTTTCATGGGGATGACAGATGGGAGCTTTTTGTTGGTTTTGGTTTGTTTGTGGGTCTTTTTAAAGAATTTTTTGGTTTGGGTTTTTTGTTTGGTTTTTTTTGTTGTTGTTGTTTGTTTTGTTTTGTTTTTTGTTTGTTTGTTTTTGTTTTTTGGTGGTTTTTTGGGGGGTTTGGTTTTGTTTTTTTTAATAATTGGATTTAATTTTCTCACTGCCCTCATCCACAGGAAATCTCTTTTCTCACCTGATGCTGTTCTCATCTCCTCACAGCATTAACACTAAAATCCCTGCACAATCAAAAATGAGAGAAAGCAAGCGAGTCCCAGATCCTATCTGCCAAGGCATTACTCCCAGGAGCTGAGAAGAGCAGAACTCAGATTATCTCAGACTGGTTCAGTGTGTGATTGACACAGCCTGAGTGTCTCTTCAAGTGAAGCAAATCAAGAGACTTCTAAAATAAAAGTGGAGTAGGAAACAAAGATCTTAACAGGCACTATGCCCTAATCTTAATTATTTTAATTAATATTTTATGGGTTGCAAATGCAAGGGGTTTTATGCTTTGCCACTTTTGTGTAATCAAGTTTCTTTCACTATGAGCTGATTAATCTCTGTTTTCTCTTTTAGATGATTGCATTTGTTCAGAGTTTAGCTCAAAATGACACATTGTAAGAATAACCTACTGAAAAAGCTAATCCTTGTTGGTAATTAGCTGTAATGACTTCTAAAGGGAAAAGGAACTGCAAGTATAGGGGGGAAAAGGTTCTTTTTTTCCCCTCCTCAGTATTTATGTCTTAAAGATGTACTGCACTAACCCCAAACATTGCTGGCTCATTTGTTAAATCACAGGTGGTTTGTTGCCAATTTGAGAGTTAAAATATTGAACATTTTATCTCTTGTGACATCTGAATTCCTGAAATTATGAAACTATAAGCTGGCTATATTTAAATTTTCTAAGCTTACTGATTGCTGCTCTTCCCATCAAATTTATCTGACAGATCTTTCAGTGCACACAAAAACTTACATCCACAGACACATATTTGTATACACACATACCTTCACATTTCCTTCCACTTTACCTTGAACTAAATGTAAACAGGACTGTGGAGTAGGAGGGGAAAAAATGTAATGCAACACTGCCATTATCTCACATATCTTTGTCAATTTTCAAGGTATTGTGTGAGACTGTCTCCCCAAGGATGAAAGATTTTCTGTGGAATAAGAGTTTCCTTAGAAAGAGAAATACCAAACACATCATTGGGATGGAGGAAGAAAAACTGGGATTCCACAGTAAAAACAGTACAGAGATGATTCTTATTTTTTCCTGCAGTCCTTGGGAAACTTTGTAACCAAAAGTAAAAGGGCTTCTCTAGTCAAAGTGCTTGCTCTAACCACACCACATCCTCAGAAAAATAAATGAGGAACATTTTGGGAAATGGAGAAGCAACAGATAAGGGGTAAGAAATTCTTCATCCATTTGACACAGAGGAAAAAAGGAGGAGGGAAACAAAGATCATTGCTCTGTGAGATCAGAAGAAAACTAACTGCAAAGAACAGTAAAAGAGGCTTGTTTGAAGCTCTCAGATCTCCTATCAGTAAGTTTTTAAAACTGAAAGGAAGCCTCTCCTTATTTTCCTCCCTCCCCTCTGGATCAAAACGAGAATCCTTTGAACAAGTAAAACACAACTCGTAGACAAAGAAGTGAGGCAAAGTGATAAAAGGGCTGGGGCCAGAATGTGACCATGAAGGGGACCAGAGGATAAAAGAAGAGTTATTTGAAAAGTATCAGGGGAAAAATAAAAAAAGCAAAGATGATCAAATAAGATGGATAAAGTTTAATGTTAAAACCAGACCTTTTGTGTCTATTCCTAGAATGGTTGTTGCTTAAAATATCAAGGAACATGATTCTGTTAATATTCTCTGTAATAAAAAACCTTCCAGCATTCCTGCACTCAGACAGAAAATAGCTGTTTTCAGAAGATTTTAACATGTATTTAGTGTGTTTTTGTATTTTCATCTCAGTGGGCAACCACTTTTGGTACCATGATAAACACCTGCATAATTGGCTTACCTTTAAGTGAAATATTCAATATATTTTAATGCACCTATATGGGTAAACAGTTCCTGACTGAAAGTCAATACAAATAAATATAACAGTTCCTGTCACATCTTCCTTTTCTCAATATTTTTCAATTAACAGGGTTAACATTGTAAGGCAGTGTTATTGCATCTTAACAAATTATTTTTGGGTTGGTTTGGTTGGGTATTTTTAGCATTTCCAGATATAGATATTTCCACAGTATTTCACTACAGAATATAGCTGTGCTAATCAAATAAGAAATGAGAAAGGAGCTATTTAGAATTTTTTGTCTAAAAGACAATGACACCTATGAGAAAGGGAAAAATAAAACATACATACACATACCCAGAAAACAAAAAGATACTTAAGGAAAGACTGATGATATGTGCTGAGCATGGGGGAGAAGGAAAAATCAGGTGTCTTTCTGTTGTTCATCTATCTCAATGGGGAAGGAAATCCTAAACCCTAACACAGCCTTTTCCTCTCTCAAATATTTCAGTCAAGGCAGAAAAGTCACCCATTTTACCCTTTTTTTCCCCAAAAAAATTCCAGCCTGCATTGTTAACTTCTGCTCATGCAAGTCTCTGCAAAAGATTCATATCCTTTGTGATTGTCTCCTTTCACACAGAAATCTTATTTCTCCCTAAAAGAATACAAGTCCAGACACTTTTGAACTTCTGAAGAAAAATTGCTTTTGAATGCAGCAGAGAATAGCCTGGCCAGCTCAGTTCTGTTCTGGATCCCCATGACAAACCAACAGTTGCTAGATAACTAATATCTGCTATTTCATGCCAGAAAAAATGAGCTAATTTTTAATATTGTCCTGGTTTCAACTGGGATATAATTAATTTTCTTCCTAGTAGCCGGTACAGGGGTGGGTTGTGGATTCAGGATGAGAATAATGTTGAAAACACTTTGATGTTTAATGGCTGCAAAGCAGTTCTTGCTCTCAATCAAGGACTTTTGAGTTCTCAAGCTCTGGCAGGGAGAGGTGCACCAGAAACCAGGAGGGAGCATGGCCAGGACAGTGACCTGGGCTGGCCAAAGGAACATCCCACACCATGGCACACAGTGTCCACTCTGGCCAGGGACAGGCTGGGCTCTGGTCAGTGGGTGCTGAGCAACTGTGCACCACTTGCCTTTAAAAGGCTTTACCTTTTTCTCTCTCTTTTTGTTGTCTCCCTTTTCATCATAATATTATTAATTTGATTATTTCAGCTATTAAACTGTTTTTATCTCAACCCCAGGACTTCACCTCTTTTCCCAATTCTCCTCCCCGTGCCCCCAGGGTTGCAGGAGCTGCTGTGTAGCACTGAGTTGTCACCTGGGTTTGAACCATGAAAACTGCCAATGCTCACAGCCAAGAAACATCTAAATATACAACAGAACCATGGGGGGAAAAGAGGACTGTGTCATAAAAATCATTAATTTTGCATTGCCTATATAAATAGCTTTCCAGGAAGCTTTCCTAATGAAGTCTCAACTCATACTTGAAATTCAATTATTCCTCAGGTGACTTGACAACAGGAAATGAATACATGTAACTCTTCAGACATTTGGTGCTCAAGATCACCTGTTTAAATCAGTTTTTCCTGTCTGTAGGGGAACAAAGTGACAGGACAGAATATGAGTTACACTGAGCATATTAGTGAATCATGAATTATTTCAATAGTGACAAAATTATTTCCAAATATGTAAACAATATAATATAAAATTAGACATCTAGAAATTTGGTTTCACTATTTCTCAAATAACATGGTCTCTCCTGATATATGACATGTCTTCTAAAAACATGGTATAAGTAGAAGACAAAATATTTTGTTTGATTTTGGCTGTTGGTTTTTGGTTTTGGTGAGATTTTTGTTGTCTTGGCTTGGTTTGTTTTTGTTCTTTTAAACTGGGATTAACAAATACCAAGACAAACACTTTGGTGTTTCTCATGGTGAATGTTATGGTAAGGTATTTAAATTCTAAGATGTGTTAAGAATGCAATCTGAATGGCTACTATTTCACCAAACATGAGAAGAACAGACAAAAAAATTTAAATATAATTAGAGAAGGAAATAGAGGGAATACAAGGACCACAGGACTTCATGAACATTTGCTCCAGGCCCACTGTGCCTTAAAGAGCAGATCCTGCAAGGTAAGAATTCAGAATCAAAAGCCTCAAATATGTTTCAGTGAGATTTATGCATATTTCAGAAAGCTTTTATCCAATCTTTCTGCTTTCTACATTCAACAGGTACCAAGAAATCCCTCCATAAATATTCCATTTTAAATTCTTTAGCCGTTCAGGCTTCTGGCAGTATGCAAAGCTTCTAGCATGGATCAAATGGGTTCCCAGAGCCTCTGTCCTGCCCCCTCAACACCAAAATTGAGCTTTTATATTGCTCGGAAATGGCTTGTCTTTACTCACAACAATTATCACTTCCACACTGATTTCTGTGAGGAACCTAATTTAGAAGTCATCAGGGCCTCCAGTTTTATTAGAACTAGATATCAGATATATCCAGCTTTGATGTGATTTTTGTTCTGAATGTGTATCTTTAGAGGGCATATGGGTCTAGTGGAAAAAAAGAGACTTTTCTTGTTTTAAATCACAGAAAAAAATATATTTAATAGATTGGTTTTTTTAAAAAAAATATTGTTGTATTTCAAAAATCTCTAATATTAATGTATAAAGACTGTCTTATTTCAAATAACCAACTATGCTCAAATGTTATAAACAAGGAGATCAGGTAAAAGGGAAAAATATTTCTCCTTTTTAACAACCACTGAATCTCTTGCAGTAAGATTTTTAATTAAGTTTTACACTATATTGCCATCTATAGGATAGCACTTAAATAAAACTTCCAAAAATTAAGCTGTGATAATTTTCTTTGTAGCTCTTCCTTGCAATTTGCAGACAGCGAAAAAAGGTGGTGTGGTTCTGTGATTCTATCTAAATAACTGATGGCTATTTCATCATTGCAGCACAGCCACTGCACACACAACTGCAAAAGTCTGGTCAGGTAACCACTGGTAATTAAAGGTAATTCCATTTGTTGGGACAGAGGAGACAGCACACACACACCAGCACAACCCCCAGAGCTCTTTGAAGTAACGACCATGTAATACAATCTCATACTGAGATATTATCTGCTCAACAATAGTTAGAGCATCTTTCACTTGGTAATCAAACAGATTTCATCTTTGGAGCTGGTTGCACTACACGCTCCACCTGGAGGACCTGCTGGATCCAGATTATCTTGAAAACATGATTGAGACTGGTCCTCATGTGGTATTTTCTTCCCTATTGGATTTATTCTCCACCTATTGCAGCATGCATTAATAAATCATATCTGATTGATGACGAATAATCAAAATTAAAGCCATTCTTTCCATGTTTCCTGCTCTAAACTTCTTAATCTCATACTGAGATATTATCTGCTCAACAATAGTTAGAGCATCTTTCACTTGGTAATCAAACAGATTTCATCTTTGGAGCTGGTTGCACTACATGCTCCACCTGGAGGACCTGCTGGATCCAGATTATCTTGAAAACATGATTGAGACTGGTCCTCATGTGGTATTTTCTTCCCTATTGGATTTATTCTCCACCTATTGCAGCATGCATTAATAAATCATATCTGGTACTGATGATGAATAATCAAAATTAAAGCCATTCTTTCTATGTTTCCTGCTCTAAACTTCTGTGTTGTTCATCTTTTGGGTTTATGCTTTCCCTTAGAGTTTTCAGCTTTTTAGTTATTCAGACTGGGTTATTCTGTGAATTATTGAGTTTCCCATTTTACCAGGAATTATTCATCTTTCTTTGCAGTCAGATTTGCCTAGATGGGCAATTGTTCACAGTCCAGACATGCTGTTACCTGAGTGCTTGTGTCCCAATTCAATTTCTGTGCACCATGATGGAAGCATAGCACAGGAAGAAGAAATTATACACAGTTGCTTTACACTCTTATTTTAGTAATGCTAGGTGAATCTGCAAAACTCTTTTGTAAATTCCAGTCTTTCTCAGTAGCTCTTTTTATGCCTTTCTTCCTATTGTCATTTAAAAAAATAACTTGTGTTGTTCAAAGTCTTGTTGTGAAGCAAAAGAAAATATTATAGCAAGAAAAGAGTAACACATTGGGCCAGTCTCTGCACAACCACCTCTGCCCACTTTCAATACATTTGGTTCTGCACATTGCTTGAAAAAGAATAAAAAGCTGCATGTAGCACTAAATTTAACCTAGCAGGCATTTTTATTTCTCTGTAGTAAGAACTCAGATTTCTCTGTATTCAGACAGAGGGAAGTAAAAAAAAAAAACCAAAAAACAAACTACCAAAAGCTGGGAAACCAAGGTTTATGACAACAAGAAGGAGCTTCTGCTCTTGTTTCACTGGACAAAAATAATAATTTGCAGAGGGTCTTTATGATTTTCTATTTATGACACTGAAGTTCACTTTTTTTTTTGCATCTTGCTCTTGCTGAT
The DNA here is from genome assembly GCF_014805655.1 of Passer montanus. NCBI lineage: Eukaryota > Metazoa > Chordata > Aves > Passeriformes > Passeridae > Passer > Passer montanus. The sequence goes on along the minus strand of NW_024368596.1, from coordinate 1,492,639 downwards.
CCAGCTCCACAGGTTTGAACTTCTAGAAATATAAGCCTTAGAAGGCACTGGAAAGAGAAATTCAGGCAGTACCAGATAATAAGACACTACTAATAGCACCAGAGAATCTGTCTTAGGAAGCCAAATTTTTAGTAGAAAAAAGACTTGTAGGAATAGCTCAACAAAAAACTGAAAAGATCCATTATTCTTATCCTGCTAAAGATTCACAACAAGACTAAGATTGGTCAGGCAATACTATGCAGTTATCTCCCAGCATTAATGGTTTGTTTCTTGCCTTGAAGTGTGGCAGACAGAATTGTAGCTCTGTCAGCAGATGCCTCATTCTCTGAATTATTATTGCCAATAATACAAAGATCCTCAGCAAGTGCCTCATCAGAACTTCAAAATGCATGAGTTCCCCATCCCCGAGAGATCAGATGGCAACTTTTAAGTGAAAGTAAACAGGAAAAAAACCCTCTACTTTTATACAATATCAGAGGTGAGTTTATTTCAATAAATACTTTATAATTAAAGATTTAGTAATGAATGCTAAGAACATTCCCTAATGATGGCTGGTCAACATCCAGCAAAATTTTTTAGTTACTCTATGGCTGAATGTGACTCAGCAAAGAAAAAATACCTGCAAGTCCACAATGGTGAGCCAATCTTTTGGGTTTATCCTGCAGTTCATGCCAGAGCTCAGCTGATTTTTCAAAATGTGTAAAAGGGAATTATATGGGATGAGATGCTATAGAGCTCCTACTGACCTACTTCTTTTTTCCAGCAACATTCAGAAACATTCAGAGGGATATCTTTCTCCTCCTATTGAACAAGAAAGATATTACCTCTCCTTATCAGGTCTCATTTCACTGAATTCACAGCAGTTTCCAATGAAAGAATTATTACATGAATGCAGGTGGTTAACAGATACATAACTTCTACCCACATTAACGTATTTTCAGTACTCCTACTTGTGAAGCCACAATAAACTCAGGCTGACAAACTCACTGTCTGTAGTACTTACATCATCTCATCATTCCCTAGCTCTGAGGTAGACTAAACTAAATTATTAAATACAAAATTATTTAAATTTCCCTACATAATTTTAAGGAGACAGTATGGAAGAGGAGTTTATATAAGTTAAAATGGTCAATAATCCCATAAAGAAAAATATTTCAGTTTCTCTCCAGCACTTAAGAAAAATTCACAGCATTTTTGTGCTTCTCTCTCTGATGTCAAGTAAATGAACATATTGCCAGACTCCCACAAAAAGGTATTGTCAGGTTTGCATGGCTTTGTTATTTCAAAACCAATTGCCTCAAACAAGGCAAAGTGGAGATTACTCATACTCCTGCCTCCTGCTGAGCCTGATGCTTTAAGAGAGGCTTTTAGTTTTATGTAAGACAAAAAAAAGATGCTAGCATATTCTGAAGAGCAGAAAATACACTTTTCCTCACATTATTATGCAGTAAGTCATGGAGTTAGCTGGATGCTCAAAAGTCACAAAATCTTATCTTTCATAGCTGAAGCCATGTTTTTACTTGGCATGCCATGGTGGAAGCGCAGCATCTTGTTAACTGAGAATTGTGGCAGTACAGCAGCACAGAACCTAGGACTGCTTTGCCATCCAAATCCTGCTCTTGGGCACAGTCTCTGCTAAATAGAAACATCTGGCCCACTTAAGCAGGGCACTGTCCTAACTCATCTGAAAGGCAGAGGAAGAGTCTTGTTACACCCCCAAAGGCAAAAATCTTCCAAAGGCAGGATCCAGGATGTTCCCACCTATCACAGAATTTTAACTGGCTGAGGGAAGTTTGTCAAGCCAGGCAGGAAAACAAAAATGGAATAATAAAGGGGGATTTCTAGCCCATCACAGGTAAAAATATTTGCACACCAGAACTTCTAGTACAAACAATTCTTAGGACTGCAGGGACATTTCCTCTGTTATTTCTATAACTAAATACATCCAAATGCAGCTCCTTCACATGCAGAGGGGATGTCAGGCTGAAAACATTGAACATTTCCAATAAGAAACACTGCACAAGAGGCTAGACTTCTTACACTGCCAAGGAAAAGCTGTAATGTACAACATGAATCTTTAGTTTTGGGTTCAGTATAAGGTCTCGTAGTGAGCTCATTTAGCAGGTTTTATAGGGTTCAAACAACGGTTTGCCAGTAATTCCCATCTCAGTCACAATGGTAACAGTGTGGTGATCTGCTTCAGAGACAGAAATTAAAACAATTTATTGTATTAATTAGCATCTTCTCCTCTACACTGAGATACTTGCTTCAAGTAATCTGACAACTTAATTGAGGACATCATTGATTTTAATTAACATTTTTCTTAAGAGAAAGGCTGTTACTGTTGAATGGTGCTGGAAATTAACAGTAGGGGAGAAAAAAGAACCCTAGTCAAAGAACATTCATTTCTGGCCCCACTGCAGAGAAATTCACTCCCTTTAGATATATCAAAAACATAGGTGGAGAAGTACTAATAAGTCATAACCTCCCAGATTATTTCAGTAACAGGACTTGATCAAAATGGAGTCAGCTTGTATAATATCACTTTGATTGGTTTGTATTCAGATCCAGAACAACTACTGGTTCCTTGCAATACTTACCAATTTACTTTTCTTTCACTGACTAGTTTTTCATAGTTTTTTTAAATCCTGATATCAAGCTTAACCTTCAGATGGAAATGATTCCTTACTCCAACTCATCTGTTAATGTAAGCAGTAACTTGCACCTTAACAAGACTATTTAAAATAATGTGTTCAATTTTTATTTATGAAACTATCTAAAATTTGTTGGATAGTACAATTAGCTCAAAAAATTGTATTTAAAAATTGAAGATAAAACTCATATTTGGAAGGGCAGAAAGTGTCTTGCAGGTTTTGTAACAGAACAACATATTAACCAAATCCAAGATGTCAAGAGCAGGGTCAGATCCCTTTATAGGAACTAAAACATTTTAAAAATACAGAGCAGGATAATTCAATTGCTGTTTATCATGTGTAGAGGGCCCTGTCACTTCAGAGGAGTTCAGTAACAGATGAACCAGAACCTGTTCATTAAACACTTCACAGGCAAACAGTTTTTCCCCCTATTCATTATAAAACCAGAGAAAAGGGCTAAGAAACACCCAAAGGACTCTATCTGAACCTTTATTTTTGTAGTTTTTGCACAAATATCTAAATTCAGGAAGAACAACTACAAAATCATCTCACTTTCTTTATTTCCATTTAACCACATTCCTAGTATAATCTCTCTTTTTGAACCTAGTTCATGACTACTTGCTACTTTAGACTTTCATCCTACATAATTGAAGTCAATGAAAGATTTGGTACAAAATTTATTCCAAGCACAAATTGTCCCAATTGGTGGGCAGAGACCCACAGTTCCAATTATCTTTAGCCAGCAGATGTAAATATTCAGTACTTTTTCACACCCAAAGTTGGCTGCTTTATCTATTCTATTATTTGAAGTAATAATTACTGACAGCAGGTTCCTCTGTATATCACCCAAAGCAAGCTCACTGCCCTTTAGCTCTTTTCATCTGTCTTTGTGAATGAGAGACATCAAGACAGAGTTTGCTTTTAAAGGTGAGGATAAAAAGCCTTTTGGGCATTTGAGATTGCAGGTGGAATGCAGAGGAACTGTCTCAGGTGTCTCATGCAGACACTGTGCAGAAAATGACAAACCAAAGCCAAATGCCTTCAAATTATACTCCCCCTCCATCTTGTCCCCCATTTTCTCCTTCTATCAAACACTGTAAAATCATTGGAAAAAGTCTGAAGATTTTTTCTTTCACTTCCATTCTACCCACAGTGAGAGATTTGAAGCATTTGTTTCTTGCTTTTAAAATATCGGATGCTAGGCAAGAACTCCACAATGCTTCACAGCAGGTACCTGCTGACTTATTGTCATAACAATGTTGATTATTTTACTGTTGACTCAGGTTATTGTTCTCCTTAAAGGACATTTTCAAAGAACCCAACCTAAGGCTAATTTAATCTTAATTACACATGAAATTAAGAGCATGAAAAGCCTCTCCAGACTACTTGATTGCTTGAAGTTAAAAACCAATTTAAGTGCTTGTCTGGACAGGTGCATACCTGAAGATATGGGATTCTTTAGCTTCATTAAGAATCTAAAAAGATCAAAGAATTGTCCCATAGCTTCTTTATAGACTATTGTTGTTCTGAACCAAAAATACAGCATGGACAAACATTTACATTTTCATTAAAGTCAGTGATCTTACAGCATGCACAAATTCTTTATCTGAATTAATGGTGTGGGGAGGATGCAGAATACTGGCAACAGCACTCAAAATTATAACTTTAGGATTTCAAAGATGGTGGTATGGGCACAACAAAAATTATCTTGAAACACAAACCAGAATATCATTTTGTTAGAGATATGTTTGACCATTTATATTGTTATTGGTAAATTTAGCTAGTGTAAAAAAATCTCTCAGAATGTTTATATGAAGAAACATAATTGGGTTATTTATTGTGCAGTAAAATTATGTCTTTTACTTCTGGAATCCATTAATAATTTTTAACAGGCACTGGAGGAGAGTACAAGCAGTAAGATATTGTTTCCATCTCTGTTTCCTGCAACTTTGAAAATAAATAACTCTTCTTGGGGTTTTCTTGTGTTTGGGTGGTCTTTTTAGATTTAGGTCACACATTAATCCTATACACAAACTGTCATGTACTAGAATTCTACATAACCTGTGGAAGAAACAGATCCAGGATTTTGCATTACCTGTGCCCCAGCACAAATTATAGCTATCCCACATTTATAAACTGTGTTTAAAGAAACTATTATTGAGCCTGAGAAATACACCTGAGAGACAAGTCTGGACTAACAGACTTGATCTTGGACAAATCAGTTAAAGGCCTAGAACATTTCAGCACCAGAGGCAGTAACACTTGTAGGCCCTGGAAGCTTAAGTTAGATTTTAACTAGTCCAAATGAGAATATTCACTTACAAGTCAACCCACCTGTCTTCTGTAAGCGCAAACAGGCTCTTTCATTTTAATTTTTTTTTAAGTTTTAAAGATGGCCAAATATGAAATCTTCAACTGACAAAAACCCCAAAAAATCCACATGTAATTTATCTAGAAAGAGTAAAATGTTTTCCTCAAGGTGGATAAAAACTATCTCTCTACTAAAAGGCATGAGTCAGCAGCAATCTCCATTAGGATTCAGCAAAGGCAAAAACATCCCAAACTCCAAAACTGTGCAGCAGAATTTCACTTGTTTCAGTGATGCCAACAGCTTATGAGTCAGGATGCTCCTGCTCACTGGAGTCCCCCATCTCTCCTGTCACAAAACTGCCACGGCAAATGCCACCTGTGCCCTCCCTGCTTCACCTTCCTGGATCTGGAATACCCTCAGTGAGGTTTTGTGAAGAATTTCTGAAAAAAGCAGAAAGTTTAGCAGTCTGCACATTTGATTCCATGATGCACCACAGGAATCCTTCAGCTTTTCTGACAAACCTTGAGGGCAGCTCTCTGAAAGTCACTGCAAGGAAATGTGACATTCAAACACCCCCATCCTGGAGGTGACACTCACTGGGATTAAGTGGTGAAGCGTTTAAATTTATGATTAATTTTAATGAGCTTTAATACCACCACTACACCAGACAGGGAACAGGTTACATGCTGTAGAAAAAAAGCTTTGGTGTGGCTTTCTGAAGGAATCTGGAAATATATTGTGGCATGGTTCCACAATGTCTGGCATAAAGAAGCTGAATCTCAAGCTTGATTTGGTTCTCAACAGGACTCTCAGCATTCTGTGTATTTCTAAACAAGATCTGCAAGCTTTATAACTTCACATGTAAAATGGAGAGACCCTCAAGATTTTACCCATGATTTCTGCTTTGTTTGCAATCCTTTTTAACAGGTATTTTTTATTATTCTTTGTCCAATGCCCTCACACTTAGTATGCAGGTGTTTTTTAATAATTGTTCAGAGTAATACATGTGTTCTATCATCACCCTGTCAGGAGAAATCTCACTGTAGGCTCTTTATGAAGAGTAGTGAATGATATTGACTAAAACCTACCCCAGACCCAGGAGCCCTATTGTTTGTGAGACAGGCACAGTGTGCGCTGAGCTGTGAGTCACTGGTTCAACTATTGCAGGTTTTATCAAGTTCTTCTTGAGAAGAAACCATCAGGCAAAAGCTCCATTCAGAGCAGTGTGCAGATGGCCAAGGCACCCTCCTGGCCACATCCAACTTTCTGGAAGAGGAATTCATGAACACCATGATGATTTGGGCCAGTAGGGTTTGACCAGAAATGAACTGCCAGCAGTGACCACATTTTCAGAGCAGTCTCATCCCAAACTGGAACCCTGCACAGTGTTTCCTGTACCTGAAGCAGTACAGTATAAGAGAATCTCAAGTGCTATACAGTTTATTTAAAGATTATTTTTTTCCTAACTAAATCTTGAGTGAGTCATCAATCACTTAGCTATTCTGTGCTGGTTTTTCCTCTACTGCAATCTAACATTAAACTTTGTCTAACCACTTATGACAGTTTTTCAAACATTTTTGAGATGCAGCCCCTTTGCCTCATCTGTCTTCCTATCACCCTTCCATTCCCTCCAGCTGTCCTCCTCTCCTGGCATCACCACTTCCATTTCTCCTCCACAGGGGAGCAAAACCAGACTGTAATTACTGTCTGCAAGTATTTACTCACTCCCACATCTCCCAACCAAATTGCTGATCTCTCCACAACCCTAAAATGGGTCTTAATCCTCAGGTGAAAAAAATTTATTTATTAAACCATGCAGTCTCCTAACATGCCAGTACTATCCCACACCACTTATCTTTGTGCCAACAACTTAAAAATATTTCAAACCTTACCACCTTTACTACTATTACAGCTTTTTATTTTGTGTTCCCTCAATCATACCACTTATATCACATCCCATTATATAGTACTCATTAATTAATACCTGTGGCCCTCCACAGGTAACCATGTTCAAGACAACTTAAGGAAATTCTCATTTAAAAGACTCCCATTTTGAATAAAAACCTACTATAAATATATAAAACTTCAAAATTACCAGCAGAAGTGGGATCTAAAGGAAATTTGCAGACAGATACTCTCTTCCATATCTAGGCAATTTGGTGGAAATTGTAATTGTCATCTACTTGACAATAATTTCCAGTGGCCAGGACACTCAACTAACCTGGCAGATTCTGCTGGTGAAAGTGCTCTCAGATTCTCCTAATGCAGGCAAGAAACTAATGATCTAAATCAGCCCACCAATTTCAACAGCTTAAACCTTCACATTTAAGGAGTTTTAGAGAATATTCATGTGAACAGCTCTTTAGCAAGCACCCACAGAGAGGTGATGACAAATCAGGGTAACTTCTTCATGGTAGATAGAAGTAGTCCTATGACCTGATTTACCTAGGGATTCAAGTATCTTAATTTGTGTCTATTCACATTTAAGGAGTTTTAGAGAATATTCATGTGAACAGCTCTTTAGCAAGCACCCACAGAGAGGTGATGACAAATCAGGGTAACTTCTTCATGGGAGACAGAAGTCCTATGACCTGATTTTAGGGATTCAAGTATCTTAATTTGTGTCTGCAGTATGAATTTGTTCCATTAGACCAACTTAATTTATGTCATTTTCAACCAATTTAGAAATTAATTCAGCTTTTCCATTCAAAATAAGCCTGCCAGAATAGTGAGTTATACATGAAAACAAAGATAAAACAACTGCTTGTTTTCCTGTAACTTTTCCTTAAACAAAACCAAACTAACCATAGCACCCTTTCATCTAAGCAGAGCACACAACTAGATAACCACATACTTAATGTGTAAGACAAAGTATCTTCTGTATTGGTGGGTTATACAAACATTTGTACCAATGCATTGCTCACAGAGAGGAAGAAATCTTTAAAGAATTAAAGATTCACACATCTTTAAAGAGTTAACCTCCATAAGAGCAACAGCTGCCCAGATGGTGGAGTCAGTACAAAAAAGCCTCTCCAGCACCTCCCAGGTGATGTTTGGGCCAGGACATGGTTCTGTTCATGCACAGTGGAGCTGGGTCCTGTCTCCTGAGCCAGCTCTCAGCTCTCCTGTCACAGCACAGGGCAGAGCCCCCAGGTGGGATCATCCTTCCTCCATTACTCACAAGGACAGAAATCTGCTGATCAAAATGCCCAGGTGATCCCAGCAAGTGGACTGAAACATATTCTGTACAGAAAAGCAAAATAAAATCCAGCAGGTCATTACCAAGCTCACTGGGGAGAAATTCTTTCCACACACAAAACCTGGCAACCGATTAAGATCTGTTGAAATTTACCAATAGAATTTATTTGTATTTACACTCACTTCTAAAATTTCTCTGGAACTCTCAGGAGTGTATATACAAATACAGAACAGGCTCTGCAGAGTCTCTTCTCTACCCAGGAAGTTTTTGTTTTGTCAAAGTTGCAGGCAGGCTTACTCCAAAGACTACAATTGAGAGACAGACAGTTCTGAAGAGGTATTGCATATGTATTTAACATGTACAAGACAAACATTTATTTCAAGTATTTATTTTCTTTCCCTTGAATGGAAAAGGTAGTTTTTTGGGCTTTGTGTTTGGTTTGGTTTTTGGGGGTTTTTTTGGGTTTTTTTGTGTTTTTTGGGGGTTTTTTGTTACTTCAGCATGTGGCTCTATTAATCTCATTTTAACATTTTCATCTTCTCTGGTTCCAATTCCTACATCACTGCAAGACTGCATCTCATCACACACATCTAATGTATCATTTTAGTTTGAGTCATTAATCTTTGCTTTCCATTCAAAAGATAAGCCATGTTTAATAGCTATATCATGTAATCTGCATCAAGGTTCTGGAAGAACAATTTGCAAACTTCAGGAAAATATTGTGTCTATACCAAATTTAATTACACATCCAAATATCATTTTGAAGAAGCCAAAAGTTCTCGCTGCAACAGCAAGAGCTAGGAATACATTTTAAACAATTTCTGCTTGAGTCTTGGGAGAAATAAAAGAACACAATCAGTTCCTTCTCCCCCAGGCTAGTTAATGTTATCTTCATACAATAAAGATAAGGATACACTTTTAAAAAGAAGTTAGCATTGATAAATATTTAGTAACCCAAAAGCACCCTCCCTGAAGAGGCAGAACATTTATGGAAGATTAGATTGCCAAGAGAATAAATGAGACTTATGCTGATATTGCACACCTTGAGGCAGGATTTAACCTGTGACAAGCACCCTGGCTTCTAACATTTCTCCAGCTGTCTGCCCCCACTTGCTCATTCCACAATTAGTGACAGCACAGCCCAAACACTACCAAGCACATAAAGGACACCAAGGCACAACATCCAGAATCAGGTTACTTTATACATTGACATATTTGATAACTTTGTGTTGAATCTGCATAAATATTTTCTGAGGCGCTCCCACAGCATTGGGTCTCTTCCACCCAATGTTTTAGCTCATCAACAGCACATCACCAACCACATTCCAGATTTCTCCAAACAGAATTAAAGGACAGGAAGTGACACAGAGCTCTTTGCTGCTCCCCTGACTTCCAAGACAGCTGTGGTGTTACTGGTGACTAAATTGAAGATTTTGTCAGAGTTACTGCAATAAGGTATTTGTGCTGCTGCATTCCTGCTTCATCTTTTCCCCTATGAGAAGGAGGTGGTGGCACTCTTTAGAATGGTCATCCAGGCTTTCAGCAAAGATATGTCACACATTGCAGTTAAAATAAGGATAACAGGACCAGATTAAAGGGGTGAACCAGCTGGTCAACCACTCCTTATCTGAGGGAACGCATCTAATTATATTCAAAAGACTTCATTAAACTTTGAAAGGAACTCTTTGCTTCTTAATTTTAGTGGAATCAGAACTATAAATAGAATCATTCACTAAATTAATAGTGCAGGCTCCTTTCAAGAGGAGGATAATGTGAGAGCTCATCATAGCACTTCACAACTAAGGTTTCAGATAAAGAGCACATTTCAAAATCGCCTCATTTCCTGAAGTAAAATGGCCTATTTTTTTAGGGGAACTGGTGGCTCTAGCTAGCTGTGAATGACCATTCAGACCTCCTAGAGCAGTTCCATTTCAAGGAACTGTTAAATATTCTGTATGAAGAGAAGATATATATATTACAAATCAAAACTAAGAGACATAGCTCTTCAAAGTTCATTGGGACTCCCATAAGTATATATAAGTGATCAACTTCAGGAAATCATTATGCTAAATAAAGTCACATTCCAAGCCATGCAGCTGCCTCTCTGATTCCTGAAATCATAACCCCAAGATGTTTTCACAGCTTTTATTTAATGACTGTTCCTCAACATATAGTTAGACCTAAGGCCAAAAATAAGAAGGCAAATAAAAAGCAGTAAAAATTCTCTTTTTTTTTTTTTTTTTCTTTTTTTTAAAATCACGTTATGTTTTAAGCCAGCCTTATGAGCTGGAGAAGTAAATGGTGAATTTTGACCTCCTGAGGTCCCTAAAAGCAAAACAGCTTCTAGGAAGAAAACTACAAACACAATAATACACAAATGTATTTGGATGGTCTGCTCCTTTAGTCTTTCACACTTGCAGGAAATTTAATAAACATGTTTATTGTCAGCAACTGAAACACATCAATTCAGGAAGACCTCAATTCCACCCTTTCACTCCTTTCCTTTACTGTATCTAATCAGGCAATATATAAACACTATTGCATTCTCCAGAGCCAGGTGGGTCCCTGCTTTTGATTTCTCCTTAGAACTGGATTCACAGTTCCTCTGAAAACTATTTTTTAAAATATATTTTTGTTCCTAACTTCTTTTCTCAAGTCTTTCCTCATCTCCCAATGCCAACAGTACACAGACTCAAAATCTTCTCCCTAGAAATATCTGCAAAAATTTCCATGTGGATAAAATGACATCTTTTCCCTTTAAAAAGCTGTGTTTTCAACAAACTCCACCATCCCTCTTCGTGATTTGACCAGTCCATTAAAGTCAGATTGAGACTGGCTGATTTTAAGTCTAAACCTTTGAGCTCCAGACAGTAATGGAATCCCCCAAACTCCAGACCAGCTCTTGCTGCACACCCACCCCCATTGTTTATCTCAGTGTGCTCTGCACACAGCAGAGCACTCAGCAGAGTTAAGACCATGTCAATTCCAGAATTACTTGGCAAAGCAGGGATTTCATAGATAACAGCAGGCATGCCTTTGGTGCTAGGTGTGGATAAGCATGGGTGTTACAATCAGGGGTAGAAATCTCTTGTTGATCTAGGGCTGCTTGAATTTCCAACACCCACACTCTGCTCTGTGCTTACAGAGTAGAGTAGTAACAGAGATCAAGTTTCTTGGAGTATTTAAATCGACCTTTTCCTTATTATTGAAGGGTTCTTATAGTATCAAAGATGACAATCAGTTGGCTGTTATTGATTTTTTTTTTGTTACTATAATTTAAAAACATTTTATCAAACTCTACACATACTATTTATATGCCCAGATACACCTCTCCACATTTTGTAGTAATTGACAAACCAGCACCAAATGCTACAATTCAGAATGAAAATGCTACTGCATTTAGCAGCTCCAGCTGCAGCAAATATTTCATTAGAGTAACAAAACACACCTCTTGTTCAGTAATAAAAGGGATACAGTTTGTAAAATGAACATTCTTATCTTGTATCCATACCTTTCTGTAATATATGTATATATTTATATATGGCTCTAAAACATACCTCTACTAATTAACAATCAAATTAAAACACATCCACAATTGGTCTAACTAGTGATTTTCATCTCAATACTTTAAGCATTAGCTGTTCCATAAAAATATACAATTCAACAACATTGCAGCTCATGGGATCCACAAGTGTCAGAGCCCTGGCTTCTTTGGGCACTGCTCTGTGTCCCCTCACCAACCCAGGGCTCCCTGGACACACTGAGTGACCCCTTAATGCGAACTGCCACTTACAGAGGAGCTCTGAACTTCTAAGGAAATGTGATGAAACACATCCATATAATTAATTAGATGATCCAAGACAAGGTATCTCATGAATGCCCTGCACAGTGGTGCTGTGTGTGTTCTACTGGGGTTTAATACAGTGAGGAGCACTTAATGCATTATGCTAAAGAGCCTCAGGCCTTAGGAAGATTCAGTCTGTGAAACAAACAAAATCCTATTAAATGCATTTGTACTGGTAATCTCCCTATATTATAGCAAAATAATCTGTGGAGAAATCAGAGTGCTGATTATAAGCAAGGGATCCAAAATGAACTATGGGATAAAAGAGAGAGCTGGAATTTTTGCATTTAAAGAGTTTCATATCAAGGACCTCAGCTTTCTCAGCAGGTACCACCAAAAAAAAGCCAAAACCACTATGCATATTTATACAGATCTTATGAGACACTGAAGTTGTCTGAGAGAACTCAGCTTATTTTCTCTAAATTCACTTATCCCAAATTACTGGAGTGCATTGAACCAATACAAGCATTATTCCATTCTGTTCTGACACCTCCTGCCAGCAGATGACTTTCCATTGAGTAAAAGCCTTAGTCTACTTCGTAAAAACATGGCTAGGATCAATCTCAAGTATCTCTATCCTGCTACAAATCTGGCTTCTTTTAGAATTACAATGTGCAGCTTTCCAGCTCTTATCCACAATGAATAACTTTCCTCAGTCATTAAAAAATACATTTTCTAAGCTGTTTCAATGTGAAACACAGGAGAAGATTTTATTTTATGCCTTGGGATAAAGCGTTCACTAGTGAGGCATTACAACAACCCCTTAATAATTTCATGCTGATCTTGAAAATTCCAAGCCTATTCCTTCTGTTACTGAAGAATTGTTTAGAAGTACAGCTAAGATTGACTTGATCCCAGTTGCAGAGATGCTGCAAGAACATAACTGTGAAACTGCAAGACCACACAATTCTTTTCCCTGTTTTCTTCCCTCCACAATCTCATGCTTAAAAATATTATTTGACACCAAATAACTCTTAACACCTGTGAATGGAATGCTTGAAATCTGCAGAAAATTGTGTGTCTATAGTTAACCATCCCTCAGCTGAAAGGGCTGCTCCAGCTATTCCAATATTCTTTGTGCTGTGTGTTTACCTTGCAATAACCACTTGGCTCACATACAGCTGGGAATTGGTGTTTTATTAATGGTAGTTCCAATGTGAATTTACTAAAATCCCCCACAAAGCAAAATTCTAATGAATTACAAAGAACATCTTGGCTTTTCCATTCATTTGTACTGCAGCTAGTACAAGTCTGCTGCCTTCTAGTGAGATAAATCATGATAGCCTCAATAAGGGAAAGGAAACTCCCTGTAACAATTGCCAAAACAAACACATCACAAGGATCCCAGCAGCGTCTTCCAGGACTACAAACTATAAAACACCAAAATCAACCTAAGGCCAAAGTTTGGCTGCTGGAACTTGATTACTTCTGGGCACTTAAATCTCAACATTTGGTCGAGGTCACACATTTTACATAGGAAAATATTTACTCTGATATTGCCTGGATCTGTGTCACAGACACACTGTTATTGAGTAGTAGCAGAATTCTCCATGCACACTCAATTACTCTTAAAATCATGGTTGGTTTTTTGCATGATATACAAATTTACCATTGCTATTATGAGGTGGGGTTCCCACAAGAGATCAAGAAAGCCCAAATAGAGTTGCCCACTGGTTGCTGCAGCTTCAAATCTCCTTGTGATTTATTCCCAGAATGTGTTTAAACATGTCCCAACATTTTATTTTCAGCACTGCCAAGTACAAAGTTTAAAAAAACCAAAAAACAACTACTTCAGTGCCCTGCAAAAATCATAGTAACTGCCTTAAAAGCCATGAAACTTTGTTTGAAGAAAAGCGGTAAAGTTTCTTCCATGCCTCCTATTTTTTTGATGCTCTTAGGTGTCCTTGCTTCAGATTTTCAAGGCTTTCTCCAAACAATGGTCAGACACAATTGCACTGAAAATGAAAGCCAAGAGTCTCATGAACTCTGTTGACCACAGAAAACAAAGCAAGAAGTATCAGAGAACCATGACAAAGCCTGGCAGCTTTTCAGCTGTGTTTTTCTTCTAATTTCTGATACACTTCAGTAGTAAGCAGCAAAGACTTTTGTCCTGGAAATGCATCTCTTTTGTGTGTGTTCACCTGAGTCTTCCTGATGGATTTGAACATAATATACTTCTAGGTTAACTCTCTAAAGAGATCAGGTTTTTTCAGGAAAACAAGGTCGGCTATCAATGTGTAAGACAAGGACAGAAAGGATACAAAGCCTTTATGATGAAATAACAAGACTTCAATATAGGACATTATTAGGCTAAAACATTCCTCACCTGCCTGTTCCAGCAACAAATATAAGCATTGTCACTTAAGTTGAGAAAAAAATAATAAACAGAGTATTTTGGTCTTAGTAAATGGCACTGAAGTAAATCCATTCTTATGCAACTATAGGATGCAGGAACAAACACATATTATCAAAATCACTTATGCTTTAAAAATCAAACCATGCTGCTGTAGGGCTTAACCTGCATGAGAGATGGAAGGGGCTGCCAGTGACTTCACTTGAGATTCATTATGTCCTTCTACTATAAATCACACAAGACAGACACAACCGCAGAATCACCTCCCAAACAGGTGATTTTCAGAATGACATGACAACCGAAAAATAAGCCCCTTGCTTTCAGGTTCTCTTTACATTTCTAAAAGCCATATGGCATATAAACAACACACCAGATGTATTCTATATTGTTTCCAGAGTATTTTTGTCAAATAATGTTCTTATACTAGAAAAAATAAAATAACAAAATGTATCTGCATAATTTGGAAATACTCCTTAAAATTCTCAAGGCTAGAGGATTAAATATGATAATATGTTTAAAGAATATTGTCAAAGTGCTTAAATACCTGGGTTTCACTCATTTGTACTAATACAAATTTTCTTGCTAAGGAGAGCACTGAAGCATGACAAAAAGATCCAAAATCCCTGACAGGTAACACACCAGGGTGGAGGTCCACCAGCAATAAAAGTTGCATGTTTCAATAAGATTCCCAAACCATTTTCAGCAATGACTTAAGAATGAAGTAAAATATACACTAGGTGGTGACTGCACTACTTGAAATTTGTGTTTCTGTGTACATACCTTTGTTTATAATGTTGTATTGAAAGAATCCCCATACTGCCATGGACATGGGACAAAAGAGAGGAAAAATTATTAAACTCTTGTCAACTTGGCAGAAATGGTTCCCAGCTGTTGTCAGTTACCTTTTGAACCCAAGAAAATTCTTGTATTAATACAGAGCATAGCTGATTCTTCAACTGATAAATAATCTGTTATTTCCTGGTACAATAGATTACAACACACAATGTTTATATTATTTATATATTATTCATATTTATTTTATGTATTATTATATATATAATTTATATTTCATTTATATTATGTTTATGATGGTTTATATATCTGGAAAAAACCACCACAAAAGCATAGTAAATGCATAACAGAACATACAATTTTTTACAGGGAATGCTATAAGCAACTAAAGTAGGAAAAATCTGTAGTAAATCACCCATTTCCAAAGAGAAAAAAGGAAAAAACAGTTACTACAGATGATTGGATTTTCAGAGTTGTGTGTAAGCACAACTCTGAAAATATGTTGGTGTTATTTTCAAACACCAACATATAAAGAATGAAGAACTTATTTTTTCTTCAGTTTTTCCTCAGAGTCAAATGTAAATTGAGAAAATCTTAAATGTCTTCATTGGTATAAAACAATAGGGAAGGAACCCCATGGCAGAGTGATTTTGATGTTACTAAAATGCAAGAGAAGGTGTCTTTCTCTGCTGTATCTCTTAAAGAGGGGTTAATGTGCAAAATCTATCTTTTCACTGGATGAGTATCAGCAGCCACTTCTTGCTTAGCTGTTGAAATACCATTATGCACTCCCAGAAATAATAAAACCCTTTTTCATTAGGTGACTCCTGAAGAACTTGCCTGCAGAAATCTCAGTACAGTGATATGAAGATGGCATCAAATATTTCTCCAGAAACTCTCAAACCTGGAGTTGTAGCCAGCTTTGAAACCAAGTGAAGCTCCCCACAGGAGGGATGTGACAAGCACCAGGACCGAGCATGCAGCTGCTTGGTTTGACATTGTTTCTCACATTACTTCTTCCCAGCTACTTTTGCTGGCACACCATAGTTAATGCACTGCCTTCCACAGCTCTTTTTTCCACTGCATTTTATGTTCTGCACTGCTGTCACTTCCTTATAAAGAGTCAGATTGTGCACAGAGCAGAAAAAAATTTTATTTTATTACTGAGCTCAAGAGCCAATTATCAGAAGATAATATAGTCATGCAGTCAGGGCAGAAACATCATTTCCTTTCTCTCCATGGGACCGAACAGGTTTTAAGAATTTTACATTTCATTGATTTGTTTAAAGCTTAAAAATGAATCATCGGGCACAGAACCTCTCTGCAGCACCAAAAGTCTCCTGCTGCAGTCAGTGATGCGGGGCTGGTACAGGACACAGCTGGGATTTCCAAGAGAATTGAAAGCCCTTGACTTGGTGCAAGACCCAGGGCTTTGCTCCAGGGATTTATTTTATTGTGCTTGCTTAAGTTCCTGTGCGAGAGGTCTTCAGCCTCTCCATGATAAGAAATGTCCAGATTTGGCTTTGACACATATTAAAAAAATGTTAGAATTTCATTATTTTTGTCTCTTAATAGAACAGAGTTAAAATTATCTCCCATACTGTGGTTAGGGGGCACTAAATCAGCCAAATTAGGATTCTTCCAAAAAGAGTTCTGATGATGCAATCATTTAAAGAACAAGATGGTGTTCAATCTCAGTTTGTAAAAATACCTCATAATTTACATAAACACAAATCCATTATTTTACACAGAAATATCTGAAGGCTGCTGCAAAACAAGACCTCTAAACTCAGTTATAAAAGATCAAATTTAAATAAAACAAAACATAGTTTATGACTCTCCTTTAAACACGTCTCCAAAATATACAAATGCATTTTATTTTTTGAATCTTCCATCTGCATGACAACTTAGAAAGAGTTTTCAACTTTTCCAAATAGTCTGGCAAGAAATATAGACATTCTTTTATTACGTTTCTTAAAAATGTATTTTCCTCTATCGAGACTAAAATGTTTGTAGCATTGATGAGCCTTATGACAACAGTAAATCATACTGAAATCTATCTATTCATGCAATGAATCCAACAGTACTGTAGAACATAAACATGCCTTTGTTTCAAAAGTGGAAACAATATTTCACCAGGCCTGGAAAGGCAGAATTTAACAACCACTTTGGCTCTGTTTATTGCAGCAATCATTTCTATTCTAGACTGAACACTGGAAGAATAGTTTAGTGCCAAATTGGTCACATTTCCAGTATGTAAACTATATTACTAGATAAAGTAGAAAGAACACCCTTCATTAAAGGATTTTGGTTATTTCAAAACTAGATCCAGCATGACATTAAAAAGCAGAATGAACTAACACTCAGCTGTGTAATATTGTATTCTCATTTACACTACTCAGATTCTCTTAATTGGGTTTTTACTGTCATGAATTCAGAAATCAATTTCTAACAACATTTATAAACTTAGGATGTTATATAAGTGTACAAAACACTGGCACAAATGTCTGTGAAACACTGAAAGAAGAAACAACCATCACCTTACCCGACCTCTTCTCCCCTGGATTTGTGCTACAAGTGCTCTCTTGATGCTGCAGAAATACAAGAGAGGGAATAAATTCAGAAAGAAAAACAACCATTGTACTCTTATCCACCGGTACTCTTATCCACTATATTTTCATTATAACAATCCATTAGTGGTGTTGTCTGAGAAGCATTGGCATCAGAAGACCTGACCTTAACCTTTTAATTCTGAGGCAATATCTCCAGAGCAATATAATGGGCATGACATCTATACACACACAAGTGCATACACAAAAGAAATGTGAAGTCTTCTCTGTGTTTCCATGACTGTTTTACTCTTTACAAGAACAAAAATTGTTCTCTTCAACTGTATTAATTCAATGCCATAAGTAGAAATCACACTAAACATTCAGATGACATCTGACTTCAACACTTCCCTGGGATTTATATTCTTGATTAGAATTTGCAAATTACATCATGTGCACATTTAAACATGCAGAAAATAGTGTACAAAGTACAAATTAATACTTCAGAGTACCATCAGATATATTTTACCTCTGTAAAAACACAGCAAAAATGTGAAAATGTAGGCCAGAGGCAAAAATACAGTTAATTTAAAATCCCAAAAAACCCAGCTGGGCAGGACCACTTGTTTTCTATTTTGCTGTTTCCATCAGCTGTCTGATCATTTTGCTGACAATCACCCTTCCCATCACTTTGTGAATACTCAGAGGAGGTCATCTCACCTCCTCTCAGGTGCTGAATCTTGGAATTCTTCAGCAAACTCCAGCTGATTATCTACATGGCATCAGCTACTTTTTATACTGCAACACACACCTTTAGTTTTCTAATCATAGCACTTGTCTGAATGACAAGTCATCAGAAACAGGAAAAGTAACATTCCAAAACATAGACTTCATCATTAAATGAGAACAAAGAGAAGAAGGATTGTACTCAGACCTAGGAAATAATTTTATGGGATCAGACAATCTCTTTCCACTGTCAGTCCATAATTTTTACATGACTCACACTGTTTCATGTGTGCCCTCAGGGACCCACAGCTGGCCATAAGATCTACTCCCTGACTCCCCTCAGTCCTGACCAGCTGTGAATCACATCTCTTCACACTGTGAGCTCTTAAATCTGCCAGCATTATCCACTTTATCCTATGTCTGTTCTGCAGCCACAGATTGTTAATCTCTTGATAGCAAGACAGAAAGCATGCTGTCATTTGCTTTTGTGTCCAGCTTTCAGATTTGAATTCTTTTACTGCTTGCAAAAGCTGTCTGCCCTACACTGTTGATTACAGTAATTGATTCAAACATCTCATTTAAATACCCAAGTCTGGTCTAACTGGCTGATTTGTAACATCCTTGAGCAACCTGGTCCAGGGGAAGACGTCCTGCCCATTGCAGGGGGGTTGGAACTAGAGGCTTTAAGGTCCTTTCCAACCCAAACTCTTCTACAGTTCTATGATTTTGAGTTCTGGGAGGCACCTCTGCCTTTATTTACTGGTGGTTTGTTTGGTTTTTTTTCATTGGAACATGGACAGAGTCACTGTTACATCAATAAAGGCCTCAGGTCTCAAGTTTTACAGTCAACAAAATATGGCACTGCAGGAAAAGAGGTTTTAGTTGGGTACAGCAGTCCTGATCCAGTCTTGGTTTGTGTCCTCCCACAAAATGAGAATATTGTGAGCTAGAACAACCATCCTCCTAAGAAAATAACTGCAGACTGAAGACAACCAAACCCAAAACCACCCTAAATTAGAGTTGTTAAGAGTTTGCATTGAAGTCTGTAAATAAAAAGGCAAGGATGGGTTTTACAAGCTTTACAATTTGGAGCAGGGGAGACAGAAGAGGAACAGAAATTAGAATTCTATTGATAATTGGGCAACCATCCTCCTAAGAAAATAACTGCAGACTGAAGACAACCAAACCCAAAACCACCCTAAATTAGAGTTGTTAAGAGTTTGCATTGAAGTCTGTAAATAAAAAGGCAAGGGTAGGTTTTACAAGGTATTGCTTTACACCTTGGAGCAGGGGAGACAGAAGAGAAACAGAAGTTAGAATTCTATTGATAATTGGAAAAGATCTTTGGGCTCCCCTTACATCCTTAACCAACTACAATGTAAATTCCTTAGCTACTTTCCTAGCAGAGTTCTGAGAGTATTTTCCTATACAAATAACTCTGAGGGCTCCAATCCCCCTGCTGTTCTTCAGCTGTCAACTCTCCCTTTCTATACTTTTTGGCTCTAAAAATATTTAAACAATAGCCTGATTCTCAACAGGGCTTTGCTTGGCTAATTGAGCACAATAATATACATGAACAGCTTTTTTGTTCACAGCATTCCCAGGTGAACTGGGTCAGCTCTAATTACCAGCTAAAACATTTCCATAAGTACAGAATTAAAATGGTATCTGGGCAAGCCTGATCTGCTTATCCTGTTATTCCTGCAGACTTGGGCAGGAATGGCTTTGAACATCTATGGTGGAAATAGCTACATCTGATCTAGGATCCAGACTTCACAGCCATCACAGGAAACAGGCAATGCTGCTGCCTGGGTGGGTCCCCCTTTTCCAGTGTGCACCTTCAGCTGAGATGGTTTGCAAGACAGAAACCCCTTCCTCTGCTGGCTGGGAACTGAGTGCTCACAGGCAGCTTTTAGTGCACATTCTTGCCATCCTCAGTCACACAAATCCTGCCCCACCACAACCTCGTGTTGGGTTTCACAAAGTTCAGGGACAGTTCTACACAGGACATTTTATTTAACTAATAAATGACAAATTCATTTCAAAAATGAATTTGTCACTTATCAGTTAAATAAAATAAAGCTGTTTATTTTATTTCACTAAAAACTGTTAACTGTTTTAGATTGCTTGGCTTAAGAGAAGTTTCCCTCAGAGACTGCTGGATATGAGCTGAGCAAATCTCACTGTTTCCACAGCACCACCACCCTGGTGCTCCCAAATAGCAAAGGCCAATCCCAGAGAAGATGTGATTCATGTCTTTATAAAGCTCCAGGCCTGGGGCTGTACTTAAGTGGCACTGGAAGAGAATAGTGAGACAAGAACAGAAACTCAGAAAGCTTGTGGCTAAAAAATGTACCAGCAAAGAGAGACAATTCTTTCTAAAAGCCCAAAAACCACATTGGTTCTTGTGACTCCTGGCAGCAAAGAGAGACAGTAAAAAAAATTAAAAATTTTATTCTTCCTTTCTGCTGACAGATTTTCTTCATACTGACATGAGTTTCCAAATATCAAATGCTGCTTTATACCTTTTTCCTTTCACCATGGTTAACTAACAGAAACAAACCCACTTGAATCAAACTTTTTCTTCATTTTAGCTTCTCAAAGTAAACTGTCATTTCTTCATGAAGACAAAAAGAAGGTATAATGAAACACAAATTAAAAGCACACACAGCAATGGATTGAGGCATAGAAAAGGCATTTGCCCTGCAACAAATATTCCATGTACATGTTTGATTGTGGTTGCAATTTGCAATCCTAACATGGTATTACATACTCCTGGAAAATTTAACACCTGGGTGATCAAAGAAGTCTTTAAAATGAAATATATGTATTTAACAGAGTGAAATAAGGGACGATAGAGCGATTCCCTTTTAAATTTCTAACATGACAGTCTGTTTTGTCATTTCTTTTCAGCCTACTCTGTGAAGTGCCATAGCTGATGATGGTTTTTTGAATCCACAGAAGCTACACCAAAACTGCATTTCTCAAACTTTTAATAAGCAACTGGAAGCAGCACAAGAGCCACAGTGAAGGTCCCTGTGAGCTCCTGTGCATCAGCACTTCCCACAAGCTTGCAGTGCTTGGGGGGTGGTGGTGTGTTATAAAATATGTTCTGCTTCAAGCAAGAATGTTCCAAGTCATTAAATGCCAGATCTTCCATGCACAAATAAAAGGCTACTGAATTCTCCTCCTTAGGATAATGGTATTGATATCCCTTCATGACTGTTTAGAGTAATAGATGCTAAAGAGTAAAATCACTCAGTAATCCTGCGCTTTATTCCACAGTGCCTGTGGGTGCAGGAGGGTGGGTATGTGCTGAAACACCTCATTAGCTCCTGTTTATTCTGCTGGCTTTTGGATCAGACTTCGTAGGCCCACGTTCCACAAACTGTTTCCAGGCATGAATCAGTGCAGATCAGTCTGATCTCTTTTCAATCCTCACACCAGCCAGGATAGGGATATCAAATCTGACTGCAATGAGGGACTAAACCAGAGAAACTTGTGGAGGTCTTATTCCCTAGCAAAACAAGCTCTTTTCTCTTAGATCTTTTTCATGGTGCCCTTTGTGTGACAAGATCGTTAAAACAAATAAAAAGCCTCAGTCTTACCAATTGAGTTGTAAATGTTGTCTACACAGGCATGTCCCCAAGCCTCTGTCTGAACTCACCAGTTCTAACTGTGCTGATGAATTTCAGAAAAACTGCTGTCCTCCAGGAATTCTTACAGATGGACTTTTATTCCTAAGTAAATTCATAAATGCTTTCTGGGATTTGTGTTTGCTTTCTGTTGCTTCCATCAGTCTCTGATCATCATTAGTGCTAAATCAATAGGTATCACATTTCTAGGCCAATTACTATCTAAAACAAATGAAATGAAAATTGTATACATTTCCCACAAGATCCTTGTTTCCTTCTCACAGCTTACTGATTCCATTAGCTGTGCCTGCTCAACTTTCAAACTTCTATCTAAATCACTCTGGCCATTATTGAACTGAAGTACTAATTCAATATTCCCTGCACCTTTAACAGGACTTTTTATTTGCACATAATTTAAATTATGACCATGACATTTTTCTCAGAATAATTAAGATGTTCCAAACTAGCATCCATCCTTACCATCATTTAGACAGCTCTAGTTAGTAATTCCTGGAAAAATAGAAGGGATTTTTCTTGCAGTCTGGAGACCTATTGCCCAAAGAACCAGGAGACCAAAAAAAAAAAGAAAAAGAAGTGACACAAAATCAATGTCATCATTACGTGAGCCTATTTTTGACAAACAAATAAAAACACAGACTCAGTTGAGTCAGAGCTGCCATTGACTCTCCTACCCCTGAAAAAGATTATTTTCTTTCAACTTCCTCCTAGGATTTTTCCACAGCCACTGCCTTCAGTAGAAGGTTATCTGCAGGAAAGTCTTTGAAGCTCAGCTCCTCGGGCAAGCCTCTGCTATGGGAAGGATATGAGCTCTAACTCACATCATCCTTCTTCCTCAGAAGTCTTCCTCTCCTCTCCAGGGGAGCTCGTGTAGCTCCTCACTCAGCACGTTCACTTGGCCATGAATTTCCCTTCAGACTGAGGCAGTTTTCTTGCTAAAATCTCTGAGATTTCAGAATGTCCTTGTTCTGTGCTGGATGGAATCCAAAACCTTTGATGTTTCTTCAGCTAATTAAAAGACAGACAGCCTGCCCCAGAATAACTATCTTTGATAAAAATATAAGTTGATCAAAAGAGATTTCTGTCTGGTAAAGAACAGACTATTTCACAGATAGATTTCTTAGATAAGAGACCTAAAATCATAGAAGAGAGCAGCTCTATTATCATCATTATTACACAGAAGTAAGAAAGAATACTTATTTTGTGACTCTCTTTGTGACAGGATCACCAGACACCCAGTACCCCTTGGCCACCACCAGTTTTCGTCCTAATTCCTCCTTGTCTTCAATTAACTGAGTTAGAAACAGATTATATGTCTCAAGAGCAATAAAGAGCTACAGGTCAGGATCCTTGTTAACAGAGCTGAACAAATACCAGGAGTTTTTGTGCTGCTGGCCCTGCAGCAAGTTGCCAGACCCAACCCATCTTCAGTGTGATCCCTCTTTTGAAGCATTTCACTGTCCTAAGGACACTCATGGGATCCTGTTTACTAGGCAGATCATAAAACACAAAGTTAACAGGGAAGCCTAGAGGGAAACTCCAATGTTTAAAAAAATTCAGAGGGATAAGGCACAAACCCTGAGTTAGTTGGGTAGCTGGCTCCATAGTATATATGTGATGTGGCAGATTTGAGAAAAGCAAATGAAGCCTTGCTGCTAGACAAGCAAGCAGCCAGGGGAAATGGTGTGAATCATGCTTGGGAACTGCAAGATTAGTGTGCTAATAAAGCAAAATGTAGCAATGTCTTATTGCATGATCAGCTGTAAAATAGTTACAGATAAAACATAATGAACATATCTGGTGCAGTACCCAACACAGGCAGAGGTAGATAGCTAATGCTCCTCTATTTTACTAAGGAGAGAGAAACTGTTTAATTGTCTCATTAATGAACAAAGGAATATTGAAAATGTATTTTTATTTAGATGTCAAACTATGCAATTTCGAAATGAAGCCTTGCTGCTAGACACATCTACCAAGCAGCCAGGGGAAATGGTGTGAATCATGCTTGGGAACTGCAAGATTAGTGTGTTAATAAAGCAAAATGTAGCAATGTCTTATTGCATGATCAGCTGTAAAATAGTTACAGATAAAACATAATGAACATATCTGGGGAAGTACCCAACACAGGCAGAGGTAGATAGCTAATGCTCCTCCATTTTACTAAGGAGAAAGAAACTGTTTAATTCGCTCATTAATGAACAAAGAAATATTGAAAATATTTAGATGTCAAACTATGCAATTTCAGGAGTAGCAATGGTAAATGAATCAAGTCAATGGAAGACATGAGGAGAATGGCTTTTAAAAAGCCAAGCCAAATAAAATTTAAAGATGCCATTTCTCCATGAACACTTGCTCACTGCTGCTCAGAAAGACTAAAGGAGTTGGGAAGAAGAATGCCAGCATCTGACCACATCACAAAGCCCTCTCCAAAAGCATCTGGTGGAAGCTGAGTGCAGTAAAACTGCCTGAACCTGGCTCACTCTTCACTGTCCTGTGTCAGTGACAGCTGATTGTGGGCTGTGGTTTTCCCCTGATGTCTGGGAAGTGTGCAGCAAATATTGCAGCTGCAGGAGGGTTGCAGTGAAGACTTGGGATCTGGGAGCCATTCTAATCCCTGCTAGGAGCAGAACTTGGTGAGGTGTTAGATGGTTCAAGTGCATGAAGGAGAAAAGTTAAAGCAGCAAAGAAAGTACATTCAAGGACACCCCATTTTGCCAGACAGAGAAGGACACTGGCAGCCAACTTTCAAGCTTGCTTAAAAAAAAAAAAAAAAGTTCCCTCTGTTTCATCTGATGAGACCAAGAAAAGCATCAGAGCTAAAAACTACAATTACAGAAAAAACCAAATTTGTCTTTTCTGATTTAGGATGATATATTTTGATCATAACTTGATCTCAAAATATTGTCTCTAATCCAGATCTTTAATCCAGGCTGTTTGAAATGGGGGCAGTGGAACTTGACTTTTGAAGTGTCTACAGAAATATAAACCAAACACAGTTCAATATATCATGGTACAGAGCCTTATTACAGCAAAGTTTGCATCCATACCAATTTCTTTCTTTTTTCCTTTCTGTCTCTTGCCTCCATCTTCCTCTACCACATGCATTTCTTTAAAACTCTTTTAATTCCAGGTTTTGTAGATATTTATCAGGAGCTTAGAGACAGGACATGTTAATTTCTGTTTCTCCTCTTATGTTAAGTATAAAGGTACAGCTACAAATACACTCATCTGTGTTTGTATTGTGGTCTATGCTTACATAATGTAATTATTTTCTAACAGAGAATTTTCAATGAGCAGGTAAGAGATCTGGCCACAATTTTTTCTGTGACCCCTACCTAAATATCTCTCTCTGGGTTAGTTATTAGACAATGAAATATTTGTGAGGGTCTCATTAGGCATGTAATATTTACATTTGCCAATCTTTTCATTCTTGATGCCAATACAATTAAGCTAACATAAATATACAACAAAAAGGCCCACAAAGTCATCAAGGTTTTTACTTTTTTTAACTTATCAAGTTATAAATTAACTAAATCATTTCACAAGCTTTGTTTATTTAGTTCTCTGTAGCCAAATCACAGATTATGCACATTCATCTGTGCAGACTCTGACTTTCAATTTCACAATTTCCAAGAGTATATCCAGCTAGGACACTTTATGCCTGGCACTCTTAATGCCATTATTCCTGTACTCAGCTACCAGGCCAGAACCTTTCATTTTTTCTCTCCATTTTTGCCATGAGGTAAAAGTATTTTTCAACCTGTCCCGCTTCCAAATTTATTTCAGCTATGAAAAACCTTTGATATTAAAGACAAAATAACCTCTCTTAAAATTAGTAACTCCAATGGCTCACAAAGGAATTCTTTTGTGAATGAAAACTACTTGCATAAGGACATGTAAGATCTGTCCTTAAACTTTATATAAGAACTGCCACAAGAAGGTGGAAAAGTGAATAGAAAAATCACATTTATTTCTTCTTTTCTGATCCTGTACAGGACTTCCAGACATTGCCAGCAGGTGAGCTTTGCTTCACTCTAAAAAGTACTTTTATAAAAAGTACATACTGACAGTATTTTTCTTATAATTTAGTGATCTTTTTATTAAAGCATTCAACCATGCTGTTTCATTCTGAAGAACTTCAATTAATATGTCTAAGTCCTCAGGATTTTTCATGTGAAACTTGTGGATTAGGAAAGTACCTTGGACAGAGCCTCCAAAAACGGTATTTCTGTTCAAACACATAAAATTATTCATTATATACTTCAATAAGGTTTCATTTCCATCAAAAGAAAAATATGCAAAAGGAAAAATATGTTTAAAGGTCCATCAAAACTGATGCATTATCCTGATATTGTATTGGCCAATTAAATATTTTAGGATATTACATTTTCGTCTTCATTTTGCAGCAATCACAGTGGTAAATAAAGGCATGGTATGATTACCTTAAGTTTGGTTTGGATGTATTTATATAGTTTGAAATATAAAACAGCATTACTTGTTACTATGTATTAACTCTGTTCATATTTGGCTGTAGTTCAACCAAGTTTTCTGTGTAACCACAGAAAAATGGTGATTCCCTAATTCCAGTGATACACGTGGTTTGTACTCTCACTCAGTCAGATTTGAACAACAGTAACAATCAACACCACAGCAGCTGTTTTCCAGCTCAGTTATAGAGATTTCTGTAGTGTTGTGCATAAAAAGATCTCATGATAGTTGAGGTTACTGATGCATCAGAGCTGAATCCAGGCTCCTCATTGCTTTACTGAAGAGAACAGAAGGTTCACTGTGGTTGTTTTTGCATACAAACAGTGATTTTAGTGTCGTATTCAATAAGCTAATGAACAACAAAGTTATTAATTCGTTCCTTGGATTTTGTTGAAGAAGAAAACAAAATATAGGGCACCTAATTAGTCACATTTTGCAGTTTGTAAGACACAGTCAAGGTCATTTCTAATTGTCTGTAATTTCCATGCAATAGGTTGAGCACGCTGGGACTCCAAAGCATTTCCCAGATATCAGAATCCATTCTCTATTTTTTCCCAACTATAAATTAGAAAATAATTTCATCAGATAACTAAAATAATTTTAGGAGGTCATACATCAAGTCACCTTAGGCAATTGAAGTCAACTGGATGAAATGACACTAAAACAAATTCTTCTAGATAAAGAAGCCAATGGAAATCCCTTTTAGGATGTGAAAATAATCTATATCAAAACAATTAATCTAACTTAAATTAATCCAGTCAATCGATTGTTTCTATGTGAAAAGAAGCATCAGCTTAAAAGTTGAATACTCAAAATTCCCTTTCCAACAGACAGGCCAGTCTAAAAAGGAGTAAATGGAATTTCCAGCAGCATGAAAGAGAATCTTGCACTTGTCATTAGTTGTTTTTCCCTTTCATTACCTGTTTCTGCTTTAAGACTGAGTCACAGTTGTCAAAAGTGACAACCGTGACTCAATCTATTAGGAATGTTTTTTCATGTGCAATGTAATAAGCATCCCCTTAGTTTGACTCATGGGTTGTCAATGTGCTTTTCATTTACACAATTGTGTTTTGAGAACATGTACTCACAGTACATGTTCTCAAAACAAAAATGGGAAGAAAAGGTAAAAATAAAGTTAAGTTCTTACTTTGTTTGAATATTAGTATGACTTTGAATCAGCAACTGTGAGGTATCTTACCTATTATATTATTTTCTACTGTATTCTAATACCTAATTTATTCTACATGTACTGTATCATTTTCTGTTAGGTTAGATGCCACACTGGACTCCTAATGTGGCCTTAGCAGCACAACTATTTCAAACTGGTAAAATATGTCTGAATTATAAATTCTTTCCCCTAAGCGTAGTAGGGGTGGAGGAGCTGCACTTAAATGGGTCATATTAAAAATTCTTCTCTTTATCACTTTCTACTGATTGGCTCCACAGCAACTGCCTCTGAACTAATTACAAAATTATAAATATTTATAGGATGACCCCAGGAACAAGATACTGCTGCCTCAGTGCTTAAGTGGCTGCTGAACTTATTTTGTCCCTGAGGGGAAGAGTCCTGCAATTTATCTGCATCACCTGCTTGATCTACTGCCCAGGATTACAGAGGCCTTCAAGCAAAGCACTGCAAAGCTCCCATACACACAAGAACAGTTGTGCTTTATGCAAAAGGAGGAAATCCCTCCTTCCACCATACTAATATTGTAGCTACCAAGCCTGTGCAACAAGAATTCTTACATTTTCACATGCCTTGATCCATCTGTCTCCTAATTCGCTCAGCAGACTCTAACACAGTGCCCTGACTCATTACCTCACGGGATAAATATTTCTCTCTCCACCCCTCCCTAAGAAAAGTGTGTTTGAAAAGGCATCATTTTAAGGTGATAGAAAACCTTCTGTAGAGTCAAATTGAATTCTGTAAATTATTAGGCCTAGTGAAAGAATACAATATTGTAGAATGATCAAATGATCATTTCTCCATGGAGGCTCCCTGAGCTGTTACAAAAAGCAACACAGACACTCAGGTTATGTGGCTTTTCATGGGGTGACAACACTTATATTTCATAATGCTCTTGTGTCCTCAAGACAGAGCTACCCTTGTTCAGCTCCATTTACCACTTTCAGACTGACACACAAAGGAAATTTTCTGATTCTCAAAACCTCAGTCAGTGCAGACCTTTATGCTTTAATACCTCCAGAAGAGCTTGGGGATTCTTTTATCCCTCCTAACTTTTAAAAATACTTCACTTTAACTTTTGTCTGCACCGACAGAAAACCAGACATTTGTGAGCAGGATCAAGGCACAACAGGGAACCACTGCAACCCAACTTCAAGTCACACTTTAGCAGAGAAGTCTTAGAAGCTTAATGCTGAGAATTTCCATCCTTTTGTGAGCTTGAGTCGCACCAGGAAAATTTAATGTAGCTTTTGACTGGAAAACTAGGCAGGTATTCACCTTACACACGCACCATACAAGAGTCTGAACCCATACCACTGAGGCAGTAGGATCTTTGACTGCATGAATGCAGAATCAGACCCATATTATTTTATTTGTGGTAGTAAGAAGACTGGCCTATGTCTATGAAATCTAGATAAAAGAAGACATACTCCAGGCCCTAAACTCCTAGCATACTTAACAGTTATTAAATATTAACAGTATTAGGATAATCAAATTAATGTGATGGAGCTAGCCTCTCAAAAGAGAGAAAAAAAACGTTTGTTGCCCCTTAGTCATGTGGAAAATTACCTATGAAACAGAAGTCTTGCTTTTATCCTGCAAATTTTCCCAGATGTGGACTGTTTCAGACTGTTAAGAACTGAAGTTTCAGCAATTCAACTGTCAACAATTACTAAAGAAAGAAATTGTCACGTAAAACGTAGCCAAAATTGCATCTCGTCTTCACAGAAAATTGGATTGTCACTAGAGTCCAAGTCATTCTGAAGACTAACATGAATAAATAAATGTTATGATTAAAAAAAAATAATTTCTACCCATTGTTAATTTTGCAGCTATTGTACCTGAGTGGGGTTTTCAGCCCTGCTAGCCTCCTTTCAAAGGGTGATAATGGCCGTGATTAGCACCACAGGGGGTGAGCACAGTCAGTGCACTCCTTTGGGGAGGGACCTGTTATGAAAGCAGCATTGAACTCCTGTGGGAAACTGTCTGATCATCTGGTTTGGGTTGGAAGGGACCTTGAAGCCCATCCTGTTCCACCCCTGCCATGGCAGGGACACCTTCCACTGTCCCAGGGTGCTCCAAGCCCTGTCCAGCCTGGCCTTGGGCACTGCCAGGGATCCAGGGGCAGCCCCAGCTGCTCTGGGCCCCCTGTGCCAGGGCCTGCCACCCTCACAGGGAACAATTTATATTTAACATTTATATAAATTTTCTGGTTTTGGTTTAAAAACAGGGGCAGCCCCAGCTGCTCTGGGCACCCTGTGCCAGGGCCTGCCAGCCTCACAGGGAAGAATTTCTAACATTTATATAAATTTCCTGGTTTTGGTTTAAAACTATTCCTCCTTGCCCTGTCACTACCTGCCTGTGTAAAAGGTCACTCTCTGTTTTTTTATGACCCCTTTATGGGCTGGAAGGTCCTGTAAGGTCTCCCCAGGGGTTTCTCTTCTCCAGGCTGAACAACTCTCTCAGCCATCTGTGTAGGAGAGGAGCTCCAGCCCTCTGAGCAGGAGCGCCTTCCTCAGCCTATAAAAAGACTAGACTTATAATGCATAAAATCAATGTATTATTATGTTTTTTATTAAAGAAAGTTTATGAGCCTATCATAAAATCTGATTATTTAGAAAAAAACCTTTTCTGCTAAGAAAGGGATCTGTTTGCTTGTGGTAAAATACATCATAAAGGTCATCCATGACCTATTCACTACCTCAACATAAGGTTGAGGGATTTAACATATTCATAATACCTAAATCTATGTCGTACTTGATAAAAAAGTATATTCTCAGATATTTAGACCCTGCAGAGTATCTATCTGTATCAGCATAACAAGCTTTATTGAATGAATAAACTGAAGGGTATATTTGATCTACATGCATTTGTTATTCTTTTAATTTATAAGAGCTTATTCATAAAGTCATTACTTAATTTTTATTTCTTCAACACACAAAAGCAAAACTGGAGCTAATATCAGAACAGAAGTGCACTGCATGTAACAGAATAATTATTTCAATGCTAGTATATCATGATGATTGTCTCATTTCATGTTTGATTGAACACTGATGGAGGAATAAAACCTGAAGTTTGCATTCAGTCTAAAACACAGCATTGCCCTGGCTGAAGTGTTTGTGCTTCGACATAAGATCTTCATCCATTTCACATGGTCAAAAAATTTCCATTTTTAAATAACTGTGGAAAGGGTATATATAAAATTATTTTGACTCCATTATAGGAGTAGCATTCTCTACTTAAACTACAGTCGTCCTTACTTTGCATTCAAATACTCAAATTCTTTATGTTCCAAGTATTCCATATTCCACACAAGGAGCAGCATGAGTTTGTTCAAGGTCAGCCCCTTGGTCACCTTTGTCACATCTAAAATCTTTCTCTTTCAGAAAAATTAAAGTGTCAGAACAAGCTTTAAGGATCAGGCTGCACTGTAGGTAAAGAAAGTGGTTCCTGGATCCAAATGTTTGCTTTTGTTTCCACCTGGGAAGGAAAAATCAGGAGTACACTGTGGAGTTTATTTTGTTGTACTGTATCAAACTTGGTTTTCATACAAAGGCAACTCAGATATTTGAGCCAGAGGGAACTTGTGGATGATGAAAGCATGAAAGCTGTGAAGTAATTTGCAGAGTTCAGCTGCTCCATAGCACAGTCAGGGCCTATATGAAGAATATGTTCAACATTAAATGAGTAAATTCAAACCAATTTAAACACACATGGCAAGGCTAAATAATTTCTATAGAAATATTCCCTGACTGAGGAATAGATATTAGTTTTCTTCTACTGTTAAGTCATCTAAAAACATAATTCTAAAAGCTGAACACATATCACCTGGCTAATTTATGTAGTCTGTCAACTGGGATATAATTGTTGCATTATTATTGTTTCATTTCAAGTAATTTCTCACACTGAGAAATGTGAGCATTATTAGTCAGCTCTTCCTTTTATAACACAGGCCTATATATATAAAAGTGTAAAGTTGGGAAGAACAATACATTTAGAATCTATATCAAAAGTTACTTGCAAAAAATACTTCAATTAAAAATTAAGTGATGGGGGAATAAAAGAACTTCCTAAAGAATGAGGTGACAACTTTGGCAAGACTATCAGGCAAGCACAGGTCATTGTACTGCTTCATAAATAAATAATTTCAGTTCCTAACTAATATTAGCACCACCAGAATTAATTGTTAAACATTAACAATATTTCAAGACCCTCACCCAACCAGGCTGCAAGTTGCTCTGCCCAAGGGCTGAAACTTATTTGTCCTGGGTTCCCATGGTGAGTGCCACACTGAGTGTTTGATGCCTGCTGGCTGAACTCATTCTGTCAGCAAAGCAGTTGGTATTTCACACTGGAATTCCAACTGTACTTCAAGGACAAGTCCTCTGATCAAAGGGTGCCACAAATCTTCACAGTGGATGACAGATAGGAAATGGTAAAGTATTATTCATGTGAATGACCATTATGAATTTGAGATGCTTTTCTAAACCATTTCATCATTACCTATTCACATTTTAAATAACCCCCAATTCCTGGCATTGCAGTTATCCATATACTGCACAATATTATAGCTGAATAGCTGAATAGACCAGCATGAGCTACCACATACACCCAGACCTGTGTTTGAAGTATTTTTTTAGCTGAATGAAGGAAAGAGTAATGAGACAGAACAATCAGGGAGGAAAATAAATCCTTTGCTAAGGTCTGTTCTGCAGGTCCAAAGCTTGTGTTCTTGGGAGAGAACATGACACTGATCAAGAGCACTGTGGTTGATGTGTGTCCTCCAGGTAAACAAGCAGACTGCTTCATTCAGCTCTGCATATCAAGCATGCATGTAAATCAGTAATGTTCTTTTATTAAGAGGAAAATCATATGTGAAACATGACTGATTAAAACCCCCACCAGAATCACAATAAATGAATTCAAGAAAAGGAGCAAGAAAAGTCAGATGCAATACTGTACAAATAAATTTATCTGTGAAATATTTTGCTTTGACAATGTTTCTTTACAATCCTGAAATTTGGTTAATCACTCAATATTGTCTAAGAAAAAAAATCATGAATAGCTGAAAATGGCGTTTATACAAACTAAGTAAAACAAAGTAATGGCTTAGAGATCGTGACAAGTTTTTGTGTGCATAACATCACCAGAGCAGAATTTCTATGCTTCAAAAACAGATCAATACTTATGAAAGTGGAGAGGGCTTAAGAACTTCTGCCAAGAATGTCATTTACTGAACCATTCAATACAGCAATGAGAAATGCATTTTCTACCACTCTGGTGGTCCCCTCCAATTAAATAAGCTGAAGGAGTTAGAACTGAACAGAGTTCTTTACAGTAGAGTACACAATAATCTTTACCTAAAATAACATATGCACCAGTGCAAACTAGCAATTTAAATTATTAGTTGTCATAAAAATAATGTGCCCAAATGCAGAGGAATTATGAAGATACTCTGAGTTCTGGCCCAAAACTTCTGACATCAGAGGAAGGATTGGCAGTGTCCTTAATGACAGACTGGCAGAGGCTAATAAAGAAAATACCCTGCCACACATGCCTGGTTTGAGAGAGAGAGCACATCTTTGCTTGGTAACATCCCAATGGCACAGCAGTTGGGCAGTGTCCCCTTAATTTGTGTTCCTTGTCTTTGCTTTCATCTTGGTGAGGCTGCAGCTCAGAACTTGGCTGAGACCAGGCAGAGTCAAAGCAAATGGCAACAGCTCCAGAGGAAATTTCTAAATTATCTCACTGGATTATATCTCTGCCATCATTCTGCAAATTAATAACCACTAGGAATCAGCAGATCTGTTTGCTCTGACTCTTCAGAATTAAGGATTTTTAAAAATCTAATCTAATGCTAATCTGAAGAGACAAATGCCTCCACTGGAAAAAACTTAAATAGTATTGATATAAGTGGATGGAACAACAATAACTAATCCTTCAATTTTAACATCTTTTAGATTAACTCCAGTCTGGAAGAGATATCATAACTCGTTTCCATCTACAAAACTTTGGAAGTGGTAAAGAACCTGTGTGTTTTAGACTAGCTGTTAGGACATTTGAGAGAATGGGATCACATTGACTGGTATCAACATTAAGAAAGTTTCTGGTTCAAAACAGGACAAAACTGAAGCTGAAACAAATTAAAGATACGCACAAACTGACTGAGAAACAATTGTAATAAACCACATTTAATTGACTGAGTTGGGCTTTTATTAGACCACTTTTCCTTTGAATCTTTCTGGTTTTAAAGTTAAATTATTGTGTTTCAGAAAATATCACAAATTATCAATAAAATTTTGCAATAGAGAAATTCACAAAAAGTGTAAAAAAATTTAACATATCCAAATATAAAGGAATAATATCTTAGACTCTGAGGAGCCAGAGTGAGGAATATGTTCATACATCAAAGTCAAGGGAAAAAAAGCTCAGATACTGAGGCTATGGAGAAGAATTAATGGGAAAAGGCAGCTCTGTGGAAGAGCTGCAGCTTAGTCTTAAAATCTGCAGGTTGCTTGCTAACTATCATATCCAATCCCTGTGCCAGATTTGCACAGCTATAAACAACTGCTGATTAATTTCCATTTCTGAATACATTATAAGGCAGGCAGGTTGAGAAGGGTACCTTTCAAGTTTACCCTACAAATAAGGAACCATGTTTTTGTACCATTCTCACATCTTCCTTTTCATCTTTGTTGTTCCTCATGTTTCTGTAGTTATTTTCATCTTTCTCCCATTATAGCTGTTTAATGCTAATGAGACAACACTTGATCCCCCCCTAAGTACATCAATGTGCTTTTTTCTGTGTGAATATCAAATGCCTGCACTCACATTACAGAAATACATGGCCCAGGTAACCATGAAAAGACACTTAATTCTTTGATAGTAAAGGTGACTTACATTCTTCCTGTTTGTCACCCCAGAAAAGAACAATGAGAAAGGAGAAAGACAGTTACAGAGTCCAGGAGAAAGTTCTTTTCTTCTAGAATGACAAAGCTAGGTGGGAAGGAAAGGATATAAATAGTGAATGGAAGAGAATCACTATCAGGGTATCTCTACAGGGACTCATAAGCAGACCACTGCATGTCTTTATATGTGGCATAAATGCCTGCATTTAATTCAGAGTCATTTGAGGTCAATGGGAAAAGTCTTGATGAATTTTTCAGCATTCAGACAAAGCTGTGATTCTGGAAGGAGCCACAGTGCCACTGTTTGCACCTTTTCCATGATAGGGTCATGGGAGGTGTGCACATGTTATGTACAACAGCTGTCAAAGCTGAAAACTAAAGTCATATCAGCACATGACAGAGCCTGAGCCAGTTCACAGAGAAACCAGCAATCAAACTCACTCTTCCACTGGAGCTGGGGCACTTCTAGGGCCCTGAATTTTTTGTGTACTTAAAGGGAGAAGGATTCTTCTGAGCAAGAATGGAACATCTGGATGTGAAGATGAACTTACAAGATTCACTTATTACCATAAGAGGTAAAAAAACTCAAAGAAGATTTAAGTCCATGAAATAATTTTGCTTCATGGTAGAAGCTCTCAATGACTGACTTCTTAAAGTTTGGTATTTCAATTGCAGCTGTACAAAATGCTTATCTCCAGCCTCAGCCAGTTCAAAAGTAGAATTGCTCTCAACTTTACTTCCTGAATTAGTAGTGGACTGCTTGATATACTTTTAATATCTGCAGACTATTCACTTGCACTGGAGAGGAACAGTCCTGGTTGACTGGCTTATCCTGAAATGTTCTGAGCCTGCCATACATTTAGAGTTCAAATTAAGGTCATTTGAGAAGCTCACATGCTACTTTGGCCCTCACTCCGTTAACTCAGTGTCTGGACACAGGAAACTGAGCTTAATGATCTGTTTCTCTAGGTGTTTCTCATACTGGTATACCAAATGATGCTTAAAAAGAGAGTGCAGATAATTTATAAATATATCATAAATGAGAATTGTTATCTGGCAGGTCAAAGCACTAAACTCAGGCCAAATAAATCTGTTCTGTAGAGTTGTGAACAGGGAGGAACATTCCTCCAGGATGCAGAGATGCTAAGAAATTGACTGAACCTGTTTTCGGAATTGTTTTGGCTTTTCCCCCCTCAGTGAGAGTCATGAAAAGGTCAGATTTTTAATAGGATGCAAAGGAACAAAAAGTATTGTCCACAGCAAGAAGAAGAGATGGACAGAAACACAAACTGGGATTTGCTAAAAACTCTCTATCAGAGATGCTTCACTTCACCAGTAGGACATGAAGACCAGAAACCCTGAGGAGGCAGCCAGCACCAAACACTCTGCAGTACACAGCAATATTCCTCTGGCCCCAGAACCTCACCTCTTCCCCAGCTGTTTGGAGCCATCATTCTGGCTGCTACTGAGGACTGCAAGCACTTCCAGAAGAATACTGTCAAATCTGACTCATGAGTCAGAGGGCAGTGAATTAAATGCAAAAATATCTCATCACACCACGACATTAAATCATAATCAATTAAGTTTGGCTTCCCATTATTATTTTCTTAATCCTGAAATATGACACGCAGGCTGAGCACAAATGGCTCCTCTGTCATTTCTGTTTTATAAAGCCAAACATAGAAAAGCCTCACTCTGCTTTCTGTCAACGGAACTTTTATGATCTAACTTCCAAATTATTTCAAATTTATTGAGTTAATTTAGTTGGAAAAATTCTACCTACTTCACAGAACCCTATACAGCATGCAGCTTGGAAAGACTCCACTTCCAAATTATAGACCACCATGCAAATGAGAAAAATGACTAATGTTTTACTCAGAATCTTGTGAAATACTCATCTGCTTGAAATGTCATACCAAGGATGAGAAAACAGTGATCACACTTCCCCCCACCATCATGTCTATTACAAGTATCAACTTGATCGTGACTTCTCAGAAATAAATGAAATCTACCCTCCATAGTAACGTGTCCAAGGAGCCCAGCTTGTCAGAACCACAGGCTTTTACAGGTGTACAAGCTGTCAGGTTCTCCTAGCAAGCCAGAAGAATGTATAAGGAGGAAATCAAACAGGCCAGATCACTGGGACAAAAATCCACAAACGTTTTTGTCATCATTTGCTATCACCTCTCAGTCAAGCCCTGCTCTGAGCTGCCCTGAGAGAGAATCTCTCACGTTCACCCATCTTTTGGGTCTATCATAACCCCAGGGAGATCTGTCTCATGACATAAGAAATTAAATTTAGCAGTGTATGTCCTTCATGCCTCCCCTAATTTTTCACAGCTCTACTGACTGCTCATTTATTAGATATTTTGACTTATTTAGAGATTTTCTGTGTGATTTTACTTATCTCTCAACATTGAACAAATAAACTTTCACTGGCATCTGCTGGGTGAGCGGGAAGGGAATGAAATATGGTTGGTTTTGTTGCCTTACATAAATTTTACTGGTACTAATCAATAAACCTTTTACTTGCAGCACTCAGGAGAACACAGCTTAACTACAACAAGTGGCAAAAGGAACGCAGAGAAGTGGCATTATTTCTGAAGTTGAAAGCAAGATCACATGAGATTGTTTTCTTTGGACTATTTGTGCCAAGCCACCGCATGCAGGGGATAAAACTCTCAGTCATGAAATCATGTATAAGTGATTATAATTGAACTGCTTTGTGCTTTTTAAGGCAATTCATGAGTTTAAGAAATCACAACAGAAATAATTGGCTTTCCAAAGCAGTCTTCCTGCAGGTGAAATAACAAGGTAAAGAATGTCAAAAAAGGAGAAAGCTTCTAAATAGCCAAGTTTCAGCTCTTTCAGAATTAAACTCCACAACCACAAAATAGTCCAACTAGAGCCTACAGTGAAAATACACAACATTTTCAAAAGAAAATGTAGACTGTAGGTGTGGCACTCATCCCCATTATAATGATAGCAGAGACACAGCTTTTGAATTTTTTTCTGTTGAATTTGACTATATGTTTTAAAAATGGAAGCATTTTAACAGTTTAAAAATGGAGAAGTGAGATGATGGTATTATACGCTTCAATTTAAAGAGATCATGTGTGAAGGTCATTGGAGCAAATAGGAACTGCAAATGTATAGCCATTAATTATTGTACCAATACAAAATTTTTTTGGAAGCTATGAATTTCACCTGTATCTCTGGATATGATAGGGAAGCCTTCCTTTCCTACACCACCTTAAAAGCCTGTGCTGGAACAAAGTTGAAGAGAAAATGAATTATATAGATCTTTAATTGCAATATGGGACATCATAAACTGAGCCCAATGAAGTTTTCATTATGCCAGAAAAAAAATAGATAATACCATTATTTCTTTTGCAGCAGTATCAGGAGAACACAGCATGAAATATTCTTCAGATACCACAAAAAAGATCCCAAAAAATCTATGCTGAGTGTACTAAATGCTGTGAAAGGCAATGACTGTGGTACAGAGACATGATGGCAATTCATGAGTTCTGTTGAGTGTTGTCTAAAACAGGATAAAGCATTTAGTATCAGTACAGTAAAGGTGCAGGGAAGGCTCAGGGTGCTCACTGTTGTGTGATCCGGAACACTGATGACCAGAGTGAGACATTTGTCCCTAACAACTTTTTGGGGTTTGACCATGAATGATGCTTGATTCCTAACAGCTTTGA
Source organism: Passer montanus (assembly GCF_014805655.1). Classification (NCBI taxonomy): domain Eukaryota; kingdom Metazoa; phylum Chordata; class Aves; order Passeriformes; family Passeridae; genus Passer; species Passer montanus. The sequence continues at coordinate 1,454,266 of NW_024368596.1, read as the reverse complement.
CAACAAAACAGGAGGAAAAAATTGAATACCAGAGACAAACTAGAACGCAGGAGAAATCTCAAAGGGAAAAAATACTACTCTAACATACTTTTTCTTCTTTTGTTAAAACAGTCATGAAAAGTATCTTTGCAGTTACAGAAGACACCTGCACTGGTAAAAAGACAAAAACAGACACCCAGTCAAATCCAGAGTCTGGAATGAGGCTGTAAAGCATCACTCTTATTAGAAACTGAAGATTTTGTGCAGTCAAATTTAGGTCATCTGTCCCTCAGGAACAGATAAGATCTCTAATTTGATCCCAGAGTAACTTGCTGGCTTGTCACCCTTCCATCAGAGAGGAAAAAAGACTAATTTGTTCACTGCAGTGAAAGAGGCAGAGGAACCCAACTGTGCAGTGTTTATTTGGCTGGGCACCAAACAAAATAAAAACTTTGCTATTTTGGCACTAACCTCACCTTACTATTTATGGCCAAACCAAATGCTGTATTTAAAGAGATAATTTAATTAAGTTCATCCCTCTCCAGTTGCAGGCCAGATTACTATCACTCCACTATAATGCAATGTTGACAGGATACGTGGTTTGCAAAAATCACTGCTTTGCTGTGTTTTGGGATATGGTATTATTATTAAATTACACTGACTTAAAAAAATTTAACAGATTTTCTGTACATTTAGTTTCAGTGCAAAAAAGTTTAACACAGTTTACTGTGTTAAACTGCAGGACAAATTACTAATACATGAACTCCTGATTATTTATATTCCAGGTGGTGTTTAGAAGGCATTTGTCCAACTGCTCTTCTTTTCTCTTTATGTTTAGGACATGGCTCAATTTCTGAGGGTCAGGCTCATTTTCAGAGTAAGCAGTTTACAATCATTTTCCCCACTGTGATGGACTGAGAGGTGTAATGAGAGACAGCTTTGGCTTCTATTATTCATGCTTATTTTTCTTACATTCATATCCAAGATAAATATCAAAAATTATCCACTATACCAAGGATTACAGAGAAGCTGCACAGAAAGAAATCCATTCTCAAAGTGGAATTTACAGTCTAAATACAGTTTGCATCCTCTTAACCTTTGCAGTATCTCTACCATCTTGCAGACATGAGGAACAATCTGCAAGACCCACATTAATCTGTTAAGTACTTCTTGAAGCAATTGTTATCTTTGCTAGACCTGTCTGGACATGGCAGGATTGCTAAGAGGGCATTTAAGAACACTTTTCTCCTTGTTCCATATTTGAAAGAGACACTCGGGCCAAGTAATTTCCTCTTTTGTTTGATGGACATGAGACTGAAATGCTTTTGTACATCACAGCAGCTTAATTCTACTGAACTGCTTTCAAGCTGTATTTAAATCACGAAGTATCCTCTACCTAAGCATAATCCCTCAGCCTTCTGAAAAAACTTGATTATTGGCAAATAGATATAATTATTTCACATGCTTTTCTGTGTGAAAAGCTAAGTCCACAATTAGCTCACATGAGCAGGTGCAGATCAGAAGAGCTTTTAAGTGTGGTTTTCTCACAAATCTTTAGAATAAAAGTTATCACGTGTTTCCAAGCCTTCCTGGGTAATTTTGTAAAGAAACTGATGTGAAAGTCAGATCCCCTCACTGGGTGACACCCTATCTGCTGGACTAGGGAAAATACTGTCCACTTGAGAGCACAGTCCAAGAGTTCATATGCTAGATACTGATGCTCCAGGAATTTCCTGTCCCACTTCACTCCCTGGCACAGGCTCCTCTCATTTTCAGAAATGAAACAAGGTTTTGATAGATATTTCTTGTCCAATTCATAGATGGATACATCAGGGTCATCAGAAAAAAAAATCAAGTCTTTACCCCTGAGAGAAGACTAGTAAAGCATGAATTAGAGCAGAGGTTTGATTTAAAACCAATCCTCTTTATTGAGAGGAGTATTTTATTTATATGGCATCCTACAGGGATCTCTCAGATTGGGCAGCTCCTGTACTTGGTTTACTCCTGTATGCCTCTCATTGCACAGCTTTTCTCTGGTGCCCTGGTTCAACACAAAAGCATGCATGCTTACTTATCCAGATCATTCCATTATCAATAGAGTAAAAGATGGCTATCTAAAGTTTATCTTGTGTCTGAATTAATGCTTGTATATGCTTTAAAGACTACCATCCTTTCAGAAACTTTTTCTTCTTGCATTTTTCTTGCAGAATTTCAGAAATAGCTTGCCAAGATCACACACAAGCTGCCATGAAGTTCACAATATGAAAATAAAGTGATTTTTTTCTTTGATTGATGTCCAAAGTGCTCTCTCAAGATGTGACTAATGCAGCTACAGAGCAGTGGGGGAAGGCCATTAAGGCTTGTATTGATTTCCTCTGAATTCTGGATAATATATCAACAATCTTTGCTACTTCTACTTCAAATTTTTAATTTAAATAACCGGAACCAAGTAGTCAATCACTGGCTTCCCTTAGAGCTGAAGCCATTTTGCATTGAGATTTCAGATGGAATAAAAACCATAAAGCTGCATTGTGTTATGCACGCTATTAATAACATTTAGACTGTGATGATGTAGTAAACGTAAACAAGGAAACAATACCATGGAAATGAAACCATGGAAGGGCATCCTTTCCAATTCTATATTCTATTATTCTAGATCAAGAAACAAGGTACCAAAAAAAAACAATTCGTCTGCAAGAATGAAAATACTGTGGGGGCAATTTCACATGCATGTTGTGAAAAATGAATTTCACTCTGCCGAGTACTACAACTTCCACATGAAGACCAAAACAAAAAGCAATACTGTACCCATTTATAAGAGTGTCTCCAGGACACAGAATTTCTAAAACTACATGCTACTTCTTTCCCTGTGCCACTTTCAAAGCTGATATGTTTGTTGCCTCTGCTGTACCAAAACAGAATATGAAAATATATCTTTTAAAATAATAAAACTGAACGAATATATTTGTTATTCAAACATTGTATGAGGATGTGCACATGTCCTTGACATTTATTTTGGTGTGATAATCTGCATTTGCACAATATTATAGTCAGTCACACATAATGCTCAGGCTGAAGGATGGGTGCTCTGATTAACCTCAGTGCTTACAAATTATAGCTGTTTTCTTTATTAGTTTGTTCAAATCCACTTGAGAAGGCTGCTGAAGGATGTTCTATAGAAAAACAACCAGCATCCTTTGAGGCACTGATGGTTTCTTTCCTGTAACACTCTCCTCCCCTGATTTGCATTGAATGCATCCTAACACTCCTGACTTTCTTGTCTCCTTCCTAATAAGTCAACTACATTAATCAAATGCTGATTTTAATTGGAAACATTTTCTCATTAATTTGAAAGATGATTGAAAAAGACTTAACTCAAGCATCACCCTCTGTTCTTCCAAAAAAAACCTGTGTGACAAAACTCCTGTTTCAAAAAAAGTAACATATCAAGCTCACAGATCTGCTCATGTAGGGGAAAAACAAACAAACAAAACCCTCAAGAGCAGTACTTTGGTAATACTTCACCAAATCAACAAAAGTACAATAAAACTTCAACTTGAAGAGCATTCAAAGTTCAGAATTTCTTGCCAAATTCAATTCACTCTGTTTTGTTGGCTTTCTCACAAGTCTGACACAAGCATACGCTCACTGGCAACATTTGCAAAGACGCAAGTGCAGAGTAACCTCAGGGTTACTACAGTGTGCTACTAGGTGCAGAAAAAACTGCATTGTGAAGTGGATTAGTCTGGCACTCATGAAACACATAGTCTTTGTTGCATTTTTAAGCATAAGTTCAATAATTTTTTTTTTCCCAATTCCCCAAGCTCTAATCTAGGTAAGGGCTCTTGCTAGCACAGAGCTGATTGTCAAGACACACCAAGCATCAGCAAGGCTTTTAAGGACTGGCAGTGAAAATTACAGTAATTCCCCCTGCCTGCAAAGAAAAGGCATTAAAACCAATCTGTAGCAAATAAAACGTTGGGTTTCTTTGTAATAAATAAGCAAAATCAAAAATGCCAGTTGAAAGCTCTTGGAACTTATGAAAATATTGAGTTCATTAAGGCCAAAAGATAAGAACTGTACTTAAGTATTAAGATCATTCAAGTACTTATTAAAATCAGGCCAATTAGTTTAGACACAAAACAGCCACTGTCTCTTCTTATCTTTCTGCAGTACCAGACAAAACACATGAAGTCTCAAGCTTGCTGAACATAACCCCACATTTTAAAGGGATGATTTACAAAACACCTGCAAAAGCTGAGAGTGCAGCAGGCTCCCTCTGACCTCCTTGAGATTTGCATCATCTAAGTTTTAGGACCTACACATTTTCAATTTCAACACCTAAAATATTACCAGTGTGAGCCACACAGATGTTGAATGAAAACTCTCTCAACAGCTACTCTTAAAAAAAAAAATCCAGATGAAAACACATTAAAAGGACTCTTACTGCAAATTTTCTATGTTCTCATGAAGCTTTCTGAGCCTATGCAAATCATCTACATAACTGAAAGAACTAATTGACATTCTGATGTATGGGAATATGCTTTTTGGTGGAACAGATGTTAAAAGCTTTGTTTCATAATTTCTCAACTTTACTAAATGTCACTGAGTTTGCGTTAAAACTGAGTTTACTTATTGTGATCCAGAGTCTATTCCTGGAGAAAAACCTATTTGTTGAACATGTCCCAGGTTCTAAAGCAAATCTCCTTCTGTAACTGAAAAATTAAAATATCTGGAGTAATGGACATGGTCAGACTACAATAAATGCAACAAGGTGGTGTTTTGCGTTTCATATTTTCCTCCTTCAATGGTCATAAGTCAAGATTTGTTCCAGCACTGGAAACACTCAAGCATAGTAGAGCAATGACATAATTTTGAGAGCAGATTGGGCCCTAGGGATTTGAATACAAAACTACTAAAGCTCTCAGTAACATAATTATAAATTTATAGTCAAATTAGGTCTTTTGAACTACATCATTCTTCTGATTACTGGACTCAAGGTAAAGCACATTAAAAATATAATCTTTATTATTTTCCCTTTATGGCTGGCTGTTTTCTAGACAAACATACTGACTGCAGCATAAAGCCAAATTTCTTTATTAAAATGTCAAATTCTATTCTTTCCTAAATTTCTCTGAACAACAAAGAAGGTTTTAGAAGAAATACCTGACCATCAATTGGATTTCCAATCATTAAATAAGCAAATTGATGAAAAAAAGAGCTGAAGAGGAATACTGTACTGCATTGCAGTTTTCATTCCCTTTCTTAAAACTGATGGTTATTCAGTGGTCATAAAATAGCATCCACAGACAAAAAGGCACCAATTCCGTATAATGCATTTATTGAAATAATAAAATTATCTGAACCAAAGGCTATACTGTTATTAAAATGAGACAATACACAGTTCTAATAGCTTCATAACTTTGTGCAGTACTTTACCAAGCCTAAAACAGAACAGGCACCCATTCCACAACCTAAATTCAAGTAATGAAACATAATGAAATTCAACATAAAAGATAGGTGAAAATATAAAAAACTAGGAAAAAAATAATAAAATGAGTGACTGAAATCACAGTTCTAGCAGCATTCATATAAAATTCTCCCAGCACAGTAAATAAGGCTGTGATATTTGTCTCGATAAACTGCAAGTAGGGCTTTTTTGTTGTTTGCTTCATTCTAAACATGTTTTCTTGACTGAATAGAAAAGACAGTGCCAAGCAGGACATAGCCAGCAGGCAGAGCTGTTCCCTGCAGAGGATCTTGGTTCTCCTCTCTCACAGGATTCCAGTGAATCCTCCCCATGCAATGAGATTTGTCACCCAGGTGAGGCTGCCAAGCTGTCCCAATGACATGAGAAGGGCATGGGGAACACCATGGAGAAAGAAGCTACCCAGGTCCCTTTCAATTGCCCTGAGAACACAGAGCTACAAGGAAACGGAAATTACTGTGTTTTCACCTAAACTCTGACCATTTCCTCCTTCAAATGTATTCTTATTTCAGAAGTAATCTCACTGTGTATCACAACAGGGCTTCCTAGAGAAGCATGTACTCCCACCACAGCTGGATGTCATTGCAGAGGTAAAGCCTTACAGAGCACAGGTGAAAGATCTGCCTCACATCTGAAGTCTGGTTGCACCAGACTTCACCACTGACCTTTACTTGCCAAAAATTTACAGATGAAGATGAATAAAATGAATATTTTAAAGGATTTAATTTTTTTAAGGAATGTCAAAGTGTTCTCTTGAAAGGATCCAATTCTTATCAACAAAAAAAGCTGCCCAACCAGTTAGAATTTCCATTTTTTCCTACAAATGTGCATTATCCTCAGTGCTCTCTAATCAATTAACAAAAAAAAACAAACCACCAAAAAACCACCAAAACCCCATAGGTGTTAGAATTTTCTTTTCAGAAGTAGTGATAGAACAAAATGGATTCATTAACATTCATATTTTCCTTAAATGAAGTGATAAGGGACCATCTAGCTTGTCAATCTGGTGCGCAACAATATTTTTCAACTGACTACCCCAAATTAATTTATGCTGAGAATGGAGCTCAGTGCACCTCATTATAATAGTCTGTGCCATGCAATTCAAAGATAAATACACACATTTTTATCTCTGAGTAGGATAAACCTGGAATAAGCCTCCTAAAATTAATTGGGGTTACTGCAGTGTTACTCTGATGTCACTCAGATCTGTGTGTGGTCTAGAATTAATACAGACTATTTGCACAATGGTAGATGGATTCTACTGCAGGAAGGGATTCAGATGTTTGTGAACAGCGTGAAAGTTCCTAACCTAAGAAACAGATTAAGCAATCACCACCAAGAAGTGAGGCCATCATTTGGCTGTGTGCATATATTTAATTGTCCCTGCAGAGGAGTCACTCTTGGCTGAGTGTTGGTCTCCACAGTTTCCATTATGCTCCAGAATAATAAGACTGACTTTGAATCAGCATTTCAGTCTTCCTAGAACAGTCATAACAGGACATTCCAGACCCTGAACTTACAAAACCAAAAAACTCAGTTATCCCAGTCTTACACATTAGCCCACAGAGGGCTGCATTCTTCCCCTTTTCAGCCCTATCAACAATGAAATCTTTCAAATGCATAGACTTAAAACTAGTTTACCAAATTTTACCTATACTACAGGATACATCTGAAGAGAAAGTAGCTGCTCCATTTCACAAAAAAAATTAAAAAAAAGTAATTTACTATGAGTTAACACAAACCAGAAGAGCTGATTAGAAACAAGGAAAGATAATAACACAGTATGTATTCTGTGTAAATGCTAGAATAACTGTTTGTCTCTTCCTGTTCTGTTTAGGTGACTACTATGTAAAACTCAGTTATAGCCCTGGCAGGAGGAGTCTCTCTTTGTATTTCAGGAATGTGTGACTTTATGCAGAGCCTGCTCAGCAATATGTCTGATACATCAGAGGAGCACATAAATAACAAGCAGCTGGGGCCAGTACAGGTTCCATTGATGCTGATGGTTCCCTTTTCATAAGGCTGACAATTTTAATAAAAAAGATTAAATCCCAGAGTGGTTTTAACTTTATCATTCAATATAACTGACACTGCAGGAAGTGCAATATGCAGTTAGAAGGAAAATTAACTGTGTTCTAGATAGCATATCCATCATGCATGAGCAGTATAACAACTTGGGGCAATCACTACTGCTTTTTTTCATTTAGCTAAAAATAAATATTGAAGACAAAAGTTAATCAACTATACTGTGGAAAAAAAAAATCTTTCCATCTTAAATCATACTGACAACCATCTAACTATCAAGATGCTCATGGGCAAGTGTCCCCAGTAAGGGATGGAAGTAGAAGACTGCTGCTACTCCAAATGACCAAGTCATTATAAGAAAGGCTCTTTTTGAGAGGTTCTCTGTGTCTGTGAGAGCTTTCCTGATGTAGGTGAGCAAATAACTTCTGCCTGTGGCAGTCTTACCCCGCTGGCCATGTTAGCTGTGCCATTCTGGCACTGTCCCTGCCTGTGCACACCAGCACTTGTGCCTCCAGCAGCTGCTGGATTGCTCACAGGGGAACTTTTCCTGCTGATCAACCCAGGAGCTGCAGCTCTCAGTGCTGCCCCACACAAAGGTGTGATCCTGCTGTGCCACAGCCCTGCCCCAGCCCAGCTGGATCAGTTATTGTGCTTCAGTTTCCAATCTAATATTGATAGATATTCCATATCTGAATGCCAGATTAGATTAGCTATTAATATATTACTTTCCCATACTTGGACAATTGGAAAATACATTTTTTCAGTCAATTACCACACTAATATATTGAAATTCTTTGCTTGCACATAATGCAAAGCTAACTAGAAACAACACTCACCTTTCAAAAGCCTCAACAATTACAATCTAGAGACAGCACCCACCGAGTGTTGCAGTAACCTGACAGTTCCTTGGACAGAAGACTCGCATTAAATGAATGTTTGATATAGAAAGGAAGAGCTCACCACAAGATCTGATAAAAACAGTTCAAGACTTTCAAGTGAACTAAGATTAGAATTACAGGTTACCCTGGTTACAGCTGCTGGTGAATTTCAAAAGCAGTTTGAATTAGCCTGAATCATTCATTGCATGCCTTACCTAACATATGAATGAAAAAACGGACAACGAATTATCACTTGGGAAGGCGATTCTGGTCTGAACTGCTGTTACTAAATGTAAACAAATTTTTAATTAGTTTTGTTCAATGGCTTCAGGTTCTCCTATTATTGGTAGTGCCTCAATTGTTACTTGCAAATAAGCAGAGACTTTGCTAAATAAGTTATAGATGACTTTGTAATTAATTTTGATATGATCTACACCTCTTGATAAATCCACTGGGAAATTAACTCAGCTGGATCCTACCATAATTATTTGTATTGAAGTCTCTAATCTTCTACAGAAAAATTTACTGTAATAAAATATATGGACTAGGAAGAATTCACAAAGCTGTATTTCAACAAAACATTAAAAATTCAGTGAAATATCATGAAACCTACTAAAAAAAAACCCCTAAGTATTAATACTTAAGACATTGTGAAGGAATGTAGCAATTGTTCAGTTAAAAGAGATCAAAAAGAGGGAAATGGTCATTTTCCCAGCAGGCAGTGCAAAGATGATCCCTCTTAAAATATGCTAAATATTTATCCAAGTAATAAATGTGTTCTCTTCTAGAGCTAACTCATCTTCAGTTATACTGTTTTATGGGAGAGGTCCTGACAGAGAGATTTAATTTTTTAAAAATTAAGGGAGAGACAGTTAAATAGTCTAGAAAAACTGCATAGCAGTTACCTAATCTCAATCTTCAGTGTGCCATGAGCTTAAAACACTCTGAGGATGAAGCTCTCTGAGCTTCCCAATCTATTTTGGCCATTATTCATGAGCTAACATCATAAATGACCTTCCTTGGCAAAAAGGCAAGAAATGAAACCAACACAGTGTTCTTTCCATGTGGAAGCCCCATAATGAAAGCAATCTGAAGATCAATCACTGACAATTCTAGCTCCTACTAAAAGCTAACAATTTTATGAATAGCAACATTTTCTCAGCCAGGACCTAACAAGGCAACCAACTCCTATCCTGCAGTCTTTCAAACATCTGTTATCAATAACAATTTTGCCTACTGTTTATATCAACCCCCAAGAAGAAAAGAAACAACCATGGGTTCACTGACAGTTGAGGCAGATTTGGATGCATTTGAATTTTCCTCTAATTGTCAATAGCTCATTAAATGTAACAGCTTCACAACCAAGACGTAGAAATGAAATATGTAAATTAAGGCATTTTAATATTGAGGCATGTATTAAAAGTCTAAGAGATTTCTAAATGCCAGATTAACGACAAAGGTCAATGATTATCAGTCCAGTTACTCAAAGTGACACAGCAGGTTTAACATCTGTGTGCCAGAACACAATGCTGAAGCTCCTAGAGAGTTCCATGAGAACCCAGCCCTCTTAACTTAGTAAGTTTTACCTTGTGCCTGTGGCTCCTTTTAAAGATATTTGATGTTTTCTTATGCTCAGAGAAGTCAATATTTCCCACTCTCCCAGATATCCTACAGTCAAAAACTAAGTTAGATGATTTACACCCTTTCCGTTGAAGCAGAGCAAATATGAATTTAGTGTGAGAGTCTGAGTTAGTGAAATTAAGGTTAAATGGCCTGTTTGTACAACAGTTTCCAGAATAGAGCACTTCTTGAGTCTCTGTTTCCAGCTTAAAGAATTGCCACATTTCATTAACCAATTGTCCAACAACTCCTTATGATAACCCAGTTTGTTCTCACTCCAACACTTTCATTTCAACAACCCTTTCCTCCTGCTGCTCAGTCTTCACTTTGTAGAGATTTCTGGACTGTAGTTGTAGGATTTGCTCTCCATCTCTCTCCCTCATTTAGTACCTCCCAACTTCAACATGCTTACACAAAAACCTTTCTTTTCTTCTCTACTCTAGTAATTATATTTTGGAATTTCCCATTAAGGAAACTTCCAAGTCTGACCATTCACATGATTGGCAGGCACACTCACACACCCCAGACTGGCACTGCTGGGACTGGAGCCCCTTTGTAGGTGTCTGACCACTCCCTGTGTGTCTCCCCAATTCCCACACTCACCCCAGATTTCCCACAGCTGACTCACAGTTATCCTGTTCCATGAAGCAATTCATTCCTGGTACAATAACACAGAAACAGCCCAACCTGGTGTCTCTGAGGAGGACCCCAAAAATGCAAACCCTGGGCTTTTGCTCCCTCACAGTCTGAGGTTTCAGGTCCTGCCTGAGCCACAGGTGCCCTTGGTTACCCAAAGGGTCAGCAATTCACAGCCTCTTGCCTCGGGCCAGCTGCTCCCCAGCCACCTGAAGAGAATAGATTCCTCAGCACCACCCTCTGCTGGAGTCCCCAAAGATCCATTCTTCCCACTCAGGTGGGGTAGATGAAAACAATCTATCTAGTTTTACTCCAAACAAGCAAATAAACAGAAACACTGTCAAGTGAGCAGCCTGTACTTTCCAGAAGTAACCTAACTGCTCCATAACACAAAGTTTAGTAGCAAAGCATCCTCTCGCAAATGGAAAGCTCATTTGAGGTGATAAATCAGCAAAGAGACTCAACCAGTGCCCTCACACAAGTGATATGCACTTTGCAGTTCAAAGATAACACTTTATACTCAGGAAGTGTTGTGAGATTTTATCATCTTCTCACTGTTAAATGCAACTGGGAAACAGCTAATGGACATATCAGGGAGCAGCAGAAACAGTTGTTCCACAAGGAAGGACAGGCCAGGAGCTGAGGCTGACCAAGCCAGTCTTACCTGTCAGGTGCAGTGCCGCAGCAGCCAGGCAGAGCTGGGCTGTGGATGCTCAGGAAGCTACCCAGCACTAACAAGATGCAATAAAAAAATAAGTCCAAGGTAAATTCTGAAATCCCACTTGGCAAACTGGGAGAGGAGGAAACAGGGCTAGGTACCAGTCAGCTTGGGGGAGGAGTAGGAAGCACAGCTCTAGCTCCTGAAGAGGACAAAAGCAGAGGGGTGTGGTTGGTGATCCCAGCTGAGGCTGCTCCAGACAGTCAAGGCTTGTTATGTACTTAGGTAAAACACTCTCCTGCAGAGAGCATTGTCCTGCACTCTTGTAGGAAGGCAGTTTGGGGTGATTGGGATGGGCTGACCCAGCCTCGTCCCCAGTGCACAGCTGTGAGCAGCACTGACAGCAACGAGCCAGGGAGTGCCCAGGGGTGCTGAGCACCCACCAAAGGGAGCAGAGGGCACACAGGGGCAGGGCATGAAGAGTATAAAAGGTTGTACTGTAGGCCAACAAAGGGCTGCCAATTCTTTAAGCCTTCTTTGGTGTTGACTGTGCCTCTGCTGTTGTCCTGCCCCTGCACCAGCAAATAATGTCAGCTCTGTCTTAGCAGGAGCCTTGGGGAGGGGATGAGGATGGTTTCTGCCCTGGAAGCTGTGTCTGTTCCATGCACACACATCCTGGTCCCATGGCACTCACATCAGGGGCTCCTCAAGTGTCTGTACCCCACGAGAAACAAGGGCTGCTGCTGCCACCACGAGCACAAAGAGCTGCCAGCACCTTCCCCAAGGATACTTAAAAAGCAGGGGCTTAAAGAGTGGCACGTTGATCCTGTCTGAATATTCCCTGTACAGCTCTACACTGTCAGCAAACTTTATTGATCCTTCAACAGAGTAACTTTCCTATGAACTAATGGGTTAGGATGGACAGCTCCCAGACAAATAACTTATACATACAGAATTAAGTGCTGGCAACAATTCATCTTTCTTTTCCTCATATGAAATATTCTTTGCCTGGTACCTCGTTGAAATAACCTAACCTTTCACTTTTGTGCAGCTAAAATAGATTTATAACAGATGAAATCTGCCTGTAGTCCACATTTTAGCTCCCAAAACAATTTCGATACTTTGCTATACTGGAGGATTTCATCTAGAGACAGAACATCTTTAAAAGAAAATAAAATCTGACAAAAATAAAGGTTCTAACCAATACAATCTGGCCTGATAAATACAAGTAATGAAAGGAATTTGCTAATATTCTGCCCCATAGTTAAGTGAATTTTGAGGCAGGAGAAAAGATTATTTTCCACTATAAGTTTAATCTGAATCTCATTTTGTTCCTGGGTGAAAAAGAAAGGCAAAAAGAAAATGGAAGAAGTGGAGAACCTGGACATAGAATTTTGGTAGAAGAATGTAATAATTTTCATCAGAAATAGATCTATAGTAAAATGAAAATTTTTAGAACTTATTAGTTCTGCCTGAGATGCAATCTTGATACTGTATGTCTAATGTTTTCCATTTTCTGAGCAAGTATGTTAAAATTTATTAGATGAAAGGAAAAGTAAATCACAGACTGCTGTAAAGTATTCTCTGAATGAGTTTTTCAAAGTAAAGAGCATTGAAAACTGTAATTTAGTCATGGGCCTTTAGAATTTCCTAACAAAAGTACCATTATTATGATTTTTTTAAATCAACCAGCAATTACAAATAAATAGTTCTCTTGATTTATGCCAGTGAATCTACAAAAAGGTGAAAAAATTGCAAAGATAAATTTCTCTAAGTAACCTTTTCACATACGGTTTTAAGGCCTCAGAATTTATTGCTACAAAATTATAGACACAGAGGGTTTAATGAGCAAATTCACATTCTTAAATCTGTGCGGGGGGGGGGGGAATAAAAGGTACTTAGCATGTTTCTGAGAGCTCTTCCTGACCTAAAAAACACAGAAAGTGCCCAGTGCTGTGCAGTCCCTGAGCAACAGTGCTGTTCCAAAGTGAATCCATAGACACACACCAAACCCAGGTGCTGGGAATTTCCAGTGCCTCCAAGTTTAAGTGGCAAATACCAGAAGTGCAAAGATCTAAGATTTCTTTAGTACCTGATGTGCAGATCCAATTTTTGTTAGCTAGATTCACTTAGGGAATTAGCTTTTATTACCCCATTATTACAGCCTGAAAAGTGTATAATTTCACTTCTGTATTTTAATATTTTGTCCTTATGACTTTTTTTCTATTTTTTTAATTCCTTTAGCAAACTTACTCCTACTGCAAAAAAGAATTCACCAACTTTCATCAAAATTCTGGCCTTTAAATGTAACTTGATGTGTCAACAAAGCTGTATTATTATTTTCTGAAATGAGGGAAAACACTGCCCTCTAATAGAAACAAAGAAGGAAAGAAAATTATTTGAAACATTAAAATGTGTCTGCAGCAAACCATTTAAATAACAATAGCAATAGGGAGCTTTCCTGAGAGGATAATGAGAAAATCACTTAGCAGTTGGTACAGAGAGTGTTTATATGTGAAGACTCTCCCTCGTAGCTTTGTGGTTTCCAGAAAACAAGCAACACTTGGAGGATACAGACAGGGGAAAGCAACTCAGCTGAGAAGCTCTTTACAATTTACAGGTGTAATTGGCTGTGCCTCCCCATGCCCTGGTGTAAAGCAGAATGTGTTCACATTTGTCTGAAGAGTTTTCTTTCCCACAGAGCTTGAGCTAAATACAGGCACATGCACTGGTCACATGCAAACCCTCTGTTGAAAACCAGCATTTTTTAACTGCTGTGAATATCTGTTTCACCTACTCCGCAGCTATCAGCATCATACTGTAGATATGAGTTGATCTGAAAATGTTTCCAGTCACATTTTGCCAAGGTTGTCCTCATTCCATTTGCTCTTTGTTTTACTGAGTACTGTTCAGAGGATGCAGGATCTCATTTGGAGAGGATTTAAGGGGGCCTTCCGTGTAATTTTCTGCAAACTGTATTGATAATAATAAAATCTAATAAACAAAGAGTGAGATTAAATGGAATAAACTTGGGGAAAGTAGTTTTCATAATGGAAGAAATATGCTGGTCTTCAGCCTCAAGTTCCTGAAGTATCTCCCTGTTATAATTACTTTTTCAGTCTTTTTAAAGTAAGGAAATGCCATTTTCTTTATTTTATAGAGGGAAAAAGCCCCCATGACATGAGAAGACTTCTTGGATGCATCAACATCACTCTGAAGTACTTACTTGAACCTGTGACTCCCACATTAAACTAAATTATAAAATCAAATATCATGGTTAATTTTGTTTCAGCTTCCTTTCTGGTTGGTGAATAATTTGAAAGATTGAATTCTCTGCCCCATGGACAAGAGTCCCCTCTCCTCACAGAAATATTCTTTTGTCTTTTCCTGAGGACAGACAAGACGTGGGAGCTGCATGAAAAATTTACTTATGAAGTTAGTCCAACAGAGCAGAAGTAGCAAAAATACTTTTGTGTGACTACAGTGAAATATCAGAGCATGGGATTTTATAGAACCATCACCTGAACACTTTCCACTGCCGTTACATTCACACTTCAAATAGAAAAGAATTTCAATGGGGTAAAATATCCTCTATTGACTAACATTTTCATTACAGGGACCCATACAGCTCAGAAGAGCTGTATGTCTGTTGCTGTTGGTTTCTGATGGGTGTTTATTATCCCCAGGCGTGCTGCAGTGGGAGAGTACTGCAGGTGATTAATGGTTTTACCTGCTGCAAAAGAGCAATTGCAGAAATGTCCATCTCATTTTTTTTATTGGAGGTACACCACTAAAGTGTAAATATCCAAGTATTTGTAGAGGAGACACTTTGGAATCAATAAGGAATAGACTCAGTCACCTTAAGAGCCATATTACTTGGAGTTTAGAAGTTATACCTTTTATGAATGGAAAGACTTTTCCCTACTGGTAATTTGAGTTACAGAATAGCTTCATCTTTCAGATGAATTGTTTTGGAAACATCTTGTCACAGAAAGAACTATTCTATCTGTGCTGAAAATAGACCACCCAGTCTGGGCTGAGTGTGCCACACGCATTACAAATTGTGGCTCATCTAGCCCTGCAGTAACTCCAGCTTTAGAATCACACTGATCTTAAATTGTTTTGGCTGAGGTGACATGGCTCAGGTCTATGTAATTCAGTGCACTTTTGGTGCAGCCACTTTTCTGCAGGTGAGGTCCAGCTTCCTCTTTCAGCTCTGCGAGTGTTTTTGTACCTGCAAAGAGACCTGCAGATGCCTAGGAGTTTCCATGCTGTTAACAAAATCATGTGTGTCAAAGATAAAATTCTCATTTCCTATGAAGGAGGGAAGGAAGAATTATAAACCCCAGAGCTCAGACACCATGGCATTCATCTTGCACATTAAATGTACAGGTTCAGGCTATTATTCTGGGGCAGCAATTAAAATGTGAGCCTCCCATAGGAGGAATTCGAAGTATTTTAAGTGCTGGGTGCCTGGCTGTTCTCAGGTAGACAATTTTCTTTCTCCTTTTCTTTGTTGATAATGGCCACTTTGTGAACATCTTTTTCTATCTCTCATTTTGACCAGGTCTTCCATTCCACATCTGTCCAAAGTCTGGGATCAGGAAAGATTCAGTTTAGGGGATTCAGCAATTTTCAAACAGAAAACCTCTAAATCTTTTACAGAACATTCCCAGGTGATTCTGCTTGTGAACATTTATTACCCTGAAGGCTTCCACTTCACTGAATTTCAAAAGTCTTTTGCAAGCAGATGAGGTGCTGAAAACATTCAGATAAAGGTTACAAGAACCCTCTATAATATGAAGTGGCAGGCAGCCTAAGAATAAGAATTGCTACTACTTCTTCCAACAAAAATTACCTAGGATAGCACTGTAATAATGATGGCATTAGAGAACATGAATGTCTGCAATTCCCAGATGGGCTGTTGTCCTGCAACCTTCAGGTTTGTCTGGGAAAATTCCCCCTTTTGCTGAATCCAAGTGCCCTAGCAGCTACACTTTCAGCCCCAAGAATATCAGAAAACAGCAGCTCCAGCTCTACACAGAGGCTCCCTGACCCAGCTGCTGCTTTGTCACATATCACAAACTAATCTCAGTTAAACCAGCACAACTCCTGAAGCATAACCTCATTAATTACCAATGCTGCATAATGGCTTTGTGAAGATTTCAGGTCATCATCACAATAATCAGGAAAATAATATTGTATAGCCAGTCCTGAGGCATCCACAGTACTATTTCCAAGTGTGAGTCATCATTCCTCTTTAAATTCAATTCCAGGGGTTCAGCTTTCAGGCAGGACATTTCTTTTCAACAAGGAGTCAAAAGTCCCATACCCCCCACCAGTTTCAAGCTGTGAAATTCCTCTGACTCCTGTGGAGCAGTTTCTGCCATTAAATGGTGTGAATAATATCAGAATTAGACACCACCTCTCTGAACACTCACAGCTGCTTCTTTCCTGTATCCCTGCTGCTCGTGCTCTCAGTGCCTTCAGGTCCTGCCTGAGCTTCCCTCACAGCATTTCAGCTGCAGCAGGTACTGCAAAAGCATGTTGCTTTGCCATCACATCGTTTTTCTCCTATTTTGTCCCTCTTTAATGGCATCATTAATTTTCCTGAGATTACTTTTTCAGTAATAAAAAATGAACATAAAACCCCTGCATAAATAATCTTTCAACCCTCCTTCCTCGTTTCACCAACCACAGATTTTTCAGAGCCACATGTTCTTAAGCAGTTCATGTAAACCAAACCATCACTATGTTTGTGTCTCCTTCCTCTCAAAAATATTGTGGTATAACCCCCATAATACTCCCTGTCTCATTTCTTTCTTCCACATTTTCGTCTTAATAAAGCAATAGATGAAACAAAGTTACTAGCAAGTAAAGGCAACAATGTATTCTCAGCCTCTGATAGCCTTGTCATTGTTTTCTCAGACAATGTCTCTTAAATTGCCAGCTTGTATCTCTCTCTTTTTAAATTCTGGATATTTACTTGTTCCCTTCCAGGCTTGACCTTCCATCTAACATTTGGTCTATGAAAACATGCAGGAGCAAATGGGAAAAAAAACCCTGGATTTTCATCTCTGGCTCCTGTGGTGTTTCAGCAAAACTAAAGTCAGTTACCTCCAGCAAAAATTGACAAATCCACAACATTCTGAGAGTACATTTCTTACATGTTTCTAAAATACTGCAATGCAATATTTTGCTTTGCACTTTTGCTTGGTGAGAGAAACTGTTTGTACAGCTTTTCCTTTCATCTCAACCAAAGAAAATCATGTGTCTAGTACCTGTCATATGTACATGGCCATACTGGCAGGAAACTTGCATAAAACACATTTGCTTGTTTTATCTAAATAATCCCATTACCTGCCAGCAAATAGTGTAAACAATGCAATGCACAGAAACAGATATCAAACTGGATTTGAGTCAGTAAGCTTGGGAGGAAAGCACTAACTTATGTCTCAGAGTATAGGAAATATAATCCTAGCAGGTATGTTTAAGTCTTATTTTGTTCACATCAAAGCCTGGTTGCAGGGACAGCTTATTTCTTTTCCCTGGGAACCAATCTAAGGATGGAATATTCACAGAAAAACAGGTGGCTGGAGACAGCTGGCAGAGACTAAATACCCAACTCTAAGGCAACTTAAAGCATAATGACATGAATCCTCCAATTTCTAACTTTGTAGCTTTCTTTTCTACAAACACTTTAAAATTTAGAATTTTAAAGAGAAGCAGGTTAGAAAGGTAAAGTGCCTCTGAACCAGTAACACCTATTCAGCTGGATCAGTGTGGAAGGAAAGCACCCAGTAGCTTCCCAGTCTTGTCCAAATCTGTCTAGATTTGGCTTCTCAACCCATTCTACAAGTTGGTCTTAAAGCCAAATGTGCTTTCTCCTTCCTCCAGCCCTGTCCTGGGAGGAAATCACAGAACCATAGAATATGCTGGGCTGGACGGGACCCATCAGGATCACTGAATCCAGCTGCTGGCCCTGGACAGGACAAGCCCAGCAATCCCCCCAGTGCCTGAGAGCCTTCCCCAGTTACAAACACAAGCAGGGCTGCCCTGTCCCAGCTGCAGAAGCTGGCACTTGCTCTTGTCAGACTTCACCCAGCTGGTGATCTCAGGCCTCTCTGCCCTCCTCCCAATTCAGTCTTGTCACAAACTTAGGGTTCCTTCAAGTCCTGTGTCAATGTCACTGAAGAAATGACTGCTGACTTCAAAGCACAGCGAGGCAAAGAGGACCTGGGGGTCTGTGGGCACCTCAGAGTGAGAGATAGTGGAAGAGGTTTTACAGTGACTTCTGTGAGCCAGAGAGAAGTTTGATAAGAGGATCCATGTTTGATAAGAGGATCCATGTTTACTGTTGAAAGAATTTCCTACTAAGGTTGTTGACATAGAAACCAAGAAAGAAAGAAGGATAAATAAGAGAAACCTATAACTGTCTATTGCAATAAGCCCTTTGTTTGTCTTTCCTGAACAATGAGTAAAGTGTAAACTTTACTGAGTTTTTTATGAATGTATAAATAGTATGCATGCTAGAATAAAAATAGGGTTTGAAGCCTTCTAAAACTGAAGTGTGTTATTTTGTATTGTCATCAACTCAACTATGACAAGAGGTGATGTAAAAGGGCAAGAAATAAGAGGATAAAAAAAATGTAAAGAACAAAGGAAAGAGAATGTGGAAGGGAGAACCAGTAGAGGCCTTCAATAACTGAATAAAAACTGGGCTGTGTAGACTGAGAGGTAGATTAGTCTGCTGAAAATTAACCTAAATATCTGTTCTAAATATCTTCTTACCTATATCACTTATTACCTAGTCTTCCTCTGTACAGCACATTTGTAGAAACAGGTTTTGTTCCAGACTAGCACTTAGTGACTACAGATTTAAGAGACAAGCCTGCATGGTTACAGGAGACACAGATACACATGACACAAATTGAAATGGCAGCACTGTACTTCTATGGAAGGATGTAACATGTGGCAGTGAAAAAATCCCTCTGGCCAAACAACGTTCACTGAAACTCTGCTAAAAAAGCTTTTTGCTTCTTAAGGGTTTGACTTATAAAAAAGAAATTATATGTAAGCTGCAGGCAATATTCAACGTCCCTTACTCTGAGCCCAAAATTCAGTAACAAAGATGGTTAAGTAGCTCAAAATGTGAACCAAGTTTTAATTATATTTAAATTCTCAACATTATTTAAAGAAAAATAACATAATGAGTACATCACAGAGCAGAGATAAAAACCATGGTCCCCAAACAACCAAAAGTTTAAACATGAGGCTGAGATAGTCATAGGAGCTGTGCATACTTAGCACAATAACCTTCTTTGGGTTTCACACCTCAAACACTTTCATGGATCCCATTAGACTACTATGAATAGAGACAAACATTAAAATGTATTCACTGTCCTTCTGCAGTTTTAATTCAATCCAGGCATGAGTCGAATATGAATTTGTAAAAATCAGTTTTCACCTTGTGTTATAAGAGTGAATTGTGAGAAAGGTCTTTTTGTGAAAAGCCCCATCTTTGCAGAAAAACTGTGAAATAGAGGGTGAACACAAAGGTGAATGGATAATAGAAATGCCTTTGAGACAGCAAAGAATGAACAAAAGAGGCTAATATGCTGTAAATAGTGTATTTGAGTTTTGCACAGCATTTCAAATGGAAGCAGGAAAAAACTATACTTCAGTGTAGTCCCAGCTATCATTCTCAGGTCTTTCCTACCTCTCAAGTCACATCACTGCAGGTACAACCAAATAAACCCAGGACAGGGTTTTTCCTGTGCCTTCCCAGGCATGGAACAGCTCCTAAAGTCACTTCAGAGAGGTGTGCATCACTTCTTACTGGTGTTTAACTGGTGGCCTTAACCAGCAGAGTGTTAAAATTTCAGTGCCTGCTGTGGCTGCCCACTGAGTTAATGGTGCTTCTGACTGGGAGCAGAGTGCAGCTCTGGTTTGTCACCTGTGTGTGCTCCCAAGACACTTGGCACACTTTAAATTTTACCATCAAATGGTTTGAAACCTTCTCACCATGGCCAGGAATGTGAAATTCCAAGAAAAACCAGAATCAGTCTTGCTGAATTGTAACGAGTTTCCTTAAACGGGAGTGAGAAGTGCAAAAGGACATTCTGCCAGATTGTGAGCAGAGGGAATTTTAGGGCTCCAGGACCTGTCAGAGGTGGAAAACAAGCCCTGCTGTGTGGTGAGAGGAGGGTGGACAGCAAGGGGTAAACAGGGAGGAGTTGACTGGTGTTCTTTAAGGTACCCTAAGGTAGGTGGGAGACACTGAGTTCCAAAGGAAACAGACCCTTGCCTTTTCCCTTATCCTGGAGCAAGAGTCATCAAACTTCTTGCTCATATACCACCCAAATTACCAGATGTTGTCACGTCACAACACAATTTGAAAAACATTTCAGCATCTCAAACAATAAGGAGGAGGAACATGTTAATAATAGAAGTAGAGATGTCAGGAAGAAATCCCTGGGCATTTTGGCAATATGAAAGGATTTTATCAGTTCATCTGGTTAATCCAATTTAGCTGGTTATTCCTGCAAAAGTAATCCAATTTATCTGCTTGTTCCTGACAAAAAATATTAAAGAAAAAGAAAAAACTCTTCCAATTGATAAAACATATTCTATAATACTGTATGCTTCCTGCAAAGTTCCAGAGTAAGAGATTTTTTAACACTGTTTTCCAGAGTAGTTCCCAGTTACACAGAAACTTCTGAAATAAGTTGAGATAAATTACATTTTTTAATATACATGTGATCTGTGACTTCCCATTAGGGGAGACAGTAAATGCTGCAGGGAAAGGTAGTATCAGAATTTTTATTGTGTTACAGGAATTTATTTTCTGCTCACACCTCCAACTGACCCTGAGAGTAGATTAATGACATAGACTTCTGACCAAAACAAATCAGAGTCCTTTTTTCGTTTTTTCTCAATATGCACCACAGCTTTATAACAGATTTTGTCAACAACAACAGCAACAAAGTTTTTTATGTACTAGCTTATGTTTCACTCCAAAAAACCAATTTTGTAAAGCAATTCCTGAGCTTTCAGAGAGCCATTTGGTATTTTAAAAAGCACAGAGTAAAATTTTTGGAGCCACCACGGACAGAAGGAATTTTCTCCCCCTTCCCTTCTCTGCTTTCAGAGAGCCATTTGGTATTTTAAAAAACGCAGAGTAAAATGTTTGGAGCCACTACAGACACTCTCTACTAGTTCATTAAAAGCACATATTATCTGCTGGGCTCTACACCTGTGCAGCACAGTATTGCTGTTATAGAGATGTTTATAGAGATGTGGAGAGATGCTATTAAATAAATTTGCATGGATGTTGCAGGTGATGCCTCCCTGTCAGCCCAGCTCTGTGTCCCAGCTCAGGAGCTCTGGTGAGGAGCAGGGGATGCTGAAATGGCTCTGCAGCCTCCCAGTGCTGGGGCTGCTGGATCTTTTGCTGATCGAGACAAATTATCCCCCCTGTTGAAATAAGCCCAAACAGTGAGTTTGTTTAAACACATCTGCTTCAATGCAGAAGAGAAGCAAACACCAGTAGTTGTTTCTTCCTTATTTTCATTGCTGTGGTTGTAACTCTTAATTCTAAAAAGGAGATAAAATCTTCCAGATAATTCTTCCTTGCCTTTCCCCACTCCTTCCCCCTTGAAAGTCTGTTCTTAAAATACACATTTATGTACATGACTCTCTGCAGAAAGAGACAGGCAGGTAGGAAAAGAGGAAAATAGTATCTGGAAAACAGGAACATTCTGTCTTTATATCTTTGGGGGAAAAGGATGGCATGGTTCCAGTCATAAACCCATTGTACAGAACACTACAAGTATACAGCCAAGAGTTTTATTGCAAATCTTCAAAACATGCTGGGTTTTCCTCATGAAAAATTTATTTTTGAGGCTCATAAGGACTGTGAAAAAAACTTTGCCTTTCTTTTAAGAGAAAAATGCTGAATTCTTGCAAGACAGTGTTTGAAAACTTAAATCCTGACTGTTCAAACACCTATCCTCTAATCCACTCAAGTTCAAAACAGAACATGTGAAACTGTCATAAATTGTGAGAGACAGCAGTTAACAGTAGAATAATAAATTCACAATGTTTTTACCCTTAAGAATCTGAGTTCAATTTATTGTCAAATCTGGAACACTCAAAAGCCTGAAGACTTCCTCTTCTCAGAATGAGAGAAAATTTCTGAACATTCTTAGGATCCTCTCAGTTAAGAATATTTGTTAAGGTATTTGCACAGATCTTAAGGAAAGGAAACACTTGGTAAGATAAACTTAATTTTGCTTCTCATTACTGACAATTGTAACAAAGTATATCTTTGTAAGACACCACAAATGAGGTTTGGCATTATTTATTGTCTGTTTTCAAAAGCTAGGGCCAAATTCAGCCCTTGAATTATTTCCATCTTTTATTTACAATCAACTGAAATTTTCCTTACACAGTCTCTCCTTTACTATCACAAATTACTCTGAAGATCTCCCAGCAGCTTTTCAGTCAAGCTCAGTGTTATCTTGCCTGAAGTTTAGTGTGTACCTTTTGCAGTCCCTACCCACCAAATCTCCAGAAATTAATCTGTATGATCATGGATCACTTTTGGCTTGTGAAATGGACACCTACATGTAATTATTCTGTGGTGTCTGAAATCTTGTTTGAGACCATGAGAATTAAACCAAAATACATAAAATATATTTCTACATGTTCTCCTGACAGATTTATACATTACTCAATCTCCTCTGTAAGGAAGGAGCAACCTCTGCCCTCCTCATCAGGATGGAAATTACTGAATATTTCTGACAAACCACATACATGTGAGCCATGCTGCTCCTCAAGCATTTGTAATAATCCAATCTTGAACAAGCACTCAAGGCAGGCCAGCAGTGTCTGGTCGTGCTGGTTGCAACATCAGCATCCAGGCTGATGGGCACAGTGTTTTTCTGGGAGGAAGTCTGCAGCTGATGGCTGCCCTGCTGTTCTCTGACTGCTGACCTGTGAAATCACAGGAATCTCCTCCTGTCACTCTGAGGCACAAGGGACAGTAACACCAGCCACTCCACCCTGTACACCAGGACAATTTACACCAGGACACAAGCTAAGGAATATCCACGCAAAACTTTTTTTCTCTTTCATTTAGTTAGTTATTTATTTATTCTCTTTTATTTTATTTATTATTTTCTCTTTCATTTATTACTTTATCATGACTCCATTACTCCAGTAGTTTAGTTGGACTCCATTAAAATTCAGCGGCAGGCTACAGAGGGCTGAAATGTGAATTTGCATGCTAACTAACAACACCAAGTTCTACAATCAGAAATATCAAAGACATATTGAGCTAATCTCTGAAGGGAAGAACTTCTGATTCTACTTGATATTTGCTAAAATATATGAACAAACTGCCAATTATAATGGATTCCTGACTGACAGATAAAATCAGTCTGCTTGTAAGTAATTTAAGCGTGTCTAAGCTCAAGGAGTAACTTGTATGACATTAAATTTCATTGCATTAGCTAAATGAAGATAAACTTTTTAAATTGTCAAACCTGATTCTGTGCTGAAAATAATGATGAAATTGAGGCAGAACTCACACACACCTGTCCCCTCCACCAGCTAGACCATCATGTGTGGATGTATTTTGAATGTGGAAAAAAACAATCTCCTTTCCTTTCAACTGACAACATGTAAGACTCTCATCTCAAGAGGCAGCTGGCCTGTCTCCTGTTTTGATAACTCATATAGCTCATGGGCACAGTGTTTGTCACCTGTTTATCCTGACTAAATGTTTCCTTTCCCCTTTTATCCATTCCCTTTCCACTCTTTGTTAACATTTTAAAACATTACATTTCCCACTTTAATTAGAGTGTCTGTCTTGTCCAGCATTTTGCTCTTGCAGTTGCAAGTATCATTTAAACCTTTCAGGTGCTTTGAACCAGGTGCCATCATCCACTGGGCATCAGTGACAGCACAAGCAGTCCCAGAAATGCACTTGTTAGGCAGACACTGAACAGCTCCCTTTATGGTTCCATGAAAAGCTGACAGGATATGCAATGTGCAGTGAAACAGGAGCTGAATTTTGTGTCCAAATTCCCAATTACAGCCACGTGGAGAAACCCTTACAGAACAGCTCATGCAAAGCTGCTCAGCCCATGGAGGGCCCTTGGTGGTGCAAATCCCATTGTCCCCGGTGCTCAGCAGAGGGATCCAGCCAGCAGCACCAGCACAGCACTTGGAGAGCACTGGGGGAGGCTCACTTGCTCCTTGCTGCTCTTCTCCACTGCTCTGGATGGTGCAGGTTTAGTCCAAGTTCCCCCCAGAAGGAGAAACCTCTGCTGCTGTGCCACCCATGTGAGGCAGGTTCAAAACTAACTGCTTGAAAATGGGGAGATGGAAACTACAGAGTGTTCCTTTGAAAGAACAGACCTTGCTGGCTGGAGAGAGAAAAAGATTTAAGAGAGGAAATCTCACAGGCTGTGTTACAAAGTTTGGACAGGCAGGGAAATGCTAAGGGTGCTGGAATAAAAAGCCCCAATCTCAGAAATGAAGGCATTGCTCTGCAGTCAACTGACTATGGCTTGTCATTGCTCAGTAAGATGTGAAGCCTGTCTGCCACTGCGTGTGAATGCTCTGCCAGCTCAAAGCTTAACAGACACACATGGTGGCACAAAGTCACAATCAACAATGTCAAATGAAAGAAAGAAAAAAATAATTATGGCATCAACACCTCAATGAGTAAAATTCAACATCATTTATACATGTGGAAATATTAAACTCAGTTTGTTCATGACTTATTTTTCCCTCCTGTTCATATTAGTTCTTTAGCTGGTGGTGTAAAGTCACAAGTAATATCCCTTACATTTGGCATTTTGTTTTATTTCCTCTTGTCTGAGCATTGCACCTTCAGGTATTTCAATTATATGTGAAAGATGGGTCTCTTCCTTTGCCTTCGCTGTAGATGTTTTTCATTTGCCATTTGAACTCTGTAAATGTATGTTGTCAACTTCACTTAACTTCAAAAGCTACGTCTGTCTTACCAGACCTTTTGGGTTTTAACCAGCTAAATTTTTTAATCTGTGTGCCTGGTATTTGTTAGTCTACTTGAGACATATAATTTAGGATTACATGAACCTCAGTTAAAAGCTCATGTTCCATCCAGGGAGTGTGATTTAAAAGACATTTAAAACACAAATGAAATGCCCAAAGTAAGCATTATGTTTCTCTTCATAGATTTTTGTCCCTCCCTTTGTCATCTGTGGTAAGTAGCACATTGTGGAATAAGCTCTAAGGTTTATTTCTTACATATCCTTATACAATTCTATGAGAAAAGCATCTCTAGTTTCACCTCAGCTAAACCTCTGCTAACTGAGCAAATACTATTTTCCTTTGCAACTAATCAAATGTTTCTTTGGTTTCAATTTAAAGAGTTTGCAATTCTTTATGCTTCTCCTGAATTTATTCCTCTTCTGAAATTTTATCACAAATATTTTTTGCCTCAATATCTTTGTGACAAATTTGTGCCTGCTGTATTCTGTCTCCCAGATTATTGTAAAAATGACTCTGCACCCTTTCTGGGTATGCATTTTGTAGAATTCTCCTCTCCATGCACACTGACCCATGTGTGGCTAGACACAAACAGGAGCACTGAGTGCCTCTGTTTTCAGCAAGAGGTGAGTTAAGAGCCCACTAGCAATCATGGTCACTCAGCTCCACTAGAGCTGAAGCACTAAAAGGTTCATCTCTATTTAGCCCTTCAGTGTGTTCCTCCTGTCACAACAGTGACTGCCTTACTCCTTTTGTGAGGTGTATGCCCTGTGTTTCACTCCTTTCATTACCCTTTGAATTCCTGCTCTGCCCTTTACCTGTCTCATTATCACAGTGCCTATCACAAGAGGGTGATGGCATCTGAAACTGAGCAGCAAAGCCTGACACAAAGGTGGATTTGGAGATAATTCACTGTAGCAGGTGACAATTGCAATGAACCTGACTGAAAATTGGCCTGATGTCCAGGGGCATGGCAGAGGCTGACAGCCAAGGGTGAGTGATACCACACGTGTGAGGTGTGAAACAGAATGGAACCAAACAGAACTAAACACAACAGAACCAAACAGAATGGAACCAAAGGAAAGGCAGGCACAGGACTCACTGCTGCTGTTGTCATTCCCCCTCCAACCCTCCCCAAGGAAAGGCATTTTGTAAAACTGTCTTCTCCTGGGTATCTGCTCCTTGGAATGAGCAAAGTGAAAGCTCAGCTGTGAAAAGTACCTTATTCACCCCTGAGGCATGCTGAACCTGGAATAGGCACAGTAGTCCAGGAGGATTGCTGTGTCAGTTTTCAGACTGATATTTCTGTTCCATGCACTGCCCATACACCTACAGTTGCTTTGTTCTTGACTTTTCTTAATGGAGTTCATTCTTTTTCTGAAGGATTGTAATCCTGCCATATGAGTATGCTAAAATAGAATTCCAGATTTTCTGAAACCACTCCATGGGCCTTTACAAATCCTCCTTTCCCAGATTCCTCTGCCATGTGCATTTTTCTAGACATTGTGGGGTAGCATCAGCATGATGGAAAGCTACAGCACTGTGCTCATTTCAGCCCCCACAGCTGCACAGCCACAGGGGTGGGCTCCAGGTCAGGATCACAGGGCAATGCACAACCTTGAGTACGTCTTTAGATACCAAGGTGTTGAATGCCTAAACATTCTATATCACAGCATTCAGGTGTCTTTATGGATACAGCTGTAAAGAAATATTTTGGGGTTGAGTGTTCATTCTCCTCCTTACATGTCAGAGGTGACCTAAAGAGGCAACTAAGCACACAGACAACCTGGACAGGATGGGTCTCTTTGAAACCCCTCCAGAGGAAACTACACCTGCTCCCACCCATGCTAGAGCTCTAAGCTACTCATTGAATAAACAGAGATAAGTTCATATTTTCACCACACTTTCCAAAGTATAGTAATAAAAATAGGTGATGATGAAATGTTGAATAAAAAGCAAATTCTGTTTGATAAGAAAAATGTCCCCTTGAGAGAAAATGTAATCCTGTGATCATAAATCTGCAGCTGGAGCTGAGTGAAAATAAGCAACCTTAGGTCAGGGAACTGCACAGAGGTGGAGGTGATGTAGATCATCTTATAATTTAGAGGCAATGGTTGCAAAGTGCTTAGCTCTGATGGGGAGAATTATTTACAGCAAGTGCAGAGAATAATCTAGTGATATGTGAGGCTCTGCAGTTACATAAAAGAGAGAGATTACCCTTTGATCCAAATATCTGTGCTCTCTTATAGCCCTCATTACAGACGTTGATCAACCAAGCCTGCTGCACTGCTGCCAGATGAAAGGAGATGAGAGTGATACTCCCTTGCCTCCCCAGCAGCTTATCTGTGGGAGCTGTGGAATTATTTGAATGATGGTACACTGGGCTGTACAAAAAAAATGGAGGTGGCAGTAATCACTGTTCCTTGATTCCTCCTTGGAGAATGAGTGCAGGGAGTTCTGCTGTGGGAAACCACAACCACTGTACAGCAATTTTTCATCCTGAAGTAAGAAACCTCTCACATAAGTATGAATATACAGATGTACTTATCACTTATTGAATCATGCTTATTTTGTTCACAAATCATTGTTAGTCAAATACTTTTCTTAAAGAGATAACTTTCCTATCACAAGTATAACCAGAGTCATGTACAGATATCTGTGGAACAAGGTCTCCCTTGACTCACTATTCTCAGTCTCAGTAAATATGCATCCACATAACTGAGATCTAAACACTAAGCCTGAGGATACTGCATGAGAAGGAAGATGAAAAAGAACCAAAAAACAAAACCACATCAAAATCTGAAGATGTGACTCTGCAGAATATATTCTGTCAGAGGAGCAGGTTGTATTCATGTCCTGTCCTGACTATTCTGTGGTGCTAAAAGCAGTTTTTTTGTAGGATTTAGCCAGTACCATTCCACCATTTGGGGTTTGAATTCTCTCTTGCATGACCTTGTTTCTCTTCCCAAACAAAGCGGCACCAAGTGAGGTGGAGTTTCCCAGTGCAGTTTCTCTCCACAGTCAATGGCATCAGCCCCCCTGAGGTCTCCCTTGTGACCATGAGCACACCAACCTCCCCACTTGGACTCTCTTATGGTTGATACTCTGAGATTTATGGGCTTTTACTCATAATGAGAAAGCTTTTCTGAAACTTGCTATTACCACAGTAATGTGATTTTTATGATGGCAGGGAAACAATTCAGTATAACTAAACAGGAAATGGATGGATAGGGACAGCTTTCACTTGGAACACTGTTTTTTCTAATTTGTGTTGATTCACATACTGCTCATACACAAAAAAGAGGAACCTTCTGAAT
Organism: Passer montanus; assembly: GCF_014805655.1. Taxonomy (NCBI): domain Eukaryota; kingdom Metazoa; phylum Chordata; class Aves; order Passeriformes; family Passeridae; genus Passer; species Passer montanus. The sequence goes on along the minus strand of NW_024368596.1, from coordinate 1,425,622 downwards.
TCTCAGTATAAAGGTGGAGAGCTACTGATTTCTTTTTTACAGGAACTGCAGCTGCAGAGAAAATTGCCATCGATAAAATGATATATGATCATTTATGCAGCAGAAATAACTAATAGAGCTGAGACTGCACAAAAGTGCAATATTCATCTTACAGAAAGCATTTTTCAGTGAGACTATATGCAAATCAGGTTTTATGCTGCTGAAGATTCTGATTAAACTTATAATTTAGGTTTTAATTGAACTTTTTATTGGATTTTTCACAATAATTTTGCCTCATTTATATAAATAATTAACTGCTGTAAAATAAGTTGCCAAAATAAATTCATAAATTCTATGGCAATTTTTTTTTTTTTCTGGTGAATGTCTGCAGCACACAAACACTGAGCACCCTATTGCTTGTTTTTTCTGTGTTCCACACAGGTAATCCTGACAAATCTCTGCACAAAGACAGGATTTAACAAAATGCATCTGTAAACAGTGCAAATTATTTCAATTTTTTTTAAGAGATGAGCAGATACAGGCATTTAAAAAATTGCAGAACAATAGAGCCATAAAGATGATTGTTGTCCTGCAGAATAGGAAGCTTTGATAGTGAGGCATATGTGACTGCTCTACTGTCCAGTTCTAAAGTATAAAATGAGTTCCACTTTATACTAGGCTTTGGAAAAAAAAAAGACAGCAGTGCTGTACAAAATTAAGATTCAGACTTCTTCTGTTTCTTTTTTCTTTTTAAGAAGATGGCTGCAAGTTAACTGCTTACCTACAAATAGTGAATTTATTTACAGTACTTTAATTCCAGAAAATCCCATCAGCTTCAATAAAATAATTCTACTTTTATGCTAGTGTGATTTAGGTCAAATTCTGAATCACTGACTTTTAAATTCCAACTTTAAGGAATTTAATATTTCTCTACATCCAGCAAAATCCTGCTTTACTACAGACTGTAAACAGTATTTTCACAGATCTAGGTTTTAAGAACTCTATTAATTATGTTGCCTGGCATTCCTAATGCTGTAGATCCTTTCTGTAGTAAGACAGCTATCCAGCTGTTTGTTCATAACTTATTTACATTACCAAAATTGAAATACAGTCCATAAACTGCTAAATGAAATTTTCAATAAAGCTGAGACACAAAGTGCTGGGGTTTAGCAAGTGAAGGACACAGCAGAATGCAAGGAAGAGTCAGTGGGGTTAATATTGCAACCCTGCAAAAATGTCTGATTTCCAGCAAATTCAGTGTTTTCTAGGAGGAGGCACACAACAAACAACTGAGCTGTTACTCTGCACAAATAAAAGAGAGGGGAAACTATCCCAACCCAAAAAAGAAGTTTTTCTTTCCCATTAACTACTTCAAGCCTCCTGGGTGGAATCACTACAGCAAGTTTTGAATGATGTAGGAAATGAAAAGCTCCTGCCCAGCCAGCTGAGAGAGAATTTCAGACAGTGCTTTGTTCATATGCATTGTTTATATGCTCTGTTCTTTGATGTAGTATTTAGCCAAGTTAGGACCACAAAAGCCTGGCAGCTTTTTTGTAGATGGGGAATGAGTCTTTCTGAGCACTGGAAATGTAAAAGCAAAGTCTGTTCTGCAGTCTATGGGGGAAGAGCAAAACTTCAAAATTTCATCTGCATTTCTACAAAACAAAACTGATAAGCAAGCAAAATATGTTTAAAATTAGATAAAATATTCAGATCATTCCAGTAACACTAAAAATTAATAAATAGCCCATACTCCATGTAATTTTTAAAATCTGATTGTATTACATTTATTTTGTTAATGTAAACAAATACAGTCTTTCAGATATAAAAAATGGAGACAGACACTGTAATTTAGGAATATGAAAGAATTCATTATTTACAAAAGAGAGTGTGCATTTCCTTGATTTCTTAGTCTTTTATCCATACAAATGCTGTTCAATAAGCACACAACTGACCTCATTTTGACTTAGAGACTTTTAATTTAAAACGTATTTCAAGCCTACTTCAAAGTTTTCTCTTTGAACTGTTTCAGAAGTTCTAAGGATCAGAAACCTGTTATACAACCCTAACAATTTCAAGTAAATCTTTTTGTTATTTTAATTTTTAACTGTGATTCCAGAAGTTTAAAAAAATAGGTTTAGAAAAGAGCAATATATTTCCAAAAATACTAATAAAAATGTGTGAAAGAGATACTATCACTGTGCAATATTATTAATAATTAACCACAATATTATTTTCACAGAAAATATCATTATCTAAGCATAGCAGACAGTAACAAAACTTCCACAGAGACATTCTAGCAATGACCAAAATCACCACAAGACCCAGACATGCTCACTCCCAGCAGTGGCTCCCTTCACTCCCTGGACAAAAGGCAGGGTGAGGTCTTGCTTTCATTGGTAGATTTTCCACCAAATTCACTGTGATCATGTACAAATGAATTAATTACTGAAATCTCATTATCTACTTTCTAAGATATACAGGAAATATCAGAATTAAAACTGCGCAAATTGGCCAGTGCTCAATTTGTTCCCTCTATGGCAGACAAAATAATTTCTACACAAAAATTATTTCTGAAAAATATTTGTCATTAATAATAAAGATATTGCCTGCTTCTGTCTTTTTTTTCCTAAACAAATCATAAAGAATTATTTCTATTTATTTGCTCCAAACTTGGAAATTTGAAATGAAAAATTTTGGCCATGAGATTTGAACTCTATCTATGTAGGTTCCTCTTTTAAAAAAAATTCCCAACTCCCACTGGAAGAAATTAAATCATCTCTAGACTATTCAGACAGCATTTTTATTTAGCAGGTCATAACTGAGATGAACTGAAAGGGCAGCTACTGTTAAACTGGTACTTATATAAACTTCCAAAAAAAGTCTATTATTTCAATTGATATTTCTGTTATGGAATGATTTCATCTTCTCCTCTCTTGACCTCCTACATGTTCAAGTGCAATAGTCTTTCAAATAGCTGTAGTGACACATTTAAAAAGGCAGAGCTGCCCAGCATTATTAGAACTCAGTGGAGTACATAAATATAGCTTCAGAGGCTTTTATTTCACACTCTCACAGTCATCAGAAATGCTTAGAAATAATAATTTAGAAGTGTTTTATCAATGTTTCAGTTATCTGGGACCCAGTGAAATGGAGATCTATTTGAAATGACAGTGCATTACAGCAAGGTGAGCAAAATATTTGGGAAAAGGTTCCATAGGAAATTCACTGCAGTCCATGTGGCTTAAACATGACTGTCAGTTATTCAAAATGTCATCTGTACACCCAGAGTGCCTCAAGCTCTGGATTAGCAGCTGATTCATTCATTGTAATTTCTATAAATGCCAGAAGCCATTCATGATCTTTGTTGTCCAAATACATTTTGTCATAGCAAATTTCCCCTGCAAATAGCTAATATTTTATGTTCTCTTTGATGGAGCTTTACTTTCATGTTAGAGTACCTCATTTTAACCTCTATTAATTGTTCTGGTGTAGTTTTTTTCAGTTATTGAAAGGTGCCATATTTCAAAAGTATATTTATAAAAGAATGTCTTTCTTCACTCCTTTCAAGCTGCTTCCAAATCAAAACCCCTTGGAGATAATTCCTCTGGACCTCTGCAAAAGACCTTTTTTGTGCAGGTCAGAACCACATTATGAGGGATACATGTGTCATGTAATGAAACCACTATTACTGAGAGGTAATGGCATTTAAATGCATTCTGCATTAATACCACGTCTTTATGATGAGTTCAGAATGATTAAAAAACACTTGACTGCTGCTCTGTGCTGGTGGGATGGATATTAGATCCAGAGTGGATTTGTTTTCTGCTCCGTGGAGCGTTCCCAGGCACTCAGCAGAGCCTGCAAGGTCCATGCAGCTGTGAACTGATGGGGCCCAGAGCTGCTGGGCTGGGGGGAAGAGAATGCATCCTGTCAGCAAGAATCACAATTACTTCAGCATGGAAAAGTACCAGATACCCCTTTGCAGAGACGTCACTTAGGGGAGATGGGGTGGGGCAACCTCTATTCAATATTATAACTTTCAACAATATTGATAACTCTGAGAAAATTAGAAAAAAAAATTATACAACACATATTTACCTGCCAATCCCCCTGTGAGTAAAGGATCTCAGGCCCAGGTGTGCCAAAAGAAAGTAAATCTGCTGGCACTTGTGTTGTGACACTGCAGATCTTAAAATACAGACCAGGTTTAGCACCAGGGATTCAGAATCTAAGATTTGCTTCAGGTGTGTTTCTCAGTAGCATCAACACAGCTTGTGAGCTACTCATCATTCAAGTGAACAAAACCAAGTAAAGATGCCAAGATAGCATTCAGTTCTTAAACATCAAATAATTACAATAGGTCTCTGCTTCTGATTTTTAAAAAAACTGGTCTTAGATGCTTAAAAAAAAATCTCCTGAGATATTTACAGTGAAAAGAGCTAATTGATTAGGAAAAGGTGCCTGCAAAGAAATGAGAGGTATCCTGACATAAAAATCAACAGCAGAACCTTAAAACACAACTCAACATCCATGCTGGAAATTACAAAAATGCCTAATTCTGCCCATCAGTTTACACCAACTTCCAAGGAATCAGGCCAGGTGCACACAGGGTTGTACACTGCAACCATAAAATCTCCATTTGTCCTCAATCTGAGGACAGTCACATGCAAATATGATTTAAGACAGAGTGGTTTTATTCCTTTCTGCAAAACTTTCTCCTCTGATTAGCATCTGAAACTGATTCTAATGTTTCCAAGAACACAAATACACATAGATTTACTCAGGAGCTATCACATCACAGGCATCCTGAAAATATGAAGGAAAGCTTAAATCAAAAGGGAGAACTAGAACTGGAAAATATCACTTAGTCAAAAGATGTTTTTCCAGCAATTTAACAGAATCTGCTGTTATTCAAAGGGTGTAGCACCAAAACACAAATTACCTCCTCTGAAGGCAGCTGGCAGAAATGCTCAATTGTCTGTAACTTAAGAAATGGAACTACAAGCATCAAAAAAGCACAAAAAGTGTTCAAAGATATGTGGGCTTCTAAAGAGTAACCCATGCCTCATGCTGGATTTCTAATTCTTCTGTTCTTTCAAATAAATTGAGACCCAAATTCTCTTGTTTACTTTTTATATAAGAACAAACAGTACCTCTACCAGTGTGAATCAACTTAGAGAAAACTTCAGAAAAGCATTCCAGTTCATTTCAGCACTGTCACACATCTGCACAGGCTAGTTCTTAAGCAGGAACTTTTCAAATCCATGTGCAGGGTGTACCAAAGACACTCCTGAAGCAATTCCAGTGAGAATAAGCGCTTAATATCTGTTCATCAAAGAATGATTATTCTTAGTGAGCTCTAGGCACAGTACATTCCTTTCCTGAAATGTATTATGAAAACATATATAAATATTACATCACTGTGTGAATCAAAATCTCTACATCTAAAAAAAATAAGAAAAGCCACGTTACAATTCAAGAAAACACCACATATTGCAAGCATCCTCAAAAGAAAGACAACTATATTTGAAATTTTCCAGAATCTAGGACAAAGGAATTCACTCACCCAGCTGATGCCTGTTCTCTCAATTTTCTTAATGAAATAATTTATTTGACAATGATGACACAAAGAGAACTGGTAACAATATGACCCCTAACAGTTCGTCCCTACACTTCATGTATGACAAGCCTGCATTAGCTCTGTTGAATTCAGTGCAGCAACACCAACATCTGGTCCTTTCCTGTTTTGGGAATTACCACATGGAAACAGCTGCTGGAGAGGCACAAGATTATTAAACTGAGGATAAGTGAGATAAAGGTGCTTCCAAATGACTCCTCCTGATGTGAAGAGTTTCACTGTGACCCCATACAGCATTCTCAAATTCAAAACACTGATTGTCTTACAAGGACTGAGTTTTATAAAGCTCCTCAGAAGAAATGCAAAATCACAGTCTGGTTTAATGTACTCTTTCCATCACTATTCTCCTTGTACTGTCTTCATGAGGTGACAAGCATCAAAATGCCCAACCAAGCTGTGAGACAGGATGGAAAGTCCTTGAGAGCAGGTGGAGAACTACTGGCAACAAGCACCCAGACATCAGTGCATGTGATTTGCATCTTATGATTTGTGCCTTTGATTTTTTTACTTTGTACGCAGTTTGAAAGGATGGCAAGGATCAAGGCAGCAATCACCAGAAACATAGCAGTAAACAAAATTCATCCCTGGGAACTATTTTCTCTGAGATCTATTCCATCTCACACAAGGATGATACAATAAAACAATAGTGGGAATCTCTTTTTAAATAGAGATAATTAAAGATAATGCAAAAATTCCAGGTCTCATTCCTGTCCTCCTTTGTGTAACCTTGACTTCTGTGTCCCAGGTCTCAAGGAAATGCAGGGAGAGGAACCAGTCTGGCATTTGTAAGGTCTCATTCTTTTCCTACTGTAGTGCTGCTTCAACTCCCTGGGCCTGCTTGGCTCTTGCAACATCTCAGGCAGAGAATTCTTGGTATGGTTCTGGAAGTTTTGCTTGGCATACTGTACTTTTTAATCAGAGCTAGTTTTTTAGTCCTTAGAAAATTAATTAAATTAAAAATGTCATGCTTGAATGTGTCATGTATCAATTTTGAAGACTTAATTATAAGAGGGAATTAAGCTTTGATTAAGCTTTTCTTCTGAGAGCAGTAGCTGTCATTCTCCTTTGTCTTAAAATAAGGGAATCTTTCTGGCTCAGTCTACAAAAATGTCACTCTATTATTTATTCCTGACAACACTGTCTAGAAGTCAGCCTGGTCTGAAGACAAACACTGCAGCTACCATGGTCATTTTTTGCATTCTGTATCCTCAGAGAGCCGTGGCATTACCATCTCCTTGTAAAAACTGGGAGAAAAAACAGCACAAGGTGGCAATAACAAAACTTTTAAAATTACATAATTTGAAATGATTTGTTGAGGGAACGTAACATTTAAAAATGAAATTTTTGTTGTGTTACCAGAAAATTCCTATTGGGTTTTTGAGCTTTCAGGCATGATACAAGTGTGGGCAAGTTGTGGAGACTCTTGTAATTAATTGATACAGAAAAATCTAATAAAACTGAGTTAATGAAAAAATAAATCAAGAAATTTCAAAATCAGAACTCTTAAAAACAAAGCACTAACTAACTCTAGCTAGAATGGGGGGCAGGTAGAGTATGTGTACTTCTGAACTCAACACTTAGCCTGCTTCACTCATCTGATGTTATATCCATGAGAGCAAAGCATATACAGGCAGGTAAATGTTCTTAGGAACATCTGCAAGCCCTCAACACTCAGCACCCAGTAACAATAATTAAAATGCAGCAGCAATAGAGGCTTAGTTTGAACAGTGACTGAAGGCTGCTTAACAGGGAGGGAAGTAAAACCCATAGAACAGGACCATTTCCATGGAATGCACATGCCAATCATCCTCCTGGACAGATTCCTATCACTAAGAGTCCTGCCAGGGGTATACATTAATTTTAATCTGGAAATAAGTTGCTACATTTAATTCAAAAATCATTAACGGCTGCCACTGTGTTAATGTAAATTAGATAGTCCCATAGTTTGGCAGAGGAAATGAAATCTGACTGATGCAGAGCAGAAACAGGGAGAGCTTCTGTTATTATTTGTATTATTACAGCAAAGAAAGGGCACAAATACTGAATTTAGAAAATGGAAATCAAGGCTGCATTTGAACAGACCTGTATTGTTGCAGACAATTCTTGTCTGAGACAATAACTAGTATGAGAAAAGAAGAGAAAAAGCAAAGCAAGCACTCTACATTTTATAGATAGGAGTAAAAGCAAAGAATTCAGTGGTTTCATCCCACACAAGTATAGACAAACTAACTGAAACACCTTGGTTGAGGAAACAGAAGCCTGAAGCTTTTTCTTTATTCAAGAGGAAGAGCTATGTACAGCTATGTAGAAATGCCACACATTTGTCCATTAACTATTCAGGAAGCCTGAGGCAGCAGCATAAGTACGTTGTGTCTCATTAAATATCAGAATTTAAGTGGGATAAATCCAACCCAGAGAGGTTTTTAGGTTTGCCCAGGGTCAGACAGGGTGATTCAGCAAAGTAAAGAACTGAATCAAAAACTGAGTCCCACGTTATTTCCAAGGCATGGTCCAAAGGCATTTCCAACACCATTAGTGAGATACATAAAACTGAATTCTGAAATGCCCTTGCCTAAATGAAGCCTCAGACAGTTTGGTGAGAGCTGGGCATGCTCAGAATTCCAAATACAGAGCACCTTTCTGAAAAAGTCCCACAGGGAGCAATTGCAATAGAACTGGTCTTGTAGCCCCCAGGTAATTGCAAAGTGCCTCAGAGCACAGACACAGCTTGCATTCATTTTTACATTTGTGCATTGCCATGTATAAACCCTCAGGGCTCAGCTTACCAAAGAGAGGCTGCTCACCAAGGAGGCAGGTCAAGCCCTCAGGAAGGGTGCAAGTGTCCCTTTGGACTCTGTGATTTCTGCCTGGACTTGTTTAACCAGGGGAAACTCCACAGAAAGTGAAGAAAATAATGAAGTGCTACTGCTCACCCAAAGCCTGCTGTCTCTGAGGCACTTGGAAGTGATGATTGATGTCTGAAAGAAGGAGTTGACACTGTCTGTCATTGATGCCTGTCTTATTTCTCTTGCATTACTTTTCCTCAGAGTGGGCATAGGAAAAGTTAACTCTACAATTGCACAGAGATTATGGAAACACAGGAGGAGGAAGGGATAAACAAAAATAAACCCATCATAAGCAGCAAAAAATTATCTGAATGCAATCTACTTAAATGCTGGTTTATTTACTTCAGTATCCAGCCTGTTTGGATTGCTACCTTCTCAGAACAATGGACAAACTCCCACACTGAACCTGCTCAGGAGCTACCACATGACATTCACTGTCTCATTGGCCCACTCCTGTGAACATTTCAAGTTCACTTTGAACTCCTGATTCTAGGAATCATTAAAATTAGAAGATGCTTCATCTAAAGCCACCAAATGCAACATATAAACAATTTCACTTTATAAACCAACTCTTTAGTACTTCAGAGAAAGGTGACAGACAATTCTCATTAATCTCCATAAGTGTTTGCTTGTGGCTGAAGGAGGGAATTAACCAGATGAAGGTCAGGTCTGTATCTAACTGAGCAGCCACTGCAAATGACCTACAATTCTTCCAGCCAAACACTTAATATTCCAGTCAAGCAGAGGAAATGATCACAGTATGGAAAGCTTATGACAGAAATGGCTTTGCAATATTTATATTTAACAACCCCAAATAAAAAATAACATACCAAATACAATGCTTCATTTGCCATTCTGTGCATGGCCTCCCCAGAGCAGCCTACAATAACACAGAAATGCAGGATGCACCATATCAGAGCAGAAGATTGTTCTGTCAAGAGCAGCATCCTGCCTGCATTTCAATGATGGGGAAAATATGCCTTGGTGTAGTTTGTATTATAATTTTTCAAGGTTATTGAGTACTTCTGGATCCTTCTGAATGAGAAGTGCTATGCAAACGCTGATAAATAATTGTATTCTATATATGCAGCTGTAATTTAGTACTAGAGGGAGATAGGCCATGGAGTCCAGTTAAAACTGTTGGAACTCAGAAGAAAATTTTTTTTTTTCTTTCTTTGAGCAAATAAACCAAGCAGGAGAGCTGTGAAATCATTAAATCATTCTAATTTTTTTTTTTAATTTAGAAATATATAATTCCCAAATGAAGGATTGGAGGAAAACTGATTTAAATACAATGAGTTACATTGCTTTTTAAAATAAATAAATAAGCACAAAATTTAAAATAACACATTATATCAGTGTTTACTAGATCTTCTTAGGTAAATTCCAGATTATTTTGATATGTGTATATTTTCAAGCAACTTTTGGGTTTCCCAATGTGCTGTCACACATAGAGCACAGTTCAGATTCTCCACACTGAAATCAATTGTGAGCTGAAGGGCAGAGCCTACATGGCAGAAAGAGGTATGAATTATGTACCTGCTTAGCCTCACTTCTGCTTTTGGCTTTATGTTTGTAAATCTATACCAAACGCATTAAATAAAATGTGTTTCAAAATGCCAGGTGGAGCCAGATGGAGCAATACCTTGGGCAGGCTTTGGAAATATTTATTCAATGGAAAATGAGAATAAGTATAGTGTTTCACCTTCTTTATCCAATTATTCTTGCATGCTGGCAACAGAAGCCATCACTATATGCCCCAGAAAAAAAGTAAAAAACCCCAATTTTGTCAAATACCTAACTAGAACTTCAGGATCCCTAGCAAGCAGGGATGAGTCGTCTCAAAGGCAAAGCCAAGGCAAGCAATGTACCTGGACTCTCTGCACTTTCTTTTATCTTTTCAGGGGTCGTGGGCAAATTTCCTACTCTGTGACTGTTTCCCCATAAATTCAAACAGGTCTTTGAGAGCTTCATTTAAGACTTTGTTGAAAATACCTTTGCAATCAACCCAAATCTAGTTTCAAACAAATATTTTAATATTCCAACAAACATTTGTTGAATATCATTGTTGTAATTTCAAACCCTGGTTTTCCCTGCCTTGAAAGAAATACGACAGCACCATTCCCTTTTGAGAGACATTTCATATATTTTTCTCTCACTTTCTTGGCTTCTTCAAGGTACTACATTATTCATTAGTATTTATCTATTTTGCTTTCTTATTTTTATACTGTCCTTTACTCCCTCCAGTCACATGGGACTCACATTTATCAGGTTCTCACATACACATTTAAATCTTAATCAAACACACCTCAGATGCAAAATGCCCTAAATACATCCAAATTCCTCCTACGAGCACAGTTTTAACACAAAGTTTATGTGAAACCTTATTGTAGCACTGAGGCTACCACTGCTCTTATTTTAACCATGAACATTTGTGCTCTCCCATCCAGTCATCCTGGGGAATCATAATGCCTCCCCTCACCTTCCCAACTTTGTTTAGATGTGATGAGACACCACTTTGCAGGCAGGCATTATGTATTCCACTGGCTCCAGTATTAATTTTTCTTGCTGTCAATGAGACCTCTGCAAATTAAAAAGCTATGCAGAAATGAAGCCATAACAGCAGATGCTGGCATGACTTTCAGATACCACAAAGAAAATAAATGAAAGTATCTAGCAGTTCTGACAACTTGATAACACAACATATCTACCCTGACCAAGGTATGGGACTCAAAATTACTTTATCCAGCAGTAACCTCAGTGCTTTTTCATGCAAATTCAGGCACATCACACCTATACACTCTGCAGATGACAAGTCATTGCTAATTAAACCATAACCCATTAGTAGTCATAAACACAATAGCAATAGATTAGGAGTTCAGTGACACGAGCTGGAATATGCAAGATACTTCCAAATGTGGAGCCCATAAAAAATTAAATCTTTTAAGCCACATAAACAGAAAACACCTATTTGTTTGACATGAAAAAAACCCCAAAAACACAGAAAAACCCATCCCCCCCCCAAAAAAAAACCCCATCAAAACCAAAAACTGCACAACTTCACCTTAAAATAGTCAAACAGTGAAAATGCATCTTTTTCTGTAAGGAGACATCCTGGTATGTATGAGAACTTTTTGTCACTGCATTGGCACGGTGGCCCACTCAAAGAAGCAGAGGTGGTTGTAGAGATCTTGGCCAGTTCTGATTTTCTCTGTGGCCATCTGCAGTACTAGTGAGGTGACTTCCTGATGGCAGAGCAGGGGACATTCATGGGTCTGACTTTTTTTTAATTGAAAAAGAATAATGAAGGAAAAATCACCTTAGTTTTTATTATGGAATTCCAGCTCATGATTATGCCCATCTCTTGTGATTTGAACTCTGCATTTTCCCTAGGGATTTGCTTTAAGCATACTCATAGCTTTTTCCAGTTAGAGAAAACACTATGGTACACAAGAAAAGCATATGTAATGTGTTACTGACCTTTATCTTGACCTTTCTGAGCTCTGCTTTTCTCACTGTTTTTCATTCTGACTCTGCAGCACTTCAGCTCATACCATCCCTGAGTATTTCCTCTTTACCTTGTAGATTTGAGTTTAAATAAAAAAATTAAACATTTGAAATGAGATATAGCCACCTTACTCAGGCTCTCTGGAAAAAGGCAGATTTATTACACAAAAAACATGACACTGGATGCCTCAGCTACATTCAGACAGAGAACTACAGCTTCTTGGTATTTGGCAATAGAGGAAAAGTGATGGTGTTGTAACATGGAAACTGAGCATTGTGGTACTATGCAACAATATATTAATCGTCTGTTATGGAGTAGGGAATGGGAATTGGATTTGATTTTTCAATACCTTAATATGACAAGTTCTCTTTTCAGTCAAGCACACAAAAAAACCCGACCTATCTAGAGCTCAGAAAGGAGATGAGTCTTCAAGTAAATGCTTTTCATTTTGTTATACCTCTAGCAAACTCTGCCAAACCAAAAGAAAGATGTTTTAAATGTTGCTATATTACAATACATTACATTATAATAGAATACATCATTTATTTCAATGTTGTTTCATGGTTCCAGAAAAGAAGATTTTTATTATTGAGGGAAAGGACGAACAAATCCCATCCCTTGCTTAAGAGGTCAAAATCTCTTACTGAGTATACTTGTATATTTTTAACCTATCCAATAGGCAATGGTCCCAGCTGCTTCTCACTTTCATTTGCTAATCATATGAAGAGAAGTTTAATTGGCTTTTAAGATGCACCCTTTTCTGCTGCAGTAGGTAAGGGTTCGCAATCCAGTTTAGGAATGCAGAATAAACAAACAGAGAAGACTTGTACTATTTATCCAGGACAGCTAGGAAAATCTCAGCTACCTATTACCAGATGTGGTTTGCATATATGCCACCTTAATTTGGGAATAGTAACAAAAAACTTTTCTTCATTTCAGTGTCCCTGTGGGATGCCATTAATAATTAGTTTTACCAGCAGTACTCCAGACTAAACTAATTTTTCATTTTTATTACAAGTAGTACTCACTGAACACCAATTTTCAGAGTTTTCATTAGGTCTGGGAACTGTAGGACAGTGGTATTTCATCAGAAGATAATTTCTCTAACACAGAAATGCAGTAACACCAACAGTCCTGCTGGGAATGTGGTTTCAGTTTGGCTTGGAAAAACTCACACACACCCAGTGTCAAACAGGCTTTGCTACAGAAAAAACCCTCTTTGCAAAATACAGAGGGACTAGGAAGAAAGAAAACTGCATAAAATCAGAGAACTTAGTCATGCTGCTAGGAGAGAGGGGAATGAAAGCCAGAACTGTTGTCTGACAGTCCAGTGCCTTTTCCAACAACTCTGACTGTTGAGTTAGTTTCACATGTGGTGCATGCCTCCATTTCTCTACCATGATCCTGTGTTTGGCTGGCGCTCTCTGACCTGTTCTTCTCCCATGTGGAATATATGAAGTGACTGATGGCTCTAAACACTATGCTTCCATATGGCTGAACACAATTTAAACATTTAGGGTGCTGTTATAAATAAAAGTAATTATTTAAGTCTTACTGATTAACAGATTAAGGCTGCTGTTGTATAAGGGTCTGAAAACAGATTGCATTTTCCATGGAATAAATCTGTTTGAGTTCTTGGCCTTTAGGGACCTTTGCTTTCTTTTTTTTTTTTTTTTTAATCAGCATCATTTAGCATTTTCTCAGCTTTTAAAGCTGAGTTGTTTAGCCATGCATGACATGCTTTCAATGGTAAGTTAGCATAACTGCACATGTTTTTTCTGCTCATTTGGATTGTAAATATTTGTACTGCTTGCTATCAACAGCTTTGCAATTCTGTACCAGGATGAATATATATATTTTTAAAGACACAATAAATAGAACTAGATTCTGCATTTATACATAGATATATTTCAATAAAAATGGCAAAACAATCCAAGTATAATAAGGAATAGTTTAATTTTCAGGCATGGGCAAGTCTTGAAATTGAAAGATTTAGGATGCTTGTGGTTCAGGTACCCACATTAAAACATTAACTTTCATTGACAGTGGCAGAAGCTGGCAGATGTTATTTTGCTTGTGCTAACTCAATAAACGCAGGTCAAACCCAGTTAATAAATCAGCCATCACTATGTGTCAAGCAGTTCTGTTACTCAAAGGGAAGACAGGTGAGGATCCTGGCTTGTGCTTATCTGTCACTCAGACACATATCTCCACCCGCCATCCTCAGAACACAGAGGAAAAACAGGTTTTCTCTCCTCTTTTGACCTCACCCAGGAAGAGACACTCCAGCTCATGCCCTGTTACTCACATCACAACAGGACTGATTCAGCCCATTTTTAGGGGCACTTGTTCAGAAAACTGGCACCTAGAGCATGCTCTGACAGCAAAAACTCCTTGGGCAGCAGGGGGAATTTCACCCTCACAGGAGGGCTTCCATCAGTATCTGAATGGCAACCGGCAATTATCAAATGCTGGATGACCCCAATGCAGCAAATAATGTGCTCTGACTCCATGATTCAGGAGGCTGAACAAATGCTTTATTAAGCTATTCTATATTACACTAATACTCTACTATAATTATGCTAAAGAGGTACTACACTAAAAAGATACTAAAGAAAAACCCATGACTGTCTGAGACAGCTTTGACCCAATTGGCCAATCAATCCAAACAACCATCTTCTTGGGTAAACATTCTCCATAACACATTCCACATGTGCCAATCAACAGGCACAGCAAGTAGAGGTAAGAATTGTTTTCTCTTTTTCTCCTAGCTTCTCACTGTCTTTCCCAGGAAAAATCCTGGAAGAGAGAATTATGTCTTGCTAGTAGAGGTAAGAATTGTTTTCTCTTTTTCTCCTAGCTTCTCACTGTCTTTCCCAGGAAAAATCCTGGAAGAGATAATTATGTCTTGCCCTATTCAGAGAATGTGAATACCACAGGCAATAACAATAATTTTAACTAAAATTACTTCTTAAGACCTGTATTTACACAAATCTTTATATTAATAACTAATACATTTGTTACTCAGCTCTCTCATGTTCAGTAGCCATCTCCTGTGGTGGACAAGTGACAGCACTGAGACAGAAACTAATTCACCTGCTCAAAGACACATTTCCTCTACATGACTGTGCTGACTTCTGGGAATACTGACTGGTGTGGAATTTATGATGACTTTTGCTGACTCCTCAATTATCCTCACTCATTACTCATGTTTGGTTTTCCTCAACTGAAGTGAGGCATGATGGATTTCTCCACAGTTAAATATGGAAACTGTGTGGTCCTGACCTCACAGATTCACATCTGGCCCTTTTTCTCATGATTTACTGGGAGTGGAATCAGCCTGGGTAACTGCTGATCACCACCCCACTGATGGCTAAATCATTGTGGTAGGAGTATATGCTAACTCTTAAAATTGAATAAATGTTTTGGCAAGAAATCACAGAATACTCTCATGCAGTGACCTGCATTACTTCTGCCATGAGCTGTACTGACCACACAGGTTCTGTCATGTGTCTGGATTTCTATCTAATAATACTTATAATGCACAGATTGGGAGGGCATAACCACACCTACAGTCACTGGGACTGCTGAGGCTGGGGCACAGAAAACAAAGGCATCCTCTGGACAATAAAATGAGGGCAGTTAAGGAAAAGGGCACAAAAAATATTAAATCAGTGTTACTTTACAGGTTCAGAAATTGCTTCCCAGTGGAGATGAGTGGGCAGTTAATCCCTCCCAAGCTGTTTTGTTTTGTTTTGGTTTTTTTTGTTTTTCTAATCAGCTGTATAAAATGTCACCTTATTAGCTGTGTGCTTCCCTCAGGTTTCAGGAGTATTTTTCATTAAAAGCCAACTTTACATTGCTGTTATCTGACTGAAGCTTAAACAGTATCAAAGTTCAATGTTGGACATAACAATGAAGAACTCACAGCAAAATAAGTGTGAGGAAAAAAATAGCCAGAAGGATCATGATGGTCTCTAAATTTGTATTTAGTCTCTCAAATAGCAAGAATGATTTTAGCAGTTGTAACAGCAACAGCTCTTAGCAGAATTGCACATTTCCATTAACGACATTTCCAGCACCAGGGACCAGCATTGGTGCCTGATGTAACTTTGCAGTGTACTGGAGCAGCCACAGGGTTAGATTCTTAATGCTTAGCTTGCTCCAGAATTCCCCTTTTTAAGCTACAAATTACTTTTTTCTGTTGTCTGAAGTCATAGATGGACTATTAAACAGGTGCTGTAATGTGTGCTGTGCTCTACAAACCAAATCACAGAAGGTGAGGTGTCACCTCTGCTCACAGACCTGGGAGCCTCCCCATTAAGTGAGGAGTACAGCAAAGAGGGAATGCAGCAGGAGGGGTTGGGAATTACACCCATGCATGGCACAGAAAATCACCTGCACAGCCACAGACAAAGAACTCTAGTACAGTGTTACTGCTTGCAGACATTCTACAGTAAATCGTGTCCCTCTGCTCTCCTTCTCAGGACCAAATTTGTATCTGCAGGAGGGGTGCAAATCAGCAGAGATGCTCTGCTGGATGGATTCAGCAAGAAGCAGTCGTGGTTTGACATGATAGGCATGAAACAGCTTTCAGATAGCTCAAAATCCTGGTTCAGCTCTCATCCTAAAAAAAAAGACTTAAATATATCTGAGTTTGACATGATAGGCATGAAACAGCTTTCAGATAGCTCAAAATCCTGGTTCAGCCCTCATCCTAAGTATTCAAAAAAAGACTCAAATATATCTGGCTACTCTGAAAGTATCTGGAGGTCCAAGCCCAGAAATATGCATCTGTTTGCTATGTGGTTTAGTACAGATTATGCTAATTCATCCCCACAGGGACTCAGAGCTCTGGCCAGAACCACAGAAGCATCCAGGGTGTGAGGGGATCACACGGAGACAGAGACACCCAAGCAAGCTGCCAGCTTTGACTGCAGCAGGGTGCAGCCCTGAGGAGAACAGCCTGTTCCCCACAGCTGCATCAGCCCAGGACTGCACTGTGGAGCCCCATCCTGGGGCAGCTCCTCAGAGCCAAGGGAGGAACCACTGCTCAGTGCCACACTGCCAGGATTGTACTGCTCCAAACTGCCTGGCAGCTGCCTGGCTGACAGACTAGCTGAGATCACGAAGTCTGAGGTAATTAAAAGACAAATATTTTCAAAAAGTTTAAAAGAATATTTTCAGGCAATTTTGTTTGTTTGTTTTTCTGAAATAGATTTTCAGCGTGGCAGTGCTGTCCTTCACATGTTACCTCAGCCTCCTTTCCTTCACCATTCCCTGGAAGCTTTACTACTCCCTCAGGATGGCATGGCAGGTCCTCAAATCCCACAAACGTTGTTTGTGACTGCCAAATGGGACTTGCTCTGTCACAGACTAAGTCTCTGAGGCTCTTTTTGAAGTTTACAATGCTTTGAGTTCATTTTTAAATGAAGTCATCCCAGAGGAAAATCTTCAAATTGTTGTCAGGACAGTGATGGTCCTTTGTGATGCTACAAAGCCCTAAACTCTGCCTAGCAGGGATAAGATGCTTCATATGTGTATGCACTGTTTCTGCCATCCCAGTCTCATTCTGCATCAATGGAGAGAGAATACACAGGTAACAGTAAGAAAATATTTTTTTCTTTTCCTTTTTTCATATTTTCTTCAAGCAAAAGTTAAGCACAGTGCTTCTCTTCCAAGTTAAGGTGGTTTTAAAAGTTATTAACAATAACAAATTACCGAAGGAAATGCATAACATGCCCAAGGAAAAAAGAAAGTTGTCACTGCTACATATTCTTCATTCAGTAACAACACAGGTTCTACGAAATGTTGTCAGGAAAAAACAAGAGCCTTTCACCTTTCTTATAGCCTGAAACAGTTTACTGCAAATACAGTGTGAGAATATGCTAAGTATAGGAAGAGAAGATATCATCATGTGGTTGTTTTAATTAGGACCTTGAAAGTCCAAGTAGTGGAATTTTAAGACTATGTATTGACATTTTAAGCCTATGCATAATGAATATTTAAACAATCCTGTGAATTACCTGCCTAGAATTCAAATTACAGCCTTTATTATGACCAGTGATATTCATATTAGCATGGGTTTAGACAGTGCAATTTTCAACAGCTTTATGCCATAAAAGGCTGCTCTGTCAGGTGTGAGCCTCAATTTCACATGAAGAATCACAGACATTTAAGAAATTATCTCATAGCAGTTATCACCTCGTGTGAGATTGCAGCAACACATTTCCTCTGCACTCCTAAAGATACCAGAGAGGCAAAATTTGCTTGAAAATCACACCTTAAGGATAGAGAGATGCAGAGAGAAAAGACACAGACTAAAAGGGGAGTAGTGTACATATAGCATTCCAATGGCCCCTTGACAATAACCAGGGCAAATAAATACCTGCAATGAATCATGCATAGCCCTCATCCCCTTCTCTGTGTGAGCCCATGGCAATTGAGGCCCTGAAGTAGGAGAGTGAACAGTGTACTCTTACTGCACTAATTAATATTTAGTAAGCTGTGTTCTGCTATCCATCTTTCAGCCTGTGAAGTTCCTGTCCTTGTTCCCCAGGACATCCTGGACTACAGGGATGGATTAATACACTGGGAAATGTTTGCTAGAGGTAATTGTAATATTCATTAATAGTTTGGAACCCAGCTTTGAATGCTGATAGTGTTTCTGCTGGGTACAGAGACTCAAGTTCTCTGAAAAGTTGTTTAATAGCCTCTAAAGTCCACTAAAAATATAGAATTCAGAAAAAGTTCCAAGACAAGAGATAGCAGTTGTTACGCAGATTTACACAGTAAGAGAAATTAATGTTGCAGATAAATATATCAGTTAAAGAAGAATAATTTTTATTCCCAGCGTTCTCTAGGAATACTGCTACTATCTTTTCATTTCTTCTCTTTAACAAATCTATTCAAGCTGAGATTTACTGCTTTAGACCCAGAAAATGCAAAGGCAGAAGAATACTTTTTATTTCTGTGTCTTATATTCAAGTTTAATATATAATTCTGGGCAGTGACAACAACTCTTGAGCTTTAGCCTTGAGATTTTTGCTGTACTTTCATAACTAAAATTGCTGCTTCCCTTTCTGAATATAGATTTCTGCTAGTGTAGTTTCTTACTGTTAAAGCAGTAACTTTTCTCTGAGTACATATTTACAAAGCTGTGTCTAAGCTTGTCCAAGTCTATCCATCTACACCACAGTCTCCACAGCACAGTCGCTCACCTCAGTCTTAAGGCTTTTAAAATATGTTTAATATCACTTTTTATCACCTCATTCTCCAAGCTTTAACACAATGACTGAGGAAGGGCAATTCTCAGAACAAAACGAACCCGAATCATCCATTTATGAAAAGCAAAATGATGCCAGCCATACTTCATCACTGGCAATTAAGCATAATTTCTGGTGCCAGAAATAGGAGCAAAGAGATTTAAAGACAGACAAGAGAACTGGCTTAATCTCCTAGGCACTTTGAAAAATTTACTTTTAAAATTACAAGCTCTCTGCCTGGATAGTTACCCTGAGTGCAGAAACACAAATCCAGTCAGGCTTTCAAAATACTGTCCTTAACCTCCTTTGCTTTAAAGGTTGTGGCTTCTATCCAACACATGTAAAATCAAGTATCTTGCAGGGGGAAAAAAGTTACTTTTTCTCATCATTTACTCTAAAATCCTCTTTCCTGTTACTGAATCTTGATTGTCATCTATTCTTGTCCATTAAAAACACTCCAACACTGCTGCAGGAAGGCACAGCCCTCACTGTGGACTGCCTAAGAGCAGTAGCTCAGATTGCTCTGAAACACCCCAGTCCTAATGGCTAAGCCCCTTTCAGCACCAAAAATAAAACAAAACAAAATAAAATAAATGCAGGCGTAGCACATTTCCTATCACTTGCAATCAAGAATCTCATGTAATGTTCTCTGTGCTGAAGAGCACAGTGAGTTTAAATGAAATCTTCCTTAGCAGACTCTCATCTCCATCAGCACCCAAGCAGCACTGGGAGCACTCTGAGTCTGCTCCTAATGGTAAAACCCTGAGGCATGAAATGGAAGTCACAGGCTGTGGCTGTCCTGCTAAGTGTGCTTCACATGCCCACTGGAATCAGATCTTTTGGGAAAATGACAGCAACTTTGGGAGCTGCTGAAGCAGAGAACCTCTAAGGCTGCAACCTCTGTCCCAGCTGAAAAATCTGCATTCCGACTGCACTCTAAGGCCAGAGTGGGAGTTACCACATGAAATCCATTACTTTTCTAAACACCTTCTCAATATACCCCTAATTTTAACATGTTTATGCTTTAAAATCTTCATTGGGCATTAATAAGTATAAACCTAATGAAGCAAAGACGCCAAAGAGAAAGGAACAAACGTCAGGAAGAGAAGAATATTCCTATTCTTACTCATTGCATTTCAGTGATGCCAGACACTGAGAAGTTTGGAAATGGAGTCTAAGAAATATTCATTCTTGACCATGCTGTGCCAGCAACAATACATTTTGAAATATTAGGGAAAGTCAATTTGCAATAAATTCCAGGGTATGTAATTATGTGCCAAGAGTTGCTAGCTTTATCAGGAGCCTGACCTTCTTACTTGTAGCTTTACCCCTCTGGTAAAGCCAGAGATGGTAGAAGGATGGGAAATATCACTCCAAACTGAGAGGAGCTCTACTTGGCCTTGAGAAGCTACAATAATTAGTGTGCATACACATATGTCAGCAAAAGCTTTGCATGTCTAACTATGTTTGAAATATAAATAGCAATAGTGAAAAATTAACATACCAGTCTCAGAAACCCGTATGTGCCTTCTGCTTAACTGTGACAACATGGAACAGAAAGATCCACAAATTTAGAGCACCATCTGGAAAAATCCCATTAAAAAATATTCTTAGTTGTTAAGTCCTTAGCAAGCAATGAAAGTACTAATAAAAAGTACAAAATTATTATTTTATATAAGAAAACAGAGCATATTCAGAAAGACTTGTTAAAGGACCTTGACAGGGACAAAATAATTAATATGAATTACTAGTTTATAATCTCTTTGTGTCATTGTCATGGTTCTAAGTAGAGCATTTCTGCTTCTTTAGGCAGCCCATAACTTATAATCTGATTTGTTCCCAGTTCTTTGTCTATTGCTCTTTTCCTGACAAGTTCTGGACTTCAGGTATTTATTAATTAATTGGGTTCTTTCATTTAATAATATCTTTGCAGTTGCCCATATCCTGTTCCAGGACTGAAATACATTCATCATGGATAAGAAGACTGTAAAATAAAAGAACTTACTGTGGCTATGTATTTTTTGGAATCTGTGGTTGAATAACACCTTTATGATTGGCTATCAGGGACACATACAACCATTTCTGAATGAAATAAAGACAGATTTATTTTTTTTTCCTGAAAATGGAAATTCATTGTCAAGGGCATACAATGACTCCTGACTCCATAGGAAATATTCATACATTTGATACATCCAGGGCTTGTTTTCAAGGACACTTGTATTGGGTTCCTGAGGATTTTTTTAGATTCCAAACAAATTTTAAAATCCAGCTGTTTTTTTTCTATTATTCACTTAATCTTGAGGCACTGACATGACTGAATTTTCTTTTAAGTACTTCTGTGATTGGTTTCTTAGGTTTCTTATTTGAATTTTTAATATGGTTGGGGGTTTAGGGTCTTTTTGATTGTATGCTTTTATATTTGATGCTTAATATTTTCCATTTGGTGAATGATTTTTAAAAGGCTTTCTGTTAAAAACAGAGTCATCCAAGGTAAAGGACTGGTAAGGTTGTCTTGTAACTTAGATGACAATCATAAACCATTAACAGAATATGTTAAAAACAAAGTAGGTGAAATGAAAGGTGTTTAACCAGCCCAAGCAGTGGGATTTCTTTAAAATATATGGCATAAATCTATAAAAAATGAGTACAGCACCAGAAATTAATATCAACTAAGAACAGACAAAAGGGCTCCATTCATCAACTAATCCAGCCTCCAAGATTAATCTAGCTACCTCTCATCTCCTCTGACTTCAATTAAATCCTCCTGTCTAGTTTCTTGAGTTGGTAAATCTTTTTGAATTAATTCCACAGTCCTGTTTGCAAGACTGTTTTACTTCTAAGCCTGGCTAGGATGGCTGAGAGCCTGGCACCTAGTATATCTCCTCATTTGCTTCCATATTTAAACAGGCTGTTAAAAATGTTCTTCATGGCCAAGAACAAAGTTTAAATATATTTCTAAATCCAGGAATAGAGGACTGCAGTCAGACCAGTCACTCTGAAAAGACCATGTCCTGTAAGCTGTTTAATTATCCTATAAGAACACAAATTATTTAAAATGTTCCTACCCCAAAACAATCCTGTAAATCATTTCACAATGCTTTATCACATTTAAGTACTCTCCAATTTCTCTCCAAGCATGTAAACCATTTCCATCCATTATTCTTCTGTTTTATGGGACTCTGTAATTTCTTTTAAAGAAGTTGGTTGAATTTCAAATTGGAGCCAACATAAATCTATCACATGTTTATATTAGTGAGGAAAGCATAAGAAATTCCCAATGCTGTGGTTGTCCTGTGGCCATAGTAAATGTCAGCTCTGCCTCTACACTTTGGTTTATTCTTCCTTTCCTAGGTTTTCTGCTGTACAACACAAAAGTGAAGTTCTTCTAAGCTGGGCTGCCCTTGGCACTTTTTCCCTGACATGCAGTAGAGCTGCTGACCTCATGTCAAAATCACCAAGTCCAGACAGGTGTGGCTGAATGTCTCTCCACAGTTCTGACCATTACACCTCCACAAACAGCGGAAAGAACCAGCAGCTCTGCAGGCAGCAGCAGCCCCCACGAAAGGCTGCACTGCATCCCCACAGCCAGCTGCAGGCAATGCCAACCTGCCTCTGCCATGAGAGCCTGCAGAAGCTCCACAGACGTCTGGAGTGCTGTGATCACCTTCCCAGCAGCTCCTTGTGAGCACTGAGCAGCAGGTAGAAGCGTGCAAGCGTCGTTAGGAGATTGCCCTGCCTGCAGAACAGAATCAGCTCTCGCTGCCAGTGCCCTGCTCCTGCTCACCCTCCTCAACCCCCTCGATGTGTCAGGAGCAGGCACGTACTGTGAGCTCTCCAAGGCTATTGATTCTGACACGCCTGCCATTTCCTTAGCAAAATAACTCGCCTCTTTGCTACATAGAACCCTGGCAAGGGAACATTTACCATCTGGCTCTTAAACAAGGGGCAAGGAGCAATGCCAAGACAGATTGTTCTGCTCAAATATGTCAGCGATCCTTTTATCTGCAGTTGGCATTTGGTAAAGTTGCCTTGACTGGCAGAACAGCATCTCTGGTGTTTTGCTCTCTGCCTTTGAAAGAGCAAAACTGAAAGTCCTGTGTCCTATATTGCACCCTCTTAAGTCAGTCAAGGTAAATAAATATCCTGCCATCTGCACCTTCCACAGCAAAATAAAAAAAAAATTTAAAAAAGCTAACACAGCCTGGCATATTTCCAGGCAGATAAAACATTGATGACCTTGGTGAAAGGGGAGAGGATACAAATTTCAGTGGGCAAGGTTGCAAGATTAACCAACAGTGAATGAACAGTTTTTCATTCACTTCTGTCAAGTTTAAGAAAAAGCATCATGTTCCTACTCTGGATAGGGTGGTGCTCTTGGTAGCATGGAATGAGTTTTTGCATTGTTTCCTGCTAAGGAGATAATGGTCAGAAGCAATGCTCCCTTGAGGGAAGGGTCTAACAGGAACCATCCCTGCAGTGTCTCAGGAGCTGCAGGACAGCCCCACACCCTGCTCGAAGCATGCTGCCCCTCACATCCACTTCTGTGGAAATGCACAACACTGGAAACCTTCTAAATGTTCCAGTTTTGTCCCACCTGTGGCACTGTCCTACAGAAGTGTAGGATCTCCACAGACAGCAGGTGCTGCTTGCCACAACTACCCACACATTTACCTTGCACAGCCATGCTGGCACATGTCAGTGCCCTGGGTTAATCACCCAGAAATGGCAGCTTTTGGTGGAACCAAAAACTGATCAACAAAAAGGAGGGGGGGATTTTCCAAAGCTCTTCCCATGGAGACAAAACTCAGACACCAGCCTGGCCACACCTGTCCCACCTGTTGATGATCACAGCTGAATCCACATCTCACCAGCAGCTATTTCGTGTCGGTGTCATGGTGATGTCAGAAAAGACCCCATTAGTAAAAGAGGAAGTGTTGGAATAACTTAAAAGGGTTGGCATATGACTTAACATGGTAGCAATTAAGAGGTAGAAGGAGGTGATAACATTTCTTGAAAAGGGGCTTGAGAAATTGTGTGCTTATGATAATTAAAGCTAA
The DNA here is from genome assembly GCF_014805655.1 of Passer montanus. NCBI lineage: Eukaryota > Metazoa > Chordata > Aves > Passeriformes > Passeridae > Passer > Passer montanus. Next base: position 1,401,326 of record NW_024368596.1, on the reverse strand, counting down.
GATAATTATTGAGATACAATAAATATTTGTTTGTTAATTTACTTTTAAGACTGGTGCCCCAGGCAAAGAGGAGTATCAGAATATCTTCTGAAAGGATCCCTGCTGAATAACACTGCAAGATGTGAAGTGAGGATGCTCCTTCATACTACTTCTTCAAAATTATAGGAGCTATCCCCTGCTATGAAGAACAAATTATATGAGCTGAATCAAAATTAGCAAAATCACTTCCTCACAGGTTGTACAATAAAGAGTTCCACAGGGACAACATCTTAAATGAAAGGCTACCAGAAATGTCAGCTTCTTGCAGAACTGTATTAATAGAAGAATAAAGTTTAAATTATTTAAGCAGTAACTCCTCATTTTCTACACTTCTATCAAATTTTAAAATTCTGAAGGAAGATTTGCTCAGTTTGACTTTACACTTGGCTGGAGGACAGTAGAGGCACTTCTATCAGGAAATAGCATGTTTACATATGTGGCTCATTAAGACTGAAAAGAGTGATTCAGCAAATCTAAGTTAGAAATATCAGAGCCAGAAATAAGACACAAATACTATTGAGACTTTGGTACCATTTAGCTTCACCAGGACATGTACAAGGGTACATGCACTTTCGTTTTCCAAATTTTCACTGACATATCAAAGTGGGGGAAGATAAAAGGCTTAGGACTCAACTGGTACCATCAAAAAGAAAAATGGACTTTAAATTGTGGCTCACACTGAGAATGGTGTGCTAGTTCTGAAGATGGAAAATGTGGAAACCATTTGAATGAGAGCATACTCTTGAAATGCAGTTCCCTCTGTTTTGTTAGGGAGCTGAAGGAACCAAGGGGAACAAGTCTGATCACATCTTCTAAGCCACAAAATGGTCAGAAGAGAGAAATCATTTCCGGTAAAGGCTTGGGACATGCTCCTCTACTTGGAGCCCATCCTAAAAAAAAGGTCAGTTTGGAGTATTCCTCAGTCAGAATTTGACTCCCATTTGTTTCCTACACACATCCTTTGTGACCACCTGGTATCACATAGAACACTGTGTGCATTTCTTCCAAGAGGTGAACAAACTCAGCATTGACCCAGCAGCTCTGCAACACAACAGGAATTTCTAAAAGAGAAGGAAGTGTTCAAGTCTCATGCTGAGAATATAACAACCACATATTTTTCCCAAGGAGAGGAACCAGCTCTAATGGCAGAGAACTTTGTTAAAGCAAGAAGGAAAAAAGATTAAAAAAAAGAAACACAAACGTTCCATCTGGTTTCCCAGCTGCTTCTGTAAAGAAAAATCTCTCCCTGTTGAAAATTACAAAATTGTTGTTATAGTGCAGCTCTTTCAGAAAAAAAGAGCACAAGAATTCTTGACTGACAAGACCTTTCAATAATGGCAGAAGTCAAGTTTTGTCTTGCACTTGTTACATTATTTGCATATGAGAGATTTTCCTAAATTACACGCGAGAGATTAAATAAGACTGAAGGAATTGTAGGAATACGCTATAAGCAAAATCTAAACTTAAAGTCAAAGAATAAAGGAAACAGGCAAAAGAGATGTTTCTCTAAATAAAACCATTTTATGTCCTTGAGTTTAAAATCTGTGAAGGAATTTCAGCTTCCCACGAGCCTGAAGAAGGGAAAGATCAGGGAAGTGGTCAAAAACCAAATTTTTTGGAAGATCTTGTCTTAATAAAGATATAGAATATTGTGGCTTTATTCAGCAGTCAGAGCAAAGCTGTCTCTTTCCTCCATACTTCTCCTCACTGAGAGGGGACAAAGCAGGGTGTGAGGATGCTTCCAAACATTCCAAGCCCTCCCTGCTGAGAACCCTCATGTCCACAGCTCCAGACTAGACCCCAGGAGGAGGCAGAGGTTCTTTTTGCTCACTGCTGTGTCCCCACAGCCCCATCCCAGCACAGGCAGAGCCTGCCCTGCTGAGAAGCTGAGCATACGCCACCCTTTACCCCAGCCCCACAGATCCCTTGGTGCCCAGGCTCCCTTACTGCCAAAGTGCCTTTGGAAACGCCTTGTGACAGGCTCCTTCCTCCCTTTGCAGGCAGGGCTCCTTATACTGACTGGCAGATGCTGGGATTACTTAATCTGTACATTCCACAGCACATTCCTTATTTCCAAAAGCTCATTCTTATCTAAAAGGAAGCTGCTTTGACTATTTTTGTTTCCCTTTTCCCTCCTCTCAGGCCTTTGGGAGCTGCTTGTTGCGCCACAGCTCTGGGGAGGTGGTTACTGAGGGCAAAGTTCAATTATTTGAAGCTGGGCAAAAGAAATGCTGATAGAACACCAGACATCCATAAAGCCAAAGTATAGAAACTCTCCACAGGGTATTGTGAGTATTTGTACTGCTCAAATTCTTTGCTGTGACAATAGTCTCAAGGCTGATGACTTTTCACAAAGAACTGAAATTAATGAAGTACTGCTTAATAGTCCCTCAACTTCATAAGAAATGTAAAGTAGTTCCTCCTAATTCTACTCAGTCAACTCCTTGAATTTCAAATGTAATTTGGGATTGCTTTGATTAAAGAAGAAAACTCTGTCAGAACAAATCAAACCAAGTCAGTCCTGAAGATGAAACCTTGCTAAAACAGTATCTTCTGTCTGATATTTTACTGCCTTGGATATTTTTTACAAATGTAATAAAAAGCTTTGGAATATTATGTCTTGTTAATAAAATATTTTTATGTTAACAAGTAGGAGAAGTGCAGAAAAACAGTAAAAGAATCATAAAATAGAAACACAAAATACAAAATATACAAAAAGAGAAGACAGAAAAATGGAGATTATAGCAAAAGAAATAAAATTAATATATTTGGGTTTATGTTTTGTGAAAATGTGTGAGACTAATGCTGACAAGCAAAATGCCACTTAGCAACACTGGCATCAAAGGTTCTACAAAGAATTTATGTTAACTAACCCCAGGTAAATGCATTTTAAACACATTGTACCAGCTCTTGATGTGCCAGAAATGAGAGGTGAAGCGAGATTTCTCTTTTCTCTGCAGAAGTCTGCCTGCAAATGCTGCTCTTCTGTAGAGCATAAGAATACTTTAATTTTTTTGTCTTGGCAATTTCAGAAAGTACATGAAAAACAGGTTCCGGAATTAATAAACTCTCATTTTATGTATTAAAAAAGATAAATAAACAAGCAAGGGCTACCAAAATTCCCCAGAATAAACTCTGCAAACTTTAAAAGACATGAAATTTGCAAGATTCTATAGGAAGTTTCATATGAGATTCTCTAAAGGGAGCAATATGTCCTTCCTATAGGTCTTTAGAATCATTATGTTAGACTCTGAGTGCAGGATTGTAATTTCCTATTAACTTTTATGGGATGTTGAAAAAAAATCCAGGGAAAATTAATTTCTTATTAAGTTCCATGATTATTTCTTGAGGCATATTGTAGTAGTATTATAAATAATGTATCATTTGTATAGCACATTTACCCTTCAAAGAACTTTACAACTATTAGGCAATATTTAATCTCTTCTGACTGAGTAGAAACATCAATGCTTTCTAGAGAAACAATATGAGCTCTATCATCACCTCAGAAGTGCATTTAGAATAATGTCTAGCCTTTCTGAATTTCACCATTTCAGTTTTCTGGGGCTAAAAAGATGGCAGGAATCTAAATTTTGTCCAAAATTCAGAACTTTCAGACATGGACCATTAAAGGCATCCAACTACATATGAGCTACTGAGCACAGACGATGTTTCCAAGAAATGGAGAGGCAGAAAAGTTACAGGGCTTGCTCAAAGCCCTGGATTCAAGTATTGGAAGCTCAGAGTTGTAAGCATGAGGCAAGGAAATGTGAAAAAGTGTTGACTAAAGTTGTCCATGTCCCATAGAGTTCTCATCTAAATCAAAGGCAAAACTGATGTCAAAGGAAGAGAGAGCACACAAACAAACATTTCTCTCATGAAGACTGCTGATACTTTACAACTGTGACTGTTGTGCCTGAAGCTTATTTCTCCCTGCAGAATGTATTCCCCAATACTTATATCCATTTATATTTACAAGAATTAAGAACAGTGGAGCTGTCTCAACCAGCTGGTAAAATCTCCCATGCAAAAGCTGTAGTCCTGAACATTACTGAATTACAGACCTCAGCCCTCAAAATGTGCAGAGAGCAGTTTTCCCAAAGGCACTTCCACACAGCCAGCCTGGAGTAAGCCAACTCCATAGGGAAACCACTTCCAAGTAAAAATACAAAACATGATGGTCCAAATCAGTGACTGGCTTACTGCCACCAGTGTACCTCAGGGATAAACAATTCCATTTTGTCTAAATTAATTTGCTGTCATGTCTTGAGGTTACATGTTTGTATGTATGCTTTTATGGAACTCCACATATAACTTTCATTAGTCAAAAAAACCCTTAAAATACAGCATACTGAGAGGAGTCTAAGTTCAAAATTCTTTCTGGTTTTTAAACAACCTCAACTCATAAGCAAAGTATCTAAATAACCCAACTTAGAGCATATTTTACATTTACTTTCATATAGATCAACACCTGTTTTGGTAATAGTTTACTGCTCAGTTATGCTAATTCCTGGAAGATAATTGCATGAAAAATTGTCAGGCTACATAACAGACGTGATTTAAAACCAACTGTGACATGAACACGAGGAAAATAAAGTGCCATTAATCTTAATGAAATTCGATTAGAAATTTTGAGATAAAAATACCAGACTCTCCTTTTTAACATTATTATATAATGTCATGGGTTTGGTATTTGTGCTTACACATTTGTAAATGTGTTAGCAATTTCAGGGCACTGCCATAGGGAGAGAACTTTCCTTTTGAAATCAATAGGAGTTTTGCTATAGACTCCTTTGGAAACAGGTATCCCTCCTATATTTTTCATAACAATTGATACACTAATACCCAGAAAAAGTGAGAGGGATCTGACATGATGTGCAAGTATTACCTTTGTACTCCAGAAGGTGATACAAGGCTTTGAAAGGAGAATATATCTTTGTTGCTTCAAAACCTATTTGAAGCCTTTTTAGTGTTCAACCATAAATCTGAGCAAAATTTCTCTGTGTCAGTTGCAGAACAATTTGGCACCACTAAATCTGCTGAACTGTCAGAGTGGTCAATTGGGCCCCTACTTTCAGCATAATGTTGTGAGGAAAGGAAATTTTTGTGATTCTATTGTGTTCATTTGTCAGAGAGTGAGTGCTTAAGAGCCCATTACTAAGATGTTAGAAAATCCAAGCAAGCACTATATCAGATTGGAAAGCAGGCTCCAGTTTTCTACTATTTTGAAACTACCTGGTTTGGTTAGACAAGGCTCTGCCACTGCTGGGTGACAGGGCAGAATTGTCAGGAACTGGCCATTCATGGATGGTTACCTTTTAAGCATTACAGCCTGCTGATGGCAGGAGAAAATTGGGTCAATCTGTTACTGTTCTCAACTTGATGAATGCCAGGTTCTTACTTGTAGCCACAATTCAGAGGAAAAGCAGAAGAAAATATAATTTCTGGTACCAAGATGTTTTCAAGGAAATGTTTGAAGTGACCTTTGTCATCAAAAACACTCTGGAGAAATGCCACAGAGGTGTCACTCAAAGCCCTCTTCACCTTTCCAGGGAGCCTTGGTGAAAGCAGTCCCAGCAAGGCAGCATTTCAGAGCACTCTTGGGCCACTGTACACTGAGAAGCAGAGCTTTTGTGAAAGCCCTTTTCACAGAAAAGGAAATATTTCATAGAACAGGAGAGAGATTGGCAATGTTTACCTTCCTTCAGGGGGGCAATTAAAACACCAGAATGTCTCTGCTCTGCATTGACATCAGTTAATTGTTTCTCTTGAATTGCCACCATGTGTTTTTAATGCACTGCAATCCTGTATTTCCAGTGTGTGCATTTGTGCATTTCCCATGGCTGCTCACCAGAGCTGCCCAATGACATGTTGGAAATATGAAAGAGACAAATGTGTTCTGATGCTGGCCTTCTTCCTGGGGTGAGACTCCCTCTGCAGGCAGTGGGGTCAGCAAAGACGTCAGGATGAGCTCTCTGATTCAGCTGAGCTGAGACATAGGCTCCCCAGGGCAGTGGTCACAGCACCAAGCCTGGCACAGCTCAGGCAGCATTTGGACAATACTCTCAGGCACAGAATGTGAGTCTTGGGGCTGTCCTGTGCAGAGCCAGAGGTTGGACTCGATGATCCTCATGAGTCCGTTCCAACTCAGCTGATTCTGTGGTTCTGTGACCTATCTTTGCCACATCACCTCCAGTTTAATGCTGCAAATTAAAGCAGTGGAGTACACAGGATTGCGGTAGAGCTATCACTGTGGCAAAGCACAGACATGAAAAATTAGGGCATCAAAGAGCAGAAAATGTTGTGTTTTCCTTTTCTTTGTGGCAAGTGAATGCAGCCTATGCAAAGCGCTGCTAAAGGCTCCAAATGTTCTGGAACAGTGTCTGTGGAAAAGACTAAGAAAATGTTTAATGCAGAGATCCCTTTCTAGTGAAACATGAAGGACAAGTTAGGAGTTCATGTTCATAAAGGACATTAATATCGCAGGCCTTTATTGCATTATGAACTAATTCAGTTTCACACTGAGGCTATTTGAGTAAATCTAGCTTTCTATTTTCATCAACTGCTGTTTAATAAGAGTTTGAAGCAGAAAATGATGGCAAATCATTTTCTAATTTTTTAATTTAAGTCTATGATTGTTCTGATAACCATGTTGGCTTGAACATAAGCAACAATAAATGTAGATTGGCATACACAAAAAGGATAGACAGTTCTCTAACCACTGTAATTAATATTGCTAGGCTGCATTCTTTAAGGTTCCTGTGTTTTTCAGAGTTGTGGTGTGCTAGCTAAAATCTGTTCAGTCAGGCTGATTTTGGCTTTTATCCACATATATTAATTTTGCCCAGAAGCTTTCCAGAAACTTAATTAAGCTGGCAGGTTGCATTCTCTTATGGTCCATCTTGAGCACAGTCTCATTTTTAAGACTTGAATTAGAGAACATATTCATTAGGGCTGCCTACTTAAAACTCTTAAAGAAAAAAAAAAGGTAAAAAAATTAAAGAAGCCATCTTCCCTCAAAGCATGATTATTTAATTTTCCATGAAAAAGCTGGGCTGTTTGTACTGAAGTGCTTTAAATGTACTATTTTTCTGGAAGTGAAGGTGCAGAATTTGCAGTGAATAACTGGTCAGCTCCTCAGAGAGTGCACACACTCTGTTGCTGGCTCCATCCTTCAGAAATACAGTTCATTCTCCGACATTTTGTGATATACTCAGACCTTGACTGTTTAACTACTGGCTCAGGCCTCCTAACTGTTTCAATAA